>NC_072784.1:30735258-31450258 GCF_022539595.1 Amphiprion ocellaris
CGAGTTCCCTTTACAAAACTGAACAAACAAATAAAATAAAATAGAAAAGAATAGAACACGGCAACATAGAATGTGTCCATTTAATATAGATGTACCCACAAGCAAAATGACCTTGCGCTGAGCACAGGCGTGTGTTCATGTGTACATTATGTATGGATACTGGATCACGTGACCTAAATATGTAGCGGGCGGCGGGAATTGATGGGACTCAGAAACAGACTATGAGCCACATGACTGACAAAATCTAATCATTTGGTCCTTTTGTCATTTCTGATCTTCCCTGAGAATTTCATCCAAATCTGTTGGTCAGTTTTTGAGTAATGTTGCTAACAGACAGACAGACAGACAGACAGACAGACAGACAAATCAATGCCAATCATCACATAACTCCAATGAGGCTCCACCTCCTTGGTGGAGTAATAAAAATAGTTTTAAAATAAATTCTTTGTGCAAATGTTAGCATCTTGTGCAATACTGTCAGATGTGAACAGGTGTTGATATGTGCAAATACTGCTATTTTTAGATATTGCAGGTGAGTTTTAGTAGCCTGATGGCCTGTGCATAGAAACAGTTTTTAAGTCACACGGAAGATATTTTTCTTTCCCCTGTAATTCTCTGGTACTTTCCATCCAGTCATACCAGCTCCTGGGTTTCCTGCTGATTATATGCTGATTATATGCTGTGTACAGACAAACAATCTGAGTGTTTTAAAGCAGAGGGTTTTATGATGTATGGATTAACTGTTCTCACAATCAGCACGTGTGTCATTGCTTGTGTGATGAATATACAGTTTGGGTTTTCCCGCTGTAATACAATCTGATCAGTTTTAATGTTCACTTTAAACGGGCGTCTGCTGATATTCAGTTTATTTAATTAGTATCAGTTTTGAACTCTTTCTGGTCATCTTTTCTGCATTTTTTTTTTTTTATTGTTTTATGTCTTGTTGTGGTTGTTTTGTGTCACTTCCTGTTCTTTTTGTGCACCTCTCTAGATGTGGATGTCTGTTTTTGGCAGTTGTAGCTCTCAGTATTTGTTTTGAGTAATTTTGTGCATTTTTGCTGTTGTTTTGTTTCTGTTTGCATCTGTTTGTGTTCATTTTGCGTCTCTTTTCATCAGTTTTGCATCTCTTAATGGTTATTTTTTTAGTGTTTTGCTGTTTTTGTGTACCTTTGTAGATGTTAATGTCTGTTTTTGGCTGTTTTGTAGCTCTCAGTATTTCTTTTGAGTGGTTTTTTAGTTTTGTTTCTGTTTGCATCTGTTTGTGTTCATTTTGCATCAGTTTTAATGTTTTTCATGGCATTTTTTGTTTGTTTTTCAGCTCTTTTTTTATTGTTTGCGTGCAGCCGTTTTGCATCTTTGTGTGTCTAAAAGGTGTTTGTTTCTTTTTGCATTGGTTTTGCATCTGTTTGTGTTCATTTTGAGTCTCTTTCTGGTCATTTTGTGTGCTTTTTTTTCATTGTTTTGTGTCACTCCCTGCTGTTTTTCTGCATCATTGTACAGTTTGGGTTTTCCCGCCGTAACACAATCATAACTCAGCGTATCACACTGAGATTTATCCTCCTCTCACAGGGCTGTTGGGAGCATTTTGTGCGTTCCTAAATGAATCTTTAGTGTTTTTTTAACGGTGTCCTACAGTATCGTGACCCATGAGTGCTTCCAATCCCACCAAACGCTGCAGCAGCTGATTAACTTTCCCCTGAGGGAAATGAGCTGCTGTATCTGTAACGTAATAGTCTGAGCCAAACAGAGGGTTTTATTGTTGCTCTATAGGTAAATAATGCTAAGAGAGGAGGGGGTGTGAGGAGAAGGGTTTTCACACAGATGTGAAATGGAAAATCCATACAGAGCTGATGTAACGAGGGGAGACTTGTTTTATCCCATCCTCCCCGGCTCGCCTCAAGCCTCCAGCTCCTCTCCTGCTGCTGATAATATCATCGACACGAGGACAGAGCTGCTCTCACAACACATTCAGGAGCTCCCTGTGTGGCCGTGTTCGCTCTGTCAGGGACTATTTGTGTTGCTCCACATGGGGTGGTCTCTGCGGACCATAAGTGTGTTATAGCTTTATGATTCAGAGGCCTGCTGACCACAGTTAGAGGAATAAATATCATTCGGCTGCACACACACGACTAAAGCATGCCACAACTGATTCCTGTTGCCTCATATAGCCTCATATAGTGTTTATAGCTGGATACTAGTTTGGTAGCATTAATAATGTCTTATTTTATTCTACATACTGCATATAATGGATGCACTTCCACTCTGACCTCAACGATGACAGCTGAACCGCATCGAAAAATATGGAAACAATATCCGGCATTGATTATTTTATATTATCAATAATGTTTTAAACAAAAACATCTGAGTGCATATGATGGTGCAAATAACAGAGCCGATGGGAATCATTTCACTTAAAAGATTGTATAGAACGGTTTGCATTTACTGTATTTAAAGTTTCCTGCACGTCACTTTAGAAACATACTGTAGGTCAACTTTAACTCATTTAGAGCAACTTTAGCTAATATTGAGCAACTTTAGCTAATATCGAGCAACTTTAATTAACATAGAACATCAGAACTCATTAAGAGCAACTTTAACTAATATAGAGCAACTTAAATATTGTGAAACTTTATCTAATAATATCAACTTTAGCTGATATAGGGCAAATTTAACTAATATGGAGCAACTTTAATTCATGTACTCTACTGTTCAAAAGTTTGGGGTCACTTAGAAATGTCCTTATTTTTGAAAGAAAAACAGTTT
This sequence comes from Amphiprion ocellaris, assembly GCF_022539595.1. NCBI lineage: Eukaryota > Metazoa > Chordata > Actinopteri > Pomacentridae > Amphiprion > Amphiprion ocellaris. The sequence goes on from NC_072784.1 coordinate 30,738,022, forward strand.
TTTCAATGTAGACAACATTAAATGAATGATAAATCCAGTGTAGACATTGTTAATGTGGTAAATGACTATTGTAGCTGGAAACAGCTGATTTTTAATGGAATATCTCCATAGGGGTACAGAGGAACATTTCCAGCAACCATCACTCCTGTGTTCTAATGCTACATTGTGTTAGCTAATGGTGTTGAAAGGCTCATTGATGATTAGAAAACACTTGTGCAGTTATGTTAGCACATGGAGAAAAGTGGGAGTTTTTATGGAAAACATGGAATTGTCTGGGTGACCCTAAACTTTTGAATGGTAGTGTAGATCCAGCAAACTTTTGGTGGTTTAAATTTACGTTGCTTGTCCTCGATTAGCAAACTCTGCATATAATATAGCTTTTACTGGCTTTGTTTCTTCTAGTCCAGCTCCAACTGCATCAAAAAGCTTCACACGTATTCCATTCATGATCGCTGCACAAGCAGACAGACATAAATTAACGAAAAGGAAAAGGGCTTTGTCTTGAGTCATTATTACATGTGTAAAAAACGTCAGTCCAATGTGAAATCCGCTCGTATTGTCACGTCAGACCTTATTAAACTGTCAACGTCTCCACCAGCCTCCCCAATAACGTGCTTTTAATCTAATTCATCTGTTTAATCTATTGCCCACTGTATTGTCTTACATCTTAGCTCACTTCATCTGCAGCTTCTCTATCTCAGCCCTCTCCTCTGTCTGTCTGTCTGTCTGTCTGTCTGTCTGTCTGTCTGTCTGTCTGTCTGGTGAGAGGGCTGAGGGCATTCTGTGCTGCTATGAATGATTCATCACCCTCTGTGGTGGATGTGCTCGGACTAGAAAACAAGGAGGGTGAGGTAGGTGGTTGCAGGAAGGGGAGGTGAGGTGACAGCACAGAGAACATAGCCAGAGGTGGAGGACAGCAGCGGGGAAAATAAAAGGAGGAATCAGGATGTTTTGGTTAAAACAAAGAGGATTTTTCTTTTAGCTTCTTCTTTTATGGACTATTGTCTTCACCTTCATCATGATTCCACTACTACTTACACAGTCCTCAGGGTGATAATTGCAATTCATCACCCTTTTAAAACCGCTTTTTATTGTCCTGTTAATGTAAATCAGTGATGTCATTGTTTGCATTTACAGGTCAAAATAATGATAATTTCACCAAAAATGATTGTTTTTTTCCTCTCAGACTTATTACCATGACTCAGATAAAGAATCCTTCCCTGTAATTTCGTTCGAAGAAGACAAAAGTACATACGAGTAGCTCTTACCAGACCTGCAACCAGACTGTCCGTATGGGATCCTAATAAAGACTCAACACTGATCTGGACTGCAGACTGTGATCTGTGAAGCACATCGTGTGGCAAAACAATGTCTAAGAAGAATGGTGCATCTATTTGCTGTTGTGTAGCTACATAAGTTCAACGTCCCAATATTTCTGTATGAGCAGGGGTGTCAAACATGTGGCCCGCGGACCAAAATCGGCCCACCGGAGGGTCCAATCCGGCCTGTGGGACGACTTTGTAAAGTGTTAAAATTCCAGAGAAGTCAATAACTGCGGGGGCTGCACAGTGGCGTAGTGGTTAGCACTTTCGCCTTGCAGCAAGAAGATCCCTGGTTCGTGTCCCGGCTTTCCCGGGATCTTTCTGCATGGAGTTTGCATGTTCTCCCTGTGCATGCGTGGGTTTTCTCCGGGTACTCCGGCTTCCTCCCACAGTCCAAAAATATGCTGAGGTTAATTGATCATTCTAAATTGCCCGTAGGTGTGAATGTGAGAGTGATTGTTTGTCTCTGTATGTAGCCCTGTGACAGACTGGTGACCTGTCTAGGGTGTCCCCTGCCTTCACCTGAGTCAGCTGGGATAGACTCCAGCCCCCCCATGACCCTAGTGAGGATTAAGTGGTGTATAGATAATGGATGGATGGAAGACATTAACTGCAGATTGTAAATTAGTAAAACTATGAATTTAAAATAATTTCTAAACCATGACAAGTTGTTTTGATCATAAAGTAAAATATTTAATTGGTCATTGTTCTTTTGTGTCTCAAGTTTGTAGTGTTTTATTTTTGCCTGTTTTTTGTCTGAATTTTGTCGTTTTGTTTCCCGTTTTTGTTGTGTGTTTCCTTTTTGTCTCTGTTTTTTGTCTTATTTTTGTCATTTTGTGTTTTGCTTTATGCGTTGTTTTGCACAGCGTTTTTGTCATTTTGTTTTTTTTGTCTCATTGATGTGGTTCGTCCATTTTTTTTGTCGTTAAGTTTCTCGCTTTGTCATTTTTTGGTCTAATTTTTGTCGTTTGTCCATTTTTTTGCCACTTTCTTTTTTGTCTAATTTTTTGTCTCTTCATTGTTTGTTTTGAGTCGTTTGTCTCATTTTTTGTCATTTTGTTTCTGGCTTTTGTTGTTTTGTGTCTCATTTTCCTAATATTTTGTCTGGTTTTTGTTGTCTTTTTTGTCTGACTTTTGTCATTTTGATCATAAAGTAAAATACTATATCATTCAGTTCAAGATGACTAAGATGAGTTTGACACCCCTGGTCTAAATACATCTCTAGCCTGTTTGTCTCGTCTACTTTCTCTCCATTTTAGCAACACTCGTAGATTCACAACCAGTCCAACATGGCGAGACCCTTGAAACAACGTTATCTTTCCTGATCTAATTTCCCACGACCTGGAATGGATTATCAGCCGGATAATTAAGACCCGATGAATAATTAAGTGGACAATAATGCTAATTCATGAATAATATATGTGTTTATGGTGGCGAGGCGCAGATAGCGGCTGCGGTGGCGCTGACAGGAAGATTGATGCCGTGGCCTAGATAGGATCTCTCCAGTGAGGGGATGCTGCTGCTGACTGCAACGCTGCCCATATTCATTAGGCCACTGTCGCTGGCTTCTGTGCGTAATGACATACTTATGTATAATTTACGACCACATCCCAAGGCAGGGGTGGCATACGTGAGGAACAAATGGGGTTTTTTGGCATGTAGCATATGGAGTTTTGCTTTATAATGCTGCAGCTCGTTCCCATCGGTGGTGACTGATCGATTCCTCGCTCACTATAGTTCTATTATATTTTTATGTTAATTCTCAGTCTCTCCTGGATGTAAGCGTGTGTTTATGAGCATGTTTCTGCTTCACTGAGGCAGATGGTGACTGTAATCTCGGCGCAGTGTCGTGATGCGATGCAGTAAAGGTTTTAGTGTAGCGGACCTCTACGTGGACATTTGATTACTGTCATCCACTTGTGTTTACAGAGCTGAACGAACTAGCTTCATAAACAAAACAAAAAAATCCCTCCTGTCATGGATATTTTATGCCTCCGGCTTCTAGGGTTCTACCCTTGAGTAATAATAATAACTTTATTGATATCGCAGCGTTCACAAGGTGCTTTGACAATCAAAACATGCAAACAGAGAAAGTCAATCAAGACATAAGGAGATATAAAGAGCAAAATGAAATGAATAGAATAGAATAGAATAGAATAGAATAGAATAGAATAGAATAGAATAGAATAGAATAGAATATCCTTTATTGGTCCCACAAGGAGAAATCTGCAGCATCACAGCAGTAAAGTGACAGTAAGAAACTCAATAACACACAACTATAAATTAAAGAGGTAAAGTATACACACTATATAAAGTAAATACAGTAGAAATTAAAAAATATAATAAAAATGACAATAAACTTTACAGGTTTTGTGCACTATTTATCTGTTTACCATTGGAAGACACTTGTATGTTGTTTATCCATCCATCCATCATCTATATACCACTTAATCTTCATTAGGGTCATGGGGGGCTGGAGTCTATCCCAGCTGACTTAGGGTGAAGGTTCACCTGGACAGGTAACAGTCTATCACAGGGCTACATATACAGACAAACAACACACCTACCAACAAACCTACAGACAATTTAGAGTCACCAGTTAAGCTCAGCATGTTTCTGGACTGTGGGAGGAAGCCAGAGAAAACTGGAGAAAACCCACGGATGGACAGGGAGAACATACAAACTCCACGCAGAAAGATCCTGGGAAGGCCAGAGATCTTCTTCTTAGTTTGCCCGTCTGTCTGTCTGTCTGTCTGTCTGTCTGTCCGTCTGTCCGTCTGTCTGTGGGCAACATTACTCAAAAACAGACTAATGGGTTTAGATGAATGATTTTAGATGAAATTTTCCCAGTAAGTCCTCAGCGCTGGATTTGTAGTAGGATCACAATCATGTGATCGTCAGCAGGCAGCTGACGTAGTGTTCACTTGTTGTCATGGTTACAGTGATGCCGTGCTGCTATCTGGCAATGACACAGAAATTTCCAACAAATCCGTGGATCCAGACTATAAGCCGCATCACTGCCAAAATCAAATCACTTGGTCCTTGTGTCATTTCTGACCTTCCCTGAAAAATTTGTCTAAATCCATTTGTCCATTTTTGAGTAATGTTGGTGACAGACAGACAAACAGATAAACGTACGCCGATAACATAACTTCGCTGTGTTCCTTGGTGGAATGATAATTTTAGGACTGTAAATGCATCTTCTCTCATTTTTAACCTTGAGGTAACTCTTATATTATTAACCCAACCCTTCTCCAACAATGAAGATGCACTAAATGAACAAACAGATAATAAATGATCGCCTAAAAGCTCCCGGTTGATTTTACTTCCACACTCCTCGCCCTGGTTCAGTCCAGCTCCACAGACTCCCAGCTCTGTTTAATTACATCTGAGCAGCAGTGAATTCTATCTGAGCTGCTCCTTTGTCATTGCTGCAGGAGAAATGAGGCAGTTTGGCTGAATTTTCCACCACAACTGCTGACCTCCAGAGGTCACTCGCAGGAAGGAGACATTCATCACACTGATGGCTGGATGCTGTGGGGAGAGGAAGGTGTGTTTGTGTGGCTGCTATTACCATTACTATATTCATCCAGTAGAGAAAACTGGAGAGTTTCATGTGCTGTTAATCAATTTTAGTTTTACAAACACGCTCTTTGTTTCTGGTGAAAGACAAGTCGTCCCTTCTCGTCTCTGGGCATCGACTCTCTCTGTCGCTCTGGTTCTCTACATATAATCAAGAGCGGCAGACGAGTATCGACCGCGGCCATTGTTGGCCCAAGTGTCTGTTAGCTCAGTAGAAAAGACTCATTATGTCACAACAGACTGGTATCTCTGCCCCTGAGGACTTTAATCTCATCTCAAATGAAAAAAGAAACAATCATAGCTGTTGGTGGAGCTCCTCTCTCCATTCCCCCCACCTCCAGCAGCAGCATGCTGACCTTGGCAGGTGCAGTCAGCGGCGGGATGAACTGACGTTGAAGGATGACGAACAGACGAGCTTTCAAAGCGTATCACCGTGACATCCCATCCTCCCTCGCTCCACTCACTGTGGGAGAGAGGCTGCATTTATGAGAGTGAATGTAAGAAACTGCCATGTTGGTCAGTAAGTAAGTAAAATGTATTTATGTAGCACCTTTCCACAGATATAAAATCACAAAGTGCTTTACAACAATAACAAGAAAAGCACTCAGAGTGCAGTCCTCCTCCAAGGCTGTTCATTCCCCCATATGGCATTGTCAGAAATGCAGCATTTTATTTATTTATTTATTTTTAGAAATGCAGCATTTGTTTATTAGTTATTGATCAGAAATCATGGCAATGTAGAATATGTCCATTTAATATAGATGTACCCACAAACAAAATGACCTTGTGCTGAGCACAGGTGTGTGTTATGCATGTGTACATTATGTACAGATACCGAATGACGTGACCTAAATATGTAGCGGGCGGCGGGAATTGATGGGACTCAGAAACACCCCCACAATTTAATCAGTTGTTCCTTGTATCATTTCTGATTAAGTCCCGATAAGTCCACAGCAGTGGATTTGTAGTAGGACCGCAGTCATGTGATCATCAGACAGCTGACGTTCACTTGAACTCAGAATTACTCAAAAACATGTCTAAAATTACTAAAGAATATCCAAAATAACTTAAAACATGTCCTAAACTACTAAAATGTGTTCTAAATGATTTGAAACTTATCCAACATGATTGAAGATTGTCCAAAATAACACGAAATGTGTCCAAAATCATCAAAAAATGGTCAATATGGCTCAAAAAATGTCCAAAATAACTTGAAAAATGTCCTTAAAGACATAGGAATTGTAAAATGATTTGAAAATTTTCCAAAATGACTCAAAGATGTCCAAAATTGATTTTAAAAATTATTCAGAATTGGCCTAAAATTATTTGAAACTTGACCAAAATGACAAGAGATGTGTCGTAAATGATTAAATAATTGCCAAAATGACTCAAAATAGTCCAAAATGACTATAGTGAAGTACATAGTTATAGCATGCCGCTATTTCACAATGATACAGAAATCTTTAACAAATCCATGGATCCAGACTATAAGCTGCATCACTGCCAAAATCTAATCACTTGGTCCTTGTGTCATTTCTGACCTTCCCTGAAAATTTCATCCAAATCCGTTTGTCTGTTTTTAAGTAATGTTGCTAACAGACAGACAGACAGACAGACAAGCCAACGCTGATCGCCACATTACTCTGCCACGTTCCTTGGCAGAGTAATAAAACAAGACAAAAACAAAAATGAAAAATAATAAAGATCATGAATTGATCAAATGGGAGTAACAACCAAACAGTGCGTTTAAAACAATAAATAAAATTTAAAAAATAAAATTAAGCAACTACAGGTCAACCAAAAGCCTGTCTGAACAAAAACAACTTCAGCGGCCTCATAAATGCTTCACAGGAGTCGACCAATCTCAGCTGGAGAGGAAGAGCATTCCACAGTTTTGGTGATACAGCTTGGAAAGCACAGTCACAACAGGTTTTATACTTGGTTAGAGGGACAGCAAGTCATTTTTGTTGTCCTGACCTGAGAACTCTATTAGGTTCGTACGGGTGAAGGAGGTCGGCAATATACCGCAGTCTAAAAAGCATTAAAAGTTAGCACCAGCATTTTAAAATGAAGACGACAACTGATTGGGAGCCGTCGAAGAGAGGACAGGACTGGGGTGATGTGGGATCTTCGGTTAGTTCCTGTTCAAAGACGAGCAGCTAAAAACGGCATTACAATCATCTAGACGAGATGAAATAAAAGCATGTGAAATCATCTCCAGTTCCATCTTTCAGACATGTTTGGTGGTGAGAAGAAAGAAAAAGATCAGACAGCAAATAAAAAAAGGAAACGCAAATTACTGTTTGCCAGAGCTTAATTGTTCAGTTGAACCATTTGAATCCATAAAGACACACAATTATGTTTATGCCATAAATCTGATTAGTGTGGAGTGGGCCTGTATGGGGGGTTAATGCCCACCCACACAGCTCACGTCTGACTAGCTGCAGAGCACAATCACTGATCTCTCTTTCAATTACAGCCTTATGAAGTGAAGTATGATGATGTATCCCTCAAATTAACTGCACAGCCTTTTCTTATTTGAGACACAAACACAAGTGACACAAACGCTCAAGTGACAACCGAGACCTTCAGTCTGTCACCGAACCAATCCGCTGCGCTTGTCTGAGCATGATTTGAAGTGTGAAGCTTACAATCTTCCTTTTTTTAGCTTACGTATAAATAGACCCCCGCCTTTCATTGATCCATGTATACCTTGTAGGACAAACACGCATGATGCATGACAAAGAAGATGTATTTTCATGCAAAAAACAGCATGAAATGGAAATATTTATTCAATTTCCTCGAATGCATACTAATATCTGCAGTTATGAACGTCATTATGTTCCAAACTGCCGACATTTAACATATATGTTTTATCAATTCATTCACTGAACATTTATTTATATTGGAGAGATCCGTTAGTCCAGAGAAAAGAAGAAAAAATAACCACCAACAAAAGATTCTAACAGAGAAATGGTTAAATAACAACATTATAATGTACTCTTTGGGGAAGATGATTTGTTCGATTAAATAATTAGAGTGTAAATTGAGATACAGTAGAAAAATAAAAACCCCAAAAACTGAAAATTCGGTAAATATGCGCATTAATTTTAAGTTGTTTCAGCAGTCAGGTGCACCAAAATCTAAAACTGCGTCTCTAAGTTCAGAAGCAACACAATGCAAGAGTCAGATAGTAGAGAAGGTCTGATGAAGTCCAGTTATTTTCCAGTTACAGCTTAATAGATTAAAAGACACCCAGAATTATGTAAAAACAATAGTGAGCGCCATGACTACTAATAAACCTCGAGCATCCAGAAGTTTGACAGATTATTTAGGAGTTTTTGCAGGAAGATGCATGTGCAGTTATCGTCACGTCTGAGCTTTTAAAGGCAGCTATAAGGGTCATTCCAGGACTGGAGGACATTTTATGTCCCACCCATCAAATTTCAAATCATCCATGTACAAAATACTAAAACATGCAGTTGTTGTGTAAATGTACTTGTCCTGAGAGCAAATATAAAAAACTACTTTCAACCATAATAATAGTTTAAATAATAATTACTATACTTGGAACGTGTGTCCCACAACATGTTAGCATAATCTGGTGATGATAATTTTATCATTTCTGTCTCATCTCTGTCGTTTTGTCTTGTTTCTGTCATTTTATATCTTGTTTTTGTCATTTTCTGACTTTTCTGTCATTTGTGTCTTGTTTTTGGCATTTTCTGCCTCGTTTTTATCATTTTCTGTCTTGTTTTTGGCATTTTCTGACTTGTTTCTGTAGTTTGTGTCTTGTTTTTGTTGTTTTGTGTCTTTGTGTCATTTTGTGTCCTGTTTTTGTCATTGTCTGTCTTGGTTTTTTCATTTTCTATCTCGTTTTTGTAATTTTATATCTTGTTTTTGGTTTTTTTGTGTCTTATTTTTGTCATTTTTTGTGTTGTTTCTGTCATTCTCAGTGCCGTTTTGGTCGTTTTGTGTCTTGTTTTTGTTATTTTCTGTCTTGTTTTGTCATTTACATCATCAAACAGTTTTCTTAAAGAATTTTTTATTTTTATTTTCATTTGTACAGTTAATCTCATTGAGACACTGGGTCTCATCCTCAATGGAGACCTGTCCTCAAATAACATACCAAGACAACATTGAGTCACTGACAAACAACACTAAGGGACCTGTACTAGACAATAAAATAATATAGCACTGAGTTCCAGACAGACAGGTTCATGACAAAACACAACACAGACATCAATGTGCAAAGCACCAAGCAATGAAGTTAAAATGTAAAAACACTAAGAACAAGAACAAATCCTAAAAGATGATATTTCCATAGTATTTAGGAGACGTTTGAAGTCCTCCAGAGGAATCAAGTGGGACAGCTTGAGACTCTGCTGTAGTGAGTTCCAGGCTGAGGGTTAGAGGAAGAAAAAGCTGTTTAGCTGAGCTCTGTGAGGACTGAGGAGATGGTGAAAGTAATGAAGTCCTGGGAACATAGACTACAGCTGAACTGTTTACGTGACATGAAAGAGGATGGGTAGATCAAAGCTATGTCCTCTCTTCTATTTTTCATCTTTTCATCCCATTGTCAGCCTTGATTGAATGTCTCACTCTACCTCATATTATCAGGATCAGACTAATTCTTTGGACTGTTTTCCATCAGTCAGTTTGTCCTCATGGTCAGCAGTAACAGCAGCTAAATATCTAGCTTCTACTGCTGAGAAAAAGATCACATTAGCATGGATTAGCAACCCTGTTACTGTGATTAGAGTAGGGTTAGCAAACAACACAGAAAACATGGAATAAAAATGCTGCCATTGATGTGGAAGCTGAGCCAATCAGTACCTATTATTGATGAATATGGAGCAGAAAACTGTAAAAGAGAAGATTTATTTTTCAAACATTTTGAATCCCAAATGTCCCCCAGTTCCATGTGAGGACACCATCAGTTGTGTTTCCAACCCGGCTTCTACTTTTAACTGAATCATTACAAACGTGTCTCTGCTCCCAGGAGGTCTTGAAGTCCTTCCCTTAGAAACAACTCTTTGATCGACCCGCCCTGCGTCTCCCACGGGGGCCACAATGTGACGCTGAACTTTAGCCTCAGCCAGACGGGTCAGCTGGTCAGGGTCACAACTGAATTTCTCACATTCGCATTGACTCTGTGTGTGCTATAATCAGTCCTGCAGACATCCAGTGTGGAAGCAGCAAGGTCAGATTCTCTCGTCTGGACTGCTTACTGACTTTTTGTTTTATTCTGCAGGTTGCACTGCATTTATACCAGATAGTTTTTGATACTTAAAGGCCACCAAGGGTGTTGCAGATGCTCATGTGATGAGTTATCCTGACACCTGTTGTGTTAAAATGAAAGTAGGTGTAGCTGAGTCAAAGCTATAGCAGCAATAGTAGCAAAGACACTGACAGGTTTTAGTTAGTGCCTCTGTTAAACTGGTGCATGATGTAAACTGCTAGAATGAATCATTACCTGCCGCTGCACTGTAGCTGCAAACCGTGTTATTTTGACATCATGTGACGTAGAGGACAGCTGGCAGATGACTGTGTTTTTATTTTGAGAAACACAACAAGCAGAATATGCAAATGAGCAAAACTGAAATCACAGCTCCATATTTTTCCCTTTCATTTAGTAAACTGTGCCTGAGCGAGGTTCCCCTCCCTTTTTTGAGCATTCATGATTGTGTATGAGGACCTCTGAATCTCTGCTCACAGCTCTGTGAGGCTGAATAGAATAGAATAGAATAGACATACTTTTTTGAGCCCCAAGGGAAAATTCTGTTGTTACTGTACCATGCTGACTACTTCTGCAATAGAAATATATAATAAATTAATATAAATATACCAAGGTACAAAATGTGAAAATAACTGTAAGATGTACGCTATCATTCAAATATTTGGAGTCACTTAGAAATGTCCTTATTTTTGAAAGAAAAGCGTTTTTTTTCAGTGAAGACAGCTAAGATAGATAAAAACATTAGGAACAAACTGAAATTTCTTAAGAAAAATAATTTTAGTAACATTGTGCCTCAGTTCATCATTTCCACATTACAACTTCCAGAGCACAGAGTGTCTACAACATTTAGTCACAGGTATCTGGAACTGAATGATATAGTATTTCACTTTCTCAACAGGGCTACATATGCACCAAATTTCATGACAATTCATCCGATCTTTTTGGAGGTGGGTCACAGATCGGAACCAAGAACTCTGTGATTATTAACCTGCATCCAAACTGGTGACCTGAATAATGCAGGAATCTTTTCATCATCAGAAACACAATAACCGGTGAAACGGTTTCCTTTTGTTGTGACAGCTGTTGAAGGAGTTCCCCCCTACAATGTGATCAGAAATACAGTGAAAAGTTTAGCGAGGATCCGGGTGATGGATTATGATCTACTGCCCTGACATGCAGAAGATTCATGACCGAGCTGTGTGATTAGTGTCTCCCCTCCTCTCCTCTCCACACTCTCCCCCTGCACTCCATCATCCTCAACACTGACTAATTGTGTTTTGCCACCATCGCCGCCGAAATGCATATTTCTGCAGCTCCCCAGATGTGGGTGACACCCTCATCTATACGACACCCGGTACAGATGGTTCTGTAATTGGGAGCACACGGTGGGGATCGCCCTGCTTTGTTATCAGATTCACAGCTCATCATTTCATGTTTCCAGAGTCTCATTTAGGAAGGACTTCTGGTGCAAAACAGGCATTTATTCAGCTGCAGATGTGGCTCAATGAGTGGTGACAAACAGCACTCCAGTCGCATTTATTTCCTTTCAGTTCAATGGAGGAGATGAGATTTCGTCTGAGTCATGCTCAGAGGGAGTTTCTCTAAAGCAGGGGTGTCAAACATGCGGCCCGCGAGCCAAAACCGGCCCACAAGATGACTTTATAAAGAGTAAAAATTACAGAGAAGACATTAACTGCAGATTTTAAATTAGTAAAACTATAAACTTAAAATAATTTCTAGACCATGACAAGTTGTTTTGATCATAAAGTAAAATACCAGATTGTTCATTGTTCTTTTGTCATTTTGTGTCTCATTTTTGTAATATTTTGTCTTGTTTTTGTTGTTTTTTGTCTGACTTTTGTCGCTTGTTTCTCGTTTTCATTGTTTTGTGTTTCCTTTTTGTCTCACTTGTGGGTTTTTTGTTGTTTTGTTCCTTTTATTCATTCATTTTTGTCTTGTTTTTGTCCTTTTTTATCATTTTGTAACTCATGTCTCTTGTTTCTGTAATATATTGTCTTTTTTTTCTCTGACTTTTGTTGTTTTGATCATAAAGTAAAACACTACGTCATTCAGTTCCAGGTGACTAAATGTTTTGTGTCTGTAAATAAACTCTGATCTGTAAGTTGTAATGTGTAAATGATAAAATGAGGCTGAATGTTGTTGAAATTGAATTTATTTTTCTAAAGAAACTTCAGGTTGTTCATGATGTTTTGTAAAAAGATGATTCTTTTAATGTGAATATTTTCAGAATGCACTTTTTTACGCTAAAACAAAGGAAACATTTGGAGTTGTGATTATTTATAGGTTATTATGCTGTGATTTTACTGGTCTGGATCACTGGAGATGAAACTGGGCTGAATGTGGAACCTGAACTATGATGAGTTTGACACTCCTGGTCTGAAGTGACCAAAATATTGACAGGTTTTGAAAACACGTCTAAATTCAGCAGCAGAGACACATTTAATGTGAATTCAGTTGCATTAGTGTATCTGTTTGTGTTCTTACTTATTTACCTCCAGTATAATATTTGTAATAAAGCTTGTTTACAATCAGAGATACACTGGTTGTCTGTTTGGCTTGCAAATATGCTCAAATATCTCTCATATGCTTTTACTGTACCTCCAGTATTGATCTTTGAATTAGCAGCGTGTGATTAATTTTGGAAGGATTTAAGAAGCATTTATTTTGCTCAAACGTTTTGTGCAGTGAAGCTGACAAACCTGAAAGTTCCAAAGACAGACTCAATAAAACTGTTCATGCAGCTTAGTGCACTTCAAAGTACATCACAGGTGACTGATAAGCCGATAATAAGACAGAAAAAACAGATAAGGAGAGATTTAGAAACATTTCTAAACATGTGGGTGACAGAAAACACAAAATAAATATTTTCAAATTATTCTTCAGGTACAAAATGTAGTCATTTTGCAGAAACTGTCCGTTGTGACTGGTGTAGGATTATAAAGCACATTTTTAGATAATTACACTGTTTGTGTAAACTCTGCTATATTCATTTTAAAGGCTTTTCTCTCATTCTTTTGTGTGATATTGGTTAATTTTATTGTTTTATGTGTCTTATGGTTATTTAAATTGTGTTTTTCTTTATTGATTAAATCACAAAAATTAATTCTGTGTATCAAAGTTGCATATTTAGAAGTGTTTTTATTCCATGAAATCGCTTAAACTGAACTCTGTCTTTGTTACAATGCAAATTAACAGAAAATGTAGTTAAAACCAAGGAATTAGACAAATAATAAGAAAGTAAACTAATTACAGTGTGCAGGAATGTGCAAGAAATTGCTAAAAATAATACAAAAGCCATAGAAGTGTTTACGGTGTGCAGGAATGGGCAAGAAATTATAAAAAGTAATAAAAATACTTAAAGTGTGTGGGAATGCACAAATTATTCACCTGAGAAATGTGTAAGACATTAAAAAAAAAACAACATTTACAGCATGCAGGAATGTGTAATTAATGACCTGAGAATGCGCAAAAAAGAAAAAAGTAAAAGAAATATTTACGGCATGCAGGAATATGCAAATTATTCATCTGAGAAGGTTTAAACATGTATTATTAAAAGAAACAGAAATATTTACAATGTGCAGAAATGTGCAAATTATACATATGAAAATGTGCAAGAAATTATAATAATTTATATAAAAGCAGTATTTATTTAAATTACTGGCAAAATATTCACCTGACGATGTGCACAAAATTATTGAAAATAATTAAAAGATGTCTTTCAGTGTGCAGAAATGTGCAAATGATTCACCTGAGAATGTGCAATAATAATAACAACAACAACAACAACAACAACAATAATAATAATAATAATAATAATAATAATAATAATAATAATAATAATAATAATAATAATAATAATAATAATAATAATAATAATAATAATAAAGTAAAAAATAGAAAAAGTAAAAGAAATGTGCAAATTATTCACCTGAGGATGTGCAAGAAATTTTAAAACATAACAGAAATATTTACAGCATGCAGAAATTTGGAAATTATTCACCTGAAAATGTCCAAGCAATTATAAAAAATTATTAAAAAGCAAAAGAAATATTTACAGCATGCAGAAATGTGTGAATTATTCACCTGAAAATGTCCAAGAAATTATAAAAAAAATTATTAAAATGTATGGAAGCAAATCAGACTCATCAGATTCTGAATTTTACAAGCTGCTGAATTTCATACTTTGAATTTTTTTGCATCAAAATTATGTATGTGAATTTTTTATGCCTGAATTTAGCTCATCAAAATTCTAAAACCCAGTTAAAAATAAAAAAAATAAAAAATTCAAAGTATGAAATTCAGCAGCTTTTAAAATTCAGAATCCGATGAGTCTGATGAGTCTGATCTGCTTCCATAAAAAGTAAAAGAAATGTTGACAGTGTGCAGAAATGTGCAAATTATTCACTCACAAATGTGCAAGAAATTTTAAAAATGCATATAAAATTAATAGAAATATTTCCAACGTGCAGGAATGTGCAATAATAAAAATAATAAAATAAAAAATTGAAAAAGTAAAAGAAATATTTACAGAGTGCAGAAATGTGCACATTGTTCACCCGACAATGTGCAAAGTCACATAATATTTGGTGCAAACAAGTTAAAATGTGCAGAGGATGAGTAATAATCATATTTGAGAAGCTGTGCATGAATTTAATGCATGTGGCACAGATGCAGACATACAGCAGCAGCAGCACAGCGTGTATTATCCGACTGTTTGCTGTAGAAATTGTGCCCTCTGTTGGTGTTAGAACTCAGCTGCACTAATATTCATCCCTGTTGGACACTTTTCCCCTCTCAGGTCTTTGACTCTTCTACCTGCCCGCTTTCTTCTGCTTCTTCTTGCTGGAAATACAACAATAAATAAATAAATATTTAAAAAGGCGCACAGCTGGAGCACATCAGCAGACCGGTGATGGAGGGGCTGCAGTTGTCATGGAGACGTCGGCCCGTGGGGGCGGGGCGTGTGGGAGCGGGGCCCGTTTGTTTTGTTATTGAAGGTCACATGGCCCAAGGTGAGGCTCCTCCCTCCTCCTCCCCCCGTTAGCACCGATTCAACCGTCTCCTGCTCCGGTCAGTTACTACAAAATGGCTGCAGAGGCTCCGCCGCCGATGAGAACCTACTGAACGCTTCATGGTAGGATTTGATTCTCACTCTTCGCCGTAGCTCGACGCATTTTGCACCCCCTTTTATTTTCCTCTCCCCGCGTTGTTTTTCTCTCCACTTGCGGAAATATCGCGGAATCTCGCCGTTAAACATGGCAGCTGCGCCGGGGAGGAAAACGTCCTCAGCTTTAGCCCACTTTGACATCAGTGTCGTCTCCGTTATCTGCGGGGTATTTTTAGGCTTTTTCTTCGTGCTAACTCGGAGCTAGTTAGCTTAGCTCCGACGATTCCTGGTGTTTGTGCTTCGTCGAGTGTTTGCAGCAGCTTCGGCAAACATCGGCGGGACTCGGCTCGACGTGGATATTACTGCCCGAGAGAGCTGCCTGGATTTAACATGCATCACCTGACTGGCTTTAAACGCATTAGCAGAGTCCAGTTTACCTGCTGCACTCCTGCACACACACTGCTGCTCTGTTTCCACCGTTTAATTCACAGTAATAGTGGTTGTTTGCATGTGCAGCCTTGTTTATTCTGCAGCTGTCGCACAAATAATCTCCCATTGCATTGCTGAAATACAGTCTTGGAGTGGTAATTGGGCTTTTTTTGTGTTAAATTTTAATTGTATCTGCAGGAGAATTAGCTTATCAGGTTATTTAAAGATAGATTCAAGGTGTCCAGTTGCACCAGTAAGAAAAATGTTTAAGGGCAGCTTAATTTACCAATAATAGTAGTTGTTTGCATGTGCATCCTTGTTTATTCTGCAGCTATAGCACAAATAATCTCTCTTTGCATTGATTACACATACTGTTGGAGTAATGATTGGGCTGTTTTATGTTATATTTTAGGTGCACCTGCGAGAAATTGAACTGATCAGGTCTTTTTTCCAGATAGATTCATGGTAACCAGTAGCTCCACTAAGAAACATAATGTTTAAGGGCAGATTAATTTACCAATAATAGTGGTTGTTGCATCTATGGCACAAATGGTCTCCCTTTGCATTGCTTAAACATAATCTTGGAGTGGTGATCAGGCTTTTTTCCATTAAACTTTAACTGCATCTGCAATAAATTGTATTTATCAGGTCGTTTTTGATAGATTCGGGATATTTAGTAACTCCGGGAAGAAAAATAATGTCTCAGGGCAGTTTAATTCACCAAAAATAGTGGTTGTTTTGCATGTGCAGCCTTGTTTATTCTGTAGCTGTTGCACAAATAATCTCTCTTTGCATTGATTAAACATACTATTGGAGTGCTGATTGGGCTTTTTTATGTAGAATTTGAACTATCAGGTCTTAGATGCAGAGAAACATACATGGATTGGGGAAATTCAAGGTATCCAGTCAGTCCAGTAAGAAAAAAATAAGGTAAACTAGTGTTTTAGAGCAGGTTAATTTACTATTAAGAGTGATTGTTTGCATGTGCATCCTTGTTTATTCTGCAGCTGTTTTCTCTAGTCTCTATTTGCAT
The DNA here is from genome assembly GCF_022539595.1 of Amphiprion ocellaris. Taxonomy (NCBI): domain Eukaryota; kingdom Metazoa; phylum Chordata; class Actinopteri; family Pomacentridae; genus Amphiprion; species Amphiprion ocellaris. Next base: position 30,754,755 of record NC_072784.1, read on the forward strand.
TGCTTAAATACAGTCTTGGAGTGGTAATTGGATGTTTTTATATTAAAATTTAACTGTATCTGCAGGAAATCTAACTTATCAGGACATTTTTACATAGATTCAAGGTATCCAGGAGTGCCGTTAAGAATAAATGAGATAAAATAGGTTTTTAGAGCAGTTTAATTTACTAACAGTAGTGGTTGTTGCATGTGCTTCCTTGTTTATTCTGCAGCTGTTGCACAAATAATCTCTCTTTGCATTTATTAAACATATTATTGGAGTGCTGATTGGGCTTTTTTTCTATTATCTCCAGGAACTGTAACTTACCAGGTCATTTTTAGATATATTCAAGGTATCTGCTAGCTCACACGTCATATTTAAGAAAAAAAAAACAGTCAAATAACATGCAAAAACAATGTGCCAATCCTGCTGGTAGAAGAAGTGAGAATGCACAGCTGATCCATGATGCATCAGTGATCCAACCACCTCTGCAGCCTGACATCCTGCAGTGACACACACGAGAAGGCAGTGTGTGCAGACTTGGGAATGCCAGCGCCCCGATGCATGTAGAGGGCCGACTGACGTAAGCTCTGAGGCCCCGCTGGTTTTACTAATGTGTCAGAGTTCCTAATTTGATTCTGAGCCTGGCAGAGGATGAAGAGCTGGTGGGTCTGAGGGGTCTGATGGGGGTTAGAGGCCCCAGTCAGCATCCTGAGCCCCTGAAAGAGGCAGTGTGTATTCACAGAGAGGCGCCAAAGGGGGCTTGATAACAAAAACAGACCACTAAACACTGCGATTACTATACGGCCTAACTTTCAGTTCAAAACTCCCGATGGCTTTTCTTGCTTTCATGCCTGGCTGGAGGGCTGAGGGGCGTTTTGCCAGATTGTGTCATTGGGTTTGGTGTCAGCGATCAGATGCTGAGCTGGAGTCTTAAGTGGAAATGATGAGCTTGCATTCTGCGAGAAGTTTTTGCAGTTAGAGTTTTTTGGTTTGCTAGGATGTCGTTTTTAAAATGCTGTGCAGTGTGTTGCTGGTAGATCAGGAGTGTCAAACTCACCTTAGTTCAGGTTCCACATTCAGCCCAATTTTTCCTTTGTTTGAGTGCCAAAAAAGTATGTTCTAAAAATGTTCACATTTAATGAATTAACTTTTGACAAAACATCATGAACAACCTGAAATTTGTTAAGAAAAATAAATTCAATTTCAACAACATTATGCCTCAGTTTATCATTTCCACATTACAACTTCCAGATCACAGAGTGTCTACAAAGGAACACAACATTTAGTCACCGGTATCTGGAACTGAATGATATAGTATTTTACTTTATGATTAAAATGGAAAAAAAAAGTCAAAATAACACAAAACAACAGAAGTAAGAGACGAAACGACAAAAGCGAGAAACAAAATAACAAAAAATGAGACAAACGACATGAAAAAACCCCAAAAAGGAGACAAAAAAATTAGGAAAAAAGTAACAAAGCGATGAAAAAGATGGAAAATTGCCAAAAACGAGGCAAAAAATTACAAAAGCGTGAACTATACACAAAACAAATAAAGCAAAACACAAAATGACAAAAATAAGACAAAAAACACAAGCGAGACAAAAAGGAAACACAAAACGACAAAAATGAGAAACAAGACAACAAAAACGAGATAAACGGCAAGTCAGACAAAAAAAACAACAAAAACAGGATACAATATTACAAAAATGAGACACAAAATGACAAAAGAACAATGAGAAATCTAGTATTCAACTTTGTGATCCAAACAACTTGTCAACATCTAGAAATTATTTTAAATTTATTGTTTTGCTAATTCACAATCTGCAGTTAATGTCTTCTCTGTAATTTTTACACTTTACAAAGTCGTCCCAGGGGCCGGATTGGACCCTCTGGAGGGCCGGTTTTGGACCGCAGGCCGCATGTTTGACACCCCTGTGCTAGGCTGTTAGCCGTGCTTCCATTAGTTCCAGTATCAAACCCGTTTTAATTCTCTGAAATGGAGTGTCAGACTCCTGGCAGTATTTTTTTTTTTTAGATAAATACTACTTTAAAGCATTTCCCTAATTGTCCTTTTCAGAAACACAAACCTGCAGCGATCAGTCCTTGTGTAGCTGAGAGCTCTCCTGCATACGGACTATTACTGCACCCTATTGGTTTCATGAAGACAAATGTGGAAATAGCGAGAGAGCTACGTGATTGGGTTTTCATAAGACGTTTGTTGGGTTTGCTCTCTGGTCTGCTGGACCAGTAAAATGTTTTACCTCAGGAGCTCACAGCTGACACCGGGGCTGGAGGCGGGCCTCGTGGACGGAGTTATTTTAGGGCCTGTTCACGGAGCCAGGAGTGCAGCACAAGTTTCTCTTTTCCTTGTCATTAGTCTGGGTCAGAAAGCATTAACACGAGCACACTGAGAATAGCTTCAAGTGGTTTTACAGAGCGCAATCCTCTTTGCAGAGCACAAGGACTTACCCAGCCGGTGCTTAGCCAGCAGTTTGTAAACCCAACTAAAGGCAGCAGGGACACATTTTACCTTCTGTAGGTTTTAATTCTGTGCTGTGCTTTCTGCCCGTCGCTGTGGCTGCTAGCAAGCCTTCTCCCAAGTACAAGATTATCACTTAGAGCGGGGGTGTCAAACATGTGGCCCCTGGACCAAAACCGGCCCACTAGAGGGTCCAATCAAGCCCACTTTTTAAAGTGTAAAAGTTACAGAGAAGACATTAACTGCAGATTGTAAATTCAAAATCATTTCTAGACCATGACAAGTCATAAACTAAAATACTACTCATTGTTCTTTTGTCGTTTGTGTCTCATTTTTGTAATATTTTGTCTTTTTTGTCTGACTTTTGTTGTTTGTCTCGTTTTTTGTCGCTTTCTAACTTTTTTGTCTATTTGTCTCTTTTTTGGTTTTGTTTCATGTCGTTTGTCTCATTTTTTCCTCATTATGTGTATCATTTTTGTAATATTGTGTCCTGTTTTTGTTGTTTTTTGTCAGACTTGTCATTTGTGTCATGTTTTTGTTGTCTTGGTTCTTGTTTTTGTCATTTTGTTTTTCCTTTTTGTCTCGCTTGTGTTTTTTGTCTTATTTTTGTCATTTTGTGTTTTGCTTTATTAACTGTTTTGTGCATTTTTTTTGTCGTTCATTGTTTTTTTTTGTCTCATTTGTGTTTTTGTCTGCATTTTTGTCATTTTGTGTCTTGTTTTTGTCATTTTTGGTCTCATTTGTGTCATTTGTGTAATTTTTTGTCTCGTTTGTCGTTTGTCCATTGTTTTGTCACTTTGTTCCTTTTTTTCATTTTTCTCTCATTTGTGTCCATCTTTTTGTCACTTTGTAACTTTTTTGTCTTTTTTTGTTTCATTTCAAGGGCTGCACAGTGATGTAATGGTTAGCACTTTCACCTTGCAGCTAGAAGGTCCCTGGTTCGCGTCCCGGCTTTCCCGGGATCTTTCTGCATGGAGTTTGCATGTTCTCCCTGTACATACGTGGGTTCTCTCCGGGTACTCCGGCTTCCTCCCACAGTCCAAAAATATGCTGAGGTTAATTGATCATTCTAAATTGCCCGTAGGTGTGAATGTGAGAGTGATTGTTTGTCTCTGTATGTAGCCCTGTGACAGACTGGTGACTGTCTAGGGTGTCCCCTGCCTTCACCTGAGTCAGCTGGGATAGACTCCAGCCCCCCCCCCCGCGACCCTAGTGAGGATTAAGCGGTGTATAGATAATGGATGGATGGATGGATGTTTCATTTCATTTCATGTCATTTGTCTAGTTTTTTGTTGCTTTGTCTTGTCTCTGTCATTTTGTGTCTCATTTTTGTAATATTTTGTCTTGTTTGTGTTGTTTTTTTGTCTGACTTTTGTTGTTTTGAGTAAAATACCACATCATTTGTTTTTTCTTGAGCCACTAAACGCTGCGGGTTTCAGAGGCTGGCAGATGAGCAGAGGGCGCTGTGCTTTCTGCCCGTCACTGTGGCTGCTAGCAAGCCTTCTCCCAAGTGCTTGCCGTGCTCTTGTTTGGCTAGCAGCGATGGCATTCCTGGCTACGTGCCCAGCGACTGCCGTCTAGCACCCCTTCCCCCAGCGCTCGCACATGCACACAAACCAGCCCCATCACTCGCTGCCCCCTCATCTTCATCGCTCCAATGTGGGGCAGCCAAGCATTTGCATGAGGCGTTGACGATTCACCCCGCGACTCTCCTTCCTCGACATTCGACCAGTTTTACACCTGCTTTTATTATTAGACCGTCCTTGAGCTCTTCCCCAGTCTGGTTTTTTTTTTTTTGCCTTCCTTTGTCAGCCGAGTAAGTGTCTGGTTTTAAGAGGGACACCGAGCTCTAATCCTGTTGTTCTGACAGGAGGGTGTAATTCCACAACAGAGCTGAGCTCATTGACCTGCGTCCTTTACATCCATGCGAGCCGTGCTTCCTGCCACAGGCTCGTAAAACGCTCCTGATGCTGCTCTTTGAGTAAACATCAAATCAAAGCTGCTGTGCTGTCTGTGTGATTTGTTTGTGTTGTCGTCATTAATGTGCTAATTTACATTTGATGAAAGGGCTTCTCGAGGCTGCACGGTGGATCGGTGGTTAGCACTGTCGCTGCTAGAAGCTAGAAGATCCCCGGTTCATGTCTCAGCCTTCCTGGGATCTTTCTGCATGGAGTTTGCATGTTCTCCCTGTGCATGTGTGGGTTTTCTCCAGGTTCTCCAGCTTCCTCCCACAGTCCAATAACATGCTGAGGTTAATTGGTGATTCTAAATTGTCTGTAGGTGTGAATGTGAGTGATGATGCAGCCTCCTCTCTCTCTCTGTGGTCTCAGAAATGTCTCTCAAGCAGAAAAAACTGAACAAGAAACCAGGATGCTAGCTTCTCTCACAGTGGCTAAAGCTGCGCTAAAAGCTAGCAGCTAAGTTAGCAGGCAGTCACAGAATTAACCTGAAACAGAGTCTGTGAAATAATAATACTTTAGGATATGAGCCGTAGTGGGCAAAAAAAGTGACAGAACAGAGAAAGACTAAGAAAATAGAGATGAACAGCAGGAGATAAACTGATGAATTTTAGTGGAGAGCATCCTAATTTAATCACTCCTGTTTTTATTTTCCGTTTTTAGTTACACAGTGGATTGGTGGTTAGCACTGTCACCTTGAGGCTAGAAGATCCCCGATTTGTGTCCTGGCCTTCCTGGGATCTTTCTGCATGGAGTTTCCATGTTCTCTCTGTGCATGTGTGGGTTTCTCTGGGTTCTCTGGTTCCTCCCACAGTCCAAAAACATGCTGAGATTAACTGGTGACTCTAAATTGTCCGTAGGTTTGTTGGTAGATATGATTGTTTGTCTCTATGTGTAGCCCTGTGACAGACTGTTACCTGTCCAGGTGAACCTTCATCCTGAGTCAGCTGGGATTGATAATAGATGGATTTGGATGAAAGGGCTCTTCAAAAGTGATTTTATTCTCATGATCAACAGCAGAAAAATGGTTGTTTTATCAAAGTTGTGTCTTGCATTCATATGATCTAAAATCTGTCAGAGAGCAGGAGATGCCGGTATTCCCATCCCTCCACCGTCAGTCAGGACTCTGAGCTCAAAGGACTCACATCTGTCCGAGCCAGGCAGATGTTTGGAGCTAAACGGCAGCCATCATTGAGCGAGACTCTCTGTCCTGTTCAGGGACCAAATGTTTCTTAAACTGGAATCCTTTTGACGCTTTGCTCGGCGCTCGCTCTCTGCATCCGGGTTGGAGGCCGACAGCAGCTCACATTAACTGGAGCATCTCTCTTATCCTCTGATCCTGCATGACACCAGCCCCACTGATGCCTGTGAAAGGAGCAGCGCCGGCTATATTTAGCGTGGCAGCTGCACCAGCAGGTTCCCTATCAGCCTGTTGGAGGTTAAAAAAAAAGAGCATTTAAGGTTTGAAGTGGCAGCTAACTCTATGTTTTTGTGTGTTTTACTAAGAATCTGGACAGTTTTAAAGGCTTGTAGTGCTGCAGGATGGACTAAAGGTGTCAGTGGCGATATTTACTGATAGTATTTTTTAAATTTGTGTGTTTGTTTTAAATATTAAGGTGTTAAAGCAGCCATATATTCAGTTCAACTCATTCAACTGTGCTGAAATGGCTAGCGACAGGCTGAGTTTGTTTTTCTTTCTCTGCCTGTTGGGCAGATGACTCAGGAAGATTTTTGTGATCTTTTTGCAGGGAGTTGGGATTTATTTAGTTTTTGGAAAAGTCATAGTTGGTGATCCAGAAGTAAGTCCTCTAAAAACACATTAAAACATTTGTTGCCGTAGCTGGTTGATCTTTGTCATTTTTGGGATGTTTTTAGGTTGATTCCTGTTGTTGTTTGTTTGTTTAGGTCAGGGGTGTCCAACATGCGGCCTGTGGGCTAAAACCGGTCCTCCAGATGGTCCAATCCGGCCCTCAAAGTGTAAAAATTACAGAGAAGACATTAACTGCAGATAACTGTGTCTCATTTTTGTCATATTTTGTCATGTTTTTTGTCTGACATTTGCCGTTTTGTTTCTCGTTTTTGCCGTTTTGTTTCTCGTTTTTGTCATTTTGTTTCAGTTTTGTCTCGCTTGTGTTTTTTTGTCTTACTTTTGTCATTTTGTGTTTTGCTTTATTCATTGTGTGTATCATTTTTGTCGTTTTGTGTTTTTTTTTGTCTTGCTTGTGTTGTTTGTCTATTTTTTTGTCATTCTGTTTCTCGCTTTGGTCATTTTTGGTGTCCAACTCAGGTGACAGTTTGGACCAATCAGAAAAAACTTTTGGCCCCTATTTATAAGCAAACAATCCCACAGCCTCATCTTGTGTTTCACTTCTGACTGCTGTTGTTTCAAATTTTACGTCTCTCTGATCTGAGGCAATGCTGTGTTTCTTTACTTTGTTTTTTAAATTTTTTTTCAATCAGGGATGTTGTTTTGTTGTCCAACAGTATTTAGAAGACAAAACGTGTTTCACAATCAATCGGTTGGCCAGTTAATCAGCCCAAATAAATGACATTTTGAGATAATTGGAATCGACTGATTGCCAGAGGGATGGTTGGGTCACTTCGTTTAGCTTTTTGATGACAAGTGGACGTTAATTCGGTTGATACACATTTTTGTTCTGCAGACAGAATGCACTTCAGCAAATTTATCTCGCATTTGTCGTTATTACTTATTTGTCTTGTTTTTGTCATTTATGTTTATTTTTTGTCTCGCTTATTTGTCCATTTTTTTATCGCTTTGTAACTTTTTTGTCTAATTTTTTCTCTTTTTGTTTGTTTCATGTCGTTTGTCTCATTTATGTCATTTTATGTCTCATTTTTGTAATATTTTGTCTTGTTTTTGTTGTGTTTTGTCTTTCTTTTGCCTGACTTTTGTCATTTGTCTCATGTTTTTGTTGTTTTGTGTTGCCTTTTTGTCTTGCTTGTCTTTTTCTGTCCTTTGTTACTTTGTATCTTTTTTTGTCAAATTTTTCTTCAGTTATGTGATGATCGGCATACATTTGTCTGTCTGTTTGTCTGCTCGCAACATTTCTCAAAAATAGACTCGGATTTGGATGAAATTTCCAGGGAAGGTCAGAAATGACACAAGTGATTAGATTCTGGCAGTGATGCAGCTTGTAGTCTGGATCCATGGATTTGTTAAAGATTTCTGTATCATTGCGAGATAGCAGCACAACGTCACTGTAACCATGACAACAAGTGAACACTACGTCAGCTGCTTGCTGATGATCACATGATTGTGATCCTACTACAAATCCACCACTGCAGACTTATCCGGATTTATCCGTTGGAAATGATCCAAGGAACTATTGATTAAATTGTGGGGGTGTTTCTGAATCCCATCAGTTCCTGCCGCCCGCTACATATTTAGGTCACGTGATTCGATATCCGTACATAACGTACACATGCAGAACACATGCCTGTGCTCAGCATAAGGTCAGTTCATCCATTGGAAATGATACAAAGACTGAGCAGCCTTGGCGGAGCACTGTGCTCTCTGAGTGCTTTTCTTGTTAATTTCTTGCATTTGCACAAAAGTATCAGGGTGATTTTAGCATCGCATATGCTCTGTAAATATCAGCATCGGCCATTAAACCATCCTTACAGGTTGACCACTACTTGCACAGTTGCACAGCAGAACATAAGCTCAGTTCAATACCTTTTGCACCATCGCTTCACAGTTTTGGTTGACGTGTGACTCAGAGGTTCAGAAAAAAGAACACAGCTTTTATAGTTACGGTATAGCGTTTGAAGCCCTCTCTTGCTCTCATGACATGCTTCAGTCCTTTCTCAGCCGCTCAACGGGACACTCAGATTTGCACTTTAACATGTAATACTCGCCCAAGTTCACCTCTCTGCTCGTTTTTTCCGATTCCAGTATTGAACCTCGGCAGCCGAACTGTTGCTGAAGGGCGCTGTCTGCCTCCACCTGACTGCTCACCAGGGCCTCGGGGAGCGTTTGTTGCCAGGCAATAGCTCACATCGCTGTCGCCTGCAGCAGCGTCGGCTTGGCAGCAGAAAAGACTGACGGTTTTATGTACGATTTCACATGTAATGTTCAAGGATTCCAGGCTGCTTCCTCTTCCCTCTGTCCTTAAAATCCCAGCTGCCAGCTTTTATTTATTTATTTATTTATTTATTGGTTGTGTTTTTTTGTGTGTAGGCTGGATGTAGAGTAGCTCCCAGCTGGATGCGTTTCACATGAAACAATGCAGCTTCGTCAGGTGGTTTTCAGCTCCAGCGTTGGACTGATGTGGATGCAGAAGTTGCAGGATACGAGCAGTAAGGTATAGAGAGTTTGTCGGCAGAAACTGCGTTTCTAAGGTCTGCCCACACATAAGTTGTGTTGGGATTTGTTGAGTGTGTAGATTTAAGAGTGGGAGAATGATCTCTGGGGCCCCAGCTACTCTAGACCGACAAGGTCTCCCTAATAGTTTCCAGAACCGACCCTGAAGACCACCAAAACAAAACACACTCGTGCACACTTGTCAAGAGGTGTGCTGCTCAAGAACAGCCTGCTAAAGAACGCCACATTCTTGCGTCTGGTGGTCGTATTACTGCTACACATGTGATCATGTGTCTTACAAATGTAGTCAAAGACGCGCTGGTTTTTACCTTGAAGGACGGGAATTGAACAATGCAGCTTAGAAAAAAGATGTCAAGAAATCACTTTCTCTGGCATTCACCTGCTGAGGCAAAGCACTCCTCTTGGAATAAAACCCTCTCTCTCTCTTTTTTCTATTTAAGCTGTGAAAAGAAGCAAAAAAAAACACGAGAAGAGAACCATTTGATGGAAGATAAGAAAAAGAAAAAGCAAGACGAGAAGAAAAAGAAAGAAGCTGCTCAAAAAAAGGTAAGAGAGAGATTTTCTTTGAAACAAACGTACTCTTATCTTTTAGCTTTAATAGTTTCTGAATACTGTTTAGTAAAATATGTACACTGCTGTTCAAAAGTTTGGGTTCAGGAGTGATGGTTGCTGGAAGTGGGCCTCTGTACCTCTATGTAGATATTTCATTAAAAATCAGCCATTTTCAGCTACAATAGTCATTTACCACATTAACAATGTCTACACTGGATTTATCATTCATTTAGTGTTAATTTCATAGAAAAAAAATGTGTTGCTTTCAAAAATAAGGGCATTTCTAAGTGACCACAAACTTTTGAACGGCATTGTACATGAATTAAAGTTGCTCTACAATAGTTAAAGTTGATGTTTTTGTTAAAATTCCTCTATAATAATTAAAGTTTGTTCTAAATGAGTTAAAGTTGCAGTAAAGGAGTTAAAATTGGTCTATATTATTTAAAGTTGCTCTAAATTAGCTAAAATTGCTCCATATTAATTAAAGTTACTCTGCATTAGTCAAAGTTCCTCTATATTAGTTAAAGTAGCTCTAAATGAGTTAAAGTTGACCTACACTGCTGTTCAAAAGTTTGGGGTCACCCAGACAGTTTCACATTTTCCCTGAAAACTCACACTTTTATTCATGTGCAAGTTCAGTTTGAAGTTCTCAGATGTTCTTTGGGTTTTCGACTCAGTTAAACAAAACAAAATATTTCCACACATTTTTTGCTATATTCTGATAGTTTATTGAGCAGAAGCTCAATCTTGAAAATGTCAAGCAGACTATTATTAATGGAAACAGCCATGAAGTCACACTCTGCAGTACTTTTGACAATATATCACACAGTTTTACAGAATGCACAGGTGCTTTAGCAGCAGTTACAGCAGATTGAAAACATGCATATTGAGCACATGGATTTTGTCATGTGTGTTTCCTCAGGAAGCAACTTTATGTAGTCGTCATCCTCACCCTGACTGCACATTTACTCCTTCCTCGCTTTTTCCTGTGTCTGTTTTCAGCGTTAGCTCAACAGGTCGACATGCCGTCCTTACGTAGTGTATACTCTCTCTATGTCTGTGCTGATGGAAGTGTGTTTGTGTGTCTCTTAATGTATGGGAGCAATGAACCCTTTCACCCTGTCGAGCAGAACAAAACCAGGCCCTGAACATTTTGTTCTGATTGCGCCGGCTAGTTGCTTCAGCATTATTATGCAGCTGACAAGGAGGCAGAACGGCTCACATGTTGTACTGTTGTTGTACTTTATAGCTTTCACCGCACATACATGAACCCCATACTACTGTTCAAAAGCTTAGGGTAACTTAGAAATGTCCAGATTTTTGAAAGAACGTCTTTTTATTTCAATGAAGATACCATTAAATGAATGATAAATCCAGTGTAGACATTGTTAATGTGGTAAATGACTATTGTAGCTGGAAACAGCTGATTTTTAATGGAATATCTCCATAGAGGTACAGAGGAACATTTCCAGCAACCATCACTCCTGTGTTCTAATACTACATTGTGTTAGCTAATGGTGTTGAAAGACTCATTGATGATTAGAAAACCCTTGTGCAGTTATGTTAGCACATGGAGAAAAGTGTGAGTTTTCATGGAAAATATGAAATTGTCTGGGTGACCACAAACTTTTGAACAGTGGTGTAGGTCAACTTTAACTCATTTAGAGCAACTTTAACTAATATGGAGGAACTTTGACTAATGCAGAGCAATTTTAATTAATTTTAGAGCAACTTTAAAGGATATAGAGCAACTTTAACTAATGTAGAGCGACTTTAAATCATATGGAGCAACTTTAATATAGAACAACTTTAACTATTACAGGGCAACTGTAACTAATGTAGAGCAACTGTAACTCATTTTTGAGCAACTTTGAATAATACGGAGTAAATTTAATTCATGTACACTGTCGTTCAAAAGTTTGGAACATTACAAATGTCCTTATTTTTGCCTCATTTTTGCCATGTTAGCACATGAATAAAAGTGGGAGTTCATGGAAAAGATGTAATTGTCTGGGTAACTCCAAACTTTTGAACAGTGGTGTAGATGAACCCTACATGTAAAAGATGCATTCCATTATCAGTTCTCTCTATCATTATTAATATATATTCTTCTCTTTGTTTCAGGCCACAGAACAGATAACCAAAGGTGAGTGGAGCTGCTTTATTTAACTTGTTAATTTGATGCATTTTACACCATAAAATAGATAATTTAGGTTTGTCTGTAAATCTTCTGCTGTGCTCGAAACACCACATGGATTCTCTGCAAAATCACCCTTTGCCAGATTTATGTGCTGCGACCTTTGCTACGAGTTTGAGATGTGTTTTCTAACAGGAGGGAGACTCACAGTGCGGGGGCGCTAAATTGTTAATCAGCCTAATTAGGCAGATAGCTCAGTAAGACAGTGTGGAAATCGCCTTTTTAGCCACTGAGCTCAGTTTCTTCACTGCTGTGTGGATGTAGTGTGAGAGATTAGCTTCTGATAAAGTGAAACATTTCTAGCTGAAGACATTAGCGGCAGCCAGGTGGTCTACCTGAGCCAGGATGGAAGCCAGGTGCCGTGCTGGACTAATAAGGAGCATGGGGATGGTGCAGCTGCTCCTCGGGCCTCCCCATGGGCTCCTCAGGCGTACCTAGGAGGGTAGAGGTGAGGAGGACTCTCAGAAGAAAAGAGAGCGGAGCGAAATGACCGACAAACAACCCCGACGTCTGAATAAAGGTGGATTATGTTGTTCCTCGAGCCGGAGCTCCTAATGGCCAGACAGAGGCGGGCAGGCGGCAAGCCCCGGAGCACATCTGCTGGTCGGGATGAGGAGGCAGATGGGGGCAGGCAGGGCAGAATCTGGTTGTATCGTCTGGTAGATGTTGGCAGCGTGTACTAAATAATAGCAAAAAAAAAATAAATAAAAAGTGTGCACAGAATTAGAAGCTGTTCAGACTAGAGAGCGACTGATGTGTTTTGCTGATTATTAGTAATCAAGATAACTGATACTTGGGGACTGATATAGACTACTGTTGAAAGACTGTATTTCTGATTCATTTAATGTTGTCTTCATTGGAAAAAAATGCTTTTCTTTCAAAAATAAGGACATTCGTAAGTGAAGTAAATTAAAGTTGCACTATATTAGTTTAAATTGCTCAAAAATGAGTTAAAGTTGCTCTAAATAAGTTAAGGCTGCTGTATATAAATTAAATTTGCTCTATATTAATTAAAGTTGCTCTAAATAAGTTAAAGTTGCTATATATTAATTAAAGTTGCTCTAAAATGAGTTAAGGTTGCTGTATATTAATTAAAGTCGCTCTAAAATGAGTTAAAGTTGGTCTATATTAGCTGAAGTTGCTCTATATTAAAGTTGCTCTATATTAGATTAAATTGCTCAAAAATGAATTAAAGTTGCTCTAAATAAGTTAAAGTTGCTCTATATTAATTAAAGTTGTTCTATATTAATTAAAGTTGCTCTATATTAATTAAAGTTGCTCTATATCAATTAGTTACTCTGTATTAAAGTGGCTCTACAATGAGTTAAAGTAGGCTCTCTATACATTGCATGTAATGTTTATGATAGCAGGAACCTGTCATTCATAATAAACTGATGTCATTCATAAAAAGCAGACTTTGTTGGATAACGCTAGACCTGCTGTTAAAAAAGAGCCACATGTCAGTCCTGTTAATGACAATTTAAATGAGCGATGTGGTAATATGTAGTGACAACATGCACAATTTATAGCGTAACAGCAGCCGGATCCAGCTGTTCCTTCTGTAGTTCTTTAAAATGCAGTTTATCATCACGACTGCTGCATCCGTTAAAGCGGCGCTCTTTGGGACAAGAGGCGGAGATGAAACTGCAATATTTAACAAAAATTATTAATTATATTATACAGAAAACACGAGAGGGCAGGAGGTTTTATGAGGAAAAAACATCACGTTTCACTCTTTTGAGCAAGATATGCTAATCTTCTAGGCGTAAATATCTTTTTTCAGCATTAAAATGGAGGAAAAATTGCTTTAACATGTTTTAGTTAAACTTTTCCAACACATCGTCACTCCACATTGCAGCTCACTTCACTACCAGCACCAGAAATCCTCACTGTAGTCTAAAATTCAAAACAAACTAAGATAAATCCGTTTCTGACATGCTAAACTTTGATTTTGTTGGATAACGCTAGACCTGCTGTTAAAAAAGAGCCACATGTCAGTCCTGTTAATGATAATTTAAATGAGCGATGTGGTAATATGTAGTGACAACATGCACAATTTATAGCGTAACAGCAGCCGGATCCAGCTGTTGCTTCTGTAGTTCTTTAAAATGCAGTTTATCATCACGACTGCTGCATTCATTAAAGCGGCACTCTTTGGGATAAGACATGCAGAAGAGGCGGTGACGACGACAAGAGGCTCCGGGTATAAATTCCCCCTCGATTGCACCGCAATTTATGGCTCTCCAACACAAAGCACTGGGCGTAATTAAGCGACTGTGAAACAGCAAATTAATCTGTTATGAAATTACTGCTGCGACGCTACTTTATAATAATGTTATCTTTTACTGCGCCGCGTAAATGCACGCCTTGATGCGTATGTACGCCGTGCCCCGTCTTTGATAGGGGTAGGAATGCATGAATGGAAAACACAAAAAGCTCATTAACCCTCGAGTAGCTTGTTGATAGCAGAAGGCCTCTGCTGCAGCTTATTGCTGTTACTGTCTGCTACGTTGTTGTGCAGAGGTGCTTCCTTTGGGAACCGACTGTTCAAGGTTGCCTGACACACAAATAAAGGTTTGACTCTCATGTACTGCTGACAGACGGCATCAACACAACAGGAAAGATTCTGTGAAGCAGATTCAAACCACTGACATCGAATAATGAGTGAATTACAGCTGCATTAATCTGATTTTAGCTTGAGTTAGTTTAAAAATACACCAGTAGACCCAGAATAACAGGAGAAATTACACTATTATTGTATCACTTTCAGTACTTCTTAGCAATATGTAATCCTAATTTCTAATGATATAATTAATTAAATAAATGTGACCCAGATAAGCACAGAAAACCGAGATTGGATTAAATAAAAAAATGATTCATTAATGTAATTTTTGATCAAATCAGCACAGTGAGCTTCTGTTGAGGCAGTGATTGCTGTAGATTTAACTGAAACAACACATTTCAGTTTATAACTGCCTGCAGTCCCTTTTTTTTTTGCTCAAAAACTAGATATATTGCAGGATTTAAGTTCTGGTTTGTGTTTAGGCTGTTGTTGTTTTTTTCTGATTGTCAATGCAGCACTAACCCACGAGGGAAAGTCACGCTGGACTTTACTGTACAGTATCACATGAATAAATATGCTTTAAAAAAATGTGTCTTTTAGAGGAAAGTTTAGCGGGGACGGTTAGTTAGTGATGCCTAGATTTCACTCATTTCTAATAAACCGTACATAATTCTCATGCAATCATTTCCTTAGCATAACCAGAAGATGGCATTAATAGGAGTTTTGTTTTTGGAACCATATCATGCCTTCAGTTCATTTTGCACCAGAATTAGACCAGACAGAGACCCTCCTTCTCCGGCTGGTTGTTTAGTCTGCAGCAGGAATCAATGGACAGCTTTCACTCCGCTGCAAACCCTCCACTCGACTCATCACAGATTGTTTTGGAGCAGAATGTTTGCTGATGAAATGTAAATGTGACACACAACGTGCTGGTGTTTTTTCTGCCCGTCACGTCGCTGGCACTGGGAGAGTGAGAATATGTGTGCCACAGCAACGAGCCGGTAGAAATATCCTACAAAGGGCCCCCTCAGCTGTGCCGGCAAACAGGAAACTACGTTCTCATGGCTTCACGTGGCTCCGTCTGTTTCTCCTACTCTCTCGAATCAACCGGTGTTTTTTAGCAGCCACCACCCTACACTTTGCACAATGCAACCGCAACAACTGGCTCCATCTTTTCCTGTGCAGCACACCTTCTTCAGCTCCCTTCTCCCTCTGCTGCCTCCTCCTCTGGGCCCAGGGTGGACCTCTGCTAGAGCAGACAGCAGCTAGTGTGGTGTTACTATGGTGCTCAGGGTCTTCCAAGAAGTCTCCTGTGTACGGATGCCTGGTTATTCAGCCTCCGCGCTCGTCCTGTTCTCCTAATTAGGTCCCAGCGTACCTTTCATTAGTGTCTGAGACAATCTGCTTCTCTTACCTAACTGGTCAATTCATCGCTTATGGAAGGGGTGTCCAACATGTGGCCCATGTGCCAAAACCGGCCCTCCAGAGGGTCCAATCCGGCCCGTGGGACGACTTTGTAAAGTGTAAAAATTACAGGGAAGACATTAACTGCAAGTTGTAAATCTGTAAAACTATAAATTTAAAAATATTTCCAGACCATGACAACTTCTTTTGATCATAAAGTAAAATACCAGATTGTTCATTGTTCTTTTGTTGTTTCGTGTCTCATTTTTGTAAAATTTTGTCGTTTATGTTGTTTTTTGTCTTTTTTTGTCTGATTTTGGTCGTTTATCATGTTTTTGTCGTTTTGTTTCTCATTGTTGTCCTTTTGTGTTTCCTTTTTGAATCGCTTGTTTTTTGTCTCATCTTTTATTTTGTTCCTTTTGTTGTCATTTTTCATCTCGTTTGTGTCGGTTTGTAACTTTTTTGTCTAGTTTTTTGTCTCTTTTTGTTTTGTCTTGTTTGTCTCATTTTTGTCATTTTGTTTCTCATTTTGTAATATCTTGTCTTGTTTTTGTTGTTTTTTTGTCTTTTTTGTCAGATTTTTTTGTTTATCTCAAGTTTTTGTCGTTTTATTTCTCGTTTTTGTCATTTTGTGTTTCCTTTTGGGCTTGCTTGTGTTTTTTGTCTAATTTTTTTGTTTTGTTCCTTTTTTTGTCGTTTTTTTGTCTCGTTTGTGTCCATTTTTTTGTCGGTTTGGAACTTTTTTGTCTAATTTTTTGTCTCTTTTTGTTTTGTTTTGTGTTGTTTGTCTCATTTTTGTCATTTTGTGTCTCATTTTTGTAATATTTTGTCTTGTTTTTATTGTTTTTTGTCTGACTTTTGTCATTTTGATCATAAAGTAAAACACTCTATCATTCAATTCCAGATACCTGTGACTAAATGTTTTGTTCCTTTGTAGATAAACTGTGATCTGGAAGTTGTAATGTGTAAATGATAAACTGAGGCACAATGATGTTGAAATTGAATTTATTTTTCTTAACAATTTTCAGTTTGTTCATAATGTTTTGTAAAAAGATAATTCCTTAAATGTGAACATTTTCAGAACATACGTTTTTGCACCAAAACCAAGGAAATATTTGGAGTTATGTTTATTTATAGGTTATTATGCTGTGATTTTACTGGTCTGGATCACTTGAGATCAAACTGGACTGAATGTGGAACCTGAACTGAGATGAGTTTGTCACTCCTGACTTATAGTGTCAAAAACGTGGTTTTTCTGTATTTCTTTGTCATTCGTTACTATGAAATATCATAATTGTCATGTAGCTGTTACAATAATGTACAGAAATGGGCTTTCATTCTAGATTTTATAACATTATTCGTGATTTTTCAATTGATTTGTGAAAGAAATCCTATAATTAATCCTCCATTCTGAATTTCTTTGCAGACACAAATGGGCTAAAATGCTAAATATGACATTTAAAAGGGGTGAGGATCACAACAAAACTAGGTCACGACATGGAAATAATTGCGCTCATCACGGACTGGTTTGAAGTTGAGGAGAAAAGCTCGGTCTAGAGGTCAATCTGTGGCTGCAACACCGAACACATGGGAGAGAGAATGAATTCTAACTCGCGTTCATTAGCGCGTTCAAACAGTGACGGGGTTGAGGGTGAGTCGGACGAGAGGAGTAAGAGGTGGAAGGAGCCACGTTGGTGACATTATAGTCTCATTAACCCGTCCTTCAGAGAGACTGGGAGGTCAAGGAGGTGAACAGAAGTCGACTCGCCGCTTTTGAACTGATCCAAACAAAATTAGCCTCCAAAAATGACACATTAGTCTGAATGGGGGATAAACCCATTACCGGCCTGGGCTATTGATGATCTGAAGGTGCTACTTCAGGTCTGATGTAGCTTCTTTTTTCTGTCTGTGGTCTCAGAAATGTTTCTCTCAAGCAGAGAAAAACTGAACAACAAACCAGGAAATTAGCTTTTCTCACAGTGGCTAAAAGTGAGCTGCAATGTGGAGCGACGATGTGTTGGAAAAGTTAATTAAATACATTACACCAATTTTTCCTCCATTTTAACCCTGGAAAAAGAGATATTTCCACTTAGAAAATGAGCATATCTTGCACAACATAGTGCCAAGGGAGATTTCTTTCTCACAAAACCTCCTGCCCTCTTGCGTTTTCTGTGTGATATTACAGTTTGAATCGTTTTTCGATGAGTTGTGCAGCTCAGCGGGTGTCGCCCAGGTCAGGAGGACGGGACGCTCTGCTCTCCTTCACACTTCACTTCCTCTAAATCATAACAGACAGAGGGATCTGCTCGGTCTACAGCTGTTCTCACAAAAGGCCGGGGACAGGGGAAGCTGTTTGTCTCTGCACAGGCAACCCTCCTTGACCTCCGAGAGCTTCTACAGATTGAGAATAGGTTTGAACAGAGATACTTATTAACCCTCATGTCGTCCTGCGGGTCAAAATTGACCCGTTTTAAAGTTTGAAAATGTGGGGAAAAAAATATATTTTCACAGTGAAACTTCTGATGTCCACATTTTCAACATTTTTGGGAAATCTTTGAACTTTTTTTGGTGGGGAAAAAAGAAATGTTCAAAATGTTTCTTTAAGAACATTCACAAAAAAATCAACCAAAATCCAGTGAATTTTGCTGGATTTTGGTTGAGTTTTTTGTGAATGTTCTTAAGAGAATATTAGAAGTTTTACTGATATATATGGAATCACTTTAGATATTTTTAGGATTTCTTTGGAAAATTTTTACTCATTTTTTGAAAATATTTACAAGAATTTTTTTTGCCCAATTTTTTTTTTTTTTTTTTTTAAATAAAACCTTTAAGGAACATTTTTAAGGAATTATTGGAATTTTCTTCCTGAAGGTTTTGCAAATTTTCAAAAATTGGGGGAGTTTTTTTGCTGAATTTTTGGATTTTTTTCAGACAAGGAAACAGTATTTTTTGGTGCCCATAAGTGAGGACAACAGGAGGGTTAACAGACCAGAGTAGCCAGACAGCGTCTCAAACCGCTCAGGTGTGCGTTTTTGTTGCATTGTTCAAATGTCTCGTTAACATATGATTAATGCTCTGACCTACATAGCCTTGAGTTCTCTACGCAGCGGCGGCAGACGTTAAGCACTTTTAAAAGGCGTTCTTTTTTTTGTCTACGAGGAATGTGATGCATTCAGGGCTTTCCCTCTTAACTACCGTGTCATAGTTATTCACTTCTAATTAAACCCTTTAATCTGCTCTCTTGTGAGACTTGCTGCTCACACTTTAAAGCCCACAGGAGGAATGAGATGGAAGACCCCCAAAGACACGCCTCCTTTCCTCATTCTAGTCTTTCTGTTGCTTTATATTAGACGTCTGATGTGGATCTACAAGTTCACCTTTTTACTTCAGTTAAAATGGTACAGTTGGCCGCAGAGGCAGCTCTACAATACACATGAAATACATGCATCCTAGAGAGTATCAAAATAAATGAATGCTCATAGATGAAATGGCTATAGTCTCCTAAATATATTGTATGTTTTTTTTTGTTTTTTTTTATACAGATTTGCATCAGCTGCGCTTTAGACTGAATTCATCGAACCTAATGGACAAACAGCAACAGCATTTCTTTCGGTAGTTTGTAAAAGCTTCATTCATTTCCTGTGCATCTCTGTATACACTCGACCCGAGAGCACCGGATGAATGAATGCATGCTGATGCTGTTTAATAACTGCACCAGCATGATGCTCTTATTAATGCTGTTACACTGATAACATTAGCATTTCTTTCATGTAGACTCTCCCGCAATCACAAAATCCAATGTCATGAGTTTCAGTGATTATTTCAACCAGTACAGGCATGAGAAAATAGGTTTTTGAGCATTTAAGAGTCAGTAAAAGACACCTGGGTGTGTTGCAAGATTTGAATTGCTGACATACAATAACGGTCAAAAGTTTTAGAACAACCCAATTTTTTTTTATTGGAAATTATGCATGTTAATGTCTCATTGAACTGTCCTTTCTCCTACTCGACAGCATTCAAAAATCCTGTGTGATGAACCAAAGATTTCAGTCCATTACACCATCTTCCAGTCTTCAGTAGTCCATTGACAATGTTTCATGGCCCAGGCAAGCCTCTTTTTTTCTGATTCTGGTGTACCATTTCAAGCTATTCATTGGACTTGAACTACTTGAATTTCAGTAAAAAAAAAAGAAGAAAAAATTGATTCGTTTTAAAAGTGTATGTAATGTCAAGCAAACATATGGATTTGTTTAAATAAGGAGATGTTCAGCATACATCGTTTTTCTTTAGCTTAATAACTGCTCAGGAATGAGCAAATGAAGTCATTTAAAATGAATTTCCAGCATTCTCTAGTAGAAAAAAGCTGATATATTTCAAGTGGTTTGTTGTTGTTGTGGGCTGCACAGTGGTGTAGTGGTTAGCATCCCTGGATCGCACCCTGGCTTTCCCGGGATCTTTCTGCATGTTCTCCCTGTGCATGCTTGGGTTTTCTCCGGGTGCTCCCGCTTCCTCCTGAGGTTAATTGATTATTCTAAATTGCCCGTAGGTGTGAATGCAAGTATGATTGTATGTCTCTATATGTAGCCCTGTGACAGACTGCTGACCTGTCCAGGGTGTCCCTTGCCTTTGCCCTCAGTCAGCTGGAATAGACTCAAGCCCCCCTGTGACCCTAATGAGGATTAAGTGGTGTATCAATAATGGATGGATGATGTTGTTGCACCATACTTACAGACAGACATGCAGATTATAGCTAACCTAGTTTGCCAGCCGCTCTGTAACACAGTTTAACCACCAGTGCATGTTGTTATGTGGACGTTTCCACCTACAAGATAAATATATACTTGTGAACTCCATAATCATTGGTCCTACACACACTGACACCAAAAAGGAGCGCTCAACTCGAAGAATCTCCGTCAGTCAAAGGGTCTCCGACATACTTATCTCATGGCTTTCCTTCTCTTTGCTGAATTTTCCCCAACAAGAGCTAAATGAGTCACGAGTCAGAACCGCTGGTGACCTTTTGTTCGGCTACACAACATGTTCTGTTGTACTGTCATGTTGTTTCTAAGCTACATGTGGAAGATTTCTCGCTTTTCAGTTTATTATTAGTCGCAGAGACTAGTGTGCAAATCAGGAGTGTTGTAGGTACTTTTAGTTGTTCTTGCAAAAATTCTGCTGTGGCTCCTGAGCAGCTGCCATGTGGGTCATTCCAGAATTGGAGGACATTTGGGATTCAAAATCTTTGAAAAATCAACCTTCTCTTTTACAGTTTTCTGCTCCATATTCATCAATAATAGGTATTGATTGGCTCAGCTTCCACATCAATGGCAGCATTTTTATTCCATGTTTTCTGTGGTGTTTGCTAACCCTACTCTAATCACAGTAACAGGGTTGCTAATCCATGCTAATGTGATCTTTTTCTCAGCAGTAGAAGCTAGATATTTAGCTGCTGTTACTGCTGACCAAGAGGACAAACTGACTGATGGAAAACAGTCCAAAGAATTAGTCTGATCCTGATAATATGAGGTAGAGTGAGACATTCAATCAAGGCTGACAATGGGATGGAAATATGAAAAATAGAAGAGAGGACATAGCTTTGCTCTACACATTCTTTAGGAAAACTGTTTGATGTAAATGACAAAAACAAGACACAAAATGACAGAAACAAGACACAAAACGACAAAAACAAGACAGAAAATGACAACACAAAATAACAAAAACACGACACAAAATGACAAACACGACACAGAGCAACAAAAACAAGACACAAAATGACAAAAATGAGACAGAAAACGACAAAAACGTCACCAGCAGGTTCTGCTAACACATGTTCTATGCATAATAATAATAATTTAAAATATTGTGTTGATTAAAAATAATGTTCCCACAATTACAAGAGATGTCAATGAAAAAAATAATACCAAAAAAAGGAGAATTAAATTTCATTTGAACTGTTTTATTTGAGATTTAGTTTGGTCATCGGAGCGGTGAGAAAAATGGCATTTTAGGGGGAACTCCAGACTTAGTTGGTATTTTTAAAAATACTTTCAAACATTCTTTTCTCCTAGTTTTTTTAGATTTGGTCTCAGGACAAGAACATTTACACAACGACTGCATGTTTCTGTAAAATGTACATGGATTATTTGAAACTTGATTGGTAGGACATAAAATGTCGTCCAGTTCTGGAATGACCCATTTGTGCATCTCCAGTCCTGAAACTCTCACACAGAAGTATCCTTTATCTTCAAGGTCAGGTGTCCTGTTTTTCTACTTCCACCTGAGAGAGGCTGTCGATGCTTCCCACCCTCTCCTCCTCTTCTACCTACCCTCCACTCTTTGATATCTCCCCAGACAACCTTTGGGTCTTAAACAGTCAGGCAAGCCTGCTATCATCTTTTCTCTGGGAAAATTAAGAGCCCTTTTAAAGTGGAAAATGGGATGTCTTCCTCTGCATGAAGCACATACAGCCCCAAGGCCGAGGTTTGACGTGCATCTTTGATGAAGTGGGAATTCTCCTGAGCAGCCGCCGCACAGCTGAGGACTGTGTTTTTGCAAATAGGCTGTCAGAGATAGCGACTCTGATCTTTTTATTTGCCTCGTGAGACTCAGTAAGCCACACCTGCCGGAACATTTATTATTTATTTGATCAATCCGATCAAAATAATTGCAATGCCGAGTGAATTTGTGTTGTGACTGCTTGTTTGGCGGCGTCGCTGACCGTGCAGGACTTGTGCCGCTTGTTTTGAATTGAGGAATCTGAAGCAGCGTATCGGCAAATAGTGTTCTAATTGTAAGTGGATTTGGATGGGAGCTGGTTTGAGGCAGTGAGACGGAGCTCACAGTGGAGCTCTGAGGGGTGGAGACTCACTTCCACACACTCTCTCCATTCTCCTCATCACTTACCCTCCTCCCCGCTCGCCGACTCTCCCTTTTCCCTCCTCGTTCCTCTCCTCCGATTGGCCGACGCAGCAGCCAGCCATCTTCCCCCCTTCCCCCTCTCAGCTTCCAGAAGAATCTACGTCACACATCAGAGAGTCCCGACTGTACGACGATCGCCTCCGTACACTGTGGCGCGTCCGCAAAGTCGTCCTCGTCGCCTGTTTTCCACCTCTTAAAATCGACGTGGAGGCGGGGGGTAGAAGCGACCGGGAATTATTGTGTCCATCTGCCGCCCTTAATACAGTAATAATGACAAGAGGATAATAGTAGATCACTGGAATTGAAGGAGAAAGAGGGGGAGGGATGAGAGGAAATGGAGCAGATGTAGAGAAATCTGATGAGAGGCGAGCTTCCCCCACCAGGAGTGGAGCCGAGTCAGGCGGTTGTAGAGAGACTGCGGTACTGTGGGGCAAAAAAATAATAAAAATGACACAGGAACCCCCACCCACACATGCACTCAGTCATGACAGATAAACGAGGGAAAAGAAACCCAACATGTCTGTCTGTGTTTGCTGTGCATGCTCCACAACACCATCCTGCCCTCTCCCCTCGGTGTGGGCCTCAGCATTACATAACTCTTTGTTTTTGTGGGGCCGGCCGCATGTGTGCGAGTTATTCGTTGCTTCACCGCACACGCTGGAGACGACAGCCAATGAGCGAGGCGCTGCTCTTTATAACTCGTTTAGGCCGCACAAAGATTTTCTTTTTTCTTCTCTCCCCACTGCAGGGACTCAAATACCATTTTGGCTCGGTGAACATTACGTCCAATCAGCTGATGTTTGGGTTCTGCTCTTGTACAGTGTGCGTACGTTTAAATGTGTTGGGGTTTTTTTTGCATCCTGTTTACATTGTGGTTTCCCAGATTATTCTGTTACATAATGAAATGTGCTTAGTGTACCATAATGCATCTCATCCTGCAGCAGCTATGGTGATCCTGTTTGACTTAGTGTTGACCCCTAACCTCGCACTTCCACATTCAGCTGCTGTAAATTAGCCTGCAGAGGATTTTACACTTCACAGTTTGGCGATATTTCTTCTTCACAATGTGCAAAACTGAATTTAGAACCAATATTGAAAGCAGATATAGTTGATATTTAAATAAAAACAGGGAATTTTCACCAGCTTTACAAAGCTTTATCGTCGGTTTTACCTCATTGTTTAGCTGTCGACTTTAATAATAATAATTTTATTTACATAGCACCTTTTAAAAGGAGATTTTACAAAGAGCTTTACAGACAAGGGACAAAGAAAAAAGACGTAAACCCAGGAAGAACATTGAACAAACATAGTAAAAGATGTTCAGCATAAATTAGCACAACACCACCAGATAAAATCATAAGGTGCCACATCAAAATAAGGGTAAGAACAAGTGGAATAAAAGACAAATAGGGGGTAAAACCATAAAGACCAGGCTATTAACAGTAAATAAAACAGTTGGGCAATATAATAATAATAATAATAATAACAAGAAAAGCACTCAGAGTGCAGTCCTCCTCCAAGGCTGCTCATTCCTTCATATGGCATTGTCTGAAATGCAGCATTTTTTTTTCAAAATGCAGAATTTGTTTTTTAGTTATTGATCATCAGAAATCACAACACCATAGAATGTGTCCATTTAATATAGATGTATCCACAAACAAAATGACCTTGCTCTAAGCACAGGTGTGTGTTCTGCATGTGTACGTTATGTACGGATACCAAAAAAGTGACCTAAATATGTAACGGGTGGCGGGAATTGATGGGACTCAGAAACACCCCCACAATTTAATCAGTTGTTCCTTGGATCATTTCTGATGGATAAGTCCTGATAAGTCCTCAGTGGTGGATTTGTAGTAGGATCACAATCATGTGATCATCAGCAGGCAGCTGATGTAGTGTTCACTTGTTGTCATAGTTACAGTGATGCCGTGCCGCTATCTGGCAGTGATATAGAAATCTTGAACAAATCCGTGGATCTGGACTATAAGCTGCATCACTGCCAGAATCTAATCACTTGGTCCGTTGCTGTCAGGAAAATAAAACCCCCAAAAATGCAGTGTCTTCATGCACTCGATATGCTCAACAACTCTTTTTATTCTAGTTAGTAAACAGCTGGTGAATATATTGTATGGAGTATTTAGTAGCTAAAGAGCCACATGTTTACCCTAGCTGTTGGTAGAGACCAAACACAGAGCTAAAAAAGACGCGCACCAAATGAAAATGTCTCTCTGGAATCTTTTTTTTGCTATTTTCTTCTTTTAAAAGGTGATATATGCCAGTGTTTCCAGCTTCCACTGCTTCTGAGTTGACAAAAAACAGAAGTTACTGCAGGTCTTAGGCTCTGCCGCTCGGCCGAATAGTTGGACAGAGATGAGATGTGGAGCTCAAGCCAAGCGCAGGCCATGGGAAATGGCTGGTCGGAGCTGGCAGAGAGATTCTGTTGCTAAGGGTAACCGAAGCTAGTTGGACACGAACATTCGACTTCAGCAGTTAATAACAGCTTTGGTGGAGCGCTGAGAGGTGATTATTTCAGGGGCCATAACCTGCCACAAACCATGAATAGTTTACGTTGATGGGGCTCTTTACAGGACCGTCCCGCTGGAGACTGTTGATGATGCAGCAACGAGTCCATTATCTGCTGCTTGACCTCTTCATCACTGAAAAGGAAATCTGTGAGCCCACTGTGAGGGAGTTGTGTGTCTCAGTGCCACCCTGAGATTATTACAGTCAAGAGCAGTCATGTGTTTAGACCAGCGGTGTCAAACTCCACATTCAGTCTAATTTGATCTGAAGTGATTCAGATCAGTAAAATCACAGCTTAATAACCTATAAATAACCACAACTCCAAATGTTTCCTTGGTTTTAGTGCAAAAATGTACATTCTGAAAATGGTCACATTTAAGGAATTATCATTTCACAAAATATTATGAACAACCTGAAATTTCTTAATAAAAATAAATTCAGTTTGATCAACATCATACCTCAGTTTATCATTTACACATTACAACTTCCAGATCAGAGTGTCTGCAAAGGAACACAACATTTAGTCACAGCTATCTGGTAATGAATCATGTAGTATTTGACTTCATAATCAAAACGACAAAAGTCAGACGAAAAAAGACAAAAACAAGACAAAATATTACAAAAATGAGACACAAAATGGCGAGAAATGAGACAAACGAAACAAAACAATAAAGAGACAAAAAATATAGACAAGTTAGAAAGCAGAAAAAGTGGACAAAAACAAGACAAAAATTGACACAAAAAGAGATAAAACGACAAAAAATAGACAAACACAATTGGGACATAAAGGAAACACAAAATGACAAAAACGAGAAACAAAACGACAAAAACATGAGACAAATGACAAGAAGACAAAAAAACAACAAAAACAAGACAACATATTACAAAAATGAGACACAAAATGACAAAAGAACAATGAACAATCTAGTATTTTACTTTATGATCAAAGCAATGTCTCATGGTCTACAAATTATTTTAAATTTATAATTTTACTAATTTACAATCTGCAGTTAATGTCTTCTCTGTAATTTTTACACTTTGAGGGCCAGTTTTGGCCCGCGGGCCGCATGTTTGACACCCCTGGTTAAGACTGACTGCTGCCTAGAATCGAGCTTCAGGCGTATCTGCTGCATTTATAGAATCTCCTCGTTCGCCTTTCTGGATTTAACTCAATGGTCGTCTTCCAAAAGTGACTTTTTTAAAAAAAGAAGCTGTGGAGGAAACGCTCGGCCGCAGCAACGTTCCAGAAAAAACTGGAGCCGCGCTGGTGATTGTTATTCGTATGTTTGAGCTGCAGTTCTTAGTAAATCTGTTGGTCTTTTTTGTAAAAATGTCAGTTATAATACAAAATCTGAATCTAAAATAGTTTATTGAGCCGTGAGGGGAAATTACTTTTACGTTTTTACGCCTTAGAAATCGTTGCCTTCAAATCTGATGCACTTTTAATTTATTTACATGTTGCTTATTTGGTTTGTAATCTGTTGTTATACAGTTTTTAGATTATTTAATTATTCATCGTTCCTCATTTGGTTATTGATGCATCATTAGTTTATTTATGTGTGCCTTGTTTTATTTGTTTATTTTTAATCTGTGTTCTATTTATTAAACAGCTTTTAGAGTTTTTAATTATTTACTTATTTAACACAGGTAATTTCTTTATTTAATTATTTATCATTGCATTTAAAGCACTATTCATTTATTTAAGTGTGGCTTTTTTGTTTATTATATTTGGTATTACGGTTTTTAGGGTTTTTAATTATTTATTTAGTACAGATTATTTATTTAACTATTTGTTTTTTATCTTTGCATTCGGTTATTGATGCACTATTAGTTTATTTACCTGCTGCTTGTTTGCTTTTTTTTTTAATCTAAATGTTCTACTTATTATACAGCTTTTCAGTTAATTAATTAATTATCAGTGCATTTGGTTATTGATGCACTATTAATTTGTTTACCTATGGCTTTTTTTTAACAGATGTGTTCTATTTGTTATACAGTTTTTAGGTTATTTAATTCTTTATTTATATATTTATTTATCATTGCATTTGATGCACTATTCATTTATTTGCATGCTGGAAGTTTGGTTTTTTTTAGGCTATTTATTTAATAATCATAGGTCTAGCTTAAATATTTAGTGCAAAAATGTTATTTATCCTATGTGCTGCTCTACTTGGGTAATAAATTTCTATGAAATTAGGTCATTAAAATTTAAAGATAATTAGAAAAATATAAGCATAAAGTATAAAAATGTACATTGCAGTTCTAGTTGTGTTATTGCACAAAGCAGTAGTTGTTGCTCATATATATAGAGAGAGAGATAACTGCTGCAGGTGAAACAAAAATGCATCATCAACAAAAGGACGTACACCTTTTCTACTGCTCCAGCAGTAATGTTTGGATACTAGTGTGCATTCAGCAGCTCTGCTTTTTGCCTCATGCCTCCTTCACCTCCCCTCATACCTGCGTTTCTGCTCTCTTGTTGTCACCTGTCCCCTCCTCCCCTCCACCTCCGCAGTGCCAGACTCTGCCAAGCCCGACCCCGCCCTTCCTCCTGCCCCCGTCAGCCCCAGCGCCGCCCCGTCTGTACCCCCAAGCAGTGGAAATGGCAAGCGGGCCCCGCCGGGAGGCCAGCCTCAGACAGCCCAGCAGCCCCAGACCCCGGTCCAGCAGCGCTACCCACCCAGAGAGGTGCCTCCACGCTTCCGCCAGCAGGAGCACAAGCAGCTGCTGAAGAGGGGTCAGCCGCTGCCTGCCGGGACGCTGCCGCTCATCACCACGGGACGCGCCGCCACTAGTGAACCTGCAGCAACAGTAGCCATACACTCCTCTCCCTCCTCTTCCTCCACAGCCAGCCTGCCCACAGGTCAGCCTGGACACTCTCTTAGCAAACTCAAACTAAACTTCAGAGAAAATGCATTTAGTGATTATGGGAAGTGAAGGTTGCTGTATTTTACTGACAACATAATGGGTATATTTACACTACAGTTCAAGAATTCGAGGTCTCTTAGAAATATAATTATTTTTGAAAAGCTGTTTTTTTCAATGAAGATACCATTAAATGAATGATAAATCCAGAGCAGACATTGTTAATGTGGTAAATGACTATTGTAGCTGGAAACAGCTGATTTTTAATGGAATATCTCCGTAGAGGTACAGAGGAACATTTCCAGCAACCATCACTCCTGTGTTCTAATGCTACATTGTGTTAGCTAATGGTGTTGAAAGGCTCATTGATGATTAGAAAACCCTTGTGCAGTTATGTTAGCACATGGATAAAAGTGGGAGTTTTCATGGAAAACATGGAATTGTCTGAGTGACCCCAAAATTTTCGAAGATGGTGTAGATCGTGACATGGAATAGATGCATAGCTTTACTGAGTAAGGCTGTGCGTTTCAATCAATCTTGCTAACACTACAATACGATTTGCATTCTTACGGCAGCAAAGAGGATAGTGCAAACATTTAAGAAATATAATGAAAATAAACCGAAAATATGCATAAAAATTAGCTCAGGTTGTCCAAATAACAATATTGCACATACTAATGATGTCGAACAGATTCTTCATGAGTAGAAATACCTGTAGAGGAGTGTTAGTATTGCACCGATTTGTCTGTAAGTAGAAGAATAATGACATTGCACAGTTTGTGGCGTTTTCTTGGTTGAGAATGCTCTGCAGCACTGTTTACATTCTGGCTTTTGGGTATCTAGATTGTTCTTGACCATCGGTTTAAAAATATCCTCATTTGCAACTCGCGTTCCTAGAATTTTGGCTTTGACTAGGTGCTAAAATATAAGTTCTCTGCCAACATATCAGCTGTTGTGTTTATATCAGGTGTGCCAAGTTGTGGTTCCGTTGTGTCGGCGACTATATCTACTAATTTTTTGCGTTATTTCTGTTCTGCGGTTGCTATAATGTGGTATACCTGTTGATCAGTGCAAAAGCGTCTCACAGGTGCTGCCTGTTTATTTTCCCTGTGCCTAACTGGGAATTAGGAATGGGGATAGAGGAATACAGGGGTAGAGGATAGAGAGTAAACACAGCTGGCAGTCTTTGTGTTTGTGTGTTTTCCTTCCTGCTGCTTTACGTGTGATGATAAACCAGGCTCTCGCGTGGTCTTTTATTTCCTATTAAAGCACTACCTGCTCTTTGAAATGTTTTAAGGCACTTTGCACGTTTTATTGTCTGAGGAGGAAGCTCTGCCGTAAGCCCGTCTGAGCTTTATCTCCATGGCGATGGGAAGTTTATCCTGTCTCTTTCTCCTCCCTCTCATCATCATCATCATCTTTATCCTCCCACTCTTCGCTTGGCTTTGCTGACCGGCCCTTCAGTATTTCCTGTTTCAGGAGGAGGAGCGATACGGAGCTAGCTAGTTGGCCGGCCGCCTCGGTGGGCCTGACCTGGCATGGATAGAAAGACCAAGTGAGAAGGAAAGAAAGAAAGAGAGAAGGAAGGAGAGCGAGCGTGGCAGAGGTCCAGTTCTGTGGGCTGAAGTGACTCATGGCTTACGGTAAAAGCTGCTGCCTCTCTCCACCCCTCTCTGGCAGGCCGGCTCAGCTCTGCTTCTGCTCTCTGTGCGTCTTTGAACTGCCGGATTACATTAGGACAGACGGACAGACGGACAGATGGGAGGAGCTTCCAGACTGGAGGACAGATAGGAGAGCAGTGGGAGGGTTTTTCCTCCATGTGCAGACGTTGCATGCTGAACTGTGCAACTCGGAGAGAAAGTTTTGGGATTCTACAGGTGTTGTTTCTGTTTTTAGATAATATGCAGCATTCTTCTTCTTATTATTATTATTATTATTATTATCATCATTGTTTAACTCGCATCAGTCGGTGTGCTCTGCTGAGAGAATGATCGTCCCCTTCTCTGCTTTCATGCCTTCCTAATGGAACCACTGGCTGCATTCATCGCCTTCCCCTTTCCTCCCTACTCCCCCTCAGCCTCACCCCGTATTTCATTACCTGGTCACATGTGGAATCACCGACAGACGTGTTCTGTGCGTGCACACGTTTGCATGCATGTAAACACAATCATTGTTTACTCCACTAGACAGAAACAGTGTGACTCTGCTGTAAAGCCGTGCAAAAAGGGTGTGTTTGAATGGTCAAAGTTCATGCTAAGAGTTGATAGAGATTATTAGTTTAGTTTTAGTTTAGTTTTTTTTTTAATTTCATTTAGCAGCTAAAGAAAAAACTATTCAATACAATACAAAAACTAAGTTTTTGTCATTTTTGTGGCTTCTTGTCGTCATTTTGTGGCATTTTGTAGTCCTTTTGTGCCTTAAATCTTGATGTTATGAAGATCTCTGTTCCTTTTAAGTTCTACTTACTTTCTCTTTTTGCAAATCTGTTCTGGACATTGACTGGTACAGTCTCTTTATGAGCTTTATACACAATTTGCAGAATAGTGATTACTATGTCATGAAATTTCAACAATTTTAACTGAAGGAATAATGGGTTTGTTGGATCTCTATGGTTTTTTGATAGATTATTCTTATATCTTTTTGCTTTTTGCATCTTTCATCTTTTTTTAGTAATTTATTGGTGTTTGTAGTTATTTTGTGACTTGTCATCTTTTTGTGGGTTCTTGTAGTAATTTTTTGGCTTTTTGTAGTCATTATGGGACTTTTCTCGACATTTTGTATCTCTTTATAGTAATTTCATGGCTTTTGTAGTCATTTTTTGGCTTTTTGTAGTCATTTTGGAACTTTTTCTAGACATTTTTCATGTTTTTGTAGTAATTTCATGGCTTTTGTAGTCATTTTCTGGCTTTTTGTAATCATACTGTGACTTTTTCTAGACATTTTGCTTCTTTTTATAGTAATTTCATGGCCTTTGTAGTCATTTTGTGTCTTTTTGTCATCATTTTTGGCTTCATGTAGTCATTTTGTGGCTTTAATCGTGGTTTTTTGAAGATCTCCGTTCCTTTTAAGTTTCTTTCTCTTTTTGCAAATCTGTTCTGGACATTGATAGAGTTTCTTTATGAGCTTTATGCATAACTTGCAGAATACTATAATCTACTATATCTGTTTTAGCTGAAGGAATAATAGGTTTGTTGGATCTCCATATGTTTTTCGATTGATTTTTCTTATGACT
Organism: Amphiprion ocellaris; assembly: GCF_022539595.1. NCBI lineage: Eukaryota > Metazoa > Chordata > Actinopteri > Pomacentridae > Amphiprion > Amphiprion ocellaris. The sequence continues at coordinate 30,785,776 of NC_072784.1, forward strand.
CTTTTCTGTAAAATGAAAATTGACTGGATGTTTCCCCAAACTTCAACACAGTAGGTCAGATATGGAATCATCAGAGAATTATAGAACATGTATATGATGTTATCCCTTAGTTATGTGACATCCCATATTAAGCAAACAGTTGTACCTCAAATTATTTATTAGTCTGTGTTTGACAATAAGGTCCTCCTCTCCCTTGTCGTCTCACATTTTGTTTTACCGTTAGCTTATCTGAGAATCAGCTTGCAGTCCTAATGTGTTGCACTAAAAATTTATGGCTCCCCCTGTTTGCTTCAGTCTAACACCCTTTGTTAAAGCCCATAAAGTACTGATCAAAGTTTTACATGACACCGACAACAACACGTTTGGATGTAAACAGGCCTCATCAGGGGGAGAGCAGTGCAGCTAATGCGTTAATGGCTCTACATGCATGCTAGACTGGATGTGCTCTTTAAGTCTGCTGATGATGCTGTAAAAGAGCCCTGGGAATCCCCTCAAAGAGGACTGGGATGTCTTGTGATGTGATTAAACATCAGCTCTCTGTTAACCACAAATGTTCAGCTCTCTCTCTCTCTTTTTTTCTGTCTTGTCTCGCTCGCTCTGTGCCCGTGTTCCTCTGACTTTTTCTGGCGTGTTCGTTGTTCTCTAATGCACGTGTTCTCCTCCTCCACCTCCGCTACACCAAAACCACAGCTCACACATACTCTCATTGGCCCGAGGGCAGCCAGGATTAGTCGGCTGCACACACTATATGTACGTCTGTCAATCTCCCCATTATTGTAGCCTCCTCCCAGTGTTGCCTTTTGCTTGGCTAACAATCCCTATCCTGAGGCCCTTTCGTGTAGCGGAGGCATGAGAGAGCGAGCTATTTTAAGCCTGGCACGCCGAAGAAAGACCTTGACCTGATTTATCCTTTAGAGGAGGAGGAGAAAGAGGATACTGACGGGCAAACATGACGGCCAGATGTCTCGCTTGTGTACTTTTTGAAAGACACATTTTGTCCTTCTGTTATTTTATTTCCCCCTGGGATGAAGTGGTTGTTTTATTACCAGTTCAGCAAATTATCTGTGCAGCTTCAGCATGCTAGCAACATAGCAATAAAAAAAGCTAAAAGCGAGTCTTATCTGCTGGTTCTGTCTTTTCCACTTTGTCTTAAGTCCTGTAAATCTTTTGCAGGGATATTCCTAAGGTCAAAATTTATGCACAGATCTGCATATAGATCTAAAGAAATAGCCTTAGAACAGGGGTGTCAAACTCATCTTAGTTCAGGTCCACACTCAGCCCAGTTTCATCTCCAGTGATCCACACCAGTAAAATCACAACATAATAACCTATAAATAACCACAACTCCAAACATTTCCTTTGTTTTAGGCCAAAAATGTTCACATTTAAAGAATTATCTTTTTCCAAAACATTATGAACAACCTGGAGGTTCTTAAGAAAAATAAATTCAATTTCAGCAACATTCAGCCTCAGTTTATCATTTATATATCACAACTTACTGATCACAGTTTATCTACAAAGACAAAACCTTTAGTCTCAGTTATCTGGAACTGAATGATTATATTTTACTTTATGATCAAAACGACAAAGGTCAGACCAAAAAAGACCAAAAAACAAAAACCTGACAAAATATTAAAAGAACGAGAAACAAAATGCCAAAAAATGAGACAAACAAAACAAAAAAAGAGAAAAAATTAGACAAAAAAATTAGAAAGTGTCAAAGCAATGGACAAATGACAAAAACGAGACAAAAAAATGGCAAAAACGAGAAAAAACGACAAAAATAGACAACACAAACGAGACAAAAAGGAAACACAAAACGGCAAAAATGAGAAGCAAACAATAAAGTAAAACACAAAATTACAGAAAGAGACAAAAAACAACAAAAACCAGACAAAGTATTACAAAACTGAGAAACAAAATGACAAAAGAACAAAGAACAAATAACTTGTCATGGTCTAGAAATTATTTGAAATTTATGGTTTTACAAATTTACAATCTGCAGTTAATGTCTTCTCTGGAATTTTTTCACTTTACAAAGTCGTCCTGTGGACCGGATTGGACCCTCTGGAGGGCCGGTTTTGGCCCATGGGCCACATGTTTGACATCTCTGGTCTAGTAACTGTAGGATTTTATCTTGTGTTTTGTTGTCGTGTGGAAGTACTTCTTCTAACCAGCTTACGACACGCTGGAACAGTAATACTGCATTATTCCAAATGTGTTTCAGGTTTGTGTTTGCCTACTCTAATGATAATTGGATTGTTCAACACTTTCATTCAGCAGCTAAGATGAATCATCTTCAGTAGATGCTTTTTTTTTTTTTTTTAAATAATTTCAGTTCCTGTAACATACATTCTGCAAAAGCACATCATTTAATTTGCTGCTAGAGCTCAAAGTCCAAAATATTGCATTCTAATAATTCTTTTTCATCAAAACAGAAGTTAAAAATGCTTCAGTTTACTGTTTATGTGGCAAATAAAAGCATCAAATCTGCACATCTGAAACTGAGAAGATCAATCAGTTGCCACAGAATGTTCTGATAAAGTGGATTTAGCACATTTTCATTTCAGCTCCAAACTCATCTACTCTGCAGAAGCGACGCGTCCGTCCATCCGTCGGTCGCTCTGTAACGTGAAATTTATATCAGCTGAGCCGATCTCACTTCAGAACAACACGAGCAGCTTCTGAGCTGAGACGTCCCACATCAAAGACAGCAGCACAAGGACACATTCTGAGTTACGCTTGCATTCCTTCCTGTGACCGCAGAACAACAGAGTACAGAGGAAATATCACCTCTGGTACACCAAACTTAATCACTCAGCTGCTTTACTGGTGAAGCTGAGACTCATAACAGCGTATTATGTTGCATAAACGTTTTATTTTAATAAATCCAAGTAAGCAAGTGCTGTAACTATTAGTTGGACTATTTACTTTGCAGATGTGACCCTTGCTTCTCTGTGCATCAAATCAAAGCCAGAATGTTTGCGATCATTAGACGTGGAAGTAGCACATTCCTGGGAGGTTGTGTTTGTGTGTCTGTCAGAGAGCTCGTTCATCTGGCTGGCAGCATGCATTGTCAGCGCTGTACCATCCAGTCTCTGTGCCCCTCGGGGACTTCATTAAGCCAGGATCAGTACAGCTGAGGCCCGCACAGCCCTCCTAGATTATTTCCTCCTGTTTCTCAGCATCCATCTCTCTTTCATTTTCTATTTTCGCTATGTTTCACCCCTCTTCTACCCCCCAGTTGTGTTTGCCTCCATGCACACTCCTTCAGAACATTTCTACACAGAAAAACACATTTAGCACAAATATTATCTGTTAAAATAAATAAATCAGATTGGATGTCGGTAAAGCATGAACCTCTAAATTGAAGGTTAAACTGTGATTGTGAGCGCACAAATGTGATGAAGTGGCAGAGACGAGCAAACTGAGCCCAGAGAAAAGCATTATGTGCACCAAGAAAACCACTCCAAAATGTACAAAAGGTCCAAAAGTGAAGCATTTGTGATTGCAAACAGAAGCTAGATTGAACTACGTAATATTAGAAGCAAGACATATGAATCTTTCAGGGGATAATGATCCAAAGCACAGCGGCTCTCAGTCTCATGGTCCTAAATCCCAAAGAGCAGCAATGTGATGCCGTAAAGAAAACTTCCACCGCAGCTTTACATGCTTCATTTCATGCCTAAATGTTGCAGAGAAGTTCTGCAAAATAGGAGAAACTACAAAATACTGGAACAGATCAGATGTCCTGATACTTTCCTCTAAAACAGGGGTGTCAAACATGCGGCCCGCGGGCCAAAACCGGCCCTCCAGGGGGTCCAATCCGAATTCCTAGACCATGCCAAGTTGTTGTGATCATAAAGTAAAATACTAGATTTTTGATTAGATTTTAGATGTTCATTGTTCTTTTGTCGTTTTGTCTCATTTTTGTAAAATTTTGTCTTGTTTTTGTTGTTTTTTTTGTCTTATTTTTGTCATTTTGTGTTTTGCTGTATTTGTTGTTTTGTGTATCATTTTTGTCGTTTTGTGTTTCCTTTTTGTCTCACTTGTGTTTTTTTGTCGCTTTGTACTTTTTGGCTCTTTTTTTGTTTAGTTTCGTATTGTCTCATTTTTTGTCATTTTGCATCTCATTTTTGTAATATTTTGTCTTGTATTTGTTGTTTTTTTTGTCTAACTGGTCGTTTTGATCGTAAAGTTAAAATACTATATCATTGAGTTCCATTTAGCTGTGACTAAATGTTTTGTGTCTTTGTGGACACTGTGTGATTTTTAAGTTGCAATGTGGAAATGATAAACTGAGGCACAACATTGATGAAACTGAACTTATTTTTCTTAAGAAACTTCAGGTTGTTCATAATGTTTTGTACAATGATAATTCCTTAAATGTGAACATTTTCAAAATGCACTTTTTGCACTAAAACAAAGGAAACACTTGGAGTTGTGGTTATGTATAGGTTATTATGCTGTGATTTTACTGGTCCAGATCACTGGAGATGAAACTGGGCTGAATGTGGAACATGAACTAAGATGAGTTTGACACCTCTGATTTAAATCATCACCACAAAGTTCTGCATTATAAGCATAAAGTTAGAATGCTATGGAACCTGAACTAAGATGAGTTTAACACTCCTGCTTTAAAATAAATGCCATTTCACATCCAGTATAGCGAACTTCATATGTTTTTAAGTGTCTGAATACGTTCTTGTTATGAATATTGTTAGAAGTCCAAAGGAAAGCATGACAGGACGGGTTGATCTTAACTTTCAGGAAGTGCTAGTGTGGATGCAAACACTGAACTGTGTGAACGTTAACACACAAAGCGGCTGTGACCTCACCGTGTGTTCAGTCCTCACAGCAGAGAGGCTGAGGGGGCTGAACCTCGGCCATAAAGGGACTCTGTTCTCCACCAAACATTGACTTATTGTGTTGTTGTGTGGGCGCTGGGATCATTTGTAAACAATAGCCGCCTTGATCCTGCTGCTCTCTCTTTCTTTTGCCAAGCTCCGTGCCCTTCCTCTCCTCTTCCCTCCATGCCTTCTGTCTCATGGATATCTTCCTCTGTTGTCACTCCGTGTCTTGTGTAGCTCCAGTGCCATGTTTGGAACCAGATTACCGCTCAATAATCACGTTATTCTAGCAGATCCGTACAAGTTTGCTCATTTCTTGTGCTGACCCCGTGTCCAGAAAGCTTCCCCCTTAAAGTGGCAGTTTTCTGTCTTGAGCTCGCTGCTTAGGATCGCTGCGTTTCCGACTCGTAGTCATGAATTCAGACAACAACAGACGCGTGTCATTGTCTGTGATCCGGTCATATGCCTGTTCATACATAAACGTGCATATGTGTGAGAAAATGTGCGATTCCAGCACTGGAGGGGGGTGCAGCAGGCTTTTGTGAGGTTTCTCATGCTCTCTCTTGCCTGCCACTGCTATTCAAGAGGCTTTCCATTGTGGGCGGCAGTGCTAATTGCAGATGGAGCTAAATATTTAGTGACAGTTTTGAAAGGTTGAAAGATGCGAGGGTTGAGTGGGGGGTAGAAGAGTCCCCCCCTTTTGTTTTGTTTTACCTCATGCCTTGTGAGTGCATAATGAAAGTCTCCCCCATTTCTCTCCAACACTCCCATCCCCTCCCCCAGCCAGCCTTGTTTCGGTGCTTTTCCAGAGAGGGAGAATATCCTCCGTCAGGATAGGAATAGAGTACGATATAAATAAAGCCAGAGGGAGGCAATAGATAGAAGAGGAGAGACCCAGCCAAAGCAGTGTTGGTGGGAGGGACGGAGCATGAGGGGTGAGGAAGGAAGGGAGGGGAGAGGAGGGGAGGTTGTCTCATGCCGCGCAAGAGCTGTGCAACTTCTTGGCAGCATTTCAGAAATGAGCCTCAGAAGCTTGGCGAGCCGAGCAGACATATTGAGACAAGGATGGTCGCTGCGTTGCACAAAACCTAGTTCTTTACAGGATGGTTGGGAGGCACCTCTCCACAGGTATTTCATTACCGTGTTGCACATCTTGCTCTCTTTCTTCCCTCTGCCTGTTTTTCTCTGCCTCTTCTGCGTCTGTTTTGGCTGCTTGCGTTTGCGCACCCTGGCACTTTTAAACATTAAAGCTGCAGCGACGGTGCATCGTGGACGCTGTGGTGTTGAGTTCTTATGCCGTGTGTTTATTGTTGCATTAGAGGCGAGCGCGCTGTTGAAGCAGATGCAGACAGTAGATCAGTGCCTTTTTGGCTCTGGTTCAGGACTGAGAAAATGGCGGTCCACACTTCTCAGTAGAGTGACGCTTCAGAACGACAGCGCTGTGTGTCAGAAACACAGTGCCCTCTTTTTTTTTTCCCCTCTTGCTCTCTCACTGCAGCCACTCTCCCTCTCCTTTCCTTTACTTGCAGGCATTGAAGTGAGCTTGAAAACAGGGGGTGGTACACAAACGCTGTCACTTCCCTCATGTAGTTGTGACACAGTCTGAGTATTTGCATACAAACTATGCATGCGAGGACGCGTGTAAACAACAGCAGCAGAAATAAGATGCGGAGGCGGCGCCAGGTTGATCAGTGCAAGAGTCATGATCTGCATTTGGACTTGTTTGTACCAGCACCATGCAAATACAGGCTGGACCTCCAGGGATGCTGTTGAACTCACCCTAAGAGGAAACAGCCGAAACATTACTTTGGGTAGTCGGGGCAGTTATTAAGGCAGATTGAGGCTGGCGTGTTGGTGAAGGGACAAGCTTCCCATGTTCATGTTAAGTAGAGGTCATAACTGTGGTGGTACAGAGGTCAGAAGTTAAAGATGACTCAGCTGCATCATCTCTGCAACAGATTAAAGTCTCTAATGTGGTTCCCAGATATGAGAGTTCACATCGGGATGGCCTGTTAGATTTTATACTTTCTACTTTTATATATAAAGAAAATACTATGAATATGTGTGAGTTCAGTATAAAGTTGCTGTTTTTACTGCAAGGGTTTGTTATATTGATTTGAAAACTGCGAGCCCATTTCTAATACTATCTACAGTGATGACTACACAATAGCTTTATTGATAAATTACTTCCCATGACAGTGATGAATACAAAGCTTTTAAGCAACAATTTTTCAGCAGCATTTTTTCAACAGATTTTTCACCAATATTTGGTTTTGAGAATTGAAATGCAGCCAAAAAGCATTTGAGGCAAAGTCAGAGAATAAAAATATGAGCAAGCTGAAAATGTCCGCTGTTTCTCACTTCAATTTTTGACAGATGTCTTTTTAAGTACAATTGCTGAAACAGTATTTTAAAGTATATAAACAATGACCTGTGAAAATGTTTAGATATATTGTGCATAAATGTTTCCTTCCTTTGCCCTCATGTTCGTCACTCTCCTCCATGTTTGCATTTTCAGTGTAGGTGGTATTTATTTTCATTAAAAAAGCATCTTGTGAAGTGTATGTACACATAAGGAGACACCTTACATGTTGCCATGGTATTTCAACCTTACTAAGCTTATGTGGGCGTGATGACGTACGCAAGTTATGCCTCTCTGCTCTCATCCTCTTGCTCATTCTCATGGTCTGTTTTCTTTTTTTTCTATCCTCCCATACAGAACTGCCCCCACAGAGTGGCCAGGGATCCCAGTATGATAATCCCCTCTGGGGACATCAGCCAGCCAACAGGAGTGCCACAAATGCTGCATCTTCCCCCAGTCTCAGTGGCTGGGATCAACTGATCATTGACCAGAAGGACACAGAGGCTTGGCCTTCTATTACCCTCAGCCAGAGCCAGGCCCCTCCAGGAGGATGCCCTTTGGACACTGATCCTGGTCACTTGACCAGCAGCAGCAGCAGCAGTAGTACTAGCAGTAGTTGTAGTACAGTGAGTATGGCCACGGGAGCCAATAGCCAGACAGGCCACTTCCCTGCCAATCACCTTAGCAGCAAAGCCAACAGTGGGCCCAGCCCTGCCAATCATACTGGAACCAGCATGCTTTCTAGCCAGGTTGCAACCAGTCGCAGCTGGGGCACTGGGCCTGGACCCTCCCATTGCCCCCCTCAGTCCTCAGTGGGGAGTGAAGGGAAGGGTGACAGCCCAGTGGGAGGAGGAGGAAGCAGCAGGGGATGGGGTTCTTCTTCATCATCCTCCACCACCAACTTTAACTTGAACCTAAACCCTAATGCCAACCCGTCTGCCTGGCCCATGTTGGGGCATGACGGGGGCAGCACAGGGGGAGGCAGCTCAGGGGGAGCCAACACCATTTCACCTCCTCAACCTACACCTAACCTCTGTAATCCACCTGGCCCCCCACCAGCCAAGACCAGCACCTGTACCGGAGCCAACACTAACAGCAACTCCTCGGGGATTGGCAGCGCCTGGGGTACCATAATGGCTTCTGATGCATCAGAGCCACACCCCTCCCCGTCCACGAATGTGTCTTTCAGTTCAGAACCTCAGAACCTTAAAACTGATGGACCAAATCACACTAATAAGCAGGAACCCCCCAGTCCTATTCGCAACTTGCCTGGCTGGGGTAGTGCACCTGTAGGCTTGGGTTCCATGGGTCAGCCTCCAGCAGGGGGCTCACAGGTCAATGGGGAAGATGGTAGCTCGGTATGGGGCAACAGTGGCAACTCAAAAGCAGCTCCTTCTAAGGAGGCACCTGGCTGGGACTCTGGCTGGGGCCATGGAGGAGGTGGAGCAGGGAATTCTGGAGGCTGGGGTGAACAGTCTGCTGGGGACTGGGGTAAGCAGCACACTGAAGAGGCCCAGGGGGGCTGGGACGCACCCAGCTCTCCTCCCCAGGATTCACAGGCTAGTCCTTGGAGCAGAGCTGTGAGCACAGCGGGTGCTAGTGAAGGGAGCAGTGACAGCATGGAAGGACATCCCCGGCAGAGAGACCACTCATCCAGAGATAATCCAGCTCCTCTGCTGCCTGCCCAGGATCTGGACCCCAGGGTGCTGTGCAACACTGGCTGGGGACAGACCCCTGTTCGCCAGCACACCTCCTGGGACATGGACAATACTAAACGCAAGAATGATGCAGGCAATGAATCATGGGGCTCCGGCCCAACTACTCCAAGCGATGCCCAGGGGCCGTCCAATACAGGCCCCTCTCAGAGGACTGACTCTGGGAGCAAAAATGATGTGCCTGGTTCTCAGGGAGCTTCTGGTTGGGGTGGAAGCATAGCTGCTACCAACCAGCCCAGCTCTGGTTGGGGAGAGCCGCCCAACAACGTTAAGCCCCCAGGAGGCCCTGGTGGCTGGGGGAACCCTCCAGCAGGGGGCCCCAACACCAACATACCCAAGAATGGTGGTCAGTCGTGGGGAGAGGAGAAGTCGACTGGGTGGGAAGATTCTCACGTCAAGTCAACATCCCAGGGCTGGGGAGAGCAACCCAAAGCATCCCACAACTGGGGCAATAGTGGAGGGAGCAATAATGCAGGAGACTGGGGAGAACCAGAAGAGAGCAAAAAGAGTCCCACTAATCCTGGTTGGGAGGGAGAAGCAGGAGGCTGGAAGGAAAACCCACGAGGCTGGGGAATGTCTTCTTCTTCAGGACCTGGGATATCTGGATCTGGAGGAAATGGAGGCTGGGGAGAGTCTGTCCCCCAGCGTCCCAGTGGCCCTCCTCAGGGTTGGGGTGGGAAGCCTCAGGATGGGCCCAGTGGTAATAGTGGAGGAGGGGCCATGGGCTCTTGGAGTGGCTCAGGCTCAGTGAAGCAGGGTGCAGGCTGGGGTGGTGGTAAGCAGGACTCCTCTGCTGAGCCTACAGGCTGGGAAGAACCCTCCCCTCCTTCAATCCGACGTAAGATGGAGATAGATGATGGGACCTCCGCCTGGGGGGACCCTGGTGCCTACAACAAGGCAGTCAATCTGTGGGACAGGAACAATCCAGGAATGTCCCAGACTAAAGTCACCACTGGAGGCAATAATCCACCAGGTTCCAACAACAACCATCCCCACTCTCACAATCACCCTTATCATGGGCCACCTGCACCTTTACAGAACCATAGCCAAAACAGCCAAAACCCAGGCCCCACCAGTGGGCCTATGGATCCCACTGTGCCACATCAGTCTGGGCCAACTCACAACAGGGGTCCCCTGATAGCTCAAGGTAAGACGAGACTCTGCTCCGCACCGTGTTATGGTGCCACATAGCCAAGTTAGTCTTTTGTTTCTAATATACACACAATATACTGTTATCAGCATTCAGATTTCAAAGGTGATTTGATTTCAGTTCATCAGACGAAACTCAGGGTGAGTTGTAGTGCCCGCCTAGGTTTCCCCTCTTTCCTTTACCCTGTTTAAAGTAAAGGTGTCAAACAGGAAAGCTGGTTAGGTAGTTAGCGCAGCACACTGTTAAGCTCCAAGCTGTTGATCCACTTAAAGGTAAAATCTTGACCTAATTTGCACTCTTTGGATTTACATCTAATCAGTGGCCTAAATCAGTGCCAGCCCTGTCCCTCCATGAGGCTCCTCACATTTCACAACACTGGGCTCCACTCTGCGGGTAACCCTGGCAACCTCACATGGGGGCCCAAAGGAAGCACAAGAATGCTGTTTACAAAGTGCCTCGTGAAAATACTGATTCACCACAAACTGTTTGAGACGGATCGGAAGTGTGTGATTATATGGGAGCCACCATCTGTCAGTAGTTGAAGGGAGGAGGTGGAGCAGCCCCTCTGCTCTGAGAGGAGGCAGATGCCCCCTGCTGTCCCTCACTTGACCCTGCATGGTGATTCCATGTTGGATAAAACTCGACAGCAATCGACCATATAGTGGGTTAGTTACAAATGAGAATAACTCATCTATAAATTGGAGAGGAAACATGAAAGTTTACGCCTTTTAAATGAGTGTAGCTCTCGGGCCAGTCGCACCACAAGGTTGAATGTTAACTATAATTTTGGAGCAGCTTTTAGGACTTGACCTTTCCCTGTAGGGAGAGCTAAGCTGAGCCTGGCGCTGCTGCAGGCCTAAAGACAGCACTGTGGTTGCTGTGCCAAAAGGGACTGGGAGGTGCCAGATCTTAAATGGGCATCTCTTCCCTCCATCTACCGTCCTGCTAAGCCAAGTCCAGGTTTCTGCCTCCCTGCACGGCTGGCACTTTACACTCCAAAGCAGGAGGATAAACGGGGTGATGGTGATCACCAGAGACTCTGTTTTATCTATATCAGCAAATATGAGATGAAAAAAGGTTTTATAGGGCTCATATGAGCACATAATTATATTAACACAGACCAGAATCAACATAGCCACAAGATCGGATTATAAATGTCCAAAATGTGGTTCATATTTTGGCTCTTTGTTGGGTAGTGTGATATTTTTTTGCAGATGCATACATTTGACAATTAAATAAAATACGACAAGTTGTGTCTCAGTGTAGTCTAAGTATTATACATGAAAATATCTAAATACAGAATCAAATGAGACAAAATGCTGCATTTTAATTGCATCTGCAGCATGTTTTTTTTTTTTTTTTTTTTTTACTAATTTACATGTAGTAAAGTGTTTTTGACAGGCTGCTGTCCTTCTGTGTCGTCCAGGTTGGGGAGAGCTGCCCAGCTCCCACACAAAATCAGAGAGCTCCTGGGGGGAACCTGCACCGTCTCCGGTCAGCGTGGATAATGGGACGTCTGCCTGGGGCAAACCTAGCGGGAGCTGTGGGGGATGGGGAGAAAACAACCCGGACAACTATGGCAGGGGCAACCCAGCAATGACGTCTGCACCTTGCAAACCTGGTGAGTAGCTTCATCCTGCATACCTAACGTAGGTATGCAGGATGAGTCAAGTCAAGGACATCAATATGGCATAAGGGACTCAAGAGCACTGGCAGTGTTTACACATAACTCTACACTGACCCCTGGTGGCTGCATTATTTTAGAGCCGTCAGGTTACTGTGGTGTTTTAATTTGCAAAATCATGCTATTTTTTATTTATGTATCCGGTTCTTATTTTGCCACACTTCGATCTTGTGAGTCTTATTTTCTTTACCAGGCGACACATTTATCGCAAGGCAGTCAAGTCTGGCAGAAGGAACTGTTGAAAAATGCAGCATGTCTTAAAGTAATTTTCTTAAAATGATCGAATGTAATGCATTTGATTAGATTCAACTTTGTTGTTATTGGATAGAGTGTACGAGACAACTAAATGCAGTTTAGCATCTAACCAGAAGTGCAAAAGAGGCAGTAAAGTGCATTATTTTCAACATGGTACAAACAGTGCTATGAATACACTAATATGTGAATATGTAGATTTCTATACAATATATAATTGATAAATAAATAGTGGTATGAGCAGTATAAATAGTATAAATAGTGTAAATAGTACTATTGCTATGAGATGAGAACATAACTGCATGAGGGTTTTCTAATCATCAATGAGCCTTTCAACACCATCAGCTAACACAATGTAGCATTAGAACACAGGAGTGATGGTTGATGGAAATGTTCCTCTGTACCTCTATGGAGATATTCCATTAAAAATCAGCTGTTTCCAGCTACAATAGTCATTTACCACATTAACAATGTCTACACTGGATTTATCATTCATGTGATCTTCATTGAAAAAAATTGCTTTTCCTTCAAAAATAAGGACATTTCTATGTGACCCTAAACTTCTGAACAGTAGTGTATATATCTGTATATATTCTGGCTTTTTATGCAGTTTATATACAGGGTGAACCGTATTAACACTGTAAACAGCCTGAACAATGCAGTATTATGTGTGATATTGTCATATACTCTGTGTTTTTTCTTTGTTTTTTGAGAACACATGAATAGTTTGTGCTTATTTACGTGTCTCGTAGCCCCCAAACCTATGCAAGACGGATGGGGAGGTGGAGGTGAGGATCTCAGCCTGTCGGGTGGTCAGTGGGATGCAGAGGAGGGAGACATGTGGAACAGCACTGCCTCCCAGGAGAGCAACTCTTCCTGCAACTCGTGGGGCAACGCATCCAAGAAGGGCCCGCAAAAGGTGTGAAATGTGGCTACTTACGAATCAAACAGTCCCTCACCTGTTTGTTTGATGCTACAGGTTCATATTAAAGTAAATTATAAGAGAGTTGGGATAATAATCGTTTCCTGTCATCATCTCCTGCAGGGGAAGGTCCCCGGGAAGCAGGAGGACGCCTGGATCATGAATCGTCTCATCAAACAGCTGACAGACATGGGCTTCCCTGTGAGTTTAATCTGCATTAATTGTATGAAAATGTCAATAATGTTTGTTTATTTCAAATCTTTCAAGATAATTTGCACATTTGCTGCTGTTTCCTTTGGTTTGGGGCAAAATGATCCATTAACGGCCTTTTTTTTAAAATTTTTTTTTTATTACAGCTTTATAGATCAAAATATTAATTGAAATACACAACAGAAATTGTTGATGATGAAGATAATCATTAGTTGTGGCAGTAATTGTGATTGTAATGTACTAGTATCCCAAATGTACTTCGAGATAAACTGTATGTGTAGAATTACTCGTGAAAGACCATTTTCTCTTGATCGCAATCTGCCATTTTTCGATGCTCTTTTTTTTCTTGTTAAATACCAGCACCTTATTTGCTCTACCAGCATGATTGCTTTGCCTGTTATTTTGCACATTAGTTTTCATATTTTTCTTAAATGTAACATGTATAAGCTACATTATACCTTGGATTTCCTCAAGGGGATAAATTAAGTATCTCTATCTATTTCCGTTGATCTATTTTTGCGTTGCTGATGCTTCCTGATTGAATTCCAGAGGGATCCAGCAGAGGAGGCTTTGAAGAGCAACAACATGAACCTGGACCAGGCCATGAGTGCCCTACTGGAGAAGAAGACGGAGCTGGACAAGCGTGGGATGGGGATATCCGGCCACGACTACAACAACGGGCTCATCACCAAGCCTATGAGCTGCCCTCGGCCTCCACTTCTTTCCAAAGACCCTTCAGCGGATCCTCGCTTGCCCTTCATGGATAAGGTGAGTCATTCGTCAGTTAATCTGTAGACGTACTGAATGGACAGAAGCTCCAAGTTAATGTCTATCCACGTCTTGTTGTCTGGAAGTCAGAACAAGTCAGTGACTGTTATTCTGAGGGATCGACCAATATGGGTTTTCTCGAGTCGATACTGATGCAGATTAATCAAGAAAGGACGATGACCAATGTACATTAGATGTAATGTTTTAACAGCATGTGATAGCAGAAACCTGTCTTTCATAACAAGGCTTCTTCACTAATAAGGGTGACTATGATTGAATATGTAAAATAGAAACAGGAGTGATTAAATTAGGACGCTCTCTTTTGTTTGTGTAGGATTGTCAATGATTGATCAGTTTGTCTTGTGCAGCTATATCTGCTATTCTTCTCTATCTGCTGTTTCATCACTTTTATTTCCTACTAAGGTTCATATCCTAAAGCTTTATTACGCCGCCAAGGAGTACACGGCAGAGTTATGTGACAATAAGCGTTGGTTTGTCTGTCTGTCTGTTAGCAACATTACTCAAAAATGGATTTGGATAAAATTTTCAGGGAAGGTCAGAACTGACACAAGGACCAAGTGATTAGATTTTGCCAGTGATGTGGCTTATACTCTGGATTCATGGATTTGTTAAAGAGTTCTGTATTATTGTGAGATAGCGGCACGGCATCACTGTAACCGTGACAAGTGAACACTACGTCAGCTGCCTGCTGATGATCACATGATTGTGATCCTACTACAAATCCACCACTGTGGACTTATCAGGACTTATCCATTGGAAATGATACAAGGAACAACTGATTAAATTGTGGGGGTGTTTCTGAGTCCCATCAATTCCCGCTGCCCACTACATATTTAGGTCACGTGATTCTGTATCTGTACATAACGTACACATGCAGAACACACACCTGTGTTCAGCACAAGGTCATTTTGTTTGTGGGTTCATCTATATTAAATGGACACATTATGTGATCATCAATAACTAATAAACAAATGCTGCATTTCTAAAAACAAATGCTGCATTTCTGACAATGCCATATGGGTGAATGAACAGCCTTGGTGGAGAAGAAATGCGGAGCCTATGTGTGTGTTTGACTCTCTCTTTGTATTGTAGATGCAGAGTGGAATGTTTGGCGGTGGTGGAGCAGCACAAGCCCGGGCCATGCAGCAGCAGCAGCAGCCGCCTCCTCAGCCGCCAGTGCCGCCTCTCAGCTCCTCTCAGCCTAGTCTACGTGCTCAAGTGCCTCAGTTTCTCTCCCCTCAGGTACACTCGAATACTGCATATAGATGGATTAATTAGACAGATTAATATATCAACAGATTAGCAGGCAAACGTTTTAATGTGTGCACAGATAAATATTTTATATTCAGTCTTTAAACACGTGTCCACTTGGAGTTTCTCATTCGTCATGCATCAGTTTATATGTCTGAAATTTACCACTATCACATGCTTCTATTTTATGGAAGTGAGATGAGAATCTGGCAAACCTTCAAACTGTTTTATAGCATTGTGCATTTGTTGTTTCCCCCCAGGTTCAAGCACAGCTCTTACAGTTTGCAGCAAAAAACATTGGTCTGAATCCTGCACTTTTAACCTCACCAATAAACCCTCAACATATGACCCTTCTGAATCAACTTTACCAGCTGCAACTGGTGAGCGTCCTTCAGCCTCGTCTGCTCTCTTAGTACACACATCAGTTTTAATTCCAAAATAACCTGTAGAAGAATCAGATTTATCACTGGCATGCAAAATAAAGGTTGTTTTGTTAAGGAGGGGAGCTACTTAGTGCTTTGAGTTTTAACAAATTTTGTGCAAAAATGACTGATTTGTGCTGCTCTAATGCACGCTTAGGAATTTATAAATCACATTTAACCTTTCGATGCTCTAGTGATTGGACCCTACACTCTTCCATAAGTGATAAGTGGTCAAAAATGACCCATTATAAGAATCAATGTGTTTGTCTGCCATTTTTTGTGATTTTGGTTAAGAATAATCATTTGTATTATTTTCTGTATTCTATTTTTGTCCACACAAGAATGATTTCAAGTTAGAAATATGTTTACTTTTCATTTTATAATAGATTATGAATGTTTTGATAATTGAAAAAGAAGAATATTACACAGAACAGTAATAGAACAGTGTCAACATCCATTTTGTTGACATTTTTCCACTCTTTTCCTCCATGTTTGTGCATTTTGTCACCGCTTGTATAATATTATCAGTGATAAAGAGCTTGAGGTAGTAAAACAAATATTACAATTTCTTTCAAAGGTAACTTAAAACATTTAAATGGAATGATATCAAAAACATATTTTTGAGGAATAGCTGGAAAATGAAATGACAAAAACTTTTCATTACATCATAATAATTACTGTTTTCAGAATGTTTTTGACATTTTCCTTAAATACTAGCATCCACATCTACCACTCCACATGTATAGATAAAAGTACTATAACAACTTTAAAACATCTTCCATATCCATGTGAAATGTTCCACTTTGTGCATTAATGAAATCTGTGTAAGGCATGGATGAGTAATTGAATTTTATTACATTTTATATTATTTTAAATCATTAGGACTATTTTAGAGTTCTAACTGGGTTTGTGGACACGTCGTTTGACATTGAATTCATGTCTGCTACACAGGCGTACCAGCGTTTACAAATTCAACAGCAGATGTTGCAGGCGCAGCGCAGTGTTTCTGGCCCCATTCGACAACAAGAGCAGCAAGTAAGTTTCATTCTTAAGCTTCCTTTTCTCTTTTTTTCTGTTATTCCTTCATGTGATCCCTGAAAACCACAAAATTTTCTGTATTTTTTCCATCTGTAAATAATAATAGCTTGGCCTAAATAAAGTAGAGGTACAAAAGCTTCCATTTATGTCACACAAACCTAATAGATGCTAAATATGTCTCCATTGCTATTTGTCGCAGGTCGCACGTACAATCAATAACATGCAGCAGCAGATCCAACAGCACCAGCGTCAGCTGGCCCAGGCCCTGCTGATAAAGCAGCAGCAACAGCAGCCGCCCCCTTCCCACTCAGGCCTGCATCCTGGAGGGGCCAAATCCTCCCTGGATTCATTTCCAGGTCACCCCCAGGCTCCAGGCCTCCCTGACCTGCAGACCAAAGAGCCGCAGTCGTCTCCCAACACCTACAGCCCCTACTCACTCTGTGAGTTCAGCTCTGCTCAGCTCTGCTCTGCTCTCTGAATGCCAGCTAGATAACAGTGAAATAATCTTTGCCAGGACGGTTTAGTAACTTCTCTCTGTGTCTCCAGCTGGACTGAATCCAAACATGAATGTAAACTGCATGGAGGTGGGAGGTTTATCTATGAAGGAACCCCCCCAACCCCAGTCCCGCCTGTCACAGTGGACGCACCCAAACTCCATCGAAAGCCTCTCTGGAAACTCCTCTCCTCTGGAGCCCAACCTGGGCAAGCATGGTGAGACGAGAAGCAGAACTCTGGCTAATTACTGCTGAAGAACATTTTACATCTGTTTCAAAGTGGTATATTTATAAAGACATTAGCGTTCATTTAGACCAGAAATCTGTGCTCAACCTGCAGAAGAGTGATTTGACTCGAAGCAGGTTTATCCTATAGATTGTGTCTGTCATTGTTTCCTTGACAGTTCCCAGGTTTTACGTACACCAACCCTAAATTTTCTTACTTTGTTTCATTTTCCTTCTCTCAGGTGCCAACCTCGGCCCTCCTGGTAAACCCCCTCAGCTGGACGACTCGTACAGCCCCTACAACCTGATGTCCAGCTCAGAGTCTCCTACCAGCCCCCTGGTGGCCCCAGACAGCTGGGGTCAGGGCAAGAGCAGCAGTGACAAGATGGCCAACGGGACCAATATCAACTGGCCTCCAGGTTGGGTCACTGCATTGTCAGCTGTTTTGCTTCATCTAGTTAATTATGTTGGAAGCTACTTGTGCAGTAATTACTCTGCCAAGAAACACGGCGGAGTTATGTGACGATCGCCGATGGTTTGTCCATCTGTCTGTTAGCAACATTACTGAAAAGCAGATTAATGGATTTGAATGAAATTTTCAGGGAAGATCAGAAATGACACAAGGACCAAGTGATTAGATTTTGGCAGTGATGCAGCTTATAGTCTGGATCCATGGATTTGTTAAAGATTTCTGTATCATTGTGAGATAGTAGCACAACGTCACTGTAACTATGACAACAAATCCACCGCTGTGGACTTATCGGAACTTATCCATTGAAAATGATCCAAGGAACAACTGATTAAATTGTGGGTGTGTTTCTGAGTCCCATCAATTCCCGCCACCCGCTACATATTTAGGTCACGTGATTCGATATCCGTACATAATGTACACATGCAGAACACACGTCTGTGCTCAGCACAAGCTCATTTTGTTTGTGGGTACATCTATATTAAATGGACACATTCTATGTTGCCATGATTTCTGATCATCAATAACTAATAAACAAATGCTGCATTTATTTTAAAAAGTGATAAATTTCTGACAATGCCATATGGGGGAATGAACAGCCTTGGAGGAGTACTGCTCTCTGAGTGCTTTTCTAGTAACTCCTGCTGTATTCTTCCCTCTGTGTAAAACTTTTCACCAAGATGAATGATGGTATTATTGATATATTCAATGGCAAAACATAACAGTGAATATTCAGCCAAGGTATATTACTGTAATAAGATTTGAATATATGAAGCAAATTAGCATCTTGGCAACACTTTTAGCTGTGTAACATCGTCATAGTCGTCACTTTATCATTAAACATGTTCAGTTTTTAGATTTTTTTGTGATTAGTCATTTTAATTTTATTATATGTCTCCTTTCAGAGTTTTGCCCTGGTGTTCCCTGGAAGGGCCTCCAGAATATCGACCCTGAGACTGACCCCAACGTGACCCCCGGCAGCGTCCCCAGTGGACCCACCATCAACACCAACATCCAGGATGTCAACCGCTACCTGCTCCGGGACAGGAGTGGAGGTGAGAACAGGGTCGGACTGAGAGCTGCACTGTGGGGAAATTGTCTTAAATGGCTTTTTTTTATTAAGATGCTCTGTTTTTGTGTACTGGTTTGGGCATACAAAGCATACAAATCAAAGCAGATATTTGGCGATAATGCCCATGATTTTAAAAAGAAATATTCAGCAGAGTCCCCACGTATTAGAAGCGTACTAAAATAGTTTGAGTGTATGTGCAGCTGCTGCCACCAGAAAACCTGCTTCTTATTCTTTTGTTCTTCATTTTCCTACTTTAACTATGATCATTGTCATTTACCGGTTCTTAGTTTTCTCTTTCTAATGAACTTACTATCATCATTTGTCGTGTTTTTTCTTTATTCCATTTTCTCTCTCTGCTACTTTTTTCTTATTTGTTTGTGTGTGTCTATTTGTTTGTGTCGCTGGCATCGGCTTAGGCTCCTCTCCCACTTCATCTCAGAACGAGGCTCTGCCTCCCTCCACTGATTGGCCAGTCAGTGCCTACACTAGCTCGTTCAGTCTTTCATCCCCGGAGATGGACGATGCAGGTACATGGTTTATCCATAACCTTCCCCTCCCACATTACAGTGGCTGAATCCCTGCAAACAGCATTCTCCTTCCCTCCTGTTGCCTCAACCGTTCACTGGAGAGACACATCTGTCCTGTTTCATTCCAGTCTCTGCTCCTGACTGAATACGACCTCCATCTGAGCTCCTCCCTGTCCACTCTGTAATCATGCAGTGTATATTTCCCCTGTGGTGTCGGTGTGTCTCCTTGTGTTTGCCTTAGAAAGTGAAGGAGAGTGTAGCTTGTTGTACTCCTGATTAACAGTGACTCTAACTCACTAGTGTGTTTAAGTGACGTAAACTTTCTTTGTTTTCTGTCTCTCAGACTTACATCTTACATTTAGTCACACAGTGTGGGGAGGAATTTGTGCCCCATAGAGAAATGTGCAAGAAAGCCAGCCAGCTAAAAGATGTTTTAGGTGAATGTGTTGCTGTTTTAATTATTAAACACAGGAAGAGTCCCATTTCTGCAAAGATATATTTTTGTAAGCTGTTCAATAATTATTAGAACCTTGAAATATGGTTTGGTGCAGTTTTGTTAAAACAGGGGTGTCAAACATACGACCTGCGGATGACTTTGAAAGGTGTAGAAATTACAGAGACGACATTAACTGCAATTTTTCGTTTATTATTTCATTTATTTTCCTTGATTTTAAATTTGTCCACTGCACTGCCACAACTTTTCTGTAATTTTTATGTTTGCATTTAGTACATTTACGAGGCAGGGGGATAACTGAACCTTTTTTCTGTATAGTTCCCACTTTAGTTCGTATTTTGTGGTGCTCAGGATCACTGCACAGATGTGGAAATGAATGTAAATTTAATATAATTTCTAGATCTTGGCAAGTTGTTTTGAACATAAAGTACTATATTGTTCAGTTCCAGATATGTGTGACTAAATGTTGTGTTCCTTTGTCGACCCTCTCTGATCTGTAAGTTGTAATGTGTAAATGATAAACTGAGGCTGAATGTTGCTGAAACTTAACTTATTTTTCTTAAGACATTTCAGGATGTTCATAATATTTTGTAAAAAGATAATTCCTTAAATGTGAACATTTTCAGAATGTACTTTTTTGCACTAAAACAAAGGAACCATTTGGAGTTGTGGTTATTTATAGGTTATTATGCTGTGATTTTACTGGTCTGGCCCACTTGAGATCAAACTGGACTGAATGTGGAACCTGAACTAAGATGAGTTTGACACCCTGAGTTTAAACTTGTAGACTGCTGTCAGTTATCCATTATAAGACAACATTTTCTCTATTTCTCTGTTTGGCTCCTCGGGACTCCCTCCTGTCTTTCGGCCAGCTGGTTCTGCAGACCAACCTTCCTGTTTTTCGTCCATCCAGGTAAACTGTCAGAGATGAAGTCCACTTGGTCTCCGGGCCCCATTTCTCACAGCCAGGCCTCCCTGTCCCACGAGCTCTGGAAGGTCCCTCAGGGCCCTCGGAGCAGCTCCACGGCTCCATCCCGCCCCCCACCGGGCCTCACCAACACAAAGCCTTCCTCCACCTGGGGGGGCAACTCTCTGGGTCTGGCCCAAGGCTGGAGCAGCTCTTACACCACAGGTAGCGTCGCAGCGGAAAAGCAATTAGCATCCTACAGGTGCTTATAAGGAATTTTGGCACATTAGTGATCCAAAAACTCAGCCAAGTCTTTTAGTGTTAATAGTGTTAATTTTCATTTCTGTCAAAAAAACACTATGCATCATATATTCTGAATGGACAGGGTTTTTCCTGCTGACAACAGCTACTGGATTAGTCAAGACAGTTAAATAAGATTGATTTTTTTTAGCAGTGAGTAATTAGATTTAACATTCATGCAATTTAATTAGAAATTTTTGCTGACAGTTTGCCAGCCAAGGTATGAAGGTACATGACATAAAAGCCAACGTTAACATGCTTTATTGCAGATAAACGTTCCAAAAGCCAAATTACTTGAGACATAGAATGTAAGAGACAAAGCTTGAAAATGGAGTTTTTTGCCTGAGTGACCCCAAACTTTTGAACGCTAGTGTAGGTCAACTTTAACTGCTTTAGAGCTACTTTAACTCATTTTTTAGCAACTAATATATATTAACTAATATAGGGCAACTTCAATTCATGTACACTACTGTTTAGAAGTTTGGGCTCACTTAGAAATGTCCTTATTTTTGAAAGAAAAGCAGTTTTTTTCCAATGAAGATAACATAAAATGAATGATAAAGCCAGTGTAGACATTGTTAATGTGGTAAATGACTATTGTAGCTGGAAACAGCTGATTTTTAATGGAATATCTCCATAGAGGTACAGAGGAACATTTCCAGCAACCATCACTCCTGTGTTCTAATGCTACATTGTGTTAGCTAATGGTGTTGAAAGGCTCATTGATGATTAGAAAACCCTTGTGCAGTTATGTTAGCACATGGATAAAAGTGGGAGTTTTCATGGAAAACATGGAATTGTCAAACTTTTGAACGATAATCTAAAGGTTACTGTTTTTGTTTGCGTACTCGATGAGAAAGAACCACTTTGATGTGGAGAACAACTGTAGGTGGGAACGTTAAGCAGCTCTTGTGGTTGAACGTGTCAACTGACATTAGGTGGTTTTACTATTTTCCGTGGTAGAACGTGACCCCACCCATACAGCTGAAGTAACTGATTTTGGTTTCAGACAAGCTCTGTACATACGCCCTTCTGTCTCGTTCACAGCAGGTACCACCTGGAGTACAGACAGCTCCACCAGGACCAGTAGCTGGCTGGTTCTGAGGAACCTCACTCCACAGGTACTGGTTTACAGTCCGCTGCTTCAGTTTTGCCTTATATCATTTCAGCTGCAAGTGCAGCTACAGTAAAGTGGGGTCTGCCTTTGTGTTCCAGATTGACGGTTCCACTCTGCGTACACTGTGCATGCAGCACGGCCCTCTCATCACATTCCACCTCAACCTGACGCAGGGAAACGCCGTGGTGCGCTACAGCTCCAAGGATGAAGCTGCCAAGGCTCAGAAGTCCCTGCACATGTACGTCCGTTATTAGCTTGTTTCTTTCTTTTTTCAGTTATCTTAGTGTTTTGCCTTCTTAATCTATAATTGAACTTATGCACTGTTTCTGCAGGTCCCACTAACCTAGCATTAGCATTATCCACAGCAACAACATTGACATTTACTTCAGCTTTTGTCTTGAAAACACCTCATGGACTAATATCTTAGTGTTTTGCCTTCTTAGTCTATAATTGAAGATGCCCACTTTTTTATTAATTTAAGGGAATATTTATAATTAACACACACAGAGATCAAAATAAATCACCGAAAAATCCCACAGTAAAAAAACAACAAAAAAAACACATTAACACCAAGCGCTGCAGTTAGTTACACATAGTAATTTTATAGACATATAAAACCACCCATCATCCATCTATCTATCTATCTTTCTATCCATCTTCCAAAAGTGAATATACAGTACCCCCTACGAGGAAACAGTTAAAGGGGAGCAGTTAAAAGTTAAAGCTTTTGTAGTAAAATGTCCTTCAGCTGTCAGACTTTCCAGAAGCCTGTAGATTTATGATTCAGATCATATGTCAGTTTTTCCCGCTGAAATCTGTGATAACCACAGATCAGCTGTAGGGACTTGAGGAGCAGAGCACCACAATAATGTACATTTTTTAGCAAGAAATAAAAGACCCGTTAACAAGGACCTCATGTCCGTATCAGAAAGATCACCCAGGGTCTGATTTAGCAAATAAAATGAAGAAGACAATATAAAATATTTGCCAGTGACTTCCTGGATAACAGAGTGTACATCTTTCCAAAATGGTTGGATTTGACCAATTAGCTTGTTTCAAAGCATCTGGCTCGGTTGATTGTCAAGATTTGCCCTCTAATCTGTGCTTTTTCTCCTTCGTTTCGGCCCAGGTGTGTGCTCGGGAACACCACCATCCTGGCCGAGTTTGCCGGGGAAGAGGAAGTGAACCGCTTCTTTGCACAGGGCCAGTCGCTCGGCGGGACGACCAGCTGGCAGGCCACCCCGGGCACCAATCAGACGAGGATGGGCGGTACCGGGTCCGGAGCCTCTCATCCCACCGGTCACTCGCCCCACTGGAACAACAACAACGGCGCCGGCAGCAGCAGTAGCAGCAGCCTGGGAGCAGGAGGAACGAAGACAGGCGGAGAGCTGCTTTGGGGTGGTGTTCAGCAGTATTCAAGCCTGTGGGGACCTCCGAGCGGAGAGGAGGGACGGGTGATGGGGAGCCCCACCCCAATCAATACACTGCTGCCTGGGGACCTGCTGAGCGGAGAGTCCATGTAGGAGAGGCTAAATATACACCAACAGGAGCAAAAACTTTGCAAATCAATGTGGAGATAATCAGCGTGGGCGTAAAGGTGAAAAGGAGAGACGGGAGGAGGACGAGGCCACATCTTCGCTGCTTGTCCTTGACCTCCTCCACTCCTTTTGTTTTTAACGACATTTCAGTTGCAGTTCTTTTGTGAATCTCACCGAGAGATTTTGGTCACAGTGTTCAGTTTTTACTTGTGGAGACGCAGGAGGAAGTCTTTCATTCAACTTTGTACAGAGACAAACTTTTGAGAACTCGCCGTGTGAAATATACTTTAGTCAAACTGACACAGTGACGAGCTGCCATGTTTAGACTCGCGTAATCCCTCACTGCCTTTTGAGGCAATCATACTGCACCTCAGAGATCCATGAACAAGGCATCATTCCCAAAGTAAAAACCCTTCAATCAGAGCGGTTGTTGAACGTTCAGCTGGTCCAGACTCGACATTTGTTTCTCTCAGCACTAATATTAGCCTTAAACTATTTCCTGCCCTGCTATCCTCACTCACTCTGTACTTGGTGAAGAAGCATACGGACACTTGCACACCCTTATTTCTGAGCCAGTGAGACCTAAGTGGAGAGTACATGCTGCTGCGGCTTACCAGAAGCAACCACAGCTCACAACTTCAGTGCATTTTTTTTGCAAGCAGATCGAGTTCCCCACACGACGCTCAAAGGGAATGATGCAACTCTGTTCGCCTTGTTCAAGCCATTTATTTTTGTAGTGTTTTTTTTTTTTCTTGAACCATTGCAAACAAAGCTAAGAAATGATATTATTCAAATGTGTCTGTCAACCTTACCTGGCGGAGGGGTCGGGTGACGGTGGTCGCATGTACAGTGAAAGACGGAAAACGAACCACTGCTTTTACTACGGAACTGTAAAGACAAACACTTCGATGCACCTCAACTCACCTGCGGGGCGACTCGCAGTTCAGACCCTCTCACTGATGTTGTGGAAAACCTCAAGTCGAGCCCCCCTCACCCGCCTCCTCCCCTCCCTCCCTCCCCCCCAGCGGCGTCCACTCCACCTGCAAAACACCTGCATTACAAAGCGACGTGCAATACAAGCCACAGACTCTACCGTCCGAGCCGCCCTACCACGGCCTGAGAGGAGACTAGAAGGAACTGCAAAAACTTTATCTGCCCCCTCCCACCATTTAAAAAAAAAAAGAAAAGAAAAACTGCCACTACTTTCTCCCCTTCATCTCCCCCTCCTCACCTGTAAAGAGTGTGAACTCAGGAGAGTAGCGAAGCTGGTCCTCAACCATCTTCTGTCCGAGACACAAGGACACAAAGCACTTCTTCTTCAGCCGGCCTGCTCTCCACACCTAGACTGGTTTTAGGGGAGAGGGAGGGACTGGTGTGTGTGTGTGTGTGTGTGTGTGTGTGTGTGTGTGTGTGTGTGTGTGTGTGTGTGTGTGTGTGCGTGCGTGCGTGCGTGCGTGCGTGCGTGCGTGCGTGCGTGCGTGCGTGCGTGCGTGCGTGTGTGTGTGTGTGTGTGTGAGTGTGTTTCTGTGTGTGTGTGTGTGTGCGTGATTGGGGAGTAGGCATCAAACCAAAATGAGAGGAGCCCAGAAGACCAGATGACTTTTTTTCTTTCCTCCTTTTTGCCCACATTTGCATCGGTAGTAAAAATGAACGAGTGGTCGATGATAGCACTTATTTACCCTCAATGCCAACAAATAGAAGAGAGGAGAAGCAACACTGGCGAATAAAAACTGAAAAAGCAAAGACAAAAAAAAGCAATCTGCTAAGTGGCTTCTCTATATACTTATTTTTTAACTTAACATGGATGTGAATAGTTTTTTTTTTTGTTGTTTTGTTTTTGGAATCCTTCTTCCCTCAAGTCAGCGGGACCAGAAAGGATGTCAAACATGGTAGCAAAGTGAAGGGAAAATACAAAGAACTCAACTGACGATGGGTGTGGCTGGGAAGGACCCCCAGAAAGCACCTCATCCTCACCCTCTTATATCAAAGTAAATATCACTGTTTCATTGCAACTTGTTTAGCCTTGGTGTCTGGAAACGCTCGCCGTGTTCTACTGGGTCCAGCAGGGAGGACCGCCGTCTCTTCTGTCCTGGTTTGTGTTGGAGGCCCTGCCAACCTGTGTGATAGTGTGGCCACTGAGTGCCTGCCTGCTGCAGAGTGCCGTGCTGCAGCAGCCCTCATCCCTCCCCCTTCCTTCCTCCCCCGTCGCTCGCTGCCTCCCTGCGGATCCCCACAGACTGGCTTCCCTCCTCTTCCTCCCTCCTTTTGAGCAGCTCTTTCAGAACTGGCCCACCTGTATTAAATCTACTACTACTGCTACGCCAGTCCTCAGCAAACCTCCACTTCCACTCTCTCTCCTGCAAGGATCACTTTAGCCACAGATGGAGTTGTTTGATGTGTTTTGTTTTTTCTCTCTCTTGGATTTTACTTATGGAATTGCCAGTGTGCATTTTTTTTTATTTTTGTTGTTGTGAGATGATGTTGTTGCTGTTATCATTAATGATATAGTTCATGATTGTTTCTGATGATGATGACGATTTCATGGCTTTTTAAATATCGGTCTTTATGCAGTGTTCAGCTTCTCTCCTGCCCCTCCCACGGCCTCCGAGGCAAAAACCAGTGTGTAGTGACGAGGTACGCATTGGTGGGTGAAGCGTAGTCCAGGATAGCGAGCCAGCGCCCCCCCACCCCACCCCGTCCATCCTGGGGTCTACTCACTCACGCTGGTGCTTTAACTCTGGGAGCACTCAGTTAAACTTAGAACCACCTCAACTGACAACAGCCTTCCATTTCTATGCAACGACGAGGAGGTGTTCGTTCACAGCCATCCCCTGACATCTGCCAACCTTCACTTATCTCTCAACCTTTACGACCAGGCAGCTTCTCTCCAAACCTCACCTGGAAAACGTGTAGGGGGACACTGAAGGAGCCTGTCTTTTAGTGCCGTGGACGGAGCTATTAGATGACACTAGTTGTTGGCAAGCGGTCTTCAGTCTTGTGCCAACTGATTTACAGATATCTACTTCCACCTTCCTAATTTATCTTTAGTACCAGGAGTGTTTCTTACCACTGCAGGGGCTTCGGCTGTAGGAGGGCAGGACGGGCCGGGGGGCACTGGAGGATGTAGACGAGGCTGCAGTAGGAGGAGGGGGGAGGTCCCTGTATGTGTCTGTGCACTGTTTATGGGTCACATCGGGTACATCTCTTTAAAAACCAAAAACATTATCTTTTTCTTTATCATCAAGGTTTTCGCAAAAACTAGAAACTACGGAGAAAAAAAAGTCTGTTTCAGCTGTGCACTCCGAGGCATAGATGTTCTGTTTCTCTGCAAGCTGCCGCCTTCTCACCCTGACTGAGGGGAAGCTGTATCCTGGAGGTTCATGTCAGACCACCAACCCGAAGGTCGCACCAGCCAGTATATGTACAGATATATACACTAGCGTTCAAAAGTTTAGGGTCACGTAGAAACGTCCTTATGTTTGAAAGAAAAGCATTTTTTCAATGAAGATAACATTAAATGAATGATAAATCCAGTCTAGACATTGTTAATGTGGTAAATGACTATTGTAGCTGGAAACAGCTGATTTTTAATGGAATATCTCCATAGAGGTACAGAGGAACATTTCCAGCAACCATCACTCCTGTGTTCTAATGCTACATTGTGTTAGCTAATGGTGTTGAAAGGCTCATTGATGATTAGAAAACCCTTGTGCAGTTATGTTAGCACATGGATAAAAGTGGGAGTTTTCATGGAAAACATGGAATTTCCTGAAGTTTGGGGTCATGAATTGTCCCCCCAAACATTTTTATGAGTTAATTTTTGGCCATTTTTGACAGGTTAATTGAGAGGCAGACAGGGCAGGAGGAAGACCTGCAGCAAAGGCCCTGAGCTGGATGGAACTCAGGCCGCTGTATCGGGGAACCTCGCCCTGTTTACGGGTGGCCTAGTTGAGCTATCTGACCACCAGTGACCCAAACCTTTGAACGGTAGTGTAGATGTATCCAGATGTATGTAAACAACAGGTCATTTCTGCACATCTGGCTCTGGGGTTGGAGCAGCGGCCCGACGCATCGGCAGAAACAGGGACACACCTCAAGTTGGGTACCAAGTCTTAAATCGTAGGGGATTCGCCCTCTTCCAGAGTCGCTTCAGACTCGTTCAACACAAACAATCACTATTGCCCATGCTGTCTGTCTGTGATTGTTCCTGAAAACCTGCATTTACTCCACACTGGACTTGAATCAAGGAACTGGTGGTGAAGTGAACCGAGTGGGAGGACCGGGCGACCGGGACCGAGGTCGAGGCCGGATCCTCCCACACCCACGTCTGCACTCTTATCTACCTGTCTAGTGTTGGAAATCAGATCCTCTCCCTTTTATTTCTCCTTTTTGTAAGTCACATGGACTGAAAGGCAACTGGAGCTGAATTAAAATATGCTTCTCAATCATGGATCAGACAAGGGTCTGGGGCAGGGACCCCGAAAAGAGTTGAATTAGCAAATCTCTCTTTAAAAACAAAAGGCCTGGGTTGAATATGCACATGCTAGCTGGTATACACTGTACAACCACGAGTACATGATGGCTGTACTGTGTGTATATGGCTGGATCTCTCTGTTTTCCACTTAGCCTACGCCCTCCCCCTGCCCCGGTTGGTTCAGCCCTTACCCTGTGTATCCGACATTCTATTCCCCAGAAGACGAGATCATAAACATATCAGAGTAATACGAAATAATGAAAACAAATACTTGAATCAAAAGAAGCGCCAATAATGTAATGTGAACACTTTTTGTAGTGGTTTTTTGTCTCATTCATACACTTCAGAGATTTTTTGATAGCGTCGGTTCAGAGTGAATAAAAATTTGAAATGTTGAAAACAAAGATCGATATAAAGGCAAAATTTTACATCTGTTGTATTTGAGTGTTTGCACAAGGCTGCTTGTACTGTACGAATGAATGTGAGGTGAAAATACGTGTGAGAGCTCGTGATTACAGCGGAGGAATTATCCGCCTCGTGTTCTTCTTTTCGATTCAGTATACTTTTGTTGTTGATTTTTCTTTTTTTTTTTTTTTTGCTTGTCAAAACTATATTCTGATGTTAATTGTTACTAGCCTCTAGCGTTGCACTGAGTGTCGGCCTCACCCCTCATCCAGCTAAACGAACAACATGATACAAGTACTGAGGGGAGACGGGGACAGTTCACGTGTAAATGTTTACTCAAGGACTAAAAATAAGTGTGTTTTTAAAAATGTAATGTTTATCTACCTTAGTGGCTTTCATTGTGGAATAATCCAAGAAAGTATGGATCATAATTGAGGATTGCACCATTTTTCAGACTATAAACCTAAAAAAAAAAAAAGAAAAACTGAAAAAAATCACATATATATAAAAAAAAATGCAAAAAAAAAAAAAAAAAAAAGTATTTTGCAGACCTGTGGCCATAGATTGGGGTAGAAGGACTTCAGCTCTCCTAAATCTGAGCAACGGAGAGCGAAGGACGAGACATCAGACCGAGCCTTGGCTTCTAGGGCTCATTCAGAGGTGCCTACCTTTTTTTTCTTTTTTTTTTTTTTTGGTTTGTCAGCTTTTCGTTCTGTTTTCACTCATCTGTTTTAATGCAAGGCCACTGACAGTTTACAAACACTTAGTTTTTTTCTAGAGTTCAAAAAAATTTCAGCAAAACAAAGGAAGGAATGTTGGAAAAAGAAAAAAAACAGGACAAATGCTTCCATTTTTGAGAAAAAAAAGAAAAAGAGAAAAAGTGCAACACAAACGCTTCACCGAATGAAGATTTATTCTTGTGCTACTTTCAGAACTCTGGGATCGAACAGTGTTGTCTCGTTCTGCTTAACCTTCTGTATGTTTTATGTTGATTATATATATTTTTCCTTTATATAAAAACAAACAAAAAAAGAAAAAAAGACATAATTGCTCACTCTCTTGCACACACACGAAAAAGTGGATCTTGTCTCAGGAAGGTTCCAGAGTACCGACTCCACGCCATTTTAATGTACATTTTTATGATGAGTTAAAAACAAGAAAAATAACAAAAAAAAAGGATGACTTAAAAGAAACAATTCTAAGCACTGAAAGTTATGGATTTCAGAAGAAGAGAAATTTTGTTTCTAAATCCGTAGCAGTTACGTAATAACCAAATAATGGACTTTAAATGAAAAATGGAGTGCTTTATATATAAATCTATATATTAAAATTGCTTTACATTTAAAAATGGTCAATGATGAGTTTGTTTAAAAAAGAAAAGGGTAAAAAAAAGAAAAAAATAGGGTGAATAACATGCAAAATGCTGTATGTTTGAATCTTTGTGTTTTCTTAATGAGGTCCCGTCCTGAACGAATCAGGAACATTGTGCATTACTCTCTCTCTCTCTCTCTCTCTCTCTCTCTCTCTCTCTCTCTCTCTGTCTCTCTCTCTCTCTCTCTGTCTCTCTCTGTCTCTCTCTCTCTCTCTCTCATTCTCTCTCTCTCTCTCTCATTCTCTCCCACAGCGGGTATTATTATGATTATGATTATTATTAATAGAAGAATCAGACTTTTGAACATGAGCTGGTTGTAAAGGATCATGAAACTATGCACAAGTGTCGGGGGGCGGGTGGGGGTTTGGGTTTTACAGCCCGGCTGATCTTATTGCAGGGGTTTTTGGGATCCAATGTGTTGTTGTTTGTTAATTTTAATTTTTAAACGGGGGTGGAGGGAGGCGGTGGAGAGGTGACTCACTTCAAACCCTCCACCTCCGGCTTCCTTCCCCTGATTCAGATCGACCTACATCGCCATGCTGTGTATTCCTAAAACCAATGAGCGTCTCACTCTTTAGCACTGTGGGATTCTAGCCTGTCGCCCTCAAGGGGTTTATTATTTGTTTTGTTTTGTGGAGGGTGGGTTTAGGGCTGCTTTTATTTTATTTTTTGCCTTTTTTTTTTTTTTTTTTTTGAAAATATTCAGTAAAAATGTCTGTACTGAGAGTTAATGAGAAGTCAGTGGCTTGTAATGTTTTATTTTTTTTCTCTGTATATCTCTTTCTCCTCATAGAATGTGATTGTTAAATGACATGCACCGAAACAAAATGTTTTCATGAACTATGGAGCTTCTTTCAAATATTAATAAAATAGCATTTTTTTCTTGGCTGTTAAACGTGTCTGCCTTTTTGCTTATTTATCTATTTATTTATTTAAGGGTCATTCCAGAACTGGAGGACATTCTACGTCCCACCCATCAAATTTCAGATAATCAATGTAGAAAATCCTAAAACATGCAGTTGTCTTGTAAATGTTCTTATCCTGAGAACAAATCTTAAAAAAAAACTAGGACAAAAGAATGTTTGAAAATATTTTTAAAATACCAAATAAGTCTGGAGTTCCCCCTAAAATGACATTTTTCTCTTGTCCCACCCCCTGATGACCAAACTGAATCTCTAATAAAACAGTTAGAATGAAATTTAAATCTCCTTTTTTGGTATTATTTTTTTCATTGATGTCTCTTGTAACTGTGGGAACATTTTTTTAATCAGCATATTTTAAATAATAGTTACAAGATTGGATGTTCATCAATATGCACTGTCCTGTCAAATAAATAAAAAAGACCAAAAAAAAGAATTATTATGCATAGAGCGTGTCCCAGAGCATACACCCAACCCTGCTGATGACGGTTTTGTCATTTTGTCTCGTTTCTGTTTTGTGTCGTTTCGGTCATTTTGTGTCTTGTTTTTGTTGTTTTGTGTCGTTTTGTGTGTTGTTTTTGTCATCTTCTGTCTCATTTCTGTCATTTTGTGTCTTGTTTCTGTGGTTTTGTGTCTCGTTTTTGTTTTCTGTCTTGTTTTTGTCGTTTATGTCATCAAACAGTTTTCCTAAAGAATGTGTAGAACAAAGCTATGTCCTCTCTTCTATTTTTCATATTTTCATCACATTGTCAGCCTTGATTGAATGTCTCACTCTACCTCATATTATCAGGATCAGACTAATTCTTTGGACTGTTTTCCATCAGTCAGTTTGTCCTCTTGGTCAGCAGTAACAGCAGCTAAATATCTAGCTTCTACTGCTGAGAAAAAGATCACATTAGCATGGATTAGCAACCCTGTTACTGTGATTAGAGTAGGGTTAGCAAACAACACAGAAAACATGGAATAAAAATGCTACCATTGATGTGGAAGCTGAGCCAATAAGTACCTATTATTGATGAATATGGAGCAGAAAACTGGAAAAGAGAAGGTTTATTTTTCAAACATTTCAAAGCCCAAACATCCTCCAGTTCTGGAATGACCCTTATTTGTTGGGGTTTTTTGGTCTATTATTTCCTGGACGCGTTGCACCGGAAGCTTCAGGCTCTGAGGGCGAGCTGTCGGGGGCAGGCGTAGTAGTTGTCCTGCGGCTGTCGGATGTTGGGGTTTGCGTAGACGGGGAAGCTGACTTCCTCCAGGTGTGAGGGGGCTTCCTGGTTATTCTGGGGGCTTCCAGGCCTCTGCTGCTTCCGGCTCATTTCCTCGTAGATTGGAACATGAGGCTGCGGTCGGTGTCGAGGCCTCGTCTTCACCTACAGACATTTAGTTCATGTTCAGCGTTAGCAAGCTTCTGCCTTGGTTTTTTCTAGCATATTTCTAACAAATTTTCTGAGCCAAACAACGAGAAGCTGTGAATAACGTCACAACTAATGATTATTGGAATTATCAACCAATCTGCCAGCTGTCTCAGATAACTGATTCATCTTTTTGCCTATAAAATGACTCAGAATCAGTTTAGTTTTACAAGAAAGTGACACCAAGTTCCTCTATATTTGTTAAAGTTGCTCAGAAATTAGACAAAGTTGCTCTATATTAGCTAAAGTTGCTTTCTATTAGTTAAAATTGCTCCATATTAAAGTTACTTTATATTTGTTGCAGTTGCTTCATATTAGTTAAAGTTGTTCTATTTTAAATTTGCTCTAAATGAGTTAAAATTGCTCTATATTAGTTGAAGTTGCTTCATATTAGTTAAAGTTGTTCAAAAATTATTTAAAGTTGCTCTGTTATAGTTAAAGGTCCTCTGTATTATTTAAAGTTGCTAAAAAATGTGTTAAAGTTGCTCTATTTTAAAATTGCTCTAAATGAGTTAAAGTTGCTCTATTTTAAAATTGCTCTATATTAGTTAAAGTTGCTCTGTATTAGTTAAAGTTGCTCTGAATGTCTGTCATGATGCATCTAGAAACTCGGTTCCACTGTAAACACATTTAATCAACTTAAACCTCAAATTTGTCATTAATTTTAATTCTAAGATTAAAATGAACAACTTTAAACCTGCTGGACATCAGAACATAACAGCATTTAGCTCTGAAGCCACAAAACTTTGTAATAATAATTTAAATGTGAAGTATAAAATTATTTTTTATGACTACAGGAGGTTTTAATGGCTATAGTTTATCAGTTATTGAACAGATTTCCTCCTCTGTGTTCTCATTACAGATCATTTTAACCAATTTAATTTGCCTTTTGGATATGTCCCTTTACATTTAATGTCACTTCATGTTACAGATTTCATGACTCATTCACCAACAATCCCTCCGACAATTATCTGACAAACGGACGTCTGTCAGACTTCTGACAGGTTAATTGATGTTCAGCTCCATATGACTCATTAGTGCTGCTTTCTTTGTCGTTTCCACTCGTAGTAGGTGCAGAGAAAGAATGCAAAGTTATGTAACATGACAGGAGAAAGCACCAAACACAGGATGACTGACACGTTAGCAGCAAGTCGTGCTATTTCACAAGAAAACCTCAGAAATTGCCATTGGAATTCTGAGGAACTTCACTAGAGAGCTTTTAGTTTCTAGAAGACATTTGGCCTCTAATCCAACAGGCTTCTTATTTCTGTCATTTTCTGTCTTGTTTTTGTCATTTTGTGTCTCATTTCTGTCGTTTTGCATCTAGTTTTTGTCATCTTCTGTCTCGTTTCTGTCATTTGGTGTCTTGTTTTCATCGTTTTGCATCTAATTTCTGTCATTTTGTGTCTTGTTTTTGTTGTTTACATCATTAAAATTTTCCCAAAGAATGCGCAGAGCAATGCCCTCTCTTCTAGAGCCTTGATTGAATGTCTCACTCTACCTCATATTATCAGGATCAGACTAATTCTTTGGACTGTTTTCCATCAGTCAGTTTGTCCTCTTGGTCAGCAGTAACAGCAGCTAAATATCTAGCTTCTACTGCTGAGAAAAAGATCACATTAGCATGGATTAGCAACCCTGTTACTGTGATTAGAGTAGGGTTAGCAAACAACACAGAAAACATGGAATAAAAATGCTGCCATTGATGTGGAAGCTGAGCCAATCAATACCTATTATTGATGAATATGGAGCAGAAAACTGTAAAAGAGAAGGTTTATTTTTCAAACATTTCAAAGCCCAAACGTCCTCCAGCTCTGGAATGAGCCTCATATTAGCTAAATACTCACACATTTGTCGATGGCCAGCCAGCTGAGCGTCACCAGAAGAAGTCCTGCTGCTGTGAAGATGGTCCAGAGCAGAGGGGGGTAACTCTGAGAGCACCAACACGACCTCCCTGCACCAAAAACACACCATTAGAATGTGAACTAACTGTTAAACGGCAGCACAGTGAGGCGTTTTATCCGCTTACCTTCAACCAACAGGAAGACCCTCTGTGTGCTGAGGATGCTCTGGTCTGAGCTGTTCTCCTCCCTGTAGCTCAGCTCCCACATGTACAGTCCAGTGTCGCTCAGCTGGACCTGAGAGATGGTCACGTTCAGGGAGTCCAGTCCTCCACGGAGCTGCAGACGAGTCCTGACCTCCGGGTCCACCCTGACCTCCCCGGCCTCGCTCAGTGACAGCAGCGTGGTCTGGCTCTGGGCCCAGCGGTGGTAAAGGTGGAGGCCTGACGGGCTGCCGTGGTTCTTCTGAGGAGAGCAGGACAGGACCAGAGACTGGCCCTCTGTCAGACACTCAAACACCAACTCTGCACCGGCTGCAGGAGGAAATAATCAGCGAATGACTGGATGTCTCTCTGTTCCATCACTTCTGTCCAGACGTCTCAATAATTACAGTTTGAATGCATTAATGCATCAGCTTCGAGTCTAAATATGAAAACCCTCAGTCAGCTGGGATAGACTCCAGGATAGTTTAGATTTAGTTGTTTGTTTGTTTTTTCATTGTTATGCGTTATTCGTCATGTGGTGTCATCTTGCATGAATGACAAATGAAGAAAAGTTGAAAAGTGACCTTCATCTGAATGATTAATATGATGTCACTTTATTCAGGACTTTATTCACCACATCAACAAGATGATTTACAAAGACAGTCCATGAACGATATATTTTTTGGTGATATTCTCACTCTGCTGCCACTATCTGATTGAAATCTGTCCTATAATTTGGTTTATGACTTAAAAAATGACTGAAATATTTCGATACTTGGTTGAACAGCCACACTTGAGACTGTGGAACGTAAAGTTAAAGAGATATAAGTTCAAAATGTACCACAAAAAACATCTGTCAAATAGGACAACCCAGAGGAAACAGAACAGATGAAGAAATTTATTTACATCAGAAGGCAGAAACAAACAAAAGAACACAGGTTTCTCTTAAGACTTGGTCTTAAAGTCTGAACATCTGTCAAATATTTAACAAAGACAAATTTAGTCCAAACGGCTCCACTTTGTTGGTCTGTTTGTACAATTAAAGGCTGAAAATTAATGATTTCCCCTTTTGTCTGCTGGGAGTTGATGTTGTGACGCATCTAGAAACCTGTTTTCACTGCAATTTGCATGAACTTTAAACAACCCAAACCGAAATGAACAACTTTAAACCAGCGACACATCAGGACATGACAGCATTTAACTCTGAAGAAACAGAACTTTGTCAAATTATAATACATCCACATTATACTGAAGGAAAATGTTCTTCTGTACAAATATTAACATAATTTGGCACTGACAGAGTTGGATTAGATGTTTCAAAGTGTAAATTTGACTTACCTTCACAGAGCTGAATGAAAATGAGAAGCCCAGCCAGGCTCGTCTTCATGTTTTCTTCAGTTATAAAAGCTCAGACATCTATAAGCACTAAGTCATAATGTCCTCTTCCCTTCCCTCCTCAGTGTGCTGAGACTCTGTTCAGCCTCACTGTTTATTGTTCTTCTCCTTTAAGCAGGAAAACGACTTCAAAGCCAGAACAGCCGTTAAATCACTGCAGTTGGTCTGGTGTCTGACTCATTTACAAAGAGAGCGTTGATTTTACAGAATCAGGATGTCCAACTTCAGATCTTAAAGTCTCAACTGTAAAACTGAATGCAAACCCAAAAAAACAATTCTTCTCAACAGTATTTCAGCGGTAGAATCCTCACGCCTGACCCGAGCTGCACCTGTCACACTGTGGTTTTATAGAGAAGGTTGAATTTTACTTTCATTTTGCGTCGCCGGATGTTTCTGGTGACTCCAGATGGGGGTGAAGGTGCAGCTCAGAGCAGCAGCAGAGGGATCGTTGTTAATATTCAGCAGTTTGACAGAAGCCACAGCGTCTCACAGCTTTCCTGTCATTATTCTTCTGCATTTGTGTGTTTGTGCTCTCTACACACAAGACAAAATCTAAAATTAGGATAGCATATATGCACAATACCAGTAGATACTAGATAAACATAAAACATACAGCAGATGTGAGTTCACCCATGTGAAATGTGATTTATTAATGATTCTAAGTCGTATCACTTTACAGGAGTTGCACTGATTCTAGGTTGGGTTTTGCTCTTATCTTATATTAGACACCCCAGTGGAAACAGCAGCAACAGTCCATCTGTCATTACTGGGATTCATATCTCAATTAATTCATTCATGTAAATGTTCTTAAATTTGTGTTGTTAGTGTCCATCTGTTTTCCTTCTTTATATTATGTACACTACCGTTCAAAAGTTTAGGGTCACCCAGACAATTTCATGTTTTCCCTGAAAACACATGAAAAGTGAGCCCAAACTTTTGAATGTTAGTGTATGCAGTGTGTATACCTCTCTTATTTCATTTATCCCTACATATTCTAATTTATTATTTAAGCAGTAATCAAAGCAAAGGGTGGTTATTTTGAAAAATCTCAAATATAAAACGTTTTGACTTATTTCACACATTTTGTTTACTACATAATTCCATCTGTGTTCATTCATAGTTTTGATGCCTTCAGTGAGGATCTACAATGTAAATAGTCATGAGAATAAAGAAAAAACATGAAATGAGAAGGTGACAGTCAGACAGTCAAATGTAAATGAATACTTTTTTCCTGTGGCATTACCTGTAATTTTCCACTCCTATTTATATGTGTGTATTTTTTCTTTCAAATAAAAGAAAACATCTGTAAAAAGTTGATATTTTTGCTGATTTAAAGGTAGAAACGAAATGCGTTTCAAAAATAGGGAAAATCTATAAAATAAAGTACTAAATAAAAATGCACTTTTAAACACTTTTTTTTCCTTTTTTTTACAGTTTATGTGTTTCCACATAGTTTATCTCAGACTAATTCTTTTGTGTCCTTAATTCTCCAAGAAACAGGTGAGAATTTAGTCATCTCTAAATAAGATAATTTACTGCTGATAAGACAAAATTAAAGCTATCTTGAGCTGCTAAATGTTGCTGAACCTTGTCTGGTGGGAGTGAACCACCTGGAGGCTGATTAGATAATTGTCCTCAGGCTGCTCTCATGAGGCTGATTGCTTGAAGCCTTAAAGTCTCCACCGCTGCTCCTCACCTCCACCTGTCTTTGCTGCCTCGTGGATCCGAGAGGAGCTCTTGCAGTTTTGAGTGACATTTATGGAGACCTTGTGTTTTGGGGTGAACCTGCTGGTCGGACTCTTTTTGTCAGGAATCTGTGCTGTCGCTTTTCCTCCAACACACATCGCGCAGCATGCCCCGTTCCAGAGAGCCCAGCAGTCCAAACCCTCTGAGCAGCAGAAGCAGCAGGTGAACACCGTCAGCGTCACCTGCCATCCAGACTCCCTGGAGATCACCATCAAGGCCGACATGTTCGCGGTTGGAGCTCCAGTCAACAGCGAGGAGCTGCGTCTGGGAGTGGATCACAGTGATTCCTGCAGAGCTGCAGCTTCTTCAGAGGATGAGTACAGGATCGTAGTTGGACTGGTGGACTGTGGCACCAAACACTGGGTAACTTTAAACCTTCATTACTGCACGAGTCTTAGTTTTTATTTCATGCATTGACAAAAGGAGAAAAAAAACAAAAATTTTCAAACTTCTGACTGAAAGGGAGCAGAAAGAAGAATAAACTTCTGAACTCGGCCTCTTTTATAACAATTAGTTTACAGTTGTTTAAAATCAAACATTAAAGCTGCTAGCAGCATTGAACAGGTCCTCCCGTCCTTGCTGGTCAGTGACTCCAAGCATGTCCACCAGGTGGCGCTGCAACACAGTATGTTTTGACCTATGGCCTTTTTAATGGCGACCTATCATAACTGTCCACCAGGTGGTGCTATCACTGAATGTAATCAGTCTAGGCATGTTATGAGTGCTGGATTCTGATCACACATATACAATACAACACAATATACTTTATTGTCACACTTGGGGACATTTATCTTGGACTCAGAAGTGTAAAGTCTGAGGCAGATTGGGGCAAGTACAGGCTGGTTATGCAGCACTTCCTGTTTCATGGTGACCTGTCCACCAGGTAGCGCTCTCTGTTGGTATTTTGGCCTGTAGAATTACTCAGTGCCAGACTCTGATCGCACATGTAAACTTTGAGGCAGATTGGCGGATGTACAAGCCAGTTAGATAACACTTCATGTGTCATGGTGAATTGTTCAAATTCTGGTGGCAGCTATTTCCACGCCCTCAGACTTTGGATTTCAAGAGGGTCTGAGACACATTCTACTTTCTCTCCTGACAAACACTATGAAACTCTTACTTATTTTCTTTGCATTTTAATAACATGCTGGTTTTAATCACGTTTTTAAGTCTTACATGTGAGTTTTAGATTCCTAGTCTAGATCGTTCCATAAATTGACCCCTTTTACAGAAATGAAATCTTGGTTTTATGAAGATCCCTGCCCCTTATACATACTTTCACTTTTTCTGGACATTGACTCATAACTTTCTTTGAGCTTAATACATAATTTGCAGAATAATAATCTACTATGCCTACTGTAGCTGAAGAAATGTTGGCTTAGTTGGATCTTTGTTTTTTGACTATTCTTATGACTCTTTTCTGTAAAATGAAAATTGACTGGATGTTTGTTCCCTAACTTCAACACAGTAGGGCAGATATGGAACAATCAGAATTATAGAACAATACTTTGTTTTATCCAATAAATCCTTCACTTTGTATACTACAGCAATTGTTTTAGAAATGTGTAATTTATGTGATTTCCAGTTTAAAATCTCATCAACCATGACACTCAAAAGCTCCTCCGTTCTCCACAGATGACTGAAGACTCCCTGGTCTACACAAACCTCCTCATTTATGCCCCTGAGGCCTCCCCTAATGGACTGATTCGGATGGACGAGGCTGTAATTCCAATCGAGTGTCATTATGAAAGGTCTGTCTGCCTTTTATTTTTTTTTTTAATTTATTTTTTTTTTTTTTTGGAAGCGTGTCCTTGGATCATTGTTGAACTTCCTCTCTGAAGTGTTTTTGTTTCCCAGGAAGTACAGTTTGTCCAGCTCTTCACTCATGCCAACCTGGATCCCTTTCACGTCCACGCAGGCTGCCGTGGAAACGTTGGCGTTCGACTTGAGACTGATGACGAGTGAGTTCAACCCACAAAGTGTTAACCCAGCCCTAAAGCTTTATTTATTTTTCTGTTAATAACACCGCCTTTCTTCTCGTGCAGATGACTGGATGTATGAAAGAAGCGCCAACGTGTTCCACCTCGGCGAGCCCATCTGCATCGAGGCCTCGGTCCGGGTCGGACATCACATGGGGCTCAGGGTGTTCATCAGCAGCTGTGTGGCGACGCTTCAGTCGGATATTTACTCCGAGCCCAAATACATCTTTGTGGAAAATGGGTGAGCAAAGCAAGACTTTACATGTACGGGGTGCTGCTAAATGTCTGGATGTACAAAGTCAGGAGAGGCCTCAAGTGATGAATCGGTGTCTGGAAAACAAACGGAATACAAAAAGATCCGCCTGAAGTTTGCACTTTCTGGCCAATGAAACTGGCAGAAAACTTTGCTTTTATGCCTTTTTCAGGTTAGTTTTCTTTATTGAAATTCAAAGGTCAAGAATCTTTATTGTCATTATGCAATTAGTTTTCACCACTCGCATAGCGAAACTTTTTTGGTAGTAAAGTCACTGTTGAAAGACGGACAGTAAAACATACAGTGCATTAAAAAATTGTAAAATACATTGGAAGTAAAAATTATACATGCAACAGACTGATTAAAGTGCAGCAGTGGAAGGTACATTTCACACTTAAAGATGCATGATTCTGGATAATCTAACTGGAGCAGGTAAAACATTTTTCTACCCTTTTTATTCTCAAAGAACAGCTTTCAAATATTTCAATGTCCTGTTTTCAAGGGTCCTCTAGCCACAAACTAGCTGGTGTTTTTGCATCTGCTGCTGGCATAATGCACCCAAAAACAGCCAACAAACCTGTAATGTTTTTGACCATCAAAGTGCATTTTGGGGCAGACATTAGTCCATCCATCCATCCATCCATGTATTCACTCATTAGGGTTGCAGGGGGCTGGAGTCTAGTCAGGGGACACCAGGACAGGCAAGTCTGTCTATCATAGGGAGACATTCACACCTACAGACAATTTAGAATCACCAGTTAACCTCAGCATGTTTTTTGGATTGTAGGAGGAATCTGGAGAAAACCTGAAAATGCCCAGTGCATCCCTTTCTGCACCCCACAAGTCGTGTCCTTTTCCAGTGTAAGCTGATCTGTGCCAACCCCACAGTGTTTGGAATAGCATCTCCATCCAATTCAAGAGAATTCATGATTTTCCTGACTGGAATTCTGAATGGATGGCTGGTTTTATTTCTTCGGGAATCAAGAGAAAGACCTGACTGGCTCTCCAAGCAGCCAAAAAAGGTGCTGCAACTGGTCAATGTTCACGGCTGTCCTTCATTTCTGCCCTCCGATTGGTTCCCTTGTCTCGACCAGCTGTATCCTCCTTGTAAATCTCTTCCTCATCCTTGTGCATTTGGAGTTACCAATTAACCTCAGCATGTTTTTGGACTATGGGAGGAAGCCAGAGATGATCCCGCATGCACAGGGAGAACATGCTAACGGATCCCAGGAAGGCTGGGAGGCAAACCGAGGATCTTCTAGCTGCAAGGCGACAGTGCTAACCACCAATCTACTGTGCTGCCTGAATCAGACATGTTGAAACTGAGTATTAACGCAGTTTTCTTCCTCTGTTCACAGGTGTCTGCTCGACTCCCAGCTTCCGGGTTCGAAGGCTCACTTCTTACCCAGGACGCAGGACGATAAACTCCAGTTGGTCATCGATGCCTTTAAGTTCCACAATGATGACAGAGGAGAGGTGAGAGTTTGACAAATGCAACATCTCCCCTCAGCATCTTTACTTGCGTTTATTTTTGTGTCGCTTGTCTCTGCAGCTCTACATCACATGTCACCTAAACGCTGTTCCAGTGAACGACGCAGAAGCCCCGAATAAGGCGTGCACTGTTGTAAATGGAAGGCAAGTGTGGAAATGATTTAAACTGAAAACAAAACGAGCAAACTGAGGAACGCATGTGGAGAAATGACACTACTTTTCAGATGGCGGTCGGCTGATGGGAACGACTACCTGTGTGGCTACTGTCAGAATGAAGCTGGCCAGCCGTACAGCAAACCCAGCAGCTCCAGCAGGTTCGATCCTCGGGGGTTCGGGAAGCTGGCAGAGCCTGAACCGCTGTTTAAAAGTGGACTGAGGACTAATCAGGGTAGCGTTTCTTCTGAAAAACCTCTGATCCTGTTCCTACATGCTGCTCACCGCTAGATGTCAGTGTTCACACAGCTTTGTCTGGATTTGCTGTGTCCTGTTTCTCA
The DNA here is from genome assembly GCF_022539595.1 of Amphiprion ocellaris. Classification (NCBI taxonomy): domain Eukaryota; kingdom Metazoa; phylum Chordata; class Actinopteri; family Pomacentridae; genus Amphiprion; species Amphiprion ocellaris. The sequence continues at coordinate 30,827,509 of NC_072784.1, forward strand.
GTGTGGGATCATGAGAAAAAGTTGGGTCCTGTGATGGTTCTGCCGTCACGGAGAAGTGGGCCACTACCTATGGAAGAGCTTCCTCCAGTTCTCAATAAAATCAGCAGAACTGCACTGTATGGCAGCCGGTGGAGAAGTGGAATAAGCGGACCTGGTAGGAGTCGACCTCCGTATTTAGAAGAACCAAAGAGCCTATTTTGGCTATAAAGAAGTAAAAATGATGCATTTTTAGTTACAGATGTGGAGAAGATACTGCTCACTCCTCCACCAGACTTGGAAGAGGAGGAAGAAGATTATGACGATGATGACGACGATGATGATGACGAAAAAAGCGGAAAGGATCTAAAAGGTAAAATGGAAACTGCTTTTACAATTTAACACCTGACATGTAACTTCCTTTTCTTTCTCTGATTACAGGAGACGACACAGACTATAAAGATGTTGCACCTCTAGAAAAAGCTTCCCCAGACTTCAAGGTGAAACCGTTGCCGGTGGAACTGGACCTGAACGCCACAGAAGCTCCCAGTGACGTCAGCTTCACCTCCCAGTACGAAGTGAAGGAGACTTTACTGTCCAACACAACCACTGCCCAACCTGACCCAGAGACAACAGACCCAAAGAAATAAACGCTTCCAAATACATTTTACATCGCCTGCTTTGACCACGTTTGTGAGAGCTGCCTTTTTGAAAGTAAACCTACTGTGGTTGGGGAAAAAAAATGGAAAACACACTAATGGTCATAATAAACCCTTTAGAAATTTACACTACTGTTCAAAAGTTTGGGGTCACTTGGAGATCTTATTTTTGAAAGAGGCATATTTTTTTTTCTTTTCAATGAAGGTATTAAGTAATCAGAAATGCAATGTGTGAAGTGGGAATTTTCATGGAAAACATTAAATTGTCTGGGTGACCCCAAACTTTTTGAACAGTGGTATAAATAAACTCTAATATGGAGCAACTTGAACTCATTTTAGAGCACCTTTTAATATGGAGCAACTTTAACTAATATGGAGCAACTTCAACGATTATAGAGCAACTTTAACTTTTTTTTTTGGAGCAACTTCAATATAGAACAACTCCAATTTATGTACCCTGCCATTCAAAAGTTTATGGTCACTTAAATGTGCTTTATTTTTGGAAAAAAAAAATTTCTATGAAGATAACAAATGAATCAGAAATCCAGTGAGTGTTCATGGAAAACATGGAACTGTCTGGGTGACCCCAAACTTTTCAACTGTGGTGTATATTCAAAAATTTCAACATTTTCAAACTCGTAGAAAATTAGCTGCCGAACTGCACAAGTACATTTCAAATCTGTGATTAACTAGAAAAGTACTACATAGTAGGTAAACTGAAGGTCAGCTGAGCATGTTGTTGGTGCACAGTATTTTCTGTAATTCCCCAAGAAATGAAGCAGAAGTTGCAGCTGAAAGAAGTGAATAATGCAGGTGGTGAGGAACACGGAGGCTTTTTTTTTAAGCTTCATTTAGCATCGAGTTCCAGTTTGACTCCTGAAATCACCAGTTCTGTATCATAACTTCCTGTAAAACTGAGTCATAACATACAAAAAGACCAAAACACCTGCATTACACAATATTTTCTTTGCAGAAAAGGCAAATCTTTAAGTTGAGCTAATAAAATTAAGGTATCATCCTAGTTAATGTAAACAAGTGGTGCAGCAGCAGCTTTATTGCGCAAATCTAAAGGAGCCCCAAGCTAAAAATGTCACGTGTGACAGTCATAGTTAAAGAAAAGTTATTGACTGAAAATTATATTCATGCAGCATTCCCTCTGTTCAGTTCCAAAAGGATGGAGGTAAATTTGATCCAGATTTGTGCTAAACATGGACACTAATGCCACACACGCAGGAAGGAAATGGGAGAATTTCTACATTATGTATATGGGAGTATTTAGTTTTATTTGTCTGGAACAGCTTCCCTGGCCTTTGTTAACCTCTCAGGGTTGATACCAAGAAAGCACCTGCAATGAAATGACACACAAAGTAGACTCAACTTCTACTTTATGCAGATAAAGGAAGTCCGACGCATCGTAAAACTTTTGGCAAAGGTCTAAACTAATCGTCCTTGAATTAAAACAGACAGATTCAGCCACTGCAGAGCTTATTTCTTGCCTCAAATGCTTTCAGAAATACTTTTTGCTGAAGTGTTTTTGAAATCTAAAGGACTTTAGTGCCGCTTTTTCTGTGGTTCTCTCACAACAAACATTCAGTAGGTAACATTACGCTCGTGCACCCTCTACTGGAGAAACCGTATAACAACAATATAACTGTAATAATTACTGTCCACAGTATACATGTACATTTAACTTGGAACAAGCCTTGGTGTAACATTTAAAACAATAATATTAAATCTCAGTATACCACATTTTAATTTTAAATAGTAAAGACAAACTGTAAAAAAGAGTGACGTTTCCAAAGAGTTGCATTTCCAGGAGGAAGTGCTCGATCCCTCCGTGTCCGAGAAACTAAGGTGCAACTTGCGGAGAAAAATAAAATAAAAATTCATGATATTTGATATGTAGTGGTGTTTTTAGAGTGATTGTCATCCCTGGTTCATTAGGCTGTGTAATCGGTCTTAATAGTAGATATGATTAGAACCCATTCAGATGAATATGATTGTGATTTTAGGATTTTGTAGCCTACTGTGGATCTCTACCTTCCCTGTTCTCTGATTTTTATTTATTTATTTTTTTTTAATGCTTGACCTGTGGTTTAACATTTTTAACACCTAGTTTAGTTTGGTTCTGCTTTAGTTTTTGTAGATTATACTTTGAGTTTAGTTGAGAGTTTTTGTCGATGGGCTTATTTTCTGTATTAGGTGTGGTTTAGTTTTCCTCCAAGCTTAGTTTCCCCATTTAGTTTAGTTCTGTAGGTTGCCTTTTTTTAATGGACTTGAAAATAAATCCTTTTAAAAACTATCTGCCTGTTCTCTGAGCCTCCGTGCCAGTCTGGTCTTGATGTGGTTGTTCGGTGCAGCTGAAACAGATCAGCTTTATTTCAGAACATCTGTCTGCTTCCTCCTGATGTCTCCTCCTCTCTGGGAGGGACGAGACGGGAAGAGGACGAACAAACTGATAACGGAGGCGGGATAAAGTGTGGAAACGAAACTTAACTCTAAGACGAGATGGATGTCCAGTCTCTGATGCTCTGAGGTGAGAGAAAAAATGTTTTATTTCAAAGTGGAATTTCCCTCAAAGTGTAACAGAGAGTGCAGCTGAGTTGTAGGAAGAGTTTTGTTGGGTTTCTGTTTTCCTGACGGGACTTATGGAAACTGGAGGAGGCTGGTCATCCAGAAACCTGCCCTCCACCTGGCTCCAGTTCGGTAAAGTTGGAAAGATATTCACAGATTCGGACTTCCGGCATCAATAACTCATCAGATATACGCTGTCAAAACTTAAACGTTGCCTCTTTGAAATTGTTGTAAGCTGGACAATGTGCTACAAGGCCAGTTCAATCAAAAGTAGCTGTCTTTCCAGCTGCAGAAATAACATTGGTGTCTATGCAGACGGCTGTGCAACGAGTGAACAGGGACCGTCAGCAAATTGCAAAAATGCTGCAGCAGCGAAGAGACACAAATATTCAACAACTTCACTCTTATACACTGTAGTGTCACTAAAAACACTGCAGCCATCAGTTGGCTTCTGTTTGTCATTCTACAACTCTTGGTTTTGTATAGAAACATTTTTTCATAATTTCAAAGAATTTTTATTATTTTATTATTTTTATTATTTTATTAGTAATAGAATTCAGTAACTTCACTCTTATGCAGTGTAGAAAATTTACACTGTCTAACCATCAGTGGGTGCGGTCTGTAGAAAGCAAACCTACGGTGGCCGAGAGATGCAAATCAAATTTACATAATGCAAAACACTTTTACAACCTCCAAGACAAATTTACAAGCGACAAAACACTTTTACAAGTCCAAAAACACTTTTACAAATCCAAATGTAACCGGAAAGGGAATGTCCCAACTCCGGGATTGAACCGGAAATGACGACGAGGAGCGGCTAATACAACGGACAGCGAGCGGGTGATGTTTTGCCCGTTTGTGGGAAACATATGAACCGATTGACGCGGTTTTGTTTTTCGTGTGGTCGGTCTTTAGAGTGTTTAAATGGCGCAGATCAGACCGACAGAGTGCATTAGCCGCTCCTCGTCGTCACTTCCGGTTTAATCTCGGAGTTGGGACATTCCCTTTCCGGTTACATTTGGATTTGTAAAAGTGTTTTCGGATTGGTAAAAGTGTTTTCGGACTTGTAAAAGTGTTTTCGGATTTGTAAAAGTGTTTTTGGACTTGTAGAAGTGTTTTGTCGCTTGTGAATTTGTCTTGGAGGTTGTAAAAGTTTTTTGCATTATGTAAATTTGGTTTGCACCTCTCGGCCACTGTACAAACCGGTTTTTCTAGCACGTGACAAACCATAAATTTCCTGCTCAGCGGTTCATTTCCTGGTCAGCCTCTTACTGCAGGTTTATTCCTGCTGCTTCTCTCATAGAGTTTATTTTGTCGTCTGATCTGTACCTTTCCAGCCTTTTTTATTGAACTCTCCTGTTCTTGACCTCCTGTTGTTCCTGAACTTTTGCTGCTGTATTTTTTCCTCGTGTCTTTGGCTGCCTGTTGCAGGTCTGTGTCTCTCTACTGACGTCTCCCTCCTGAACTCCTCACCTGCTCTGGTCTGCATTACCTTCAATATCAGGTGAACCATCTAACCTTCAATCACAACTCAGTGCTGATTCATCTTCCTATATAAGCTCCATGTAAATGCAGTTAAGGGATAATTAATCACAGCATTCTGAAATGTTGAGCAGTAATGATTGATTACAACATTTTAATTTATCTTTCAGTTCCTGTTCTTGGTCATGGCTGACTTTGTTTGTAACAAACTGACTGAATGGGGTCTCAGTGAGCTCATTGATAGATTTAAAGGTAAAGTATTACCATATATCATTGCTTTGTACAGTATTATTCATTATTGATGTGATCTGCCAGTAATGAAACATAACATGTACTAATACAGACATAAAAATGCTGCAGCATTGTTCTGCTGGTTCTATTGTTCTCATCTGTGTGTGAACAAAAATACTGATAGTAAAACATTTGAACATTATCACACAGAACAAGCAGAGACATGAGCTTTGCTGGAGCTTCTTGGAGGCTGTTAAATAAAGTTACAGTACAAGAGAATGAAGATGCATTCAACTCATACAGCCACTGAAACATTAACAGCTATGTCCACATGTTTCACTGCTTTATGGGATAGATTTCTGCAGCACTTTGAAAATAATGTTTATTTATGTATGACAAAGATTTAACTAAATATCTTAACTACAGATCATAGAGTGGACGAGGAAAGTCTGTATGATCTTGATGATCAACACATTAAAGACTTGATCCCAGAAGTGGGACCAAGAGCAAAATTCACAAAGAGACTCAAGCAATTAAAGGTAATGTTCTGCATCTGAAGATATTCTGCTCACTTCAACGTTTGGTGTCATAAATCTCACTAATGTAGATCCATACTGTTACAGGGGAACTTTTATTCAAATTATGATGGCAACTGTGGATAAAAGTTTACAATATCTCATTGACAATAATATTATTTACAAGGATTTTGATCATCTTTTTATTACCAGGAAGAACAAAACACAACTCAGGCAGCAGCTGCTTCTCCTGTTCCAGTAAGTTAATTATAGTTTTATACTGACTAGACAGGATTTATTAAACAGATTAAATTTTCATTATCTGCTCAAACATTTTCATGACATGAAGGTCATTGTTTTGTTAAATTTCTTGATTAAATTCTGTTTACCAATCAGTTTATATTCATCCTCAGGTTTTGCCATCAACAAGTGATAAAGGTGAGATACCCTTTTATTAAAGATAAAATATTCAAAATAACTGTACGTAAATTCCCATATTCAGTGACCTGGGACACACAGGTAACTTTTTTTTACCTTTTTAAAAAATCCAATAAGCAAAGAAAAATCTAGATCTTCAGGGCAAATCCAGCAAAGAGCAACAACCAAATATACGACAGCATGACAATGAAACGCAATCAAACACAGGTAATTTAATCTCTTTCTGAACAATGGCAACCAACAGCTGATTTTTGGGTTAAACTTCTCTGCAATGCAATTTTATTGTGCGCCCAATGTTTGATTCTATCCTGGTCATGGGGTCATGGAAAATATTTTCTGTTGTCTGAGGCATTTGAAAAAGATCAAATTTTAAGAGTCAACATATCAAAAATGGATTTTAAATTTATTCAATAAGTGTCCATAAAACGAGCCTGATTTACTCTGAGGCAAATTAAGTTGACTTTGCTACAAAAGTTGCTCTCACAGTTCACACATTCACCCAATTTTTACATGCATCAAATTGTGCATTATTTAGATGCAGTGGTTCATGCTTATGCTAAATAATCCCTTATCTTTACACCAACAGAAGCAAAAATACTGTCTGATGTGAAAGACATAATGGGATCAGTCCTTAAGAAACTGCATCGCCAGGACAACACAAACCTCAATAATTTCCTGAGGTGAGTATTAAGTTTTCCTGGTCTACACCGAACCATGTACCAGATCCACAGAGGAACAGAAAGAGTTTGTCTTTAGTTTCTTTACAACAGTTTGCAAACACACACAGTATGACTGTGGAAAAGATCATGACTTTGTGGTAATTAGTTAACCTTTTATTATTCACACTGAGCCTACAGGACATCTCCATAATCTTATGTAGACAACTCGGTGGACGGTATAATGTTTGTTTGTGTTCTCAAAGAAGATACCTGCTCTGTTTTGGTATAAGAAACCAATCTTATAACTTTTGAAGGACAGTCTCCTGTCTGATTACATGTCCCAATACCTAATACTTGCTGCCTTCTGTATGGCAATACTGTTTTTTATCTATATGATGCTGTTTACTGTTATGCACTAAAACACCAAGTCAATTTCCTTGTAACTGAAAACTTATTAACAGTAAAACCTTTTTGATTCTAGTTCATGTAGTGCTATGCTTCATTAAATGGGGACAAACTCTATAGCCAAGGTTCAGGAGCAGGACTACACTTCAGTCATCCCCCTTCCTGTCCTACGTATATACCTACCACTCTTGCTTCCGACTTGCTCAGTCTTGCTTCCCGTGCACCGAGCAACACATCACTCAACCACGCTGCCAGTCTGAAAGTTTTAGAAAACTCTGACTTACCACCAGATGCTCATCCACCAGCCCTTCATGAGGAAACATTCAGCCCGGTGCCAGATTTCCTCCACGCCGATCAGCTTAATCCACAACGAGACCCCAAAGGTGAAGGGATTAGCGTCACTCCAGGAACATCAGTAACGGGTCGCTCATCCCAAAGAGACGACTCTGATCAGAACTCCTCTCTCTGTTCTCCATCAGTCACTCCTCATCTGATTCCATCTTAAACCAGAAAGGCTCTTCTCAGGGAAGACCAAAACTTAACTACTCCCTCCTCAACTTCCATTCACTCCAGTGAAATATCCAAACGGACTGCCGAGGGTCTTCAGAAAGCAAAGAACGAAGACTTTATCTGCCACCACACTGAAGACAAAGTTAAATTATTCCAACTTCTGACACTCTCCCAGGGCTTAGATCACATGACAAACCACAACAATCCTCCATCCAGCAGATGTCGATGCGGTGCCTCAGAGCATGACATCATCGTGCTACTCGTAGCTCCGCCCATTTTTTTAAAAAGACACCATTGACGCCTGAAGCAAACCTCCAGAGAAGCTGAATCACTCTCTCAATGCACCCGGAAACACTCATCACACTCCCACGTCCACATTCCTGACATTTCTCCTGGTGATGTCTCTCCACCAAGATCTCCAACCAGATCACCGTTGGTCTTCAGACAGCTTAAGAGATACTCTTCAGCTGCCACCTCGCTAACAGCAAAGTCAAACTACTTAAACTTCTGACAAACTCTCAGAGCTTTCAATACATGATAAACCACAACAATCTTCTCCTACAGACACCGCGGTTGTATACCCAAGTATTACATCACCACACTCTCCATATCTTCGTCTGGGTTGCCAGGTATGATTCATCCCATCCACCAGCAACCCACCTCCACCACTACAGACATTTCTGGCCAGGAGATACCAAGCCAGGGGGATACCAACTCACCTTTCCTCCCCCTCCCTTGAAACTTCCCAAGAACCTTTTCTTTTCTCGTCCGGCACCAGGCCGCTAGCTCCTCCCTGTTTCATCCTTTTTTTTCCAGCATCCTCCCTCTCTCTGTTTTGGCAGTGGGTTGCCAGTCCCCCTCTTCCATCTGTCATTCCCAGTAAACATCCACCCCCTTTTCTCTCACTCTCTCATCAATCTGTAATCCCATTCAACTAGTTCGGCTCTCATTCTGGCATCGAGATGCCGGTTTCACTAACCTTGTCAACAGTTCATTCTCGCACTTCTCACACTGCATCACCAGTTTCTCCCAGCTTCATACCCTCGTCAAGTCCCAGCAAAGATGCCTGTAGCAGATACCTCGATTGGCCACACCAACAAGCCGCCCAAGAGGCATCCAATTTAGGTATCCAAACCACCTCAACTGCCTCTTTGTGACACTCCCTTCAGATGGTGAGCCCCTCATCCTATCTCAAAGGCCATGCCCAGCCAACCTACACAGGAAACTCATTTTGGCCTCTTGTACCCACAATTTCATTCTTCCATCACTATCTACAGCTCATGACCATAGGTCTGGGTTGGAATGTAGATTGACCGGTAAATCCTTCCGGCTCAGCTCCCTCCTCATTACGATGGTTCAGTACTGCTGCTGATGCTGCATCAGCTGTCTGCCCATCTCACGCTTCATTCTTTTGTCACTCATGAACAAGATCCCAAGCAACAGTCAGCTCTTCAGTCATACTCCTTCTGCCAGTTTTGGAGGTGTCTTGGTCAATGATGGTCTCCATGTCATAGCCTTCCGAGTTCTTGCAGGTTCTTCAAAAAACCGTTCCAGCCATCTCCAGCAGTATTCAAAATCTACCCATTGTTATCGCTACACTCTCATGGAGCCACTCTGCTAACTTCATTCTCATATTCTTTATAAACAAAAGTTAAAGCTACTCTCCTGCAGTCATGCCTCTCGTGTGGCGACTCACATGGCAGTCAGTCTTCAACCTGTTCCTCCTCCATGTTGAACACTTCCTAACGTCACTGACTTCCTTCACTCCCTTCGTAATAGATTCAGTTCCTCCTTTCCATTGTTCAGTATAGCTACATTATCCAGCCCCATCTCATATTGCTCACCTCCATCTTGGACTCAAAATTCCCACAATACCTCTGTAGCAAAAGTATTTAATGATGGTCATCTTTAACCAACACCCGTCCTGCTATCCTAAGCCATCAATACATTCCAACATTCTACTTCCCAACCTCTATCCAGCACTCTATCAATGTTCCGTTTGCTTTCCTTTGTTCCTGCGATGCACAGAGTCCATTGCAATGTCTACCGATGAGTCAAGTTCAATCCACACCATCATTTTAACTGTACATCTTGTGTCAACTTTCCTCCATCTCCCAAGACCACCCAGTCTATTCACTCAAACAAAGCCATGCCAATCAAGAGGGTAATTCATGTCCATCAGTCATGCATTTCAAACTAGATTCACATTTAAGCCCTTACAAGTCTCAAGTGTACCATAAGCAAACCAGAAAAAAGCTTTGCCCTCCGACCCTCAGCTCACTACAGAGACTGGTTTAGTCACAATCTTATCCCAATTCCTCTTCCACTTTGAGCAAGTCCTGATGGCATCCAGAATCCCAGCATGTTCTCTGGCTAGTCTCTCTGTATTGATGCAACTTCCAGCCGAAGGGTCCGGACCTCCTGATCAAGACCATGGGCCTCAAGTGTATCCCCTTCTCAACTGCTCCAATCCTCGAGACCTACATTATGCCCATTCTTCGTTTCATTCTTATGGGAGGCTTCTGGGGGTCCGTCGTCCCAGGAGACACTGCTGATCTCTGACTACGCTTTTCCCCCACAGCCCATCAGCCCAGCTCAGTCATAGTCAACATAACGATCCTTTTCATCCAATAAATAATCCAAACAGCTTTTGCTAGTGAATTAATCACAATTTAGCAGTTAACAGTGGCGCAAATGACGCACAAGACAGAATCTCCAGCATAAAAATTAGCATTACAGTGTTAAGTTGGAAAATAAATATTCCATATGGAATAAGCAGATAGAGTAAAGTGTTTTGTAGATTCTAGTAGATGTACAGGCCACCTGTCACAAGGCAGGGGGGATTGAACCCAGAGTGCAGGCACACAGGAGGTAGATGGATTCTTAAACAAGGACTTTTATTTACAACAACCGAAGCAAACCAAACTCCATACAGAACCGGCAGACCGGTGGTCAGTGGCGACGTATGCCAGGGCTGCCGATGTGCAGCGGGGACGGGCAGCTGCGCTCCTTTAGCAGCTGTGCCCGATCGGCCTGGGCTGTCAGCTGGCCAGGAGCACAGCACAGAGAAGGGAGGGACCATGACACCAATATTTACATTTATGAACCATCACCCATCTTGGGACTTGACCTGAAGTCATCTACAACAGTATGAACTCTGACACAGATGAGATTTGAATCAATTGTAAGCAAAATCTTAAAGTTCAATAGAGAGCAACTAGATGTTGTGATCAGCAGTGTCAAAAGTCCTTACCAGAGCTACGCAGAGCACAACATAGTGTTTTATTGCTTTGGTTTTTTTCTCCAGGATCATCTTTAGCAAGAGGTTTTTAAAGCCTCCTGCTGTGAGCAATGGGCTTTATTATCCTCCACAAGGCCACACAGTTGTGAATTTACAAGTGATTCTAGCATTCTGGCCACACAGCTTGAATAAAAGTCTGTAGTTGCTTAGATCACAAGGGCCATCATCTTTATTTCAGCAAAGCAAATGAGTAGGTTTCCAAAGTGAAGGGAATCTTGTTCCATTCCTTTCTGCTGAGCCAAATTAAATCCTTTTTTTGGTCCCACCTATTGCTGCTATCAGTCGTCTTTGAGCTTGTTGAGAGCTGCACTTACTGTTTCTAGTACCACATGACTGATCACTTCAGTAGCACTTACACACCAATCACTTCTCCCATTTAAAGTGGATTCCCACTGAAGCTTAAAATATAACAGTCTGAAAGTTTGGACTAACTTTGCCAGTGGGAAGCTACTTTTGTCTGCTGTTGCTGACGTCTACCAGCTTCTGAAGAAAACATCTGGCTCTCTAGCTGCTAAATGCACACATTTTTACTGCTTACTTTGTCAGAACAATACTCAGAGTACCAAGAGTGGCCCAAAAATATGTGAGCCAAAACCAAAACAAGGATCTGAGAGAAAAAAGTCATAAAATTCTGGTGGTAATTCTGTGTGGAGTTATTCACAAACATGTCGTCTTTAGAGACATAATTAATACAGAAATATTGACTATAATAAGATGCTTTAGCAGGCTGTTGACACACAGTGTTCATGTATTTCTCAAATTACTCTGTTAACCTTTATTTGAACTCTTTGCAGGGCTAAAATCCATGATTTGAAGAGAGAAAAGAGGGAACTGATTGGTGTCTTTGGTAGAACTGGGGCTGGAAAAAGCTCTTTGATAAATGCCATCCTTGGAGAGAAGAATCTGTTGCCCTCTGGAAGTGTCAGTGCCTGTACCTCAGTCATGATTAAAGTGGAAGCAAACATACGCAGCTCAAAGTACGAAGCAGACATCGAGTTCATTACACCTGAGGTAAAACGAGCTGTCAATGTGTTTACACTTACTTAATGCTGTTCATCACTGCCAAAATGTAAAACTTTCTTTATTTTTTTAGGAGTGGAAAGATGAGATTTGGACAATGAAGCAGTTTCTTGGGAATGCAGATGAGGAATGGGGAGATGATGAAGATCGTCGTGACATTATTGAAAAGCTGTCTGCAGTGTACAGAGAAGAGTGGAAACACAAATCTCCTGAAAACCTGATGGACATCAAATATTTCAGTGAAATTGAAGAATTTCTCCAGTCCCAGAGAATGACTTTGACATGTGGATCAGTAAGCTGAAAAACATCATATCATTTCATAGAGACTGAGATTCTAAATGACACTGGTGTGAGCAAAGATCAGGAAAACATGCTGTTTATGTTGTTTTATTAAATCTCAGTGCTGCTTTTGAACCAGTTAGTCACATCTTAATGTTGAACTGTTTGGAATATTACAAATGAAACTGTTGTCTCCACTTTGGGGTTTAAAATTTATCATTCAAATGGTTTATTTTAACTCTTGGTGATCATGTTTAATTGCTCTTCTGTTCTATTTTATGCTGTGTCAGTCTTTTATGTTGTTTGCAAAGTATTTCAGTGAGCATATATATGCAATCGCCTTGTAATAGCTCACTATTCTTTTGTTTTTTTTTATTGCAGGCCAAAGAGCTATCTTTAAAATTAGTCAAATACACAAGAAGCGCCTCCAGACAAGGAGAAATAATGAGGTACTATTGGCCACTGGTGAAGTGTGTGACTGTCAAGGTGCCAAATAATGATCTTCTCCAACACGTCACACTGGTGGACCTTCCTGGAAGTGGAGACTGGAACAAGAGCAGAGCTAAAATGTGGAAAGGGGTAATTGATCCTCATGCACTGCTGTTAATTAAACATTACTGTATTAGATGGAAATTGTAATGGCATCTTTTTACAAAGCACTGATGGTTAATTATAAATAATTAAATGCTGTTATACTCTTTCAGATTGTTGGAAATTGTTCTACTGTCTGGATAGTGACTGAAATCAATCGAGCAGCATCAGAAGAAGAAGCCTGGGAGATCTTGACGAGTACCTGCAGCCTCATGGGAAACGGTGGCCAGTGTCAGCGAATTCACTTTATCTGCACCAAGTCTGATGTTATTGAAGATCCAGATGATGAGTAAGTAGACTAGGATAGTAAACATGTATAGTTAAATACAGCATTAAAATTAGACACTGATGCATGTGGTGACCATGAGATCCTCGCGAATAAATGCAATCAAATACACAGTTGAAAGAAAAAGTATGTGAGCCTTTTGGGATTACTTGGATTTCTGCATAAATTGGTCATAAAATGTGTTCTGATCTTTAAGTCACAACAATAGACAAACACAGCTGCTTAAACTAATAATGCACAAAAAATGATATATTTTCATGTTTTTATTGAACACAACATGTAAACATTCACAGTGCAGGATGGAAAAAGTATGTGAACCCCTAGGCTAATGACTTCTCCAAGAGCTAATTGGAGCCAGGAGTCAGCCAAACTGGAGTCCAATTGATGTGATGAGATTGGAGGTGTTGGTTATAGTTGCCCTGCCCAATAAAAAACACACACCAGTTTTAAATTTGCTGTTCCCAAGAAGCATTGCCTGATGTGAACCATGCCTCGCACAAAAGAGCTCTCAGAAGACCTACAATCAAGAACTGTTGACTTGCATGAAGCTGGAAAGGATTACAAAAGTATCTCTGAAAGCCTTGATGTCGATGTGTCCACGGTAAGACAGATTGTCTACAAACAGAGAAAGCTCAGCACTGTTGCTACTCCCTCTCAGCGTGGTCGTCCTGTAAAGATGATTGCAAGAGCACAGCGCAGAATGCTCAATGAGGTGAAGAAGACTTACAGGAATCTCTGGCATGTGCTAACATTTACAATAAGTAAAACATTAAGAGTGGAGTTCATGGAAGGACACCACAGAGGCAACCACTGCTGTCCAAAAAGAAAACATTGCTGCACGCTTGAAGTTTGCAAAAGAGCACCAGGATGTTCACCAACTAGCTCACCAACATCAAAACCTCATCACAACTGTGAAATATGGAGGATGGGGCATCATGGTTTGGGGCTGCTTAGATAGATAGATACTTTATTAATCACGAGGGAAATTGAAAGTATTCGGCAGCTTACATACAACAACAAAAATCAAACAGACATCAAAAATCAACGACAGAATGGCTTCATCCATCCATCCATCGTCTTCCACTTATCCGGGGCTGGGTCATGGATACAGTAGGCGAAGCCGGTCACTCCAGACATCCCTCCCCCCAGCAACGCTTTCCAGCTCTTCCTGGGGGATCCCGAGGCGTTCCCAGGCCAGACAAGATATATAATCCCTCCAGTGAGTTCTGGGTCTGCCCCGGGGTCTCCTCCCAGGTAGATGTGCTCGGAAAACCTCCAGAGGAAGTCTCCCCGGAACCACCTCAACTGGCTCCTTTCGACGTGAAGGAGCAGCAGCTCCCACCAGATGTCTGAGCTCCTCCCCCTATCTCTAAGGATGAGCTCAGCCACCCTACTGAGGAAACCCATTTCAGCCGCTTGTATTCATGATCTTGTTCTTTGGGTCACTACCCAGAGCTCATGACCATAGGTGAGGGTTGGGACATGGATGGTAAATCGAGAGCTTCGCCTTACGGCTCAGCTCCCTCTTCACCACGACAATTTGATACAACGCCTGCATTACTGCTGACGCCACACAAATCCACCTGTCCATCTCACGTTCCATTTTCCCATCACTCGTGAACTAGATCCGGAGATACTTGAACTCCTTCACTTGGGGAAGCAACTTGAGATCCCGTCCATGAACACCACGAACAGGATCGGAGACAAGGGGCAGCCCTGGAGGAGTCCAACACCCACTGGAAACGTGTTTGACTTTGTGCCAAGTATGTGGACACAGCTGTCACTTTGCTTGTACAGGGACCGAAGGGCTCGTATCAGCGAGTCCAGTACCCCATACTCCCGCAGTGCCTCCCACAGAGCCCCTCGGGGGACATGGTCGTAGGCCTTCTGCAGATCCACAAAACACATATAGACTGTAGAATGGCTTCAACAAAAGAAAATACTCCTTCTTGAGTGGTTCAGTCGGAGTCCTGACCTCAACCCAATTGAGATGCTGTGGCATGTCCTCAAGAGAGCGATTGACACCAGACATCCCAAGAATATTGCTTGAATATATAGATTAGAATACAGTAGAAATACTTCTTAATCCCCAATGGGAAATTTGGTTGTTACAGCAGAAAGAGTCCCATTCCCACCACCATAAATACAGATAAATATGTCAAAATGTGCAGTAAATAAAAATAAGCAATAAGAAAAATATAAAATGCAAAATGTCTTTTGTAAAGAATGTAGAAGTGTTTCAACAACTGTCAATAACTGTATCTGTTTCCTCTAATTACCAAAACAACATTACAGAAAGAATTCTAGCAAACCACAGACATGTAAAGTAAAATAAAGCGTCACCATTTTAATGTAAATGGGAGCATCTGTAAAGGATTAATAAAAGATCATTTACACTTTCATTCTGTCAGAGAAATTAACTGTATGAAACATTTCAGGTTCCAGTGATCTAAACATTGCATAAGGTGCAGCCTGATATATTTCTTTTCTTATAGTGCAGATGTTCATGCTCACATAATTCAAAGAAACGTGACGGCCAAGGAAGAAGTGATCAAAAAATATGGCAGTCTAAACCAGGTTAAGGTGAGTTTTATAGACTAACAGAAAATCTACACAGATTCATGGTTGTAGTTATAGACTGGAACTGCAGCCTGACAGCTTTTAGCTTAATGAGGTCCCTTTATTAAGGTCCTCCTGTACTGTTGTACTTCTTTTTTTGCTACCGATCATGATTCGTGTATGTCCAGCTGCTGTAGCGTGTAAAGCTGAGGGATCAATACAGTTCACCTCATCTTATTTTCTGTCTGATCTTAAAACCTGTTCTCCTCAGAAACACTTCAGTGATGACTGCTTCAAAGTGTTCACAGTGAGCTCCACAGAGTTCTTAAAACGAAAACGTCTAAATCCAGAGGACACTGGTAGGTGAAGTCTCCATAAGTGAATACTTGAACAGCAGAACATGCATAGCTCAAATGCCTGTTCTTTTTCAGCAACTCGTTGGCCTAGAATATGAAAATTAAACAGAATATTCAAACTGCTCTTGTTTTTTTCCAGAAATACCCCAGCTTCAGTATTTTTTGAAGGATCTCAACGACTATCACTCAGAGACATTAAGCTATGTGACTGGAGCTTATGGGATTCTCTCTTTGATGCAAGGAGCCAACTCTACAGAAGGGGTAAGGACAAGTAATACAGCCTCATTCACTGTCCTGTTACTGATATTTACAGAAAAAAGTCAGATTCAAATGAGGAGATATTAGTCAACTAGGATCAGATTTACTGAAAACATGGGAGAGTTTCATTGCTACCATCTTAAGTCTAGCTAGAGCAAGATTTTATTGGTAAAAGGTTTAGAGAGTCTTCATGAAATATGACAACTAAAGACATTTTAGCCGTCAAGCTAGTCTGTCTATCTATTAGTTGGCATTTATAGCTTTATTACTTTGTTGATGAATGTGTTTTTTATTTCAGGCTGGAAAGAAAACAGATGTTTCTGCAGAACTTGAAAAGAATCTAAGCCATCAACTTGGTCAAGTCAAAAAAGCAGTGGAAGACGCTCACAAGGCTTTTGAAACACGCCTGATTGAGGGGGTGAAAAAATCCCAAAGTTCATGTGAAAGAACCATGAGCTCCTTCTTATATCGTGTATGTATTGGAATTATAAACTTAAAGTAATCTGACTTTTTGTCAGTGTGTATCTACAGTGTCTTTTTTCCTGTTTTTTCTCCACCAAAGTCTCACCATGGTTTCTACAACACATTGAAGTGTGTAGTTGAGAAAGATGGCGTCCACAAAACAAAAAAAGGAAAACAAATAAACCTCAATGTGAAGTTAGCTTCATGGCTGACAGACAGCATCGATGAGGAGTTCAGGAAGACCTTCCCGTAAGAAACGACTGAATGAGGACATAAAATCTGCTGTTGGATCACTTTCCAACAATGGAGGATATGTAGAATTAGTACATTCTGCATTTTTTATTATAAAACCCAAATATGTCAGTGATGCTTTTTATTATCATTTTAACTTGATAATATGTTTTAGAAATGAAGAAAAATATGGATCATTCAACGGCGTCATCAGTTCGTTTTCCCTGGACACAGAGAGGCTCATTAAGAATAACCAAAGTCTCAAACTGCAGCTGATATTTCTCAAGACGGAGGTGAGATAAGAACTGCATGAACCTGGTCTTTGTTATTAAATGTAAGCACGTCTCAGATTGTTTTCTAAATGAAGTGCTGCAGTTTAGCTGCCGTGCAACAGTTCATGGCATGAAGCAGTCCGACCTGGGTGGATAAAATCAGCTACCATCTGTCTTAGTATTATGTCATTGAAGAATGCGGAACCTTGATTTTTGTCCATCTCCCATAGGAAGAAAAAATCAAGACAAAACTCAACAAGATCATCCGGGAGCGTAAGAAAACCATCTACAACAGTCTGACAGAGACAATAGTGGAAAAAATGCTGGACTGCTACAAAAGTAAGAAATGCAGTCATGACAAACAACATGTCAGTGTGATAATACACATTTCCATTGATCATAAATGTGCATAAAAATCACATTAAACAATAACACTGTTGTTTTATTGTAGGAGCAGCAGCATTTAGTGGACCGGACTCACTGAAATACATGAGAGACACTATTTTAGAACATGTACGAGTCTCCAAAGACATGATGTTTGAGGAGGCTAAAGCTGCCATGTTGAAGCTGCTGAATGACTTGAAGGTTTGTTCTGTTTTATGAAATATGATTAAGCTAAAAACACACATTCACTGTTTACATGAAGGCTGTTTCTTTGTTTAAGTGGAAAATGTGTCGTTCTGAAAGATTCATAAGCTTCTAATAAACTGCATTATTTTAGTAAATATTAATGACAGACTTCCTTAAATCTGCAGGATGGAGTCATTAGTCCTTTTTTCCAGTCTGAACAATTGATTCATTTGTGATTCTGTTAATCTTGAAAACTCTGTGATGACTGATACAGATTTTGATTCTAAATTAGGATGACATCCTGGAGAAACTGGAGAAAACCATGAGGGAATCCACTGAGCTCTCACTGAAGACAGATGACAACTCAATCCCAGGTAACAGGAACATTTCAAAGTCAACTCATTGATGTAGAACTCTCAGAATCCTGTAAATAAACCATCGATGTTCAAGAAGTCAACACATTCTTAGTAAGTGTTTTTTTTTTGTTAGATGTTCCAACTGAACTTGAGATGGTGAAGAGATACTACAATGAACTGAAATGCAGCTCAAAAGAACTGGATATAACATTTTAGGTAAAACCTTGAATGTAAGTATATTATATTTTTAAAGAGCCTTGATTCTGAATAAGTTTTGTTCTAAATAATGTGACTAACACCTTGAATTACAGCAGAGCTGATGTCCATGACACATGTACAGGAACATCTGAGTGAAGCTGCTGCTAAAAGCTTCAACTAAACCATGAGATTTCATGTTCCAGTGTGAACAGTTTGAATCAGATGTTGAGTCCTGACTGATGTGACTGTTTTCCATCATTGTTCAGTGTTACAACCTGTCTGTCTGTCTGTCTGTCTGTCTGTCTGTCTGTCTGTCTGTCTGTCTGTCTGTCTGTCTGTCTGTCTGTCTGTCTGTCTGTCTGTCTGTCTGTCTGTCTGTCTGTCTGTCTGTCTGTCTGTCTGACTGTCTGTCTGACTGTCTGGTTGCTGTTTCAGCTTCCATCAGTGGACAGAAACAGCAGAGTCCTGGTCTCCCACTGAACATCTCTGAGGAATCACTGACTCAACACAGGACACTCTGGATCTGGTCTCAACCAGTTTTATTAAGTTGGTTTCTATGGACTCTTTGGTTTGATTTGTTCTATGACTTTGTTTTTATGAATTTTGTGCTGAGAGATTAGAGAATTTTTGGAAGTTTTTTTTTCATTTAATGGATTCCTGTCCAGAGGCAACTTAAAAAGTAGAGAGAGATGAAATGCAAAGAGCCCTGGTTGGATTTGGACCAGCGATGTTCTGGTTTTCATCTTAAAGGTACAAACCACAAAACCTTTAGATTTTAAGGATTGACCTGTTCTTTTCTTGTTTTCCATGTTTTCTGAGTTTAGTGTGGGTTCACTGGGATGGGAACACTGCAGGTTCAGGGATTAGATCAATGTTAGTCATTTTAACCTTAAACCTTGAATACAGCTCAGACTGCAGGTTTGATTTAACAGAGATTTTAGGCTTTTAAAAGAATGACCTGAATGTTTTTCCTTTAACAAATATTTACTTAATGGGAGATAATGTTGGTGCTCACATTGGAAATGCAGAGAAACAGATGAAAGTAATAAAGCAGCTGCTTCTTACTGGAAATGAACATCATATATTATATTGTTGTTTTATTTTACATATAATCTACACTGAGTCTAAATCAATACATGTATTTGATATGATGTCCAACACATTTAACCTTGAACCTTGAATATAACTCATACTGCAGGTTTGATTTCATATAGATTATAGGTTTTTAAAAGACAGACCTTGAATTACTACTTTTTTTTTACATTCAAGGACAAGTATTTACTTTATGCAAGATAACAGTCTCGTGATTTACTATATCATTATGGTTTTATGTCTAATTTGTACTGATTCTAAGTCCAAACATGTATTTGATTTGAACTGCTGTCTAATAAACCTGAGTAAAAGTGTACATGTAGTTTATTTCTTTTTTCAGGGGTGTCAAACATACGGGACGATTTTGTAAAGTGCAAAAATTACAAAGAAAACTTTAACTGCACTTCGTAAATTTGTAAAACTGTAAACTTAAAATAATTTCTAGACCATGACAAGTTTTTTGATCATGAAGTAAAATACTAGATTGTTCAGTTCCACATAGCTGTGACTAAATATTTTGAGCCTTTGTAGACACTCTGTGATCTGGAAGTTGTAATGCAGATGTGTTAATGATAAACTGAAGCTTAATATTGTTGAAATTGAACTTTCAGCTTCGGATACTTTAATAAGATAGTTCATTAAATGTGAACATTTTCAGAATGTTCTTTTTTGCACTGAAACAAAAGGGGAAAATGGAGTTGTGGTTATTTATAGGTTATTATGCTGTGATTTTTCACTTGAGATCAGGTTGGACTGCATGTGGCCCCTGAACTAAAATGAATTTGACACCCAGGTCTGAAATGATAGAGACATCCACGCTGACTGAATATTTAAACCAGATTATACAGATGCCTCGGTTCATTCAGTCTAAAGTCTCTAAAACAGTTACTCCTGGTAGAGTCTTAAATGAAGTCTAACTCCCAGAGAGTTCACATCTGCTCAGTGTTTAACACAGACCAAGTCCAACACTCTGGATCATGAAGTGGCTGCTGGACAGATTGGGTCCACTGGGGGGAAACTCATCATCTCCTGCTGAACAACACTGACTCCTGCTGGGTCCAGGATGTTTCAGCACCTTCCTCAAAGACACTGAGGACTAAACAGTGGTCAAAAATCCAGCTGATTCATATGTAGGGTGTTTTATACTGCAGCTCAGATAGTCCTGATCCTCAATCATACATAAAGGGATGTTACCCTGGAACATAAAACTAGAGCTTTAACTGCATTTTCTTTTTGAAATTATACATTTTCCCTCAACATATTTCTTAATGTGAAAATGTAAAGACTGCAAAGTGCTCTGATAGTCAACAGGTCAGCAACATGTTTGGTTGAATAGCATTCAAATGAAAACACATTTCAGTTCATAAGCCTGCAAACTGAGATCAAACCAGCTGAGCAGTTATTTATTTAAAAGGCCTCTACAAACTATAGAGAAAACATACAGAGGATCTTTTTTTTTTTCAAGCAAAAACGACCAAGATGATCCATCTATCATCAAATAAAAGTAAAAAACAAATCAAGCTGGTCACCCAAGAGCACAGGTCTTCTTTTTATGTAGTTATGTATGTGTGTATGTATTTATGTTTTTTTTTTTTTTTATTGAAAGAGCACTCAATCAAATATCTAATCTTTTATTTTAAAAAAAGAAACATTTCTAATTTCACTTGAACCCCAACAAGGGCAACAAAAGAGAACATTTTCGGTAGTTTGTAAGTGTGACTTTTTTTTTTTTTTTTTAAATGCTGTTGTTTTACAGACTTTATTAAATTATAGATGACTAGCAAAATCACAGAAAAAATAAATTAATTTACATGTTAATTGTAAACAAACAAAAAAATGTTTAAAAAAATAAAATCTGTATTTTTGCAAATGGTCCTTTTTATTTTATTTTCCTACAAAACTACACGTCATCTACTTTACTTAGATCAGAAAAAAACTATATTTTGCAAATTTCTGAAATATATACATATATAATTTCATTTAAATATAGTATATTGAACCCTAGTATAAGATAAACAAACCAATAAATGTAATATTTTTTCTTATTTATTTAATATATTTTGCCTTGAGAGAAAAACAGCTCAAGGAACAATACATTCAGACAAAACAGACAACATTTAATTCTTAACATAAGTGTAAATAAGCAGATAAAACTGAAAAACACAATAAAATAATGTAAATGTCAGAAGATCAGATTCACTTTCTTTGTCCTCGGTGAACAGTTCAGTTTATAGAGAAAGAGAGAGAGAGGGAACAAAAAATATCCGTTAGAAAGGCAGAAAAAACATCTTTAAATGACTGAATATATAATATGATGTGTAAATAAGTGTAGCACACAGTCTGAAGATAGTGGATGTAAAATTACATTTAAGGTATTCTTAATTTACTGTGAGCAGCAACAAATAAATAACCTTTAAATTGGCAAATATTATATTATTAGTATTATATGTTAAACCATGTATTGAAAATGATCAAATATAACATTAAAATAATATAATTTGTCAATAAGTGATATAATATAAAGTATATAAACAGGTGTGGTACAGCTAGTTTATACTAGAAAATGTTTTTACTGTCTTTATAATACATCTTAATTCTAAGTTGCTTTCTACACAAATACACTTGAATGATTGAATTAGGAATTATAAAGAAAATCTATTTTTTCACAAGTCAGCAGCTATTACACCATTTTGTCCTCAGTGAACAGCAGCAGCTCCTCAAGTGGTGGTGTAACATAATAAAAGACATATAATAGTAAAACAACATTTGAATCTTTAAATGGGAGTGAATCAGCAGGTTGAAGAGAAAAACATTTTCACAATAAAATGTAAAAGCTCACACTTACTTTTTTCGTCCACCGGCCGCTGAACAGCAGCTCAGTCCAGAGAAGGAGACGGGGAGGGAAGCAGAAATATCAGTTAGCAAGACAGATAGATAATCTTTGACTTACTAAACAGTAGTATAATATGGTGTGTCTTTGATTTTGATTATATTCATTTTACTTCAGTTTGCTTTACTTTAGTTTACTGTGGGTTGCAAAAACTGCATGAATATACAACAATTAGATACTGACTGATATAACCAGATATATGTAAGTATATTATGATAATATACAGTGTATGATCTGTAACAAGTTTAGAGGTTTTCTGAAGCTGTTTAGAAATGCTGTCTCTGCATCATCCTGCTCATACTGTCAGGCTGGCTGCTGCCAGGCCTAGGTAGTGATCTCCTCCTCCCTCTCATCTTCTTTCCTTTTAGGGCAGTCCAGCAGTAGAAGGAGCGACAGGTGTTCCCCATCTGCCACAATCAGTCAGCTCAGGAACAGGTGGAATGCAACCAATCAGGCTTCTCCCATTCTGCAATATAACCAGACGCCACCCATCTCTCAGTGCCGGATCGTGACACAGCTCGTAATGGTTCACAGCCTGATTTACCAGCCTTTCTGTTTGTTGCACTACAAACCTGTAACCTCCGTTGTCCTCCTCTATCAACACCGGATCCTGGATTCGCTCCTGTGACGGGGAAACACTCACCTGTGCCGACTCCCTCCTCCTGGCGTCCTTCCCTACTCACCTGTCGCTGCTTCACGCCATCCAGCATCAGGCCCAAAGCACGCTGCTCCAAACCTGGTCTGCCACCGCTGTGAACCAGGGAGGCCAGCAGGGGGCGTCCTGGAGCCATCAGGTCGGTGGTGCAGGAGGGTCTGGGAGGTGGATCCGAAGATCTCTGATCCAAAAGGCCGTTATCCAAAAGTTTAGCGTCACAGCTCATAAAGGTTTTGCAGTAAGTCAGCTGAAAGTCAAAGTGCAAATGAGCCGTTCTGAGGGCTGCAGCCGTTTTCTATCACTTGGACGTTCTGTTGCTATGAGTTCAAAAGACGCACCTGCTGGCTTCCATCTGAACGCACACATCTGTTAACCTGTGTGTTTGTTTGGAAGCAGCACTTATTTCCATGGAGAAGAGATGGTTTGAAGCTTCAGGATGCTGCTGCTGCATCTTCCCTCCAAAGTCTGACTCTTTTACACTTTACAGAAAATGTTTTTTACATTTCTTTTGGCCATACTAATGGACAATCCTCCACATGACGCTCATGTAAACAGTAAAGAAAATGAAATTAAAAAAAAAAACAAAACAAACACATGGGCTTTTTTAAAACGTTTTCTCAAATCAGTCAAATTATTTCAATATTGACTGTATATTCAAGAGGGGATACTATGATGGAAGGCTACAGATACTGGTGCCCCTAAGACGGCAAAACTACAAATATGGCCCTTAAGCTTCTGCAACAGTGGAGATAATGTGATAAAATGATCTCTGAGGTACCCAGGAAACAACTTAAAATCAAATAATAAAAATACTGTGGAAAATCTGGCCAGAAAAAAAATATATATTTAAAAAAACTGTAGAACACTCTAATGTTAAAAATTATGGTAATTACTGTCATATTTTCAGGGAATATAAATACTGTTAAACATGTATATATGAATAAATAAATACGTTTTTTAAAAAAGTTATGGTATGGTCACACATTGTGAAAGTACGAAATGTTATGTAGATTTTTGATGTCGACATTATGTACAGTTTTATTTTATTATATATAGACCTTATGTGAAGTTTGTTAATTTTATTCTAGATTTACACAATATTTTATTGTTTTTTATGATTTAAGTAAAGTAAAAGAGGTGTAGTTTTAGTAAAATGAAATAAATAAAATGAAAAGGACCATTTGTGACAACCCAGATTTATTTTATTTTTATTTTATTATTAACCTTTATTTAACCAAGAGAAATCCCTATGAGATTAACAACCTCTTTTTCAAGACAGGCAGCAGAAAATACAAAACACAGTTACAAATTACACAGCTAAAACAGATTTGAAAAAAACAAAAACAAATTAAACGAATTAAAAAATTCATTTGCAAGCAAGTTATGAAAAACAAGTGCATGTTGTGGCCTCAAGGTCCGTGTACGGATCTGATAATTGAATTTTCCGTTCTGAAACGGGTATTGAAAAACAAAAAACGAATGGTTATTTGATTTTCGTTTTAAAATACAAAAATTAAAATTGAAATACAAGGTGTTTTTCCTTTTCATTATCAAAAAGGGGTATACGATTTTTTTTTTAAATGATTTGATTTTCGTTTTATATTTAGAATAACAAGAAAGTAAAATCAGTAAGAGACAGAAACGAAAAAAGGTCCGTTTTTTCATTTTCTGAGACCGGAAGTTGTCATCAGGAAGTGTGGAGCCAAACAGAGTACGGTTCATAGACTGTACATACATTTTTTTCCCCGTTAGTTTTCATGGTCAAAATGAGACATCAGGTGGCCGATCTTAAAATGAATCAATATTGATTTTTTTATAGAACGTTAAAATTTTGCGAAGCCAGGGGGCGGGACTACTTGATTGACAGTCTGGTCTGGAATGATTGACAGGTCCTATGGAGGAGGAAGCAGAGACTCTGTTCTCCTCGTTTGGATTAATTCTGATATAATAACTGTTGGTTTATTTATCAGTGCCGTAGCAGAACATTTTCCACAGACAGTTTTCCTGCCCGTTGGCTTGTTTTAACCAGTTTTCTGCCTTCAGGTGATTCTACCAGGAGACATTGAAAGGACTCTGATAGTTCGGTAAGTAAATGTTTATTTTCGTATCGGTGCCGCTTTTAATGCACTTTATATGCAGCTTTAGTGTCAGATATAATGTGTTCCATGCACTCCAGATGTTGGTGGAGTTTGTTTCAGTGTGTGTTGACCAGAGAAGAGAGTTAGCATAGTAAATATTAGCTTCAATGTTAGCGATGCTAACCGAGCTAGCTGCTCAGTCGTAGCCTGATTAAAGCTAAGGTAGCATCAAGCTAATGTGCTGAGTTTCATGTAAACAGCTGAAGTGTGTTGTGTTCCTGTAATGTGGTTCATTAAGTTCATAAAACTGTGGCTGGTTGACATTAATGTAACATTCAGGAAACTTAAATGTGATTAAAACAGTAACGTTAATGTTCTAGTTGTCAATAATCAGCTTTAATTTGACACTAAAACAGACTGATAATTTTAAATGACATCAGTTTCATTAATTTGTTGAAAATTTTCTCATTTGTTGTTGTGATGTTGCTGCTGATTCATTAAAACCAGATGATCCGTGTTGAAGACACGTTTAGTTCTAGTATCAGAAGTACAAGAAGGAAAATGGAAGTTTAGTTCTGCTACGTCAAAGATTTCAGGAATAAAATAACTAAATGAGTCTTTATGCCTCAAACTTTATTTTACAATAATGAAATAATGAAATAATCACAGATAATGAAATATAAATAGCAGCGAAAACCTGAGAGAATAATTTCCTGAAAAGTCTGTGAAGGAAAAGCAGCTTTTTATCCTGAAAGATCAGAATCAGCTCCAACATCTGCATCTGACAGCATCAAGTCAACCAGAAAGAAAAGAAAAAAGAAAATGACTTCTTTCTGATCACATCTGTTCCGCTGCTCACAGGCTGCTGCTGCTCATATTCTTCACATTTATTGTCCACTTTTAAAAGTTCAGCAGACAGGTGCTTTGCTTTGGAGTGTGACGATGTCGTCGGTGATGTGGAGAATGAAGTTTCCGTTTCACCCACAGCGTGCTTTAGGGTAGCCGGGTTGGACTTGATGTTTGAAATACTGACCGAAAGCTCAGATTTAACTGTCTGTAGTTCCGATTTGATGGGTGTTAAACTTTCACTCCAAACCGCCAGAAGCTGGGTCTTTAAAATAATCGCCGTCTCGTTACAGAGTGAAAGTAGCAGTTCCTCCTTAAGGTCAGAGATTGCAGCATCTGAGGGCCTCATCAAAAGAAGATGTAGTTGATGAAGGCGTTGTGGAGCAGGGCTAGAAAGACCACGACCAAGCAGCCTTGAGATCTTAGGCAGCGTCTGCCTCAGGTGGGTGTCAACGGTGTTCACGGTCAGGTCTGTGCTAATCCCGTCAAAAAACAAAACAGAAAAAAATTTAGATTATAAATCAACATGTAACCAAAGCACTCTGTGTATAATGCCATAGTATAGGATGTAGTTCAGAAAATGTCAAAGTATAGTATACTTTTCAAGAATAACATAGTATGGCCTGGAGTTCATAGTATAGCTTGGCAAAAAAAAAACAACAGATTATCATGTGGTTCAAAAAGTGCAAAATCATACGATGTTGCCTAAAATTGTCATGTATGATATGTGGTTCAAAAAATGTCATAGTATAACATGTCACTCTAAAAATGTCATAGTATAGCCTTTGGTCTAAAAACGTCATAGTCTTGCATGTCGCTTTAAAAACGTCATAGCATAGCATGTCGCTCTAAAAACGTCATAGTGTAGCCTTTGATCCAATGAACATCATACTTTAGCATGTCGCTCTAAAGACGTCATAGTATAGCATGTCGCTCAAAAAATGTCCTAGTATAGCATGTCACCCAAAAAATGTCATAGTATAGCCTTTGGTCTAAAAACGTCATAGTTTTGCATGTCACTTTAAAAATGTCATAGTATAGCATGTCACCAAAAAAATGTCATAGTATAGCATGTCGCTCTAAAAGTGTCATTGTATAGCCTTTGGTCCAAAAAACGTCACAGCATAGCATGTCGTCCAAAAAACGTCAGAGTACAGCCTTTGGTCTAAAAACGTGATAGAAGAGCATGTCACTCTAAAAACGTCACAGTATAGCATGTTGCTCAAAAAACGTCATAGTGTAGCCTTTGATCCAACGAACATCATAGTTTAGCATGTTGCTCTAAAAACGTCATAGTATAGCATGTCGCTCAAAAAACGTCATAGTATAGCATGTCGCTTTAAAGACGTCATTGTATAGCATGTCGCCCAAAAAAGTCATAATATAGCATGTCACTCTAAACACATCATAGTATAGCATGTGGCTCAAAAAACGTCATAGTATAGCATGTCGCTCTAAAGACGTCATAGTTTAGCATGTCACCCAAAAAACATCATAGTATAGCCTTTGGTCCAAAAACGTCATAGTATAGCATGTGGCTCTAAAAACATCATAGTATAACATGTCGTCCAAAAAACATCATAGTATAGCATGTCGCTCTGAAGACGTCATAGTTTAGCATGTCGCTCTAAAAACGTCATTGTATAGCATGACGCTCTAAAAACGTCACACTATAACATGTCGCTCTAACAACGCCATTGTATAGCATGTCCCTCTAATAACATCATAGTTTAGCATGTGGTCCAAAAAACGTCATTGTATAGCATGTAGTCCAAAAAACGTCATAGTATAGCATGTCGCTCTAAAAACGTCATAGTTTAGCATGTCACCCAAAAAACATCATAGTATAGCCTTTGGTCCAAAAACGTCATAGTATAGCATGTCGTCCAAAAAACGTCATAGTATAGCATGTCGTCCAAAAAACATCATAGTATAGCATATGGCTCAGAAAATGTCATAGCATAGCATGTCGCTCTAAAAAAGTCATTGTATAGCATTTTCGCTCTAAAAATGTCATAGTATGGCATGTGCCTCAAAAAACGTCATAGTATAGCATGTGCTTCAGAAAGACGTCATAGTATAGCATGTCCCTCTGAAAATGTCATAGTATAGCATGCCGCTCGAAAAACGTCATAGTATAGCATGTCACTCGTAAAACGTCATAGTATAGCATGTCGCTCTAAACACATCATAGTATAGCATGTCGCTTTAAAGACGTCATAGTTTAGCATGTCAACCAAAAAACATCATAGTATAGCATATTGCTCTAAAAACGTCATAGTATAGCATGTCGCTCAAAAAACGTCATAGTATAGCATGTCGCTCTAAAATCGTCATCGTATAGCCTGTTGCTCTAAAAACCACATAGTATAGCATGTCCCCCAAAGAACGTCATAGTATAGCATGTCACTGTAAAAACGTCATAGGATAGCATGTCACTCTAAAAACGTCATAGTATAGCATGTCATCCAAAAAACGTCATAGTATAGCATGTCGCCCAAAAACATCATAGTATAGCATGTCCCCCAAAGAACGTCATAGTATAGCGTGTCGCTCTAAAAACGTCATCGTATAGCCTGTTGCTCTAAAAACGTCACAGTATGGCATGTCCCCGAAAAAAGGTCATAGTATAGCATGTCGCTCTAAACACATCATAGTATAGCATGTGGCTCAAAAAACGTCATAGTATAGCATGTCGTCCAAAAAAATCATAGTATAGCATGTCGCTTTAAAGACGTCATAGTTTAGCATGTCACCCAAAAAACATCATAGTATAGCATATTGCTCTAAAAACGTCATAGTATAGCATGTCGCTCAAAAAACGTCATAGTATAGCATGTCGCTCTAAAATCGTCATCGTATAGCCTGTTGCTCTAAAAACCACATAGTATAGCATGTCCCCCAAAGAACGTCATAGTATAGCATGTCACTCTAAAAACGTCATAGGATAGCATGTCACTCTAAAAACGTCATCGTATAGCCTGTTGCTCTAAAAACGTAACAGTATGGCATGTCCCCGAAAAAACGTCATGGTACAGCATGTCACTCTAAAAACATCATAGTATAGCATGTCACTCTAAAAATGTCATAGTAGAGCATGTCGTCCAAAAAACGTCATAGTATAGCATGTGGCTCAAAAAACGTCACAGTATAGCATGTGGCCCAAAAAACATCATAGTATAGCATGTCACTCTAAAAACGTCACAGTATAGCATGTCACTCTCAAAACATCATAGTATAGCATGTGGCTCTAAAAGCATCATAGTATAACATGTCATCCAAAAAACATCATAGTATAGCATGTCGCTCTGAAGACGTCATAGTTTAGCATGTCACCCAAAAAACATCATAGTATACCCTTTGGTCCAAAAACGTCATAGTATAGCATGTCGCTCTAAAAACGTCATAGTATAGCATGTCGCTCTAAAAACGTCATAGTATAGCATGTCGCTCTAAAATCGTCATCGTATAGCCTGTTGCTCTAAAAACGTCATAGTATAGCATGTCCCCCAAAGAACGTCATAGTATAGCATGTCACTCTAAAAACGTCATAGTATAGCATGTCACTCTAAAAACGTCATAGTATAGCATGTCATCCAAAAAATGTCATAGTATAGCATATCGCCCAAAAACATCATAGTATAGCATGTCCCCCAAAGAACGTCATAGTATAGCATGTCACTCTAAAAACGTCATAGTATAGCATGTCACTCTAAAAATGTCATAGTAGAGCATGTCGTCCAAAAAACATCATAGTATAGCATGTCGCTTTAAAGACGTCATAGTTTAGCATGTCACCCAAAAAACATCATAGTATAGCATATTGCTCTAAAAACGTCATAGTATAGAATGTCGCTCAAAACACGTCATAGTATAGCATGTCGTTCAAAAAACGTCATAGTATAGCATGTCGCCCAAAAACATCATAGTATAACATGTCATCCAAAAACATCATAGTATAGCATGTCGCTCTAAAAACATCATCGTATAGCCTGTTGCTCTAAAAACGTCACAGTATAGCATGTCCCCCAAAGAACGTCATAGTATAGCATGTCACTCTAAAAACGTCATAGTATAGCATGTCACTCTAAAAACATCATAGTATAGCATGTCACTCTAAAAACGTCATGGTATAGCATGTCGCTCTAAAAACATCATAGTATAGCATGTCGCTCTAAAAACGTCATAGTATAGCATGTCGCTCTAAAAACGTCATAGTATAGCATGTCACTCTAAAAATGTCATAGTATAGCATGTCGCTCTAAAAACGTCATACTATAGCATGTCGCTCTAAAAACGTCATTGTATAGCATGTCGCTCAAAAAACGTCATACTATAGCATGTCGCTCTAAAAACGTCATAGTTCAGCATGTCGCTCTAAAAACGTCATAGTTTAGCATGTCGCTCTAAAAACGTCATAGTATAGCATGTCGCCCAGAAAACGTCATCGTATGGCATGTCGCTCTAAAAACGTCATCGCGTAGCATGTCGCTCTAAAAACATCATAATATGGCATGTCACTCTAAAAACGTCATAGTATAGCCTTTGTTCCAAAAAAAGTCATAGTGTAGCATGTCCCTCTAAAAACGTCATTGTATGGCATGTCGCTCTAAAAACGTCATGCTATAGCATGTCGCTCTAAAAACGTCATAGTTTAGCATGTTGCTCTAAAAACGTCATAGTATAGCATGTCGTCCAAAATACGTCATAGTATAGCATGTCGCTCTAAAAACATCATCGTATAGCCTGTTGCTCTAAAAACGTCACAGTATGGCATGTCCCCGAAAAAACGTCATGGTATAGCATGTCACTCTAAAAACATCATAGTATAGCATGTCACTCTAAAAATGTCATAGTAGAGCATGTCGTCCAAAAAACGTCATAGTATAGCATGTGGCTCAAAAAACGTCACAGTTTAGCATGTGGCCCAAAAAACATCATAGTATAGCATGTCACTCTAAAAACGTCACAGTATAGCATGTCACTCTCAAAACGTCATAGTATAGCATGTGGCTCTAAAAGCATCATAGTATAACATGTCGTCCAAAAAACATCATAGTATAGCATGTCGCTCTGAAGACGTCATAGTTTAGCATGTCACCCAAAAAACATCATAGTATACCCTTTGGTCCAAAAACGTCATAGTATAGCATGTCGCTCTAAAAACGTCATAGTATAGCATGTCACTCTAAAAACGTCATAGTATGGCATATTGCTCTAAAAACGTCATAGTATAGCATGTCGCTCTAAAAACGTCATAGTATAGCATGTCGCTCTAAAATTGTCATCGTATAGCCTGTTGCTCTAAAAACGTCATAGTATAGCATGTCCCCCAAAGAACGTCATAGTATAGCATGTCACTCTAAAAACGTCATAGTATAGCATGTCACTCTAAAAACGTCATAGTATAGCATGTCGTCCAAAAAACGTCATAGTATAGCATATCGCCCAAAAACATCATAGTATAGCATGTCCCCCAAAGAACGTCATAGCATAGCATGTCGCTCTAAAAACGTCATTATATAGCCTGTTGCTCTAAAAACGTCACAGTATGGCATGTCCCCGAAAAAACGTCATGGTATAGCATGTCACTCAAAAAACGTCATAGTATAGCATGTCACTCTAAAAATGTCATAGTAGAGCATGTCATCCAAAAAACATCATAGTATAGCATGTCGCTTTAAAGACGTCATAGTTTAGCATGTCACCCAAAAAACATCATAGTATAGCATATTGCTCTAAAAACGTCATAGTATAGAATGGCGCTCAAAAAACGTCATAGTAGAGCATGTCGCTCTAAAATCGTCATCGTATAGCCTGTTGCTCTAAAAACCTCATAGTATAGCATGTCACTCTAAAAACGTCATAGTATAGCATGTCGCTCAAAAAACGTCATAGTATAGCATGTCGCCCAAAAACATCATCGTATAGCCTGTTGCTCTAAAAACGTCACAGTATAGCATGTCCCCCAAAAAACGTCATGGTATAGCATGTCACTCTAAAAACATCATAGTATAGCATGTCACTCTAAAAATGTCATAGTAGAGCATGTCGTCCAAAAAACGTCATAGTATAGCATGTGGCTCAAAAAACGTCATAGTTTAGCATGTGACCCAAAAAACGTCGTAGTATAGCATATCACTCTAAAAACGTCATAGTATAGCATGTCACTCTAAAAACATCATAGTATAGCATGTTGCCCAAAAACATCATAGTATAGCATTTCGTCCAAACAACATCATAGTATAGCATATGGCTCAAAAAATGTCATAGTATAGCATGTCGCTCTAAAAACGTAGTAGAGCATGTTGCCCAAAAAACGTCATAGTATAGCATGTCGCTCTTAAAACGTCATTGTATAGCATGTCGCTCTAAAAACATCATTGTATAGCATGTCGCTCAAAAACGTCATAGTATAGCATGTCACTCTAAAAACGTCATAGTATAGCATGTCGCTCTAAAAATGTCATAGTATAGCATGTCACTCTAAAAACGTCATAGTATAGCCTTTGTTCCAAAAAAAGTCATAGTGTAGCATGTCGCTCTAAAAACGTCATTGTATGGCATGTCGCTCTAAAAACGTCATACTATAGCATGTCCCTATAAAAACGTCATAGTTCAGCATGTCGCTCTAAAAACGTCATAGTTTAGCATGTCGCTCTAAAAACGTCATAGTATAGCATGTCGCCCAGAAAACGTCATAGTATGGCATGTCGCTCTAAAAACATCATTCTAAACATGTCGCTCTAAAAAGTCATCGCGTAGCATGTCGCTCTATAAACGTCATAGTATAGCATGTCACCCAAAAAACGTCATAGTATAGCCTTTGGTCCAAAAAAACGTCATAGTGTAGCATGTTGCTCTGAAAACGTCATTGTATAGCATGTTGTTCTAAAAACGTCATAGTATAGCATGTTGCTCAAAAAACGTCATAGTGTTGCGTGTTGCTGTAAAAATGTCATACTGTAGCATGTCACCCAAAAAACGTCATAGTATAGCCTTTGGTCCAAAAAAACGTCATAGTATAGCATGTCGCTCTAAAAACGTCATTGTATAGCATGGCGCTCTAAAAACGTCATACTATAGCATGTCGCTCTAAAAACATCATTGTATGGCATGTCGCTCAAAAAACGTCATACTATAGCATGTCGCTCTAAAAACGTCATAGTTCAGCATGTCGCTCTAAAAACGTCATAGTTTAACATGTCGCTCTAAAAACGTCATAGTATAGCATGTCGCCCAGAAAACGTCATAGTATGGCATGTCGCTCTAAAAACGTCATCGCGTAGCATGTCGCTCTAAAAACATCATAATATGGCATGTCACTCTAGAAACGTCATAATATAGCATGTCGCTCTATAAACGTCATAGTATAGCATGTCTTCCAAAAAACGTCATCGCGTAGCATGTCACTCTTGAAACGTCATCGTGTTGGATGTTGCTACAAAAACGTCATAGTTTAGCATGTCTTCCAAAAAACGTCATCGCATAGCATGTCGCTCTTGAAACGTCGTAGTGTCGCATGTCGCTCAAAAAACGTCATAGCATGTCGCCCAAAGAAAGTCATAGTATAGCATGTCGCTCTAAAAACATTACAGTATAGCATGTTGCTCTAAAAACGTCATAGTATAGCATGTCGCTCAAAAAGGTCATAGTATAGCCTTTGGTCTAAAAACGTCATAGTTTAGCATGTCACCCAAAAAATGTCATGGTATAGCATGTCGCTCTAAAATTGTCATAGTTTAGCATGTCGCTCTAACATTGTCATAGTTTCGCATGTCGCTCTAAAATTGTCATAGTATTGCATGTTGCTCTAAAAACATTACAGTATGGCATGTTGCTCTAAAAACGTCATAGTATAGCATGTCGCTCTAAAATTGTCATAGTATAGCATGTCGCTCTAAAAACATTACAGTAGAGCATGTTGCTCTAAAAACGTCACGGTATAGCATGTCGCTCTAAAATTGTCATAGTTTAGCATGTCGCTCTAAAAATATTACAGTATAGCATGTTGCTCTAAAAACGTCATAGTGTAGCATGTCCCTCAAAAAACGTCATAGTGTAGCATTTCCCTCAAAAAACATCATAGTGTAGCATGTTGCTCTAAAAACGTCATATTGCAGCATGTCGCTCAAAAAAGGTCATAGTGTAGCATGTCACTCAAAAAACGTCATAGTGTAGCATGTTGCTCTAAAAATGTCATTGTATAGCATGTCGTTCTGAAAACGTCATAGTGTAGTGTGTCGCCCTAAAAACGTCACAGTGTAGCATGTTGGTCTCAAAACGGCATTGTATAGCATGTCGTTCTAAAAACGTCATAGTATAGCATGTCGCTCAAAAAACGTCATAGTATAGCCTTTGGTCTAAAAACGTCATAGTGTAGCATGTCGCTCAAAAGATGTCATAGTGTAGCATGTCGCTTAAAAGATGTCATAGTGTAGCATGTCGCTCAAAAAACGTCATAGTGTAGCATGTCGCTCAAAAAACGTCACAGTGTAGCATGTCACTCTAAAAACATTACAGTATAGCATGTCGCTCAAAAATTGTCATAGTTTAGCATCTTGCTCTAAAAAACGTCACAGTGTAGCATGTCGCTCTAAAAACGTCATAGTGTAGCATGTCGCTCTAAAAACGTCATAGTTCAGTATGTCGCTCTAAAAACGTCATAGTGTAGCATGTCGCTCTAAAAACGTCATAGTATAGCATGTCGCCCAGAAAACGTCATAGTATGGCATGTCGCTCTAAAAACATCATTCTATAACCTGTCGCTCTAAAAACGTCATAGTATAGCATGTCGCCCAGAAAACGTCATAGTATGGCATGTCGCTCTAAAAACATCATTCTATAACCTGTCGCTCTAAAAACGTCATCGCGTAGCATGTCGCTCAAAAAACGTCATAATATGGCATGTCGCTCTATAAACGTCATAGTATAGCATGTCTTCCAAAAAACGTCATCGCGTAGCATGTCACTCTTGAAACGTCATCGTGTAGGATGTTGCTACAAAAACGTCATAGTTTAGCATGTCTTCCAAAAAATGTCATCGCATAGCATGTCGCTCTTGAAACGTCATAGTGTCGCATGTCGCTCAAAAATGTCATAGTATAGCATGTCGCCCAAAAAACATCATAGTATAGCATGTCGCTCTTAAAACGTCATAGTATAGCATGTCGCTTTGAAAACGTCATAGTATAGCATGTCACCCAAAGAAAGTCATAGTATAGCATGTCGCTCTAAAAACATTACAGTATAGCATGTTGCTCTAAAAAGTCATAGTATAGCATGTCGCTCTAAAAACATCATAGTTTAGCATGTCGCTCTAAAAACGTCATCGTGTAGCATGTCGCTCAAAAAAGGTCATAGTGTAGCATGTCACTCTAAAAACGTCATAGTGTAGCATGTTGCTCTAAAAATGTCATTGTATAGCATGTCCCTCAAAAAACGTCATTGTATAGCCTTTGGTCTAAAAACGTCATAGTGTAGTGTGTCGCCCTAAAAACGTCACAGTGTAGCATGTTGGTCTCAAAACGGCATTGTATAGCATGTCGTTCTAAAAACGTCATAGTATAGCATGTCGCTCAAAAAACGTCATAGTATAGCCTTTGGTCTAAAAACGTCATAGTGTAGCATGTCGCTCAAAAGATGTCATAGTGTAGCATGTCGCTTAAAAGATGTCATAGTGTAGCATGTCGCTCAAAAAATGTCATAGTGTAGCATGTCGCTCAAAAAACGTCACAGTGTAGCATGTCGCTCTAAAAACATTACAGTATAGCATGTCGCTCAAAAATTGTCATAGTTTAGCATCTTGCTCTAAAAAACGTCATAGTGTAGCATGTCGCTCTAAAAACGTCATAGTTCAGTATGTCGCTCTAAAAACGTCATAGTGTAGCATGTCGCTCTAAAAACGTCATAGTATAGCGTGTCGCCCAGAAAACGTCATAGTATGGCATGTCGCTCTAAAAACATCATTCTATAACCTGTCGCTCTAAAAACGTCATCGCGTAGCATGTCGCTCTAAAAACGTCATAATATGGCATGTCGCTTTAAAAACGTCATTCTATAACATGTCGCTCTAAAAACGTCATAGTATAGCATGTCGCTCTATAAACGTCATAGTATAGCATGTCTTCCAAAAAACGTCATCGCGTAGCATGTCACTCTTGAAACGTCATCGTGTAGGATGTTGCTACAAGAACGTCATAGTTTAGCATGTCTTCCAAAAAATGTCATCGCATAGCATGTCGCTCTTGAAACGTCATAGTGTCGCATGTCGCTCAAAAACGTCATAGTATAGCATGTCGCCCAAAAAACATCATATTATAGCATGTCGCTCTTAAAACGTCATAGTATAGCATGTCGCTTTGAAAACGTCATAGTATAGCATGTCACCCAAAAAATGTCATGGTATAGCATGTCGCTCTAAAATTGTCATAGTTTAGCATGTCGCTCTAAAATCGTCATAGTGTAGCATGTCGCTCAAAAAAGGTCATAGTGTAGCATGTCACTCTAAAAACGTCATAGTGTAGCATGTTGCTCTAAAAATGTCATTGTATAGCATGTCCCTCAAAAAACGTCATTGTATAGCCTTTGGTCTAAAAACGTCATAGTGTAGTATGTCGCTTAAAAGATGTCATAGTGTAGCATGTCGCTCAAAAAATGTCATAGTGTAGCATGTCGCTCAAAAAACGTCACAGTGTAGCATGTCGCTCTAAAAACATTACAGTATAGCATGTCGCTCAAAAATTGTCATAGTTTAGCATCTTGCTCTAAAAAACGTCATAGTGTAGCATGTCGCTCTAAAAACGTCATAGTTCAGTATGTCGCTCTTAAAACGTCATAGTGTAGCATGTCGCTCTAAAAACGTCATAGTATAGCATGTCGCCCAGAAAACGTCATAGTATGGCATGTCGCTCTAAAAACATCATTCTATAACCTGTCGCTCTAAAAACGTCATCGCGTAGCATGTCGCTCTAAAAACGTCATAATATGGCATGTCGCTTTAAAAACGTCATTCTATAACATGTCGCTCTATAAACGTCATAGTATAGCGTGTCGCTCTATAAACGTCATAGTATAGCATGTCTTCCAAAAAACGTCATCGCGTAGCATGTCACTCTTGAAACGTCATCGTGTAGGATGTTGCTACAAGAACGTCATAGTTTAGCATGTCTTCCAAAAAATGTCATCGCATAGCATGTCGCTCTTGAAACGTCATAGTGTCGCATGTCGCTCCAAAACGTCATAGTATAGCATGTCGCCCAAAAAACATCATATTATAGCATGTCGCTCTTAAAACGTCATAGTATAGCATGTCGCTTTGAAAACGTCATAGTATAGCATGTCACCCAAAGAAAGTCATAGTATAGCATGTCGCTCTAAAAACATTACAGTATAGCATGTCACCCAAAAAATGTCATGGTATAGCATGTTGCTCTAAAATTGTCATAGTTTAGCATGTCTCTCTAACATTGTCATAGTTTCGCATGTCGCTCTAAAATTGTCATAGTATAGCATGTTGCTCTAAAAACATTACAGTATAGCATGTTGCTCTAAAAACATTACAGTATAGCATGTTGCTCTAAAAACATCATAGTATAGCATGTCGCTCTAAAATTGTCATAGTTTAGCATGTCGCTCTAAAATTGTCATAGTATAGCATGTCGCTCTAAAAACATTACAGTATAGCATGTTGCTCTAAAAACGTCACGGTATAGCATGTCGCTCTAAAATTGTCATAGTTTAGCATGTCGCTCTAAAAATATTACAGTATAGCATGTTGCTCTAAAAACGTCATAGTATAGCATGTCGCTCTAAAAATGTCATAGTTTAGCATGTCGCTCTAAAAACGTCATAGTGTAGCATGTCGCTCAAAAAAGGTCATAGTGTAGCATGTCACTCTAAAAACGTCATAGTGTAGCATGTTGCTCTAAAAATGTCATTGTATAGCATGTCCCTCAAAAAACGTCATTGTATAGCCTTTGGTCTAAAAACGTCATAGTGTAGCATGTCGCCCTAAAAACGTCATAGTGTAGCATGTTGGTCTCAAAACGTCATTGTATAGCATGTCGTTCTAAAAACGTCATAGTATAGCATGCCGCTCAAAAAACATCATAGTGTAGCATATCGCTCAAAAAACGTCACAGTGTAGCATGTCGCTCTAAAAACATTACAGTATAGCATGTCGCTCAAAAATTTTCATAGTTTAGCATCTTGCTCTAAAAAAAGTCATAGTGTAGCATGTCGCTCTAAAAACGTCATAGTTTAGCATGTCGCTCTAAATACATCATAGTGTAGCATGTCGCTCAAAAAACGTCATAGTGTAGCATGTCGCTCAAAAAACGTCATAGTGTAGCATGTCGCTCTAAAAACATCATAGTGTAGCATGTCGCTCTAAAAACGTCACAGTATAGCCTTTAGTCCACAGCTGTCAGTAGGTGAGGAGCAACACAAAAACAGTCCAAACGCTGGTTTCCAGAGGGTTAGACGAGTATTTATTTGAAAGAGTAAGTTTACAACACAACATGTGAGGGGGTTAAAAGCAAATGGGTGTTAGTAAAATAATAATAAATAAACAGAACTAAAAGTGAACTTCATGTTGACATTGATGGGCATTCCAACCAGGAACAAAGTAAAAGATAATCAATACAAAAAAAGCCTCTTCCTGTTCACCTCTTAAAACCCCAAAACACACCGCAGTAGCAGCCTAAACTAAAACTACCAATGGGTTCCCTGTTTTCCTTTGTGAACAGTTTAAAGGTCCCTCTCTATCTCCCCACACATCCACCAACCACGAGAACACATCTCCAAAGTTCTGCCAGGCCAGCTCAGCTTCCCCTCAGAAGAAGTGCTGCCACCTGCCAGATGAAGGAGCCTTTTGAGAGGCAGCTGGCATCGTGATTGGACTGTACTTTGGTCTGTTCCAATCCAGCTTCAGCTCCAGAGACGGCAGGCGGGACGAGTCAACGGAGGCCGGGTGGATGAAGGCATGAAGCTGAGTACAATGCAGAAAACAACAGAGGAGGAGTGCAGCAGCCCAGGACCAGAACAACCAGAGTAGCATCATATGTCTCTTAGAAAACATCATAGTAGAGCCTTTGGTATGAAAAAACACCATCATATACATCGTATATTGTACAAATAACAAGTCAAAGGAAAGAGACATACATTGTAGAATTGTAGTAATTGTGGGCTGACTGATTTACTGATTATCGGTATTTTATTTTTTACTGATTTACGGTAATAAATACATTTAAAAATGGCGCTACTTTGGCTCTGAACCTTTATCTACCTGTGGTCGCTCTGTCTTCTGGAGTGATCTGATTGGTTATCCGTCATGAATAAAACTCCTTTAACTTAACATCTGTAAACAGAACAAAAATGTATCAACAAGTTTTCTGTTAGAGTTTGTGTTCTTCTAAGTTTAACTCCAAGATTTTAAATACTTTCATTTACTGCAAATGAATATCAACTCCAAATGTTTCACTAATAATCATTATCAGCCTTAAAAACCCACAAAACACCCCTCTATACTGGACCGCACTTAGTACAGTCCAGTTCCCCCTTCTATAAATCTGCTTGGAATCGTCCTCTTCCTGTTTGTCAAAGTGGCCTTCTACCTGGACAGGTTTTGTTGGAGCTCATGCAACAAACATTTTGGGTAACTGCACTTTAATATTGATGGATGACACTGAATTAGAGTCTGTTTGAATGAGACTGAGTTAAGATGTGTAGCTCTGTCATTAAATAGTAAATTATTTCTCAGAATTCACAGAGAAAAGTCTGAAATGTTTGCTAGGTTAGCGTCCCACATGTTCTTTGGCTCAGCTAAAGCTAACTCTCTCCAACTTCTGGATCTCTTGAGTTGCTTGTTGTTAAAATATCTTGCTAGAGGTGCTGAAGCTCAGAAAGTCTGAGATGTTTGTTCAAAATAAGCTCATTCTCAAGTCTTATCTGAACTGTGCTCTTTTGTTTGAACTTTCCCTAAACTTAGGAGTTAATGACAGAGCAGCACATCCAGACTCAGTCTCATTTATGTAGAGATTAAACTTCAGTGTCATTTATTGATGTTAAAGTGCAGTTTTTCAAATGTTTGTTGCACATGCTCCCGACCAAACCAGTCCAGGTGGAAGACGATGTGAAGAGAAAGCTCCAGAGGATGAATATCACCATTTACGTTGGAAATAAATGTCCTTTCATTCGACATTGTCATGCAAAAGTTGGATTTCCCTTTAATGATGTTCAGATCTTTGTTGAGTGTTTTGTGGATGTTTGTTTCTAAATGTTTTCTGACACTCGGCCCCAAAGATTAAAACCTTCCACGGCTCACAAGCTGCAACAATTCACACATTATCAACTATCTTTCTGACTAAGCTAAGATAAAAAGTGAAAAACTGTCTGATTCCTGCATCATGAATGTAAATCTTTTTGGTTTTTATGACAGTAAACTGAATATATTTGGGTTTGACATTTTATAAACCAACACAAGAAATGAATTACTGGAGAAAACAACAGATTAATGGACAAAGAAAATGTGTTTTCCAACATATATGGCTGAATTACTCCAACATTACAAGATATATACAATTTTAATTCAATTTTATTTATATAATGCCAATTACAGGTCAAATTGTCTCAAGACGCTTTATTTTTATATTTTTTTGTCATATCTAAAATATGACAAAGTAAGAAATTAAAACCTCTTGACTAATTCAATTTATTATCTAGTTTTTAAGAGACTAATGGACAACTAATATAACTTTCTAAACTAAAACTAATAAACATGAGGTCAAATAGAAGGAAGAGTTTAAAATACTGCAGTCCCACAACGACAAGAATAAAGTTTGTCAACAAAAACTGAATCTGCTGGTGGATTCCATTAAAGTCCTAATAACTGATAATAAAGTGTGATACTAAAGGTTTGTGGTGCTAAAAATGTCAAAGTAAAGATATCAAGTTGAACATCTGGATGGAGGTTGATAAAAGTTGACCTCCCTTAATTTCTCTGGAGTCGACTCCATGGATTTTATGGATGGTGGTTAAAGACCTGCTCTTCTAGTCATCTTCCTTCTAGTCGCTGTAAAAAGTCATTCCATCCTGGCTGACTTCAACACCTCTTCATGACAACTTGTTCTGCCTTGGACCTCGTGGAAACTCAAGAAACTCGGGAAAACCTGTCGAGACTCGAGGAACTCATCGAGACTCGAAGAACTCGGCAGGCGGAGGAAGGGGTGGTGGGTGGTGGGGGGAGGTGGGGGAGTAGAGGGGGGAGGCCGCCACCCACCTCCCCGCCTACTCTCCGCCCTGACTCCACCCAGACTCCGCCTTGGCTCCACCCATGTGGTCACTTCGGAAACTACGATGCCAAAGGGACGACGAATTTATTTCTTTTCATCTGATCTGTAGCTCAATGAGTTAAGGATTTGCCTATGGAGCTGCAGGTCGCTGGTTCAAGACCAGACCCTTCTTAAGTTTTATCAAAATCCTGACAAAGACAAAGAAAGAAAATTGCCGGTGGTGGGTCTTGAACCTGCGACCTTCCAGTCCGCAGACTCTCTTCTTATCCCCCTGAGCTATTTGCTCAGATACTAATTCTTCTTTTTTTTGCACATTTATCATCTATTTTTTGTCGTGTTCGAGTTTTTTTTTTAACTCGAGTCTTGTCTGGACCGTTTTTCTCAGGAGGCTGGACTTCAGCCTTTGTGCTGGAGGGTGGAACCCTCAGTTCCAAGACTTTCCAAAGCCTCCACACCTCCCGAGTCCTCAGGACCTGAGCTTTCACACAGTCTGAGGGCTGAAATTTTCTAAGTCCCACAGTAGTTCTCTGTTAGATTGAACTTTCAGACAGTCCAAGGACTGATATCATCGAAGTTCCTGAGTAGTTCTCTGTTAGTTTGAACCTTCAGACAGTCTGAGGACTGAAAACCTAAAACTTCTTGAGTAGTTCTCTGTTAGTTTGAACCTTTAGACAGTCCAAGGACTGATATCTTCTAAGTTCCTGAGTAGTTCTCTGTTAGTTTGAACCTTCAGACAGTCTGAGGACTGAAAACCTAAAACTTCTTGAGTAGTTCTCTGTTAGTTTGAACCTTTAGACAGTCTGAGGACTGAAATTTTAAAAGTTTCTCAGTACTTCTCTGTTAGTTTGAACTTTATGGTTAACAGAAGCCTTAAAACTTGTGACCATGAGTCTTGATTTCACATTTAGACCATCAATCTGAGTTCTTCTCAGACCTTCACCTGTGGGTTTTTTAGAAATCATAGAAACATAGAAAGAGGAAATGTTTGAAGAAACAACTTGTTTTCATTTCAGACTAGAAAACACTGTAAGAACTTTATCTGTTTTTGCTCTTTTTCATCCTTTTATTGTCTCTTCTGTTTAATTTGATCTTCTAAAGTTTAACTGGTGTCTTTTCAAATGTTTTGTTTTTAGTTTGATTCTTCTTAAACGTTTAGTTTTGCTCTTTTCTCATCTTATATTCTTTTCTAATGTCTGATTTGATTTCCAAATGTTTTGTCTTTTTAATGTTTAATTGTTGTTTTTTGAAATGTTTTATTGGCTTGTTTGAATTTTTTTGTCTTTCCCAATTTTTAATTTTTCGATTAAATCTTTAAGGTTTTTCTTTTTAAATGTTTTACCAGCTTTTAATGTTTAATTTTCTTTTTAAATGCTTCGTTGTATTTTCTGTTTAATTCCTATTTGAAGTTTTATTGTCTTTAAGATTTAATTTTCTAATTAAACGTAATTTTTTAATTAAATGTTTGTCTTTTTAAAGGTTTAATAATCTAATTTAATGTTTTGTACTTTTTTAAATGTTTAATATTATTCTGGTTTAAAAAGTGTTTTTTAAATGTGTAATTATCTCGAATATGTTCTCTGTAATTTTGAATAATGTTATTTTAAAAATTTTGTTGAATGTCATACGTACATGTTTTGTATCGTGTTTAATTATCTCATTCAATATTTTGTCAGTTTAATATCATT
This sequence comes from Amphiprion ocellaris, assembly GCF_022539595.1. NCBI lineage: Eukaryota > Metazoa > Chordata > Actinopteri > Pomacentridae > Amphiprion > Amphiprion ocellaris. The sequence continues at coordinate 30,870,236 of NC_072784.1, forward strand.
TAATTGTATTTAAAGTTTACTTTTATTAAACTGACAAAATATTGAATGAGATAAACACGATACAAAACATGTACGTATGACATTCAACAAAATTTTTAAAATAACATTATTCAAAATTACAGAGAACATATTCTAGATAATTACACATTTAAAAAACACTTTTTAAACCAGAATAATATTAAACATTTAAAAAAATACAAAACATTAAATTAGATTATTAAACCTTTAAAAAATACTTTTGAAACAAGAATAATATTAAACATTTAAAAAATACAAAACATTAAATTATATTATTAAACCTTGAAAAAATACTTTTTAAACAAGAATAATATTAAACATTTAAAAAATACAAAACATTAAATTATATTCGTAAACCTTTAAAAAGTACTTTTAAAACAAGAATAATATTAAACATTTAAAAAATCCAAAACATTAAATTAGATTATTAAACCTTTAAAAAATACTTTTTAAACAAGAATAATATTAAACATTTAAAAAATACAAAACATTAAATTATATTTGTAAACCTTTAAAAAATACTTTTTAAACAAGAATAATATTAAACATTTAAAAAAATACAAAACATATTTTAGATAATTACACATTTAAAAAATACTTTCTAAGCAAATTTTTTTTTTAGTTTTATTGTATTAATTTTTCCCCCCTTCATTTAATTGCTTTTTGTTATGTAGTTTATTTCTTTAATCTTCTTTTTCTGTCAAGATTTTAACCCCAACCTTAAAAATGAAATAAACCCTTAAATCACAATGAAAATACTTCTGTTGTCACAATCATGAGTTAGTCAATTATTCAGTTTATCAATTCAACTTTATTTGTTTAGCACCTTTTACACAGATGACAAAACTAAACAAGCAAAGAGAAAAAAACTATGCTAAAACTATGATTAAAACTCAAAAACATTAAAAAAAAAAAAAAAGATTTAACATGGTAATAAAATCTGTTGTGTCCAGAGGATGGAGGGACTTTATTGAAGTCTTCTTGGGCTCACATGAGAAATCATTTAAAATATAAACTTGATATTTAGTCTAAGGAAACTGCAGAGTGACAGAAGAACCAACAATATCTCCTGTTTTCTCCTTTAATGAGTCGACTCTTCTTGTGCTTTCAGACCGAAGAACTACAGACTCTTCACAACCTGCTCAAACTCTTGGTACAGGACCTCACCACACGGGTCAAGAAGGTTTCTGTCTCATTTCTACTCTGAAGCTCACCTTCTCCTGCTCAAACTGCTGACAAATGTTTCTGCTGCTCTAAAGTCTGCTCTCCAGAACTTCCTAAAAACTCTCAAAGTCTCTTCTGCTGCAGGTTGCTTTGTAGAACTGTTGCAGAAAACCTCACTAAACCACATGGAGGGGCCTCAAGATAGTCGTCCAAATGAAACTGTACAAAAACCAAACTAGCACAACCCAAACACTAAAGTCTCCTGCAGCCTACCAGAGAACCTCTGAGAACAGAGAATCAGGACAGGAACTCTTACCTTCTGGACAACCAACGCTGGTTCTCCAACAAGAATACAGAATGTGTCTGACCAAAAACCTCTGAAGACTCACTACAGCCAAGATAAAGACACAACTCACCTGCACCAAATCCACTAATCACTGCACACATTAGCACCATGTGCTAACTGTGGCTAAAGAACCACCTTTACCAAGACAACTATCCAGTACAAAGCCCTAAAACACACCAAGAAACACATTAAAGACGATTTTACTGCTGGAAGCTGCAAGCCAACGCCTAAAGAACAAATTAAAGCAATGGAGCCAAACCCAGTTCACTGGTGAAGAGAACCAGAGGAAATGTTTGCCTGCAGCTAAATAAAGCAGGAAGACACTGAGCTGCTCAGGTGTTCCTGATAATACCAAGCAGCCACCTGGACAGCCAATAGGAACACAGCTTACTGGAAGTCCAGAGGGCTGGGTTAGTGAAGGAAATTTAGTTTAAAGTTGAAGCAGAAAGTTAATAAAGAAAGTTGAAAACCACCTTCTGATCCCTGAAATCTCTGAGTTTTCACACAAAGAACACCTGAACATGTCAAACTGGTTCCATAGTAGAACCATCATTGTAAAAACGTCATAGTGTGGTGTGTTGCTCAAAAAACATTACAACCCGGCTGTCTAGGGGCGCTGATGAGCAACACAAAAACAGGACAAACGCTGGTTTCCAGGGGGTTAGGAGGCTATTTATTTGAAAGAGGAAGTTTACAACAACACAACATGTGAGCAGAAAAATCACAAAGTCTGTCTTTAGTTCAGCTGAAAATATTAGTTTTTGTCTTTTTTATTGACCAAACTTTTCAGGAAGTAGATGAAGAATAATTAAAGCTCTCATGTAGAAGTCCAACTTATTTTGGATCCTTGTGGAGAGTTTAATCTTAGTTTGTAAAGCTGTTGAGTTTTTAGAGTCACATGGATTGTTTTGACATTTAATAACTGAGTCCTGAAATAAAATTACAGTTGTAGATTTCTGTCATTTAGTCTGGACTAAACAAATAAACAGCAGCATAAATCTCAAATGTCATTATGAGGAGTCTGGATTGAGGTTTCTCACTTGATAATGATCAAAACATGAAATTTAGGTTGGTTTAAAGGAATATTCCACCTTAAATCTTTGAATGTTGACCTAAAAGGTTGGTTTCAGGAAGTATTCCACCTACAAGGTCCTCAAACATACACCTTAAAGGAAGATTCCACCAAAAATCCTTGGACATGCACCTAAAATGTTGGTTTAACCGAGTATTCCATCCAAAATCCTCAAAGAGACCTGAGGGGCTGGTTAAAAGGAATATTCCACCTAAAATCTGAAAGGGTGTGTTAGAAAAAAATCCTTCAATGTAGACCAAAAAAGTTAGTATGGAGGAATATTCCACCTGAAATGTAGACCTGAGAAGTTGGTTTGGAAGAATATACCATCCTAAACATCCTTACATGTAGACTAAAAGATGGTTTTAAAGAAAATTCCACCTAAAATCCTCCAATGTAGACCTAAAAGGTGAGTTTAATGCTATATTTCACCTAAAATTCACTACTGTAGACCTTGGAGGTTGGTCTGATGGTATATTCCACCCAACATCCTTGAACATAAACTTAAAAAGTTCGTTCAAAGGAATATTCCACCCAAAATCCTTCAATGTAGACCAAAAAATCTTGGTGTAAAGGAGTATTCCACCTTAAATGTAGAGCTAAAGGATGGTTTGGTAATATTCTACTCTAAAATCTTCCAATGTAGACCTAAAAGGTTTATCTGATGGTATATTCTACCAAACATCTTGGAACATTTACCTAAAAGGTTGGTTTAATGGTATATTCCCAGAAGAACCCTTGAACATTGGGCTTAATGGTATATTCCACCCAAAATACTTGTGCATATACCAAGAAGTCAGTGTAAAGGAAATGCAGACCTAAAATGTTTGTTTAAAGGAATATTTAAACGATTACTTTCATTATTTAATAATCTATCAGTCAGAACCCTGTCAAACTTTTCAAAGAAATTTTTTTTATTTAAAAAAAAAAAAAAAAAAACCCTGTCAAACTCATTTTCTTCAGTTTTTTAGTGGAAGTCACAAATAAAGGAGCTCTTGGTTTTTCCCGGCGTTACTGAGTCAAAAGCTGCTGTTTCAACACAGAACGTTCACATACATCCACAAACCTCTCAGCACTCAAACACCCACAGACGGAAGGCCGGCTGGACCGAGGCTCGGCAGCGTCCTCAGACCCACGAGTCGGGGAGTCTGTGAACTTGTTGGTCCAGTTTGAAGGCCTCCATGTGGTCCAGTAGAAGTCCACGTAGTCTGTGTTGGCTTTGAATCGCAGCGACTGGCCTCCATCAGGTGGACCGGCTCGTCCTCGTAGGACTCCTCCTGTAGCCTTGAGGGAACCACAGGAACATTCAGTAGCTGTTGGAGTTCTTCCTGTCAGGCTCGTGGTAGAACGGCTCTGAAGAATCTTGTACTTGTCTTATCTGGAACAATCTAACAGCCTAAACTGTTAACAGTGGTGTAAAGAAGCAAACACACAGGCATAGATTAGGACTCAAACTAGATTTATTTTAGAAAACAAATCAGCTTAGAGGCATTTGTTCACACGTGGCTGAATAGGAGGCCGTCCAATCAGATTGGAGGTCTTCACTCTGTAGGTTGTTTGTTGGGTGAGACTCTTGGACCTCCATCAGCTGACGTGGATGTTTGATGGTCTTCCTCTCTAGTGCCAGATGATTCATCCATGAATTCAGCAGCTACAGACTGAAATTAAGCTCATGCTGCCGTTATTGAATTCCTGTTCCAGATCAAATGTTCAGAGCTCACCTTGAATGCAGCCGTCTGCTGTCTGATAGTTTTTCTCATTGTAGTCTTCAATAAAGTCTTTTTCCTCATGTCAGGATGTGGTGAGACTCTTTCTCAGTCGCTGCAGACGTCCCTCATTGTGCATCTCCAGAGAAGAAACAGAAAAACTGGTCACTGCTTCAGCATCACAAACGTTCTCCAGCATTGAGAGTATTTTAGGAATTCATTTATTGTGTTGTGAACTTTGAAGGAGCAGAAACTTTACAGCTGCCAAAGATATGAGCTCCAATTCTGGATGTTTTAGGAAATGAAGTTCATCAAATGAACACTTGATTTTTGCTGATAACTCATTAAATTACTGAAGAAATCTAACATAAAAACCTGTAAACTCTCAGGCAGCTTTTGTTAAAGTTTGTCTATAATTCTATCATCATGTTCTGGAACCAGGACTCTGCAGAAGTTCCTTCAATCAGATACTTGTGTGTTTCTATTTAAGGCCTCAGGTTTGAACGTACAGCAGAGGATTAGAAAGGAATGATTTTAATATTTAAATCAGTCCAGTAAATGTTTGGCATGAAAATTATTAAAATTTTTATTTAGATAGATTTGTGTCATAAATAATATTGCAGAGTCTCACTTAAATATATCCAAATGGGTTCAGTGTATTTACATTTTATACAATATTTGACTTCTCAATCTCAATACTGTAGGGTCTGACCCTAAATATTATAATAATGATGTCAATTTAAATAATATTGCAGTGCAGAGTCATAAACTTTAATCAGCTAAACTTACATAATAAATATCACTGTACAATCTTAACCTGAACATTCATATTATTGAGGTAAATTTACATAAATCATGATATTCTAGGGTCTTAACTGGAATATTTCTAACATTAATCATTTTGCATTGTGCTGATAAACAACAATAACCCGACTTTCAGATAATATTTATTGTCTGTGATTGTGAGACTAAATTCCTCCACACAATTTTAATGTAAAACTTCAGGGATGACTGCTGACCATAAGTATTCTGATCAATAATTCATGATCAATATCAGGACAGATGTTACAATTCCAGCTGTTGCATTAGACTGCAGTTATTCACAGAGAAATTAAAACATCACATTCCTCATAAAAACTAGATGGGACTTTTATTAAATAAAGTGTTGGTGAATAAACAGTGTAAAAAGTGCAAAGCAGCTCCATTAAATCAGGAGATGTGAGACTTCCACAGCATGGATCACCATCTGCTGTGTTGATTCATAGCTGAATGTCAGAATGAACTGAGATAGAAAAGCTGCTTTGAGCTGCAACATTACGGTCTGACAATCCAACACCATCACAGTTTTCATCTGGTTGTTTTGCTCCAACATGCTGTGAAGTTCAGTTTTTACCTGAATCAATACAGAGATTCTATTTCCAGCCAAGACTGGAATAAAAATTAGAATGTTATGAGGTTATTAATGCAACTAAATCCTTTCAGACACAAGGATTTACTTCTAAGTTCTAATTCAAGTTTCAGTTGGAGCTCATTGCATTCACAAAGAAAAACAGCGAAACCTTCATAGCAACATTTAATAAACCTAAAGCTTCCCTGTTGGCTCATTGGTGAAGTTTGTTACTGAGCATCTGAACCTTAAATCCAGTGAGACGACCATCTTCAGTCCAGGCCAGTCAGAGAACTTCAAGACCTTCCATCAGCTGGACCAGATGTGGCATCATCTCCCTCTGAACATCTGGATGACAGGAGAAAAGACAGAAATCAAACACAGATCACAGAAATACAATTTATTCACTTTCATCATTTTAGAAAAGTAGCATGAACTTTATTAAAACTTGACAACATCAGTAATGAAAGTAAATGTTTTATCTCGTGTTGAAGCTAAATTTAAAGTCAATTTTAACAAGTTTATCCTGAGAGGAGTGAGAATGGAGCTTTTCTTTCCTTTTTACAATATTCCCTCAAAATATTCTGTTTATTATTGGCTTTAGAAGCGTTTTTCTTTACTTATTTATTTTTATTTTTTTATTTTTTTATTTATTTATTTATTTTATTTTATTTATTATTTTATTTATTTTTAGATACCTCAGACTGATGCACTTTGCTGGTTTTCAGATAATTTCATGTACAATGACAAAGATCTTCTATTCTTACATATTTTGCTAAAACAAGAACTGAAACCTTCTCAGCCATCAATAAAGTAAATCTCTTCTGCACTGCACACATACTACACTTTTGTATAACTCTGGATGTCAGAGTAAAGGCAGACAGATCCACTAATCAGCCACAACATTCTGACCACTGACAGCTGAAGAGAACAACATCCATCATCTTGTTCTAATGCAACGTTCTGCTGGGAAACCTTGACGTTCATGTGGATGTTTGACATGTACCACCACCTAAACACTGCAGGACAAACAACCCCCTAGTCTCCATGGCAACAGCAGTCCTTGATGCCAGCTGCCACCCTCAGCAGGACAAACTAAAACTACTCAGGAGTGGTCCGAGGAACACGACAGAGCTAAGCTGTTCACCTGGGTTCCACACTTCCCACATCCACATCTGATGGAGCATCTGTGGGATGGTCCAGGATCAGCCTGGTCTAGGTAGGACCCACCCTGCAACCCACAGGATCCACAGAATCCACAGGATCCACAGAGGTTCTGATGAACCACTGGGTCAGAGGAGTTTTAGCAGCATAAAGGGACCAACACAGTATTAGTCAGGTGGTCAGAATGTTATACTGTTATATTGTCATGCTGATTATATGATCAGTAAATGTTACCATCAATTATAACGTCCACATTGATCAGGGAAAAAAAACACTATCAGTTCATTCAGAAACTGTGGGGTTAAACCTAAAAACACAGACCTCAACAGCAGTTTGTTTCAAAGCACAACACCAGCTGGTTTTCACTGAAGAAGCTTTCAGAGCAACAATTAAATGACAGTTTTGTTCTCATTAAGTTCAGAGTCAGCCAAAATAATGTAGACACACATCAGGAAAAGAAAAAGTTTTAGAAATATTTCATTTGTATAAGTACTTCTATACATATAGATTCCTCTTTCTAAGTTAGATCAAACCGTCAACTCTGTGTCCTGTTGTACAATGTTTTCCCAACAGATGGCGCTACCCTCATTTTTAAATTTTTTTTATTTAACCTTTATTTAACCAGGAGAGATCCCGTTGAGATTAAAAACCTCTTTTTCAAGGGAGTCCTGGCCAAGATAGGCAGCAGCAAACACAAAATACAGTTATGAATTTAAACAGTTAAGACATGATTAAAATACGAAAATTTAAATTAAAAAAAAAAAAAAAAAAAAAAAAAAACAATAATAATGAATGGAGCATCAACAAGTGACGTCTACAACACAACAGAAATGTCTGGAAGCCAGTGGCCACCACTTTGAGCACCTCTTGTAATTGTAGAGGCCAAAGATAACTTTTATTAATCTCATGATGTCTGAATAAATTTGGTCTTGAAACATTTATGCAAGTTTTTCTTTTCCTGATGTGTGTAAACATTATTTTGGCTGACTCTGTATAATGGGTTTCTAACAGGTCACCAGGCAACATCTTTTTATAATAATGACAAACATACCTGCATTCTACAGGAGTGATTTTCCTCATGTGCAGGTAAAGATGTGTGAGGAGCTTAGAGATGACAGGAGCAGGAGTCATCCTCACTAATTCAGCTTCCACCTAGAAACAGAAAGACCACAAACAAACACACTGATATACTCTCAAACGTTCAACCTCACAGCCTCAAAGTATCTGTTTAGGAAGTGTTGTGTTTCTAAATTCTGCTGAAAGCATTGACAGACATTCTCTTACAAGGTTGTGTAAAAAGCAGACTGTCCTCTGAGCTACTGAGAAATCTTCCTGAACAAAGTTTCTACGAGTAAATCAGCTCAACAAAAACTAAAACCTCAGTCAGAGATAACAGGTATCGCAAATTATGAAGAACTTTCTTTGTTAACTCAGACTTTCTGCTTCAACCTCACATAAAAAGGGGAGTTTAACTCATCAGGTGACTGAAAATGAACGGCTTGTGCAGTTCTAGATCCAAAAGTAGGATGTTTCAACTCATGTTTTACTACAAATACATGCAATAACAAATAAATGCAATGGCTGGTTGTTAGTTTATTCACTATTAATGTCATTTTACATACTGGATTGAACTTGAGCAGTGGAAGAGAGAAGGAATTTAATGAAATTATGGAGATTCAGAGAGGTAATGTTGTGCAATGTTAAGTTAAGCGCGGTTTAATTGAAACCAGCTGAATGTTAAACTTCAGTGCAGCTGAACAGGTTTCAGTTAACCTTAAAGTAAAATAACTTTTTTAAAAGCTAAAACACACAGCAGAGAAATACAGGTTGAGATATGAATTCTAATAATGAGGACAGCTGCAGCAGCAACTAACACAGGTGTTCAGCGGTAAGTTAGCCACCTGTGTTAATTAGCCCGCTAGCTAACTTAGCCGCTTAGCTAGCTAACGCGTCCGGACCAACTGCTCAAACACGACAAAACACAACTAGTCGCTGACTTAACGTACAACAAAACAACGCTACAGGTTAGAAGTATTTATCTTCTTACCGTGTTTTACTCCAAAAACAAGGTCAACAGCAGCCAGAGATGCTACTAGACGTGCCGACCATAGCAGACTAGATCCGCTAGCGAGCTGTCTTCTATGTATATGTATGGTCTGACCAATCACTGCTCTCTGGCTCTCAGTCAGTCTGACCAATCACTGCTCTCTGGCTCCGCCCTCTGAGAATCTTCTTGTCGTTTGGCTCCACACTTGCTGATGACCACTTCCGGTCTCAGAAAATGAAAAAACGGACCTTTATACGTTTCTGTCTCTTACTGATTTTATTTTTTTGTTATTCTAAATGGAAAATGAAAATCAAAGCGTTTTTTAAAAAATCGTATATCCCTTTTTGATTATGAAAAGGAAAAACGCCTTGTATTTCAATTTTAATTTTTGCATTTTAAAACGAAAATCAAATAACCACTCGTTTTTTGTTTTTCAATACCTGTTTCAGAACGGAAAATCCATTGCCAGATAAATACACGGATTACGGACCCCTCAAGAACTCGCAGTTTGGATTTAAAAGCGGTCAATGAGATGAACTCGGTTAATTTCGAGTTTTTCTGCAAGATATTCCATACAAAAGGTGCAGAATAAACAAAAGCCTTTTAGGAAATGAAAGCAGCAAATGATCTTGTGAACGGAGAGTAAAGATCAGAACTTTTCTCTGCAGGTAGAGAAGAAATGTAGGTCAGCAGTAGTCCAACTACTGAATTATATGAAAGTAAACCAATGACGGATCCTTCTTCGGTGGTGAAGCTGAAACAGATCAGATTTATTTCAGAACATCTGTCTGCTTCCTCCTGATGTCTCCTCCTCTCTGGGAGGGACGAGACGGGAAGAGGACGAACAAACTGAGAAATAACGGAGGCGGGATGAAGCCCAAAGTGTGGAAACGAAACTGAACTCTAAGACCAGATGGATGTCCAGTCTCTGATGCTCTGAGGTGAGAGAAAATATTTAATTCAAAGCGGAATTTCCCTCAAAGTGTAACAGAGAGTGCAGCTGAGTTGTAGAAAGAGTTTTGTTGGGTTTCTGTTTTCCTGACGGGACTTCTGGAAGCTGGAGGAGGCTGGTCATCCAGAAACCTGCCCTCTGGGTCCTCTGATGCTAAATATCAGCTTTAAATTTAGACAGTGGTGCTGCAATGCTTCTCTTTGTCAGTTTTATTTCATTTGAGTGGAGTTTCAAACTCCGTGTGTTCTGTGGTTTAACTTCCATCACTGTTTTTATTTTAGTCTTCAGGCTGTTCATCTGTAGATGGACTTTACTGCTGGAATCATCTCTGGAGATGGTGATAGATAGATAGATAGATAGATAGATAGATAGATAGATAGATAGATAGATAGATAGATAGATAGATAGATACTTTATTAATCCCGAGGGAAATTCAAGAATCTACCCTGTAACACATCCATCCATCCATTATCTATACACCGCTTAATCCTCACTAGGGTCGCGGGGGGGGGGGGGCTGGAGTCTATCCCAGCTGACTCAGGTGAAGGCAGGGGACACCCTAGACAGGTCACCAGTCTGTCGCAGGGCTACATATATAGACAAACAAGCACTCACACATTCACACCTACGGGCAATTTAGAATGATCAATTAACCTCAGCATATTTTTGGACTGTGGGAGGAAGCCGGAGTACCCGGAGAAAACCCACGCATGCACAGGGAGAACATGCAAACTCCATGCAGAAAGATCCCGGGAAAGCCGGGACGTGAACCAGGGATCTTCTTGCTGCAAGGCGAAAGTGCTAACCATTACATCACTGTGCAGCCCATAAAATATTATGTATCAGCGATTTTACTCATTACTGAGGGAAGAACTGTGAGAAAACAAAGAACTGAGGACGACGATTTTCTCATTTTTTGACCTGCAGGAGTCACCTGAAGCTGATCATCCTGCTCCACTGGTTCACTGAACAAGGTAACTGTGATTTAATCAAAGTCAGCCTTACTTTTAACTCTGTCAACAGTCTATTTTATTTTTAATTTTTTGACAGTATAACATAAACATAACCAGTTAGTTCCTGCTTGGTGTTAGCTAGGGTTGCTAGCATGAATGCTAATGTTTTCCAGACTGTTAGCTAGCTAGCATCCTCCGCTTTAGCCGCGTTTGGGTGTTTTTTTCTAACCAGGCCAGGAAAATGAATTTCTAAGCCGCCAAATCCAACTAGATTAAGTTAGCTGTCTCTGTCTTTCATGTAATGTGATGCTCCATTGATCTGTTATCACATCTCCTCAGGTACTTGTCTGCATTCGTTTGGATTATTTCAAGTTTTAAAACAGGTTTGTAGGGTGTGTCCTCTTGCTTCTCTCTCCACTTAGGAAAGGTAAATTTGCTTGTTATGTAATTGGCTGCAAAAAAAAACTATTTAAATGTGTACTGAACTAAGTAGCTGTTAACCCTTCATTGACAGGCACAAAAATCCGAAAATTCAGCAAAAAAATTCCCTAAACCTTTGAAAATTTGCAAAACTGCAGGAAGAATATTCCAATAATTCTTTAAAAATTTCCACTAAAAGTGTTATTTTAAAAAATCCCCAAAGTTTGGCAAGAAAATTCTTGTAAATATTTTCAAAAAATGAGTAAAAATCTTCCAAAAAAATATCTAAAGTGATTCCATATATATTTGTAAAACTTCTAATATTTTCTTTAAGAAACATTTTTTTTTAACATTTCTTTTTTTCCACCAAAAAAAAAGCTAAAGGCAGTCCAACAAAATATTAGTGTGCAACTTTTCTTTTTTTTGGCCGGACAGTGTATATTATTTTTGTCACTTCATTGCAGGTGCTTTGTTGGTATCAACCCTGAGAGGGGAACAAAGGCCAGCCAGGGGAAGGTGATGTTCCAGAGGTCAGGAAGCTGCTCCAGGAAAATACATCTACTGTAAATCCCCATGTAGCCTCACTTATAAAAAGACTGATGGACTCTGAGTGGGACTTCATGTACAACACCTCTCCACACAGGACTTCACTTTCACAAAGCAAAAGCCCAGTCTGCAACCAGATGTTCATGTTGTCATTTTAAGGTAACAAGTCTCAGTATTGTGTTGGGTTCAGTATAAAATACTTCAGTTCCAGGTTTGTTCCATGACTTGGTGTTTATTGAACATGATCATGAGTTATGAAAGACTGATTCTGAAGGCAGGGTACCTGAAATGTGATATGCAGTTTTTATACTGATTGTTGACAACCTGTTTAACACCATTAATTGTTTTTATAGATTTTATTTTACAAGATTTGAATTACTTGAATGTGTTAGCTTCAGCCATGATCTAAAAGTCCACCACGTACAGTGCGGGTGGAACACTGGACACCAGTTTGGTTTGACCACTGCTGCTGAAGCTCCTGTGATGTGATTCAGTGGTTTTCCTGCACATGTGGATCAGGATGCAGTCATTTCTTGCTGAAGAAACCGTTGGACGCCCAGATCTTGGTTTGTCTTCCAAGCTGTTGGTTGGTCTGTATTTCTGCAGAGTGAATCCAACTGCTGAAGGACTGCATCTGCACTTCCTGGCTGAGAATCTGGATCTTCAGGTGTGCTTCCTGCTTTAGGTTCTGTTTTTTTTGGGGGGGTTTTTTTGAACATTTTAGTCTCTGAAGAACATTCAAGTGTGCTGCTTTATTTAGACACGAAACATTGTGTCAATTGTGTCTTTTAATAAAAGACACAACCTTCATTATAGGATCACTGGAATCAAAATGACCAAATACTCAACATTTATTATGTATTTTATGGAACCAATCAATTTCACATTTTTGATGGCTTTTTTAGGATTTGTTTAGTATTTTGGCTGTGACTAAACTAAAAGAAATGAAACTTGAAGACCTAAGAGTGATTATTAATGCAATATTTCACAAATGATGGGTGTCCGAAAACTTTTTTTCCACCACTGTAGGTTTGAGGTTTTTAAAATATAGATCTTGAATTACTACTTTTCTTTTCTATTCAAGGACAAATATTTACTTCATGCAAGATAACAGTCTCATGATTTACTCTATCTTTGTAGTTTTATGTCTAATCTGGACTGATTCTAAATCCAATCATGTATCTGTTTTGATCTACTGTCTAATAAACCTGAGTAAAAATCTGCATGTAGTTTATTTCTTTTTGGTGAAAGTTGCTGGAGTTCTCTGACATCAGTTTTCTTTGCAAGATGGAAATTATTTTTGCAGAATTCTTATTTCAATCTCATGAGGTTTTTCCTCAAACTAAGCTTTCTGACACAAAACTACATTGTACTCGTGAAATATTTTTGTAACAAACACCACAGCTATCAGAGGCTGTCAGTGCTTCGATGTTTTTCACTGACATTACTGTTTGATCGTTTTCTCGTTGACTCTGACTGGAGCCTCACATTATTAATCAGAATCCAAATCCAATCAATCAGTTAATCAAACCTTCTGCAGTGGCTCAGCACAGGAATCCACACAGCATCATCATCATCGCCATCATCATCATCATCACAGTAGAAACTTTTAACATGATGAATCTCAAATATGTCGTCATCCAGCATCACTTCATCTATTTAAACTTTTGTACAAAGTCTTCATTGACAGCCATCTGCAGCGTGCATCACTGGGTTAATATATCTAATATATATAATGTTGTTTTGGAACTGCTCGTCACTGACTGCTGCAGACAACCTCCAGATTCATCTGTTTTTATCTGTCACATGCAGTATGTGCAGAGGAATACAAAAAATAAAAAACACTTTAGTAAAAGATGTGAAAGTAATAGCAAGAAAGAAAACACAGCCTGGCAGTGGCATTATGGTAAATTATTCAAATACAGTCATTCAGGAAATATAACCAAACATGCAAAGAAAAAAGAAAAAAGTTTGAAAACAAAAAGACTCTCAGCCACATGGATGGATGGATGGATGGATGGATGGATGGATGGATGGATGGATGGATGGATGGATGGATGGATGGATGGATGGATGGATGGATGGATAGATAGATAGATAGATAACAATACAAGGTGTTTTGTGTTGGCAAAAATTCTAGCTTACATAACGCTGAATAGAATATTTTATTTTTGCTCTTTTATTTTGAAAGCGACTAACAGGATGAGTTAGTATATGATTGTGGCGGTGACTTGACAGATGTGTGTTGAGGTATAAAATCGGCCAGTAGAAATATGTATTTAGACGGCTCTAAATGAAGTAACTACTAGGAATAAAATAGAACAGCGGTTGTTGATAGTTTCTCTGTTTCTCATCGTCACATTTTATTGGTCAGTTTCAGAAACAGTTTCAAGTGCTAGCATGCTAATGTGTGTCTGGATGTTAGCATGAATGTGTCTCTAGCAGGAACAGCAACCTCACCTCCTGAAAACTTTTACTAAAACACATTTTAATTTACAACATTCAGCAAAGATGATCGATGCAGATGTTGACTGTAGCATTTTAGCTAATAATGACTTTAGAACGTTGATGTTGTTAACGATCTATACTGATGATTAGTGACGAGTGTTAATTTAATGTAGTGCTGCAGTTCCTCACTGTGGCCACCGGAGGGCAGCATAGATCGTTATTGTAAATACACCCGGGTCAAGTTAGCCGTAATAACATCAGGATAACACTTCCCGTCTGAGCTATGAAAATAAAGCTGAGCTATACATACACATGAAAATGTATTGCACATTTGCCCACACACACATATATATATATATATATATATATATATATATATATATATATATATATATATATATATATATATATATATATATATATATATATATATAAAAAAATAAAAATTTGTATTTTTCATACCGGTATTCTATTCTGTTCTATTCTAGATATTTAATTATCTGTTCTTAATTGATTTTAAAAATTTACTCTTTTATTACCTGATTTTATTATGTAGAAACACTAAGGTTGAAAAAGTAACCATGAATCATAAATTTAGCAAAATTAACCCTAAATTTCCTAAAAGTAACCATAAACTGTTTTATTTGCGATTCAGTTTGGTCATCAGGGGGGTGGGACAAGAGAAAAATGTCATTTTAGGGAGAACTCCAGACTTATTTGGTATTTTAAAAATACTTTCTAACATTCTTTTCTCCCAGTTTTTTAGATTTGGTCTCAGGACAAGAACATTTACACAACTGCATGTTTTAGTATTTTGTACATGGATTATTTGAAGTAAAATGTCCTCCAGTTCTAGAATGCTGGAATAAATACAGCTATAAACTTCAGAGGCCTCCACTCTTACCGCTCTTTTATCACATCCCAGTTGATGTGAAATGTTTAAAAATGCTTCCAAACTCCACACTAATTCCTGCAGCTTCTCCTCGTCCTCCTCTTCAGCTGATGAGTAATCGCCTCCAGCTGTCCTCTGCAGCTGATTGTGTTGAGCTGGGAGGTTTCTGGAGATGCCGGCTGGATTACCTGGACTGTTTCTTGTCTAAAAACTTTCCCTGCTGCTGGAGAGAAGCTCACCATGCAGACTGCAGGTCGTTGGGCCTCCCTGGTTCTGCTGATTTCTGGTGCTTTCGGGGCTGCAGAAGCCATTCGGACTTTAAAAGAGGGACCAATGATCGATGCTGAGGGAAGAGAGTATAAATCTGCTCCGTTAAGGGTTGAGGATTCATTCAATGATGAATCCACGGTTCGTGTTCGGTGCACTGAGGTGTCCATGGTCGTCGTGGTGAAGGCTGATCTGTATAAAAATGGACGCCTCGTGTCCCCAGAGGAGCTTTTTCTGGGAGAATCTGAGCCTTCAGACGGTCGGTGTCGAGCTGCTGCTGCTGGTTCAGATGAATACGTCATTGAAGCTGACCTGAAGGACTGCGGCTCTAAGTTAACAGTTAGTGGATTTATCTGTGAGTTTTTCCAGGAAAACCTGGACTTGCTGTTGGTAACGTGTCTCATGTTGACCTCTAGATATCTGAGGACTCCGTGATCTACTCCAACGTGCTGACCTTCTCACCATCGCTGGGTTGCCATGGCATCACCAGGACGAGTCAGGCTGCGGTCCCCGTTTCCTGCCACTACAAAAGGTGATGCTTTTATCTGGAGATCTGGTGAACGATGTGAAAACAGAACCACATGGACAGGCTGTCAGACTCAACGCTACACTGAGTCCACAATTATTAGGCAGGGTGTATTCCTGAGGATTAATTTTATTTTTGAAGAAGTGCAGTGCTCTCAGTCAGTCCAGAATATTAATAAACCTCAAACCTGAGAATTTAACATAAGGAAAAGTGAGTTTTGTCTTTCTTAAGGAGAAAATCTATGTGGGCTCAGTTATTAGTGTACAGAATTATTATGCAACTGAATGAAAAACAAAACATTTCCCATCTCACTTTTTCATTGAGTAAGAACAAAAAACAAAATTTACAAATAAACTCTTCTTACATTTCAGCATTATTCAGTGACCGACATAACTGAGCTTTCCATCCATGGAGTCTGTTAGTTTCTTCATGATCAACATTTCCTGCAGCAGCAGCCAGATGCTGTTCAAAGAGTTTATGTTCTTCCCTCACTGTACGTCTCATGTTTAAGAAGGGCCCAGAGTCATCCGTAGAGTTTAGATCAGTGAGGATGTCACTATTCTGTCATGTTTAAGGCCTTTGCTGGCTGGACATGCAGTGGAGGACTTGGATGGACGTGATGGAGCATCGTCAATCCTGGCCTTCTCCAATGATATAGATCGCTGGTGTCCAACTCATCTTAGTTCAGTTTAGTTCAATTTGAGTGAAAAACAACGAATAAAGCAAAACACAAAATGCCAAAAATAAGACAAAAAACACAAAACGACAAAAACAAGGAACAAAACGACAAAAAAATGAGACAAACGACAAAAATCTGACAAAAAAAACCAAAACAAGACAAAATATTACAAAACGACAAAAGAACAATGAACAATCTAGTATTTTACTTTCTGATCAAAACAACTTGTCATGGTCTAGAAATTATTTTAAATTTGTAGTTTTACTAATTTACAATCTGCAGTTAATGTCTTCTCTGGAATTTTTACACTTTGAGGGTCGGATTGGACCCTCTGGAGGACTAGGGTCAAACATGCGGCCCGCGGGCCAAAACCGGCCCTCCAGAGGGTCCAATCTGGCCCGTGGGCCGCATGTTTGACACCTCTGCTATAATAAATATAGTTTTCTTCCTGTTGTGTCCATTATTAATATACTTCTAAAAAGTCATTCAAGAGGTCTAAACGCATAAAAATTCTAATTTCCTGATTTAAATGAGCTGCAGATTTGATGTTTTTTGGTTGATATTGATGTTTTTAAATTTATTGACTAAATTATGTGTTTTAATTAAACTAAAACTTCATTGGCTGAGTAAAACTAAGTTCAAACTGACATAATTGACATTTCCAATCAGTACCCTCTAAGATCAAGCTACTCACTTGTCTAATAATTGTGTATTTCAGATGTGTTTCTGTCTTTGAGGTTGGCAGGAATGTCTTCTGATTGTTTTTACACGCTGGATAACAGTTCCAGGAAGTGTTATAAAAGCAACAAGTGCAATCCCACCTGCTCAGTGGTAGAGTTTGGAGAAAAGTTAAAATGCAAATCTATACTGGTAAAAGCAAAGTTAGGTCAAAGGACTGACTGTGAAGCTTCATTCAAAGCTGGAAAAAACGGAATCACAAAAGGCTTTGTTTGGATGTAAAACCACATCTTTCCTCCTGCATGTTATAAAGGTTCCACTTCACAATGTTTTAAACATGAAGATAAGCAGTTTAAGAGCACAAAGTGTGAAATTTACCACATTTTGTTTGCCAGCATCGATGAATCCGGCTGGTTTGTTTTCACAGAGTAACTCAGATGTATGGAAACACACTACAGACCTAAAGACTGGAAGCAAGAACAAAAAGAGATCAGAGATTCATTGGTGCAACAAAATAAACCTGATTGTTATATAAAGAGTCACTCAGAACACACTTTTACTGTAATTATCAGGTATTTATATCTTGTTTACTCAGATGTTTCTTTCTAATCATTAGAGATATGAACACAGCAGAGATTTATCAGGATTTCTGTCTGTACACTCTCAAAAGTCAAAGAGCTAAAGTGAATAATGGAAACTGTGATTAGATTTTTACTTTTGCACTGAAGTCTTGTAAATCTACTCAACTCTAAAACTAAGCCTTTCTTTTCCTCAATATTTATTCAGCAATCATCAGGAAGGACATGGTGCACATCAATGAAGTCTGATCCTGCAGTAAATAATTGTGGAGAGAAACTAGAAGTTTCCTCCAAACCTTTGGCCTGTATTGTACCTGGATCACAGCAGTCTGTCAAATCTACACCTCAATTAAATCACTTCTTAAAACCCACTTTTATAGACTTCAAGCTTTAATTAGTTCTGGTGTTTTAGTCTGTATTATATCCTGTTTATTTTATATGTTCTCTCTTACTTTATTTTAATTTTAGCTGCCTAATTCTTTGGTGTGATGTCGCCTTTAATTCTCTCATTTTTTGATTTTTATTTTCTAACTTTTAACCTTCAGTCTTTAATTTTTAAACTGCCTAGTTCTTTAGTTTGATATGCGTGCTCATCTAGCTAATAATTCACTAACTTCTCATTGTTGCTATTTATTATATTTGACTGCTCTCTTGCTTGATTGTCTCTGTGTGTTTTGATTGTCAAAGCACCTTGAGAATGCTATAAACATAAAGTATTATTATTATTATTGATTGCTTCTTCATGCTGGTTGATTTCCAGGACCCATGTGGTGAGCAGCAGCAGCAGCAGCAGAGCTCAGCAGCAGCCGCTGACCTTCTACTCTTCTGCAAAGGATTCAGCAGGAAGCTCTGTTTTCTCTCTGAGACTGATGGCTGGTACGTTCTAGGTCTGGCTGCTGGATTCTGTTCATTAATGTGTGTGTAGTGATGTGTTTGTGAACCTGCAGACGACTGGACAAGCGAGCTGTTCTCCAACAGCTTCCACCTGGGAGACCTCCTGCACCTGGAGGCGTCCTACACCGGTCCAGGACGAAGACGTCTCTACGTGGACAGCTGTGTTGCCACCCTGACGCCCGACGAGGCCTCGGTCCCCAGATACTACTTCATCGAAAACAACGGGTCAGTGTTGGTGTTAAACCACCTCTGGAGCTTCAGGATGACCTTTTTATTACTGTTAACATGTAAATTAGTAACTTTTTCTGGATTTTGGTTATTATCTGTTATTACTATTATTTTACAAGCCTAAAGTAACCATCCACGGTTCAAAAATACATTAAAATCAGAGTTTAAAATGGTTAAATTAATAATTTTTTGTGGTATTTTACTGGTTTTTATCTGTAATTTAAGAAAACAAAATATATAATTAATTTTTTTTTTTTTTAAAGATCACGGTTAAAAATAATTTTTCTTTTAAAAATGTTTTGACAGTTAACCTATAAAATGTTAAATATTAAATGTTCTTCTTCTTCTTTTTTTTTTTTTTTTTTACAGTTAACATGTAAATTAATGCTTCACTGGTTGTAAATTGTTCCAAAAAAATTTTCACAGTTAAAAATGATTAAATGATCTTTTTTTGATTTTATTTTTACAACAGTTGGCATATAAAATGTTAAATATTTAACAAATTTAATATTAAATATTTAACAAAATTTAATGTCATTTTACTGGTTATTATCTGAACTTTAAAAAATGGGGAAAGTTGGTAAAATAACAGTAAATAGTTAAAATAAAACCTCTCTCTGTGTATGATTATTAAAGTGATAAACTTGATGTTGCTCAGGTGTCTCACGGATTCAAAAGAAGCATCTTCCAGGACTCTGTTCCGACCCAGACTGAGGACCGAGTCGCTTCAGCTGCAGCTCGACGTCTTCCTGTTTGAAAAACATTCCAGGAACTCGGTGAGTCTCCCGAAACCTGCTCGGTTTAACTTGTTCAGAAACGTTTCATGGTTGCATGATGGAGCTTCTGTGGTTTTCTTCCTCCTTTAGATGTTTATAACTTGTCAACTGAAGGCGACGCCTGAAATCTGGACCAGCAGCCGCATTAATAAGGCCTGTAACTACGTACACTCCAGGTGAGCTTCTTTTCTTTGTCTCAGGTCAAGTCAAGTTAAAATGGTGAAAATCTGGCATCAAGAGTGCCAAAAAAAGTAGAATATTATAAAGTTAAAAAACTGGAGAGGGAAAAAACACTAACATAAATAAATAATAATCTGTAATGTTTTTTGCTGCTTGAAACACAGTAGGAATAATGATATTTCATAGTCAAATATAAAATAATTTTCTATAAACATGCAGGTTTTTGATGGAAGTTAGATTTAGTTTGGATCTGTGTTTTTTGTTTTTTAGATAATTAACAATTAAATTAATGCTTTTTATTTTATACTGGTTATCATCTTTAATTTAACAGAACAAGGAAATTCTATGAAGTAAGAGTAAATTGCTCAAGAAAATGTAAAATCACAGTTAAAAGTCTCAAGCAAGCATAAGTTATGGCAACTGGACTAACCTCGTGTGAGTCGAAAACGTTTCACCTCTCATCCAAGAGGCTTCTTCAGTTCTTCAGTTCACACGAGGTTAGTCCAGTTGCCATAACTTATGCTTGCTTGAGACTTATCATGACCTGGATGACTGAGAACATCCACAGATTTACAGTTAAAAGTCGTTAAATGTCCTTTTTAAAATAACTGTTAACATTTAAATAGTTTGCTTCAGGGATTTTATTGTTTATTGTCTCTAATTTAACAAAAAAGGAAACATTTATAAAATAATAAATTGTTTAAAAAATCGTAGTTAAAAATGGCTAAATGTTTTCTTTTTTTTCCCAAAATGTTAACATGTAAATTAATTTTTTCTCGGATTTTACTGGTTATTATCTGTAATTTAACAAAAAAGGAGAAATATGGGAAAATTATTCCCAAAAAAAGAATTTGAAAAATCACAGTTAAAAATGTTAAATGTTCTTTTTTTTAAAAATATAATTGTTAACATGTAAATTAATACTTTTTTGTCGGATTTTACTGGTTATTATCTGTAATTTAATAAAACAAGCAAAATCCATAAAATAACAGTAAATTGTTTTCAAAAATCATGCTTAAAACTTTTAAGTTTATCCTTATTCTTAAATGGTCTTTGTTTTTTTTTTGTTTTTTTTTTTACTTTTTTTACTTTACACCATTAACATGTAAATTTACTGGTCATTTGTAATTTAACAAAACAAGGAAAATAGATACAGTAACTATAATTTTTTTTTTTAAATTTACATTTTTTTTTACAGTTAATATGTATTTTAATGCTTTTTTAATGGGATAAATCTATGACAATAAATTGTTAAAATAAATAACTTAATTTTTTTTTACAGTTAACATATAAATTAATACTTTGTTTATGTGATTTTTCCTGGTTATCTACAATTTAACGAAACAGGGACAATCTATAAAATAGCAGTAAATTGTTCCAAAATAGTTAGAAATAAATAAAATTTATTTCTATTAACCTTTAAAAACTGAAAGAAATTAAGAAAAAAAATCCTTGACAACCACAGAAAGTCAGATTTGTTTAGTAAACAAATGTTGTGCAAGCTCACAATAACAACGATGAGTGTTTTTCATTATATTAAAGTATTTGTTTGTGCTCAGGTGGGAAAACGTGGACGGTGATGACGCTGTGTGTCAGTGTTGTGACAGCAGCTGTAGCACGAGGCCGTCCAGAGGTTAGTATGATGTAGAACTGACATATTTCATCCACTGGATTTATGTTTCACAGAAAACCAACTGTCCTGTGGTTATTTCAGATCTCATGCTCTGTGGCAGCGTGACTCTTGGACCGCTGATGATTTCTCCCAGAAAGTAAGCAAAGAGTGAATGTTAAGACAATAAACGCCAAACTTTCAGTGGCTTTCTTCACTCAGCGCAGTGACATTAATGTGATTTATGGTGTGATGGAGCGTTTCCTTCCTGGTGTCTTCCAGGATGTGAACGGTTTGAGAAGCATGAAAAGGATGAGAATTACATGATAGGGCAAGGAAAAATGATTCTTTTCCCCTTTCTAAGCTCATAATGGCCTTTAAACAGGCAGCATTAGATTAGATATCATCTATTCTGACGTGACTAAGATCAGTTGTCTCCATGTTGGTCTATAATCTAAATCTGACCTTCCAACTACAATATAAACCCAAAGATCAGAGAGAATTCTCAGCTGGCTAGGGGTGTGTACTTCTACCTTAAGAGGCGATCCGATACGAATCTAGATACACGGGTTGCTATACAATTCACTAATGATACATTTGAATACGATACGATTCGATGCAGCTTGAATCTATTTGTGTGGTGAAAAACATTAAAGGGAAATGTTTGAGGTAAGAACAATGTCACTGTGTTTATTTTTCTAATAGACAAGACGGACTGTTGCTGTATTAAATATGAGAAAATATTAACATCAACCCCTTCAGTGTAATTCAATCAATAAACTTTACAAAAACTTTTCCACAGTGAAAACTTAAAATGTTTACAAATGGCACAAAGTAGAGGAAAAACTATAAAAGAGGATGAAAACAAAATGTTTTTGGACAAGTTACTGTTTTTGTGCTTGCGTTAGCTTTGTTAGCACTAGCATCCACAGATTCCTCGTCACCCGCATCGGTGTCTCTGCCGCCTCAACAGGTGATTAGTTGTGCTACCGCTGTACCTAATCACAACTTTACACACTTTACAAATGGCCAGACTTTTATCCAACTTTACACCCTTCTTTTAAAAAAAATCCAATTTCATTTAGCAGACGCTCTTATTCAAAGTGATATATTATTATATTAGATTTAAGATTTGAGGGTGCATTGTAAACTGTGCAGGTGCTGTCAGTTGTGCTGTTGTGTTGTTGTTGCGAGCAAACACGTTATGCGAACGTTAGTCTCGTCATAGTGAGAGTCTCTCAAGACTGGAGCGGCCATATTTAGTAGCAGAGCTCCAATCAATCGATTCATAACTTTACCACCAGATATCGACCGCTCCACAGTGGATACAGATCGATCCAGAGACCCGCCGATCGATGTATTCATATGTTTAAAGTTAAAATCGGTTTCCGGTTTGTATCGGTGGATCTTTACACTCCTAGTGCTGGCATTGCTTGCATGTACTGCTGTTCTGTCGGTGTCACTTCTCCTATCAGTAAACTTTACTCACAACCTACATCATCTGAGTCTCCAGTGTGTCTGTGTCTGCCTCAACATCGCTGAACTTCCACAACAATCATCATATTTCAAGCCGAGGGAATCGTGTTCAGTCCCTCCAGTAGATTTCCAGAGAATTAAGGCCGAGGCTACCTTACTACAGACACTTCATACTGATTTTCCTTTAATATGTCGGTTTTATTGTCTGCAGTTGAACACCACAGCCTTTGCTGCAGCAGCTTTACAGTTGATTACATGAATTGGTTCATTTTGGATCATTTAAAAGCTGCATACTGTATTTATTCACATTTGTATTGCTTTTAATGACAACACAAAGGTTCAGATATAGAGTGACATTACTTTCACAAAGAAAATAATTAAAGTGTTGCATTGTTAACTTACTTTCAATTTCTTTCTCAGTTTCTTTTCTGCACTTTTTATCCTTTTTTGGTTTCGATTCTGTCTAATAAAATGAGTCACGTCCCGACAGGGTGAGCTGCATTACTCAATTTCTTTTTTTATTTTGCTGAGTTTCTATTAAGGTACACGTGTTTTTATTGCTTTTGACTCAGCCTGAGCAGAGTCCAACGAGACACATCCCTGATCATGATAAAACATGGAACAGAACCAGAAAAAACGGGGCGTTGAGTAACGGTCAGTTCGACCTGAGCTTTGAAATCCAAAAAGCAAGTGTTTTTGTGGATTTTTAGTTCAGCTTAATTTACAGATGTGAAACAAAAGAGGCTGTTTTTAGATGTTTTTAGAAAGAGATGTTTTTAGTCAGGCTTTTGTGTTCTGAGATCTCCAAATAAACTATTAAAATAAAAGCAGAGAAGAACTTTTACAGCGAAGAAGTTATAAATCACTCAAAAATGTAACTTTTAATGAACAACATTTCAATTTGGTTCCTGTTTTGAGCTTTTTTGTCGTGTTGACAGCAGAAGTCTGCTGCATTTTGAGGCTTGTAGGAGGAACAGAATGTTACTGTACTGAACATATTTAACAGCAAGCCAGATGAACTCTAATTAATTAGACACGAGGAACGGATTTCTAGAGGTTTTGGCTTCTTTGTTTAGGTCGGCCTCTACTATATGAAACATCCATCCATTCATTATCTATACACCGCTTAATCCTCACTAGGGTCATGGGGGTGCTGGAGTCTATCCCAGCTGACTCAGGTGAAGGCAGGGGACACCCTAGACAGGTCACCAGTCTGTCACAGGGCTACATACAGAGACAAACAATCACTCTCACATTCACACCTACGGGCAATTTAGAATGATCAATTAACCTCAGCATATTTTTGGACTGTGGGAGGAAGCCGGAGTACCCGGAGAGAACCCACGCATGCACAGGGAGAACATGCAAACTCCATGCAGAAAGATCCCGGGAAAGCCGGGACGTGAACCAGGGATCTTCTCGCTGCAAGGCGAAAGTGCTAACCACTACACCACTGTGCAGCCCTACTATATGAAACATTACAAATTAATTTCTTTGTTTTGTTCACTGACTGTACTCAACATTTAACCACTTTTACTGTGCTTGATTTAGCATAATTCTCATTATATATACACTGAACAAAAATATAAACACATCGCTTTTGTTTTTGCTCCCATTTTTCATGAGCTGGATTCTAAGGTCTAAGACTTTTTTAGGTACACAAAAGGTCTATTTCTCTCAAATATTGTTCACAAAATTGTCTAAATCTGTGTTAGTGAGCACTTCTCCTGTGCCAAGATAAGTCACCCACCTCACAGGTGTGGCAGATCAAGAAGCTGATTGGACAGCATGATTACTGCATAGGTGTGCCTCAGGCTGGACACAATAAAATGTGCAGTTTTACTGTATTTGGGGGGGTCTGGAGGAGGAGGGTCAGAAAACCAGTCAGTATCTGGTGTGACCACCATTCGCCTCAAGTAGTGTAATGTGTTATAACACATCTCCTTAGAGCTGATCAAGCTGCTGATTGTGGCCTGTGGCATGTTGGTCCACTCACTTTAAGAACAATGCATAAGATCCCCTTTAGTAAAGCAGTTTTACAGTTTAAGGCAGTTTTTAAACAGATTCATGAAGTCACTTTTCAGACAGGCCTTTATTAGAGACTTGAATCAAAAACCTGTATTTATTCAATTTATTTTTGTTTTCAAGGATGCACAAAGGATCACTTTAATTCATCTTTTTAGTGAATTAGTCAGACTAATAGTGATATTACTTTGGTTGTTCTCACACACAATAACTATTCAGCTTGATTTAGAAAGTATAAATTGCCTAAAACTGCAATAAATAAATAAACGTAGAAATTGTTTTGGTGGTGTCATGCAATATGTGTTTACAGGGTTGCATTGCAGAGTTTCTATTCCTTCAAATGTGGTTTTATTGGTTTCGATTCTGCTTTGTGACTCCGCCTGCGCTTATCTAGAGACACTGCTGACCACAATAAAACACAGGAAAGCAGATATAGTGGTTCGTACAGCATCGACCCACACCTGCCTCAGATATCCAGGAAATGAAGTGTTCTTCACGCACAAGATCAGAGTAACAGTAAGTACGATCTATAGAGACATAAGCTCTGAAAATGAAAAAAAGAGAAGTGTTTTTCTGGATTTAATTCAGTTTAATTATAGATCTGATACAAAAGAGATATTTTTTGTTTTCTATAAGTAAGATATTACTGTAGGCTTCGTGCTCTCAGATATCTCCAAATAAGCATCAACTTTATTATAATTTAAAAAACAAAAAATTTACATTATTAATAGTATTTCTGATTACTAAGACATTTTTTTATGTTTCTGTAATGGTTAATACGCACGCATGTTTCAGTGCAGCGTTTCCTATCATGAAGTCTTCAGTGCACAGCTCCTCCTGAAGAGTGTTTCTAATTTTTCACCAACAGAGACCAAAGGACTGATTCCTGATCAACAATGACATCAGTGCTGGTCCTGTGCTGCACAAAGTAAGTGTGATTTTCTAGTTTACAGTTGTGCTCAAAACAACAGCAATAGTGGTGGGCGGATCGATCCAAATATCGATAATATCAATACCAGCGTTGGTATTGATATCGAACGACACCAGTGAAATGAGATCGATACTTTAGTTTCTCTCCTGTATGCCTGAACTGATGCAGTCATCAAACAGGTGTCCTGTCTGTTAGAGCTCTTCTTGTCACAGAACAGAGCCGCATTAGGGCCATTTCTCAATATGCCTACTTGTCCATACTAGCATTCTTGGTATTGAGAAACAGCCTCTTCCTGTGTTTGGATGTTTTACCATCACGTGACTCAGCAGCCCCAGACAATCTATCAAATGGGCTCAGCCAGTTCCACCACATATATAATAGCAGTGAAAAGTTTTACTTAATTTCTGTCAGTCTGTTTCTGTCTGATGTGTAAAGTGAGCTGTTTAGCTGTTGTACGTTTCTTAACACTGAGAAAAGAGGAGGCAGAGAGGGAGAAGTCCGACTGAGACATAGCTGATAATCAGACTGCAGGCAGGAAGATACTGAACCGGTGAGACAATTACAAAGACTAGAGCTGTAGCAGGGCTGCAAAATGAAATAATCATTCATCATAACCATGATTTTAGCTTCTAACTACTATACAAAAACAACTGACTGCGATTTTTAAATTTTAAAAATGTGTTCTGCTCTTAAAAGACGTAGTGCACTCAGATGTGCTGTTTTCTCCGCTCATAGAAAACAACACATGGATAAAATCAACCGTTTTCATCTTGGACTAATCTGAAATGAGGACACTTTACCTCACTCTTTTCAAAGTAATCTTTGCTCACAGACCTGTCTGAGCACCGCAGCCACTGACTAGCATCAGTCTACACCGTGAGGCGTTTAGGGAACATCTGTAAATGTAGTGTCTATGAGAAGCAAACGTTCAGCTAGTGAGGTGTTTTACCTGTAACCAGGTGGGACCAGGTGGGCGTGAACAACTGACAATGTCTGTCACACTTTATTATCAAAGACAATAACCACAGTGGGGAAAAAAATTAAAAGATTGCTTTCAACATTACAAAAGTAATTCAAAAATGCATCTTAAAAGAGGATTTTCTGTTTCAGTGATAGATGTATTGCACAAATATTGGCCAAACTGTCAAAAATGATTTAAGGAGGTCATTCCTCACATTGGGATTTCATCGACAACCCAGATTCTTCCTCCTGACCCACAGAAAACCTACCCAGGAATTAGTCAGATCCTTAGACCCAGTGAGCATTTACAGCCCCATCGTCATTCCAGATTTGAACCAGATACAGTACCTAAACTTTCATCTAAACCCTCCAACTACTGAAAAAGTTTGGAGTATCTGTATCGGTATTAGCGATACTGGCCGTCTATTTACTTGGTATCGGATTGATACCAAATCTTGCAGTAAACACAAAACAGCATTATGTTTGAAAAAGTGAGTAAAGCTCAAAATGCTCATAATAGCTTTTATATCCATACATACAAATGCAAACATTTACTGTATAAACTGAAAAATGCTTGAAGATTTAGCCTTCCTGTGAATCACTGGACTAATAGTTAGTTGTATAACCACTGTTAGAGCTGCTTTACATCTGTGTTGCATGGAGTCGACCAACTTCTGGTAGCTGTGAGCAAATGTTTCAGCCCAGGACGATTGGACTACAGTCCAGAGTTCCTCTGCATTTCATGGTTTTTCACTGTCTACACAGTGTACTGTGGCTTGATATAATTGATACCAAAAACAGTGATTGAGCTGGTTGGGGATGTTGGATTGCTATTATTTTAAACACAACTGTACATGTGCCTGTCAGTGATTACAACTAAAATGTTAGTAAGAAATACTAAAATGTCGTCTCTTACTGTCCTTAGAAACACCTCAACATAAAAATGGACAGCGGCCACTCAGAGATGGGTGAGTATGAAATGCTGAATATCACTACAGTGTAGTAGAAATAAGGTATTTAAGAAAAGGTATTGATTACAGAAATACTAATTAATCTGGATCCTGTAGGAATCCACGACAGTTCAAGTTCAAGTTTTAAATCTTTTGTCACTCTCATATGCTGGTTTTAAACTACAAATGTACTTTTTGTAAAAAGTGCGTGTACACTCAACACAATAAAGCATTTCTGACACTCTTTCATTAAGATGTCAACTTTTTTATTATACTGTAATGGTATTTAATATATATTAAAGTAAATCTCTATAGAAGATTTAACTGTGATGCAATAGATTTTAATAAACTCCTATGGTTTAAAAAATAGTTTGACTGTACTAAAGATTAATATTGAAACAAAAAATGCTTAAAGGTGAGTGTAGAATATATAAAATTTTCACCTTTGCGAATAACTGATGGAAAATATAAAACATTTTCAGGATGTTGTAATCTTTTACAGATGCAGTACGACTCTGCATAGCACATGTCAGTAAAAAAAATTATCACATGAACTTTCCAGCTTCCCTTGTTCTAAAGTGAAAAGACAAATTCTAGCTATTGATCACAGAGCTGGTCAAAGATGTGGAATTACAGAATATGTGATGCTGCTTTCAACAAAATGCCATGATTAACAGTTGTGCTGTTGTCTTTAATAGTGTGGTGTCAGCAGTTGAGCACTGTGTGTTACAACTATATGATGATTTATGCATTACATACTGCATTTACTGCACAGATTTATCAAAGCAAATCAGAAAAGATGCATTAGACTGCTGATTCATTATACACGTTTTTTACTGTTTTGCTTCACAGAGTGGCAGGAACTGTCCTATGACAGATGGACAGAATCTCATGTGAGCTCCTGGCTGAGAGCCATAGGAACAGAAGAAACACACATCAAAAAACTCAAGAAGAAGAAAGTGACAGGAGCAGTTCTGACAACTCTACAGAGGGAATTCCTCAGCAACACTGTAAGAATGAATACTGTCCAAATTGAACATCTGCTGAGGAAAAGAGATGAACTTCTAGAGTCAGGGCAAGAAACAAACCTTTCCTCTCAGGAACCGTGTGATGCAGCAGAGCAGGCGAATATTCCCACAGAATGCAGTGACAGTTTAACATCCTCAGGAGAAGCGTTGCGTTTTTGTGAGTACCGTAAATTTGACCAGAATGAAAAAGACTGTAGGTATGTAAAGCACAACTTGCTTCATCCAGAGACAGGAAGTGACAACATGCTTGTTCCATGTCATGAATATAAGTCGCTTGAGAATGCACACAAACAAGACTCAAAAATCCTAAAAGTAAAAGTTGCAATTGAGGTGTTAAGGTTTGCATGTGCCTGCATGAACATGAGAGCCAATGGAACAATTCATTTCGGCATTATGGATAAAGTCAAAGGCACTCACAAGCACGGGGAAATCATAGGGATACCGCTCAAAAATCAGGAGGACTTTGTGGATGCTTTAGATTACATTGAAAGTTGCTTCAAAGGATCAAATCAACAAAGTGATGCCAGGAGGTGCATAAGGAACCCTCAATTCATCGAGGTGCTTGACAAAGAAACTACTGAGAGGACATGGGTCATTGAATATGACATTATCCCAAAGGCAGCCATTGTAAAAGATAAGATATACAGCGTTGGTGTCCCCAAATTCACTGAGAAGGACAAAGTCAAATGTGAAGAGAAGATTCCCTACTACAGAGCAGGAGCCAACACAAAACGAGTAACTGATGATGATCTAGTTCAGTTCATCCAAGGGCTGAGAGAGAAAGATCAACAGAGGGAGGAGGCAGAAGCTTCAAGCAACGAAACACCTCAGGACTTCAGAGAGGATCAAAAGAGAAAACTCCTCATCCTGTTAACATGTGGAAAAGCACGTATGGACAACTCTCTGTATTACATTGTTGTCACAAACAAAATTCAGCCAGAGCATCTTGACAGCATAGACTTCTTGGTTAACATGAATCTATTCTGTGTGTTTGATTTTGATCCTGATTCGAAGACATCTGGTCTTTGTGGGACATACAAAAAACAGAAGGCTGCAAATCTTCACTTTCTTAAAGACTACGCAAATGACAACAGATCAGAGAGTTCTGATTTCATAAAATCTTTGCAGCTTTTTGAAAAAACAAGCTGGATTTTCTGCAATGGAAGAAGCGACTTCCCTGGTGGGGAACAAACCTGTGATGAGACAACATGGATCAGAACAAGAAAAAAGAAGCTGAAAAAAGCAGTGTCGGTCATCTGCAACGACATCCTTCCCAGACGTTCCTTTGTCGTTCTGTTCTTGCTCTCATCTGATGTTGAGCAGCCACTTGTTGAGACTTTCCATGAATTCTATGCCGAGATGAACGGGCATGACTTTTTGACTGTCCTATCAGAGTCAAAAGAAAACTCCAAAAAGTTCTCAAGTCTTGCTCAGGTGTCGTGTCCCACATCTACACTCAGAGACATCAGTGTTGAAATGCCACTGAGTCATGTGGACGCCACCGTTCAAAGCATTCAGCTCTCAAAGAATCAACCCACAAGGACATTACCGGTGTTCAGCGGAGGCCTGTGCTTCTTCAAGTCTGTTGAGGAGGCTACGCTAGATTCTTTGGAAATCATCAGTGTTGACCAGTGTAATGAAACAAAACTGGAGAACATGACCCAGAAAGAGATCCAACAAACTGATATCTACTTCTATCGAGGTGGAAAGATAGACTGGCTCAACTTCTGGCTTGCCGACAAACGCAAGTGTGGAGATATAATAAAGAGGGACGCCTACAAAGAAGCTAGCACAATCCTGGACAACATAGTACCAAAGCCAAAGCGTTCCGTAGAGAGTGTGATCATATACCATCAACCTGGTAGTGGTGGCAGTACAGTGGCACGTCAGATCCTTTGGGATAGGAAAAATAAAGTACGTTGTGCAGTAGTTAAACAGGGAAAGGAAATTACAACTGTTTGTGAGCATGCAGTGAAACTGAGGGAGCATAAAGAAAATGACAAAAACAACTGTCTTCCAGTGCTCCTACTGTTGGAGGACCACAATGCAGATTACACTGATGAACTCAGAGGACAGCTTGGGAATGTCATTGCAACCAAAAAGATAAATCCCTCCGTGTTGTGCTTTATCCTGCTCATCTGCAGCAGGTCAAATGATCCAGAGAGATTGTGCAGAGCATCTCCATCTCAAACAGTAGCAGTCACACACAAGCTGTCCGATGCAGAGAAGCCTTTGTTTTCAGAAAAGCTTGAGCAACTCAAACTGGAGAACGAAACAGAATTCATTCTCACATTTGTTCTGATGAGTGAAGAGTTTAAATCAAGTTATGTTGAGGACTTTGTAAAGAACCTTCTTGATAAAACTGATCATTCAACGCTCATTACCCGCCTCATCAGATTCGTGGCTCTCTTGTATTCCTATGTCGATGATTCGTACATATCTGCGTCACACTGTGAAGCATCTCTTGGCATGCGTGTCTATGTGAACGGTGCTCGGCACCATGCCTTTGTGGAAGATTTCACTGAGGAAGCTAAGCTTATTCTCATCCACCTTAGACAAAGTTCGACACACATCCAGTCAATAAAGATTATTCATCCACTGGTGGCAAAAGAACTTCTGGGCCAGCTGTCTGAAAATGTGCCTCAGAGTGATATTGCCATGGATCTCATCACAGACAAGGTTCTTGTCAATCACAGGTTCGATCAGGATACATTCCTGAAGTTCATCAAAGACTTGTTCATTCGACGCAACAAAAAAAGCAGAGGAGATCTTGCAGACACAGCTTTTTCACCCTTCATCGAGCATGTCACTAAAGAATGTGGTGTTCAGAAAGCTGTTGACCTGATGAAAGCTGCTTTCATAGCTTTGAGAAACGATGCATATGTGGCACAACAGCTTGCCCGGCTGCTGTACACAAATTTCAGATTTCAAGAGGCCCTTGAATGGGCAGAAAAAGCAAAATCTCTTCTTCCAAGTGACACATTTATCCTTGACACACTGGGACAAGTTTACAAGTGGTGGTTTTGCCACTTGTTTGACAGCCTTGGGCAAGAAGAACCATCCCCTGAAATGGGAATTGAAATCATAAACATTGCACTCAAAGGAATCAGAGCCTTTCGTGCCTCTGAAAAAACGCCAACAAAAGAAAATGTCACCTTTAACAGTTCATACTACGGCGAAGTAGATGTTGGCTGCAGGCTGCTAAAATTCCTGTCAGTAGTAGATGTTTTTTCAAACAATACTGGAAAGACAGAGTTGATGCGGTACTTGTTAACAGAATACATCCCAGCAGAGGTCCACAAACCCTGGCAGGACTTTCATCAGCAGTTGAAAGGTTTACAAAGGAACTTGAGCCATGCACTTGAGTACATTTCTGAAGACCTCAGCTACTTTCAAACTGACATTAGCGAGGAGGATGAAGAGCTTGATGCAAGGGATCCAGAACAACTCTACAATCCAAGAAAATGGTTAACAAGGAAGAGTGCTGTCTATGCTGGATTTTTTTGCAACATACCAGAGGAGAGTGACGAAGCAGTGATGACATGGCCAGAACAGCTGAGAGACTTTCTGCATTCCAAAAGCAGATGAGAATCCACAAGCTTGGTGGAAGTAACGTTACATCCATTCTCAACTTGCATTATGACAAGAAACCACAGAATGCAGGACATAAGCTTGAGAGCATTATAAACATGTATCAAGAAAACCAGACATGGAAAAACCTCGACCAAGCAGAACTCACAAAATTCATCTTTTGCCAAATAGCTCTTAACTGTATTCTACCAGGGTCCTCAAAGCTCCTGTCCCTTCACGAACTCCAGGATCTCAGCAAGAGATTTATTACAAGAGGGAGAAACGTGTCATCAGCAAGTGCTCTCTTCCTTCTCTCCCTTCTGTTTTGGCCTGAGACAAGCAATGAACTCAGTTCTGCCGATGCAAAGATCCTTTCATCAGCCATTGATGAACTTCAAAAACTCTGGGAGATAAAATTCCAATACATGACTCCAAGGAAAAGCAGGACCGCGACACACTTCTATCTGGCAAAGCCAAGAGGTCTGAACAAGATTGTCCACAAGAGTGCAATTGAAAAGCACATTAAAGGTACTCTGACTGAAAGACAACTAAAATGGCGTGGAGGGGAAGTTTGGAAAACCAAGGAGGTGATGCAGCTACTGAAACGAGTTGAAGGGTGGACAGAAAATGGAAAGCTGTTTGTGAAAGTTGGAGGAGATCGCATGATTAGAGTATTTCCTCGATATTCTGCCTCCCTGCCAAATGGGAATGAAAATGTTACCTTCTACTTGGGCTTTTCATTTGACGGAGTGGGCGCCTTTGACATCCAAGTGACAGAATAATGCTCAAAATATAAACCTGCATATTTACAGATTTGCAAAAAACTGAAACTGGTCATGATCTTGAGAGGTTTCTTTCCAATAGGAGACAAAACTACAGATTTATCAGATTAATTTACTCATTGGAAAGATGAAATGTAACCAGTTTAAACATTATTTTTCTTGTTTGGGGTTTGTTTTTGTTTTGAGTTTAAATCGTCTTTTTTGCCTGTGCTTTTATTCATCTTTGAAAAATCCACTCCTTAAGACAACAGTTGGATATTATTGTGTGCGTATATATAATATATGGAATCATAGGCCAGCTTTTACTGGGAGATGGTTCTCAAAAATATGCTTGTTGAATCTAGGGGTATTAAACTGATGGTAAATATAAAACAAAGCTATTCTTGGCTCAAATTTATGCGAACAGTGAAGGACTCGAGCCTTGAATTATTTTTTTACTAAGCCTTTACCTTTTAGAATATTTTTTAACACTGTTTTTGCAGTTTATTCCTTTTTCTTGTTTGTTGTATACTGCTTAAATGATTTGAGAAGTGTAATGTATTTGTCGCAGTAAAATGTTTAAAACATTTCATGGTGAGATTGCAAATGAGATTTTCAGACAATTGTGTTTTTGTGCAAATCATCTATCATTCATCTTGGTATATTTCATTATCCAAATCTCACAAACATTTTGCTTTTTTTAAAATCAAATATTTGATGTCAACACTTTCAAAAAAAAATTCTTTGTAATCATTATGCTGATAGATTTAGAAATCCAGAAGTGGCCTTTCCATACAGAATAAAGGAAATGCAAAGAAAAAAATGTGTTTTCACTCCTCAATAATGGAAATAACACACATTACAGTTTATACATTGGTTTATTTTTTTTAAAAAGTAAGCATTCAGACTTAAGTAGTACAGATATTGCAAGAAAAATATATCCTGCAGTGGGACAGAGGCTCAAACAGTAAAGCAGTTTTTGACTCTTCCAAAGTTTCCTGGTAACATCACATTTTGACAAGTTATGAAATAAGTACAAGCCAAACAAACTGTGAAATCTTTTTGTGAAACAGTGTTCTGTATTCTGTGGCAGGTAAAGGTTTTTAAATACTTTTGTGTACGTGACACCATACTTACCAAAGAAGAGTCTGTATAACTTTAATTGTGTGGCATTGAAACTGGTTTTAATAGAGGTTATTCTCACCAAAAATAACGCTGAAATGTTAAATCAGTAGTGGCAAATTGTGTTGCACATCATAATGTAGACTACGACTGATGGGGAATTCCTTAACTGATTGGCTGCCATCGGTGTAAAATGCTTGAGAACTGAATCGTGTGCACACCAAACACAGCATGATGAAAATTAAAATTACATTAGTGGTACTTACAGCTTTAACTAACCTGTAACTGGCAGAGATTCGTCTTCATGTAATGGTTAAAATCAAATGATCAAGTGAGGAAAGCTGATGAAACAAACAGGATTAAGTAGTAAAGCCATTTTACAAACATATAAAGACTCATTTGTTCATCCAAACTCCCCAACACACATTTAATTTGTAAACTGGCTGCAGGTGTAATGGTGGTGCTCATGTGGACCTCCAATAATTTTGACCAAGAAATTAATATTTCATAAATAAAACAATATTACAGTGGACTTTAGGAGTAGTCAATATTCTTAGCTTCTAAAGGAATAAAGTTTCATTTAAAAGCTCTGCATTATCAGTAAAGAGCCATTAAATGAAAACAAAGCTTTCTGATGTTTTCATCAGTAAAGAATGGAGGATGTGGCAGATAATAGCTTAACAAGAAAGGAGAGAATATCATTTAAATGAGCTAACATGCCTGAAGATAATGATTCCTAAACGTAACACAAACAAGGGCCTTCACCAAACTTGCTGCAAGTTTGGGGACATTGATATCCAACAGCCTGTCAGCTGTGAGGGCCCCTGGTAATGAATGAGAAGACAGAAAATGGTGAGACTTGCCTCAGGCTGAAACAGGGCTACACTGAGACAGGGCCTCAGCCAGTCCCCCATGGCATTGCTACAGGGAGAAGAGAAATCTGGGTTTTAGCACTACAGCCACTACCGACCCGGATGTTATGCAGCTGTACAATGCACTCAGTGTGTCAAAGGCCAGTCTGCCAGTGCCATGTACAGAGCATCAGTAAAAAAAATAAATAAAACAGCTTATAGTCAAAACATTTACCAACATTTCTCATTTTAACTAAACAAAGCATTTCTGTCATCACTGTTCATCTTCAAGACAATAAAAGCACAGTCACCATGTAGTTCATAACCCGAGTACAAACCTGCTAGGACGTCTCTTTGCCCTCTAGCATCCCGCAAAAAAGAGTCTTACATTTTTCCCACATTTTATTACAATACAGTTTGACAACGATACATATACCATTCCATTTAATACCTCATCTATTCAGGGTTAAGGGATGTTTCTCAAAAAGATATTAACATGAAACAGAACCAAAGTTACTAGAAGCCCTCACCAAACAAAGTTGGGGACACAAGTCCAACAGCACTACGTGCTGTGAAGGCCTCACCGTTTAGCTTAGAACAGAAATGTATTTACATCAAACTTGCCTTGATAAAGGGTGGGTACTGCCCATGTAACTCCAGCGCCTTCACAACACTACGAACCATATCTACTACACTCTATACACCTAAATGAAACATGAGAAGGAAAAAAAGCCACAGAACAGAGATGGTTTGAATGAGAATCAAATGGAACAGTTCATAGTCTTGGTTAGGTACAGTGTAAATACTTCCCATGCGCTCTGTGATGCTTTTATAGCTCTTTTTTTTGTTGTTGTTGTTGTTGCTTATTTAGTGTCTCTCCCTCATAGCTCAGTAGTAGAATAAACAGTACACTGTGGTACTACAATACCAATACTGATTTCTCTACTAGCAGCTGAGGACATTAGAAAATGGTTGAGTGTCCAAACCTATTGAAGAGAGGAAGGCAGACTTCAGTAGCGGCCTCCTGGAGACATGACAGGAGGTCTCATACCCATGGGCGGCCTTGGAGGGGCTCCCTGGTACCCCGGAGGAACTACAGGTGGGGCCTGTCCGTATGGAGGCATCCGTCCTGGCATGAAGCCTGGTATCCCCTGGGGTGGACCACCGTACTGGCCTGCAACAACACACACTTGTTGGCTTTATTTAGAAAAAAAAAAAACAGGAGCAGAAAAATTGAAGTTTTCCTTAAGAAGACATTTAAGTCTGTAGACGTTCGTGCTGTATTTAATACATCTTGAAACTAGTAATTGAGACCATAAACTCGTTAAGAAAACGTTCCATGAGATAAAAAATAAATAAATCTGGTAAGAAGTAGGCTAATTTCTCATAGATTTTTATACAATTCTTATTCTTTTTGCAACTACAGGAGTCGCCCCCTGCTGGCTGTTAGAGGGAATGCAGGTTTAAGTCACTTTACAGCTGGAGGTTATTTCCATGTTTTATACATTACGTGTAGTTAGGCACAGTGGTGCTTTGAGCTACATGCTAACAGTCACATACTGAAGCTAAGCAGGTAGAACCATCATCATTAGCATGCTAACATTTTAACTGTTATTACTCAAAGTACAGCAAAGGTCGATGAAAATTTTACTGTAATTTCTCCCATTCTTTGTTTAGCACCTAGCTGAATCTTTGACCTGATGCAGTCATTACAGGACAGGAAGGTTTCATCATCTGGGGACTAGGAATGACATAAGGCAGCCACAATTAGTCAGAATAACAGATGCTCAAAATGTCAATATTTTTAGTCTACGCATGGTTTATAACATCTATTCATTACAACAGCTGTTTTTCTTTAGTATCTAGTCATTTGCTGCAGTCAGGACTACAGTTCTAGACAATACTTCAAATTATCACAAAATAAAAAGGTGGTTTGACACACAGGCGCAGGCACTTTACATCAATTTGTTCACTCATGATTAAATTGACAAATATAATAAAAAAAAATTTATAATTCCTAATATACCCAATAAGCTATCTTTGCATATTTCTTACTGTACTTACTTTTAAATGTTGTCTGATTGTGTGAATGCACTGACAGGGTCGCTGCTTAATTCTGTTGTATGCTGTGCAATGGCAATAAAGGAATTCTATTTAATTCTGTCAGTGCTCACATATATTGTATTTTAATCAAGCCAAATTCCCAATAAAGCTATTCTCATTGACATATTTTTCTGTATTTGTTATCTGGAGCAAAATAAAATAACTCAGATTGAGTTAATGAATAGTTATTTCAGTCTGGATCAAAGTTGTGCCATCCTTACAGTCATGCTGCCAGCACTGATTAAAATGTTGCGTCATTCAGTTGCACAGTGAAGTTGATGAGAAGTTCAGGCAGTGATTGAGATAGTAGCGATGTTTCAGATGGATTCTCATCCTATGTTTTAAATCCAACAGAAGCTAAGAATAAGCGTCTAAATGCCTTAAATTTGCAAGGTTTTTTGAACTCCAGCAGACGGTGGATACCAGGTATGGGATGCCTCATGCTGTGCTGTTGAGGAGCCATTATGCCACCCACGGGACCAACTGACGTCGCAGCAGAGGTGGTCTGGCCTTGGCGGGGAATACTGCACTGATATCTGGGGAGCTGAGCCCGTAACTCCTCCTACAGCACACAGAAAGCAGACCGGAGGAGTGATTGAAACTGAAGTTCTGTAAGGTTAAACAACATCAATCAGCTCTATTCAACAAACACCTGTTTTCATGGTTATCATGCTGACTACTGACTACTCAAACTGTGTAGCCACTTACTGTAAAAACTATAAAGAGACGGCTGCAGCTGGACCACTTACCAGTGAGACATCCTCATCAGGGTGGATCAACTTACTGGTTGCACTGGAGGTGGTGAGCGTGGCGGGCTTACTGGTCACAGTGGAGGGAGGTTTGGAGACCGTACTGCTGCCAGCGCTGGGGCTGGATACAGCTGCAGAGGCCTGAGTGTAGGCTGGGAATGTGGGCTTTAAGGGGTCAGAGGAGGTGGATGGGGGAGTGTGGGGGGAGCCTGACACAGTCTGCTGACTCTGAGGGGGAGAGAGGAAAGAGGAAAAACAGTAGTGAGACTCAGCTGAAAGGTATTTCAATTTCACAGGAGGACACTTGTAGTCTTACTTTGAGATTTGATTTCTGGTCCTTTTTAGGCTTGGCATTAATATATTAACATGTTTACTCACAGGAAGGACCAAGATCTCTTTACTTACATGGCAAGTTCACCCAAATCAAAAGAAAATAAACCATCTCATATTCACCTCAATGATAGCCAAGAAAAAGCTTTTGTTTATGTGCTGATTTTTTATTCAAGTATCCATCCAATTCATGCACCAACATTTTCCAAAAGAAACTTTACAGGCTTAATTTTGCCATTTGGTGTAAATATGTATTTCTTGTCCTTATTCAGTATTTGTGTGAACTTATTTTAAGAAAGCAACTTCGCATTCAGAATCGATTAATGCCAAGTCTATAAACGGGATCTTGATGGTCTCTATGACTTGTTTATGCCACTGTTGTTACACACATAAAAGAGTAAACCTATAAGCTAAATAATTTCTTCAAGCCTACAAGAAAACAAATCCAAAAGAGCATGCTGTGCTACGCAGCCCTTCAGCAGCTCAGACAAAAGAAGCCCACTGTACAAATCTGCATAACTCTTCCAAAAGTATTCTATAAATGCAGATTTGTAGTAAAGGAAAAAGCAAATAAACGTAAACTGATAAAAATTACAAAACACGCTATGAGGCTCTCTCCACATAAATGGCTAGACTATATCATCTGTTGCATTAAAAAAAACCAGCTTTGGCAAATAAAGTAGATTAAACCTGCCCAAGTACACCACAAGCAAATTCTACACAGTTGTGTGCATGCCAGTTGTAAAGCTGCAGGTTGTCAGAGTGAAGCAGGCAGACAGCTGCATACTTGGGATGTGAACAGAGCGTTAGAGGAAGCAGACTGAGAATCTGCACTTGATGCACTTGTACTTGCAACTCGACTTCCCATCTGTAGCACAGGAAAAAGGTGAAGAATAGAAAAAGTACATAAAATAATCCTTTATTTAAAGGAATATTTGGGTAAAGTCTCCCTGTGTGAGCTCAGCTATTCAAACATCCTTTTATTTGAGAGGAGAAGAGCATAATGTTTTGTCAGAATACTAAGAGGAGGTGGAAACTGTGCAGCTGTAAATGGTGCCATGAAGATTTTACCTGTCCAGCACTGGGGAACAGAGGTTTTGTGACATCCTGCTGGGCTGACAGAGCAGTCACAACAGAAACCGCAGGTCTGGTCAGGACGTTTGCAGTCGGTGGGACCTGAGGCATGTGTGTCATGCCTGGACGGTGACCCACTGGAGGAGGAATGCCTGATAACAGCAGGAACAAAAAAATCACTGCAATTTGGAGAATCGTCTCACAACAGCAGTGTTACCACATACTCTATCGTTACAAAGTTTGGGGTCACCCAGAAAATTCCATGCTTTCCATGAAAACTCCCACTTTTATCCATGTGCTAACATAACTGCACAAGGGTTTTCTAATCATCAATGAGCCTTTCAACACCATTAGCTAACACAATGTAGCATTAGAACACAGGAGTGATGGTTGCTGGAAATGTTCCTCTGTAACCCTATGGAGATATTCCATTAAAAATCAGCTGTTTCCAGCTACAATAGTCATTTACCACATTAACAATGTCAACACTGGATTTATCATTCATTTAATGTTATCATCATCGAAAAAAAATGCTTTTCTTTCAAAAATACGGAAATTTCTATGTGACTTTAAACCTTTGAACAGTAGTGTATTTACAAATTTCCATTTAAAAAACAGCATCTTTAATTATACTGACAAAGTAGGTTTGTTCTGAAAGTGTATGCTGGAAGGCCGTTACCTGGTGGTACACCTGGCATCATCGGAGGCATCATTCCACCCATCGGTATCATCCTGAACAAATGAGAAAAAAACTATCACGTTTACAATAAAATATGTAGCTCCAGAAGCTCAACTTGTTGACTAACAAGACAAACAGTTACCCTGGAGGCATCCCTGGCATTACAGGGGGCATTCCTGGCATCATTGGTGGGACCCCTGGCATCATCGGTGGAATTCCTGAAACATAGAGATAAATTATTAAAAATGGATGCGTGTCTCCAGATAATGAAGCAAAATACCTTGACATTTAACTAGACACACCTAAAACAAATCTACTGCAACAACTCAGCCAAATATTCGACATTTATGGAGCCTATAACACATGAATATACAGAATTAAAAATGTGGTGTTTTAAAGACACTTCGGTAGCATGTTAACAGCATTATGAAAGGAAAAAGTAGGAAATCGAAACAGCGTTGTTTAGGAGTAGTTCAATTAGGCCTGGGCAATAAAACAACAGCTATAAATACCATCAACACACCAACAATAGCAACAAGAAAATGATTTGATAGAATGTTTGATGGTTTCACTTTAATGCATTCAAACTGCCATGAAAGTACAGAATTAAAACACAAATGTTATTGATATTAACAAACCCCAAGTGTGCTCACATCCTGGTTAATAAACAGCCTGTCAAATCTTGATAATGGTGGTCATTTCTCTATTCGTGCTTATTCATTTGCACCAATTCTGTTTACGTATTTATATCTTTTTAGGATTTTTATTTTATTTGTATATATTATGCCTTTTTTCTATCTTTTATCTATAGCTGGGAGTCACCAATCGAAATTGCGCTGTGTGGAAACACAATGACAATAAAGATTCTTGATTCATGCTTACGTGTGCATGTATTTATTTGTGTGTTCTTTGTTGCATTAAAGTGCATAAATTCAAAATAAGGTGGTTAAATCAAACTAAACCTGCTTTCTGCTCGTCTGCTGTACCTTAAAAAGATAAATACGGTGTAAAATGGCTTAAGATGAACATGTCGGCAGTGTGTCCTTTAACATTTGTCGCAGTGTGAGCTTCTTTTGGGGAAGAAAATCAACCACAGAAGCATTTTAGCTAAAACTAGAACAGAAACACCAGCAAAGCAGTTGTTTTATTCATGCTTTATATATATTCTAAAAATGAAACCACATTTATTCCCTGGCAGGCAGTTGTCGTTGCATTGTAGTTTTGGTTGCTGCTGTTGCTTTTATTCAGCTGAACAGTTTGTATTTATGAATGTCTGCAGTCGTAGTTGCTAATTTTGTTTGTAAGTCAAATTTTACAAGCACATCACGGTTGTGTATATTCCCAAATAAATTAAACTTTTACTTTGACACATAAACTGCAGTGACCAGCTGCATCAAAGTGAAAGTAGCGCATTGAATTTATTTTGTCAATAATGGCTTTAATAAAAAGAATCACACCAATAATCAGAACAATGACAAATATCGGGCCTGATAGTTGGCTGGGATGGCAATCCGCCGATCCCTAATAGCTGCTACATTGCAGTTCCAGTTCAGTAACTGTGTCCCACCTGAGTAGCTGCCTGGTGGTATCCCTGGAGCGCCAGAGCCAGGAGGTATGCCAGGCTGGGTCATAGGGGGGATGTAGCCGGCCTGAGGCTGACCCGCTGCAGGCTGCTGGAACGAGGGACCCGGCTCATCGTCATCGTCGTACTCATCAGAATCATCCTGGTTCTGCTTTTTCTTCTGAGTCTCTGAAGATAAGGAGAAGCAAAATCAGTCTCTAGAACAGACCTTAACTAGACCGAGCATTCAGATATTCTGGTACCTTGGTTCTTTTGTTCCAGCACTCTTCTCCTCTCCTCCATGTCTTTTTCTGGAATACCCTCCATGCCGTATATTTCCAGTTCAATATCTGTCCTTCCAGGTATTGCATTAGGAACTCCGTCGATGGTCTCTTTATGTACCTAGAAATAAAGCAGCGTCACAGCACATAGCAACACACATTTGTTTGACTTTCTGAGATGATTTGCATTATTACTGTTTCCCCACCTGCATACAGTGGATTGCCAGTCCGGGTCCGGTGTACAGCTTCTTATGACAGATGTGGCACTTGAAATGTTTGGCCTTCTGATGCTGAATGAGAATCTTTTCATCATCAAAGTCTCTGTTACAGTACCTGAGATCACGGTTTAGGAAAGTTATAAAGGTGGTGGTTGCGTTGTTATTGTACAGCTGAGTGTTTTCCACTGCTATTTAGCCAGAATAGACATAAAAGATATGAAAAAAGACCTGAACGATTGCCCTGAATATCCTGTTAGTATGTTTTCTTCAAAGCTTGTCACTGATTTGAAGCTAAACGGCCGACAGTGTGAACAAAATCTCTCATGCTAGCCACAAGCTGCTAACGGTAGCTTAAAGTAAACGTTAGCTTAGCAGATAGGAGCTAACGCTGTCGACCACAGAGCAGAAAGAGCGATAAAACACTAAATATAAATACAAAAGGATACCAGCACCAAGGCTTCATTTGCTTTTTCTTCTTTCTCCCCATAATTCCAGCTCTCTCAGTGCGCCGCTGCTCTGCTAATTCGGTAAAAATACAACCGTTGACAGGAAGATGGCGTCGGACGGTTAGTAAACACGGAGTCTGCGCAGTACCGCCCCCTACTGGTTCGGAGTAACACTGCGCCAACTTTCACTCGTGATGCTGCTGCTGTAGGAATTGATTTTAATTGATCTGTGAGTAATTAATCCGCTGCTTATAGCTTTTAAAGTAATTCTCATTTTGGATATGTACAGTCCAACTCTTTCATCACAATTTTTCATTTAGTGAGTAAAGAATATTGTCTTATTAACTGAAATTTGTATGAAAATTCTTCTATTTTCTACTTTTTCTTCAATTGGAAAATCCAAATCACAATCAATTTCAAATCACAATTTAAGCCTCACACCCCCCCCACCACCACCTTCATTGTTTTGCTATTATAATTCATCCTCTGCATTTGTTTGTTTTAGCCAGCCATTATTATACTGTTAATAACTTTCCATATGTGCTTGTTATTTCCTCCATGTATTCATATTTACTATTGCATATTATTAATTTGTTTTTTTCTCTCTTCTGTAGTTTGTCCTTTATTTATCTTTGCTATCATTTTTTTTTTTTTTTTTTTTTTTGGTCTCCCCTTTTACCCTCATCTTGACCAGTTGAGGCAGAGTGATGCCCTCCCTGAGCCTGGTTCTGCTGGACATCTCTTCTTGTTAAAAGGCGATCTTTCTTCTCCACCATAACAAATAGAAAACAAAACAAAACAAAAGATAGGAAAAGAAGGGGGAGAAGAAAGGGGGCCCCACAGGGGACAGTGCTCTCCCCCTTTCTCTTCACCCTGTACACATCGGACTTCCATTATAACTCTGGGAGCTGTCACCTCCAGAAGTTCTCCGATGATACAGCCATTGTTGGGTGCGTATCTGAAGGGGACGAGCGGGAGTACAGGATGGTCATCTCTGACTTTGTTGACTGGTGTGAGCTAAACCATCTGCAGCTCAACGCCAGTAAGACGAAGGAGATGATCGTGGACTTCAGCAGGAGGAGGACATCCCAGACTGAACCGGTGAACATCCAGGGTTTGGACATTGACATGGTGGACACATACAAATACCTGGGTGTTCACCTCAATAATAAACTGGACTGGACACACAATACAGAGGTCCTGTACAAGAAGGACCAAAGTCGTCTCCACCTGCTGAGGAGACTGAGGTCCTTTGGAGTGTGCAGGACTCTGCTTAGGACATTCTACGACTCTGTGGTAGCGTCTGCTATTTTCTATGCAGTGGTCTGCTGGGGAGCAGGGAGCACTGAAAGGGACAGAAAGAGACTAAACAGACTGGTCAGGAGGGCTGGTTCTGTCCTGGACTGTTCCCTGGACTCCATAGAGGAGGTGGGTGAGAGGAGGATGTTGGCAAAGCTCACATCCATCATGGACAATCCCTCTCACCCACTGCATGACACTGTGGGGTCTTTAAGCAGCTCCTTCAGCAGCAGACTGAGACATCCACCCTGCAAGAAGGAGCGCTATCACAGGTCCTTCATTCCATCTGCTGTAAGACTTTACAACATCAGCATCACTGGCTGATGTTAACATAAATGGACTCATATCATTACCACCCCAAACCATAAAATTTGCACTGACATTCTTGCACTGCACATCTCTGCACTTTTAAACTTTATTTTTATTTTTATTTTTTCTGTTAAAAAATTTTGCCACCCTTGTATATATTGTAAATAAAGCTGCTGTAACAATGTAAATTTCCCCTGGAGTGGGGAGAAATAAAGAACTTTATCTTATCTTATCTTTAAAAAGAATGGAAAGCATATATTGGAATCCAGAGAATTTTTGGATTTGTTGGGTTACTTGTTTTTGGAGAGTCGTAACATTATTTTTAAATTTGTCAGGTGAACCACCATAATCGATAATAGTGTGGGGCCTCAGCCTTGATATTTGTATTAGTTATGTTAATCTCCATGGTTAATAATGATATAGGGTCTGAGCTTTAAGATTTATCATATTCAGGTACAACTGTATTTTCTATAATACAGTAGGGCTAATCCTGAATATTTAAGTTACTCAGGTAAATTTACATCATAAATAACACTGTAAACAACACAAATCTGTTTATTGTGTAAAGCACTTTGACACAATGGCCAATACGTTATATGTGCTAAAAATAATGAGAATTAAATTTTAAAAATTCTGCTTTATTTTGCAATTAATTCTGAAATTGTTTTCTTCTTC
Source organism: Amphiprion ocellaris (assembly GCF_022539595.1). Lineage (NCBI taxonomy): Eukaryota > Metazoa > Chordata > Actinopteri > Pomacentridae > Amphiprion > Amphiprion ocellaris. The sequence continues at coordinate 30,915,164 of NC_072784.1, forward strand.
CCATTTGCTCTATAATTCAAAATGACTGCTTGTTTGAAACATACACATTTTCAGTTTAATGCAACATCTACATCGAGCTACAGTTCATAGTAATGCATTTTAAACAGCTAGAATTTAAAAGTGTCAGCTATCGCTAAATCTTTAAACTACGACATTGTTTTCAGAAAAATATCAGGCAGAGCTTAAATCTACAGTTTTAGCAATAACACGTTTGACGTAGGAACTAACATAAGAACGCTATGTTGTACTCGGACATATTTCAGAACGTACACACTGGGCATGCGCAGTAGACACGTAAACGAAAGTATCTGCTGCTTGTACGAGCAGTTGTGTTTACGCTTTTTTTTAAAAAAAAATCTCAGCAAGTGAGACGAGCTTTAATATCCACTAAACAGCGCATTTACAGAATAAAATCCGTGTTTTGCGGGTTTAGCAGCAGCATGTTCACCTCCCAGACCTCGTCCTTCCAGGATTCTATTGACGTGGAAGAGAGAGATGACTTTGACAGCGAGGAAATTTCGGGATACAGCCAGAAAATTCAGCTCAACTGCTACTACACCATCTATCTGTATCAAGGCACCAGGTAAAGGTGGACATTACTCGCCCTGGTTCCTGCTGCGGACATCTTTCTGTGTTTTATCTCCGTAAATAACGAGAATTTTGCAGTTAGCTTTGTTTCCACGGTATGTTGTTACTGTTATGTAGTCATTATTTTAAAATGTGTTTTTATTTTCTAATTATTAGTATGCACTGTTGTTCACCCATATTCCAGAAGGCATCATTTTTTCCTGAATGCAACCAGGAAAAAAAATCCCAGACGTGGAATTATTATGAGTTCTATTTGTTTCTTCAGTTGTTGTAGTTGCTTGTCCCTGAAACTCATGCAGGTAAAAACCGACTTCATACGTTAAAAACTAACCAGATGATGAGTAAACTGTCAATTGTCTTAGATCTGAGGCTTCTGGGGAAAATGTGGCATGGAACCAGAGACGAGCAGACTCCACAACCAGTCAGGATGACTTTAGGTAACAAAGGAGCCATCTGTCCACCTTCTCCTTGCTTTCAGTGCTCCTGTCTTCTCTGGCTTTCACTGTTGTGCGTTGGTGTGTCCACGGGCTGCCACTGGACGTCCAGTCAACATGGAATCAGTGCTGTTTTCATTCGTGATTTCGTTCTGATTGCTCATTGCTGTGCTGCTCGGTTGCAATCTCAACGGTGTCTTCACTTCCATGCGTCATGTGAAGCTGGCAGTGAATCATCTGGTGAAGCTTTAAAGTGACACCCAGGCACAGTTCCAGCATCGTGGCTTAGTGGTGTGTTGTGTTGGATCATGTGTGGCTTATGGTCATCAGCTTTCTTCATCTCCTCTCCATTGACTTGGTTTGGCTTCCAAATTTCCAGCCCGGCTGCTTGTATCCGTTCTGACTCTGTGTCCTGCCCACAGCCTGACGCTGGTCGACAGCAGCCTGCCGCTGGAGGCGGAACCAGAGCTGCGGACCTACATTTCAAGGAGGCTGAGCAAAGGAGCCCTGCTTGGAGGGATGGGAAACATCGCCACTGTGGAACTCAGGTAACAAGCTTTCACATTCCCCAACAACCTTCCAGTCAGCAGCAAAAAAAATAATCTTTTTTTAAAGTTTTTTTTTAGGCTGCACAGTTGAAGAACTGTTGTTTCATTCATTGGGCTTGGACAGACATTCAGGTGGACTGCTATAGATCTACCTGGGAAAGGTCGTTATCTAATGACGGTGCTGCGTTGTAGGGGGTGGTGCAGTGCATGTGGTCCCATTGTTAAAGGGCAACAGTTGATTTAGGGACAAAACAAGAATGAAACATGTGTTCTGTCATTTTCAGACAGCAGTAATGAAAAGGGAAGAAGAACAGCCTCCCTGCTGTCTAATTCCAAACAAATAATCCCATTAAGGCTTCAGAGGAAAAACATATCAAGGCCATTAGCAAGGTTTTATGCACAGTGGCTCGGTGGTTAGCAGTTTCGTCTTGCAGCTAGAAGATCCTGGTTTGCGTCCCAGCTTTCCTGGGATCTTTCTGCATGGAGTTTCCATGTTCTCCCTGTGCATGTATGGGTTTTCTCTGGGTTCTCCGGGTCCCTCCTACAGTCCAAAAACATGCTGAGGTTAATTGAGGATTCTAAATTATCTGTAGGTGTGAATGTGATTGTTTGTCTCTATGTGTAGCCCTGTGATAGACTGTTACCTGTCCAGGTGTCCCCTGACTTCACCCTAAATCAGCTGCGATAGACTCCAGCCCCACACGACCCTAATGAGGATTAAGTGGTGTATAGATGATGGATAGGATGGTTAAACAGCCACTTGTGACTTACAGCAATGCAAGAAGTATAATACATGGAGAATTCTGGGTTGTGTTACTGGTCATATAGACACTTAATATTGTTCATGGTCTGTCAAGTGTCAAGTTTTCCTTAAAATCTTGTAGACACTCACCAGTCAAATGAGTAATTGAGTTTGACCTTATGAAGACTGACAAGATTTTGATGATAAACTCCATCCATCCATCCATCCATCCATCCATCCATCCATCCATCCATCCATCCATCCATCCATCCATCAATCATCTATACACCACTTAATCCTCATTAGGGTCACAGGGGCCTGGAGTCTATCCCAGCTGACTGAGGGCGAAGGCAGGAGACACCTGGACAGGTCACCAGTCTGTTGCAGGGACATGATAAACTCTCAGAGTGTTATTTGATTGTGTTTAGCTGGAAACAGATTTAGAGGTGGAAAGAAGAAACAACTCTATTGATATTTACTCTTTGCAGTATTCCAGAGCAGGCAGTCGGCTGCTACTGTTGTCTCCTGGAACAGGAAAGATCTCCTGAACAGCCGGACGCTGATGGAAACGGATATGTGATCTGCTTCATGGGAGGGTCTGAAAAAGGGCTGAACTTATATCCTTTTGCGTCGAGGAGCTGCACATTTTATAAGAAACATTACACGTTTTCCAGCATTAATATTGTACAGGATCCTTGCTATTACAGAATGTTCTTCGCTGCATTGTTACAGTTGTTCTGCATCATTTTAACTTTGCTCTAAGAAGGCAGCAGTACTTCAGACCCCTTGACCCGACACACATTCAGACTGGAGCTTGATAAATACGTCCAGGGCCTTCAGAGCAGCCTGCAAACCCCAGAGGTATGAGAATGCAGTAACAGTGTAGTGAAGCCACATATTTGGTGTTGTATTGTTACTGTAAGGTTGAAATGACTTACTATTTGTGTGTGTGTGTTTGTGTGTTAGCTGCAGAACCTTGAGACGGAGGTGCGTCCTTATCTGAGCCAGTGGTTCGAGGAGTCTGTGATGCACATTTATCGAGTGGTACAGCTGGTCCAGAACAACATCAGCTTCCTGCTGCACGCTGTGAGTCTTTTTTAAGCACCACAGTACATTAAAAAAAGCTTCCAGGAGATACTGGGACTAAGATACACGGTAGAAACTAATAAATATATGATTAGATTACACAACAACTAACACAATGTGAGAAGCAGAGAAATCAGCAAAGAGGAGCAGTTCACCTAAAACAGTTCACCACAGATAGATCTACAGACAAATCTAAAAAAGTAGCAGAAAAGAATGTTTGAAAATATTTTTAAAAATACCAAATAAGTCTGGAGTTCTCCCTAAAATTCCATTTTTCTCTTGTCCCACCCCCCTGATGACCAAACTGAATCTCAGATAAAACAGTTCAAATTAAATTTAAATCTCCTATTTTTGTTATTTTTTTCATTGATTGTTTCTTGTCTCATTTTTGTTGTTTGTCAATTGTTTTTGTTATTTTGCGTCTTATTTATTGTCATTTTGTGTCTTTTTTGTCTTTTTGTCTCTTGTTTTTGTCGTTTTGTGCCATGTTTTTGTCGTTTTGTCTTATTTCTTTTGTCGTTTACATCATCTAACAGTGTTCCTACAGAATGTGTAGAACAAAGTTATGTCCTCTCTTCTATTTTTCATCTTTTCATCCCATTGTCAGCCTTGACTGAATGTCTCACTCTACCTCATATTATCAGGATCAGACTAATTCTTTGGACTGTTTTCCATCAGTCAGTTTGTCCTCTTGGTCAGCAGTAACAGCAGCTAAATATCTAGCTTCTACTGCTGAGAAAAAGATCACATTAGCATGGATTAACAACCCTGTTACTGTGATTAGAGTAGGGTTAGCAAACAACACAGAAAACATGGAATAAAAATGCTACCATTGATGTGGAAGCTGAGCCAATCAGTACCTATTATTGATGAATATGGAGCAGAAAACTGTAAGAGAGAAGGTTTATTTTTCAAACATTTTGAAGCCCAAATGTCCTCCAGTTCTGGAATGACCCACATGTCGTCCTTAGTGATGCCTTTCAGCTACTAAACTTTGTGTTTACAGGCTCTGAGTCACACTCATGTGGACATCATCAACTCAGACGAGAGGACAAAGACGGACGTGACCAGGTGACGGCTCCAGTACCAAACCTGCCTCATCTTTACATCCTCAAAGAGCTGCCAGCCTGTTGTTTGCAGTGTGTTGTGCAGTGTGTTGTGCAGCGTGTAGTGCAGTGTGTAGTAGCTGTCTGTTGTGTTCTGCACCAGGTTCATCAAAGCAGCCAGTCTGCAGGGTCTTTCCCAGCAGGACGCCACCACAGCGTCTCTGTGTAAAGCCATCTCAGAGGACACCCAGTCTGACCTGATCATAGACTGCTCCACCAGCCCCCCCAGTCTCACCAACACTGGTCAGTCCTGTCCTCGGACATAGAAACACGCTGCGTCTGTGTTTCTAACAGTCTAATAAAGATATCTTCTCCCCTCAGTCAGTAATCGTTTCTGTGATGACTGGATTCAGGCATTTCTAAACGCCGCTGAGCGTTGTAACCCCTTCCTGCTCAGGCAGATTCTGGAGAACTTCAAACTAAAGGTGAGAAAACACACACACAAAGACACACTTTAGCGGGGTTTTCTCAGCTCTTTGTGGTCTCTGGATCCTGTTTTCTGTTCCTAAAATCAAGTTGTCATGTAAATTTGAGCACAACATGCTTTAATGATGTCGCATCTGCTAAATTACATTAAAAAAAGACACCTAGCCATTAATTAATTAGTAGAATATCTATTGGTATAACATACAATTCCAATAGATTTCAGTTCTGTATTTGAAATCGTTCAAACCTTTATTAGTTTCAGACATCTTCCACCAGCCCACAAATTGGAGAAATGTTTGCTCCCACTTCCTCTTGGCAAATCCATCCTACTGAGAACTGAGGGAAAAAGTGTTTTTCAGTTTAACTTGTTTTTGTGATTTCTGTCATCTAGTATTTTACTTTATGATCCAAACAACTTGTCATGGTCTAGAAATTATTTTAAATTTATAGTTTTACTAATTTACAATCTTCAGCTAATGTCTTCTCTGTCATGTTTACACTTTACTCTGTTGTCCTGTGGGCCGGATTGGACCCTCTGGAGGGCCAGTTTTGGCCCGCGGGTCGCATGTTTGACACCCTTGATGTAAATGAACGGGCCAGGTCTCAGGAGGATTGAATATATCCTCTTTTTTTCCGTTTCGTTCTTTCATCTTCATCTCTTGCCATTTTTCACTTCCTCTGTGATGCAGGCCATCCAGGACATGAACAGTCTGAAGCGCTTCGTGCGGCAGGCTGAGATGAGTCACTACGCTCTGTTCCGCTGCTGCCAGTTCCTGCAGGGATGTGGAAACGGGGACGTGTTGCTGCAGAACGCCCGAGCGGAACACAGCGACCTGCCTGAAGCCTGCAGCATCATCGGCGTGCTGGAGGAGTTCCTCAGGGAACGGGAACAGGCTCAGGCATGACTCCACCACATGAAGGTTCTTTATAACAGCTACCTAAACCTACACTACATCCCATCAAAAACATTAGATTCCCTGATAAAACATTTGAATACGCCAGCTCCACAATTTAAATGCATGTTCTAAAAGTTTCCTTTGCTGGCTCTACTAATGCTCCAGAGACAGAGGAGTGGTGGTTAGATCTGTAATCTGTACTGTAAAACACTGAACATTCACCTTTTCTCAGCTAATCTGTCGTTTCTTTTGACTAGTGGTAGTTTTTGGATCAGTAACAGGACGGAGTGTTGACATTAAGTTGTTAATTAGAAACTAAGATATGAAAACATAAAAGAGTGATTTGAATACAAATCATTTTAGATGCAGCTGTAGGCATGGACTGTGTGTTTGTGTGTTTGTTTATGTGTGTTTGTGTGTTTGTGTGTGTACATAACGATACTATGAACCAAATATTATTTCTAGTGTTTTGCAGACTGACAATGATCTCAACATAGAACTGATCCAAATGTTTATTTAATGTCCAAATACTGTTTTATTATTGTTCAGTTCTTTTTTTGATTGTACTAGTTTTCATATTGCAAATGCACAAATCACTTTTATGCATTGCTTGTTAAATAGAGCTTGTTTTTGCTTACAACCTGCACTACTTTTTATTTTTATCTACTGTATGTACATACTGGAAGTGTCTGCGTGTACTTTATGGATATGGTGTGTACTTTAATTATTTCCTGTTTACAACCGGCTTCACTGCAAACAGAACATTCACTCTTTGACCAGTCACTACATTTACTAAACCCTCAGTAATACCTTAATTCTAACAAGTAGACCAGAGGTGTCAAACTCATCTTAGTTCAGGTTCCACATTCAGCCCAGTTTGATCTCCAGTGATCTGGACCAGTAGAATCACAGCATAATAACCTATAAATAACCACAACTTCAAATGTTTCCTTTGTTTTAAATGCTCACATTTAAGGAATGATCTTTTTACAAAACACTATAAACAAGCTGAAGTTTTTTGAGAAAAATAAGTTCAATTTCAGCAGCATTCAGCCTCAGTTTATTATTTACAAATTACAACTTCCAGATCACAGTTTATCTACAAAGGAACACAACATTTAGTCACAGCTATCTGGAACTGATGATATACACTGCTCAAAAAAATTAAAGGAACACTTTGAAAACACATATTTCAATGCGGTGAAAAAACAAACTGGATATTTACGTTGATATGGACTGGATAATGTGTTAGGAATGAAAAGATGCCACACCAATGATCAACCTACAGAGGGCTGAATTCAAGACAAAAGTCAAAGTGAAGAACTGATGGTGCAGGCTGGTCCATCTTTCTGAAATTCCTTGGCAGCAACTCAGAATGGTACCCAGTAGTTGGTGTTTCCTCCATGTGCTTGTATGCAGCCTCATGATGTCGGGGCTCTTAATGAGACGATGGATGGTGTCTTGAGGTATCTCCTCCTAGATCTGGACCAGGGCATCACTGAGCTCCTGGACAGTCTGAGGAGCAACCTGGTGGTGTTGGATGGACCAAAACATAATGTTCCAAAGGTGTTCTATTGGATTCAGGTCAGGTGAGCATGGGGGCCAGTTAATGGTATCACTTCCTTCATCCTCCAGGAACTGCCTGCATACTCTTACCACATGAGGACAGGCATTGTCGTGTACCAGGAGGAATCCAGGACCACTGCACCAGTGTAGAGTCTGACAGTGGGTCCAAGGATTTCATCCTGATACCTAATGGCAGTCAGAGTGCTGCTGTCCAGCCTGTAGAGGTCTGTGTGTCCCTCCATGGACATGTCTCCCCAGACCATCACTGACTCATCACCAAACCGGTCATGCTGAACAATACTACAGGCAGCAGAACGATCTGCACAGCTTCTCCAGACCCTTTCATGTCTGTCACATGTGCTCATGATGAACCTGCTCTCATCTGTGAAAAGCACAGAGCACCAGTTCATTTCATGAACACCAAAGCAGCTGAAACTGACTAAAAACCACCTCTTTTACTTACTTGACCAGATCAGTATCCCAGAAGTTTAACTGTCTTGATGCAATACTTAGATTAAAAAGTGTTCCTTTAATTTTTTTGACCAGTGTAGTATTTTACTTTATGATCAAAACGACAAAAGTCAGACAAAAAAGTCCAAAAAGAACAGACGACAAAATATTGCAAAAATGAGACACAAAATGACAAAAACGAGTAACAAAATGACAAAAAATGAGACAAATGATGCAAAACAAAACAAGACAAAAAATTAGACAAAAAAGTTACAATGCAACAAAAAAATGGACAAACACCAAAAATTTGACAGAAAATGACAAAAGTAAGAAACAAAACAACAAAAAAATAGACAACATAAGTGAGACAAAAAAAACACAAAAATGATACACAAAACCATGAATAAAGCAAAACACAAAATGACAAAAATATGACAAAAAACACAAGCGAGACAAAAAGGAAACACAAAACAACAAAAGTGAGAAACAGAGTGGCAAAAACATGAGACGACAAAAGACAAAAACCAAAAATATTACAAAACGAGGCACAAAACAACAAAAGGACAATGAACAATCTACCGTAGTATTTTACTTTATGATCAAAACAACTTGTCATTTATAGTTTCACCAATTTACAATCTACAGTTCATGTCTTCTCTGTCATTTTTACACTTTACAAAGTGGGCCGGATCGGACCCACTGGAGGGCCGGTTTTGGCCCGCAGACCGCATGTTTGACAGCCCTGTTCTAATTGTTCAGGTGATATTTTAATCTCAGTTTTTTTCTAGTGTATTATATCAGGCAACATGTCAAAAACACGAGGAATTAGCAGTTTCTATTTGCCTGCAGGAAACGATAAAAGAGATGCTGTATTTTTTTTTATGTTCCATAAAACCCATGAAGGGTTGAAGCTCAGATCATTCCCCTTAAATCCAAAGTGTGTGAAACAGCAATATGGATGTTTATGGTGTGAACGTTTCAGCAGTGAACCTTGTGGCATGGAAAGTTATTGTGAGCCACAGTGCTTCTCTGTAGACTCTTCTGTACAGCGTGTCCTCCATAGTTAAAAATGATCACATAAGCTGAAATAAACCCCACAGTCGAATCTCTCTGTCGTGGTTTTGCTTGTTGTCAAACGCAGAAAAGCTGAACAACGTCCAAAAAAAGAGTTATTTACTTGTTGTATCTGTTGCATAAATACAGTTTGTCTGACTCGAACCTGAAACTCGGAGGCATTAAGCGGAAACTTGTGTACAAAGAATGGAAGAGTTAAATGCATTGTGAGCTAAATGTGCTGCTGCTGTCCTCAAACGACACCTTCCAGCTCGATTCTTCCTCCAGCTGCTCATCTGCAACCACAAACAAACACATGAGAAAATGTTTGCAGCACACTTCAGAATGACCACATTATAAACAGTTAGTAGTTAAATTAATGAAAACTTCAGCTGCTTGTCCCTGACTTGAGCTATTTTGTGTGACTTTATGCCTCCACTCAGCTCCGTCACCATTCAACTTGTGCTTTTTACTCCTCTACATTCAATCTTTTCAGGATCACAAAGTGCCGTACCCCTCAAGGGAAAAAGATTTCTTCACATCTGATGATTCTGAATTTGTATTTTTCTGACAAAGTGAAAGATTTGTCGCTCCTTTATGAGTGGAAAGCATTTTCCTACTTCCTAAGGTCTATTAAAACAACAACAACAACTCTTAATTGTAAAATACATCATCACAAAGCTAAAATGTTTTCCTGAGCAAGTCAAAAATTGACTATTTAGATGATTGCAGTTCTCACAGGACAGAAAAGATTTAAAAATTTGCTAAAATTAGCTCAGCCTTCAACATTTAGAGCAATAGAAAGCAACATTCACATTAATCCAGCAGAAATATTAATGCAGAAACATCATATGTAACAGCAAAACACTTCTCCTCTGCAGAATAAGCATCATTTCTTTGGATAATTTCATTTAATTTTGTTTATCTTAGATAATAGTATACATTAAAATACAAAAATAAGGAGATTTCTAAGTGACCCCAAACTTTTGAACAGTAGTGTAAATGAATGAAAGCTGCTCTAAATGAGTTAAAGTTGACCTACGCCACCGTTGAAAAGTTTGGGGTCACTCAGAAAATTCCATGTTTTCCATGAAAACTCCCACTTTTCTCCATGTGCTAACATAACTGCACAAGGGTTTTCTAATCATCAATGAGCCTTTCAACACCATTAGCTAACACAATGTAGCATTAGAACACAGGAGTGATGGTTGCTGGAAATGTTCCTCTGTACCTCTATGGAGATATTCCATTAAAAATCAGCTGTTTCCAGCTACAATAGTCATTTACCACATTAACAATGTCTACGCTGGATTTATCATTCATTTAATGGTATATTCATTGAAAAAAAAGATTTTCTTTCAGAAATAAGGACATTTCTAAGTGACCCTAAACTTTTGAACGGTAGTGTGCATGAATTAAAGCTGCTCTATATTATTTAAATTTGCCCTTAATTGGTTAAAGTTGCTCTCCATTAGTTAAAGTTGCTCTTAATGAGTTGAAGTTTCTCTATATTAGTTAAAGTTGCTCTATATTAGTTAAATAATATTTCTCCTGCTGCTCTAACGTCCATTTAATGCTGACATGTTACCTGTTTTGTCTTCAGGCATCTTCCTCAGAAGAGAGCTCGGTACGTCATAGATGCTCTCTGTGAGGTCTGAAATCGACAAAACCGCAGAAAACATGTTTATAATTTCAATATAACCAGCTCTTCATAAGTGTAAACTCTATCTCACCCTGACATTGAGCTGAAGTCCTGTAGGACTGAGGGAAGTCATAGATGTTCTCATCCATCTCTGCTGAAATGCTCGCCTCACATATTTCTAAAGATAAATCACACACCAGAGTCAGTGCATGGTGACAGAAAACTGCTAATTACTGAATGCATACTTGAGATCTTACTGTTTCTAACGGGTAAAACGTCATAGTCTCCTTCTAGACTGCTCTCTGCATCGTTCAGCTCACTGCACCTCTGAGGATCATCTGAAACAGAAGTTCAGCATCATGCAGCTGGAAACTCACAGCCTGAAGGTGCAGAGGTTCTGTCAGTGTTTACCGCTGTGGTCCTGGTAGCTGCAGGCCAACAGTGTGTTCTGGTAGATGGCCTCCTCCTCTCCGCTCTGCTCCTCAGGCTGGTCCACGGCAGGTTTGATGCTTCTGGCTTCAGGCTGGAGGTGGTCTGAAGGTGGAGGAGCAGAAAGAGGCCGAGCAGGAAGCAGCTCGATCACACTGACAGGTGTCCTGCTGCTGTGTCTTCTGTCTGGCTGCTGCTCGCACATCTGGAGGCTGGAAACGTGGATTAATTAACCCAGAAGTGTCAAACTCATCTTAGTTCAGGTCCACATTCAGCCCAGTCTGATCTCCAGTGATCCAGACCAGTAAAATCACAGCATAATGACCTATAAATAACATCAACTCCTAATGTTTCCATTGTTTTAGAGCAAAAAAGCACATTCTGAAAATGTTCACATTTAAGGAATTATCTTTTTACAAAACATTATGAACAACCTGAAATTTCTTCAGAAAAGTAAATTCAATTTCATCAACATTCAGCCTCAGTTTATCATTTACACATTACAACTTCCAGATCACAGTTTATCTACAAAGACACAAAACATCTAGTCACACATTTAGTCTAGAACTGAATGATGTAGTAGTTTATGACCAAAACGACAAAAGTCAGACAAAAAAACAACAAAAATGAGACAAAATTACAAAAACAAGACAAACGACACAAAACAAAACGAGACAAAAAATTTAAGAAAAAATGAAACAAGAGAAACAAAATGAAAAAAATTAGACAAATGACACAAAACAAAATAAAAAAAGACAAAATTTGACAAAAAAAAGAGAAAACAATAAAAAAGTAGACTAACAACACAAACAAGACCAAAAAACACAACACGACGTGAACTATGCTCAAAACAACGAATAAAGCAAAACACAAAATGACAAAAACGACTAAAAACACAAGCGAGACACAAAGGAAACGCAAAACGACAAAAATGTGAGATTAACGACAAAAAAGACAAAAAATGACAAAAAACAATAAAAACAAGACAAAACATTACAAAAATTAGACACAAAATGACAAAAGAACAAAGAACAATCTAGTATTTTACTTTCTGATCAAAGCAACTTGTCATGGTCTATAAATGATTTTAAATTTCTAGTTTTACTAATTTACAATCTGCAGTTAATGTCTCCTCTGTAATTTTTACACTTTGAGGACCGGATTGGACCCTCTAGAGGACCGCTTTTGGCCCGTGGGCCGCATGTTGGACACTCTTGGTGATCCCAGCTGTCCTGAGCCCAACGACCTCCTACTCACTGAGAGACTGAGCTGCTGGTGGACAGGTTCATGGCTCTCCAGAGGTGTCCTGACCCATTCCTTCCTCAGAGCTGCTGTCTCTGCTGCCTGCAGGAAGTTTCCAGGACAAGAATCTGGTTAAAGCTGGTCACTGGACCTGCAGACTCTCAAAGCACAGCTGTGACTCACCAACACTTTTCTTTTTCCACTCGTCATGATGATTTCAAACATGAAGCGCTGTCTGTCAGCTTTCTGGACTTCTCTCACTGACTGCACCTGAACAGACAGACCTTAAATCACTATTATGAGTCCTAATGAAGCCCTTTACACAGAGTGAAGTAAAAATGAAAGCAGGCCCAACACCAGGTGAATGGTGAACCTTCTAATCTGTCTCAGCGCTGTTAGGTAAACATCTGATCGTCCAAAATTAACTCTGCAGCTCGACAACAACCTCAAACATGCAAGCAGAGTTAGAAACAACCGTCTCCAGCCACAATGAGAACAAAGAGTCCTGCAAGAGGCTGATTCAGAGGCTTGACCTGCACATGAAGAGACACTGAGACAACCTGAATCCATAAAGAAACACAGAAGTTCTCCAAGAACACTGAAAAACTGTTTGCAATCAACACAAACAGATCTCAAACCAAACTGACTGGATTTCTTTAATTTACTGCATGATTTCTGAAGCATCCTCGCTTTAATTTTGCAGCCTTATTCCTGTACTGTGCACATTACTCTGCATGTAAATATCAAAATACACCAAATACCAGAAGTATTCATTATGCTGAACATTAAATGTAAATAACATGGCATAGATATAAATATGTAAGACTACATTCCATATGAGTAATGTCAATATGACACAGAACTAGTGACCGAAACTTTCCCACTCATCTATATCTCTACTATTACTGTCAAATAAAGGCAAAATGCCACACTTATATCAGAAATAAAGCATTTAGGAACTTCCCAAAGCAGGAATAATCCATTCCTCCTGTGTGAAGTGTAATAAAGAGTGGAGGACTCACTGTGTAGATGTAGTAATATCCTCTCAGGTGCAACTGTGGAGAGAATAATGTCAGTATTTAACATATTGAGAGCTTTTAAAATGATAAAAGCATGTATTTCACTATGTACTGTAGTCATCTGCAGGTAATTATTAAGGGACATTTGACAGATGAAGCCTAAATGTGTCACATTTAGAGGATTTAACGCCTCAGTGGATGTGTACTCACAGCACTGCCGTTCTTCTTAGTGTAGAAGAACAAGGTGGTGTTCTGGAGTCTGAACCAATAAGTGACCCACATTATCTTCTATGGATAAAACATACAAAACAACCTGAGATTCTTTCTGAATCAGCTGTAATTAAAGTGGTAGAAGAGTGTATGACTCACCAGAGTGTCCTTTCTTTTCTGCAGAAAGCCCTCGAATAATAACTTGGTCCCGTCTGCCGACATGTTCACCCTTAACTGTGGATAATTTCACACCACGGCTGTTTTAACTCTACCTGTTTGTGTGACTTCCTCTTCACATCGAGTAGGCAGTATCGTCCACAGCCCCCAGAACTCACTCACTTCTCTATTTAGTACCACAGAACTCACAGTTGTTCTCAGAAACAGTCAATCTTATGCTCGATCCGTCAACTTTTGGAATGAACAAAGGTTGCTGCTGTTATTAAAGGACTCACACACACACAGTGGCATCAGTTGACCTATATTAGCTAAAGTTGATATTATTGAAGTTGCTCCATATTAAAGTTGTTCTAAATGAGTTAAAGTTGCTCTACATTAAAGTTGATTTATATTAAAATTGCTCAGAATGAATTAAAGTTGCTCTAAAGGAGTTAAAGTTGCTCAAAAATAGCTGCTCCGTATTAAAGTTGCCGTATATTAAAGTTGATATCGTTAGAGTTGCTCTGTATTAAAGTTACTCTACGTTAAAGTTGCTCTACATCATTTAAAGTTGCTCAGAAATTAAAGTTGCTCCATATCAAAGGTGCTCTAAAGGAGTTAAAGTTGCTTTATATTATTTAAAGTTGCTCCACATTAAAGTTGTCCTATATCAGCTAAAGTTGATAGTATTAAAGTTGCTCTATATTATTTGAAGTTGCTCTAAATGAGTTAAAGTTGCCCCATATTAACTAAAGTAGATATTGTTAGTTAATGTTGCTCAAAAATTAAAGTTGTTCTACATTAGTTACTCTAAAAGAGTTAAAATTGCCCTATATTAGTCATATTGTTAGAGTTGCTCTATGCTAAAGTTGCTCAAAAATTAAAGTTGCTCCATATTAATTAAAGTTGCTCTGTACTATTTCAGGTTGCTCTAAATTTAAACTAAATTTATCTAAATTTAATTTAAAGTTGGCCTACGCTACCATTCAAAAGTTTGGGGTCATCCAGACAATTCCATGTTTTCCATGAAAACTCCCACTTTTATCCATGTCCTAACATAACTGCACAAGGGTTTTCTAATCATTAATGAGCCTTTCAACACCATTAGCTAACACAATGTAGCATTAGAACACAGGAGTGATGGTTGCTATGGAGATATTCCATTAAAAATCAGCTGCTATTGAAGGACTCTCACACACGGCTGGCATCAGAGGGTGTAAATGTCATTTATTGTTAGTTATTTAAAACCACTTGTTTTCTTCCTGCTGTTAAATCAGCTGCGGTTTCACCCCGTCGTCACATCATACACGTCTTTATTTGTAAATGCTGGAAAAGAGGATAAGAAGAAGAAACACTTCCATGGTTTTAAGGTGGGAGAGGTGCAGCTGTTGATAGCAGAAAAATAGAATGCAGGACGAAGCTCTTATTTTGAAAATCAGAAAAGTAAAAAGCGGGTGAAGGAGGCGCGACAGCTTTGATAACGCTAAATACAAAAATACATGAAAAATGTCTTCATCCGTTCCATGCGGTGCACTCAAAACAGAAAACAAAGAGAAAAAATGGGGTTAATAAATTAACACACAAAATTAACGGTGCTTGATCATCCGTGACCTTCCAGCGTTAGACTGTTTGCATTCTAACGCCTCCAGGTGGCGGAGCTTCTGTCTACAGGTCCTAAAACTCTCCAATACATACATCATATACTGCATATACACATCTATGAACAGGTTCCAGTCCCTTTGCGGTGTGTCTCTGGTCGGAGAACGTCTAACTTCTACTGACCTGAGGTGAAATCGTCCACTAGTGCCTGACAGGACAAACAGAAACTAACCCACGCTCTGGTATAAAATGCACCAAGACTTTGCACATTTGTTTCTCGCCCATGTTTGCGTTGTGAGGAAGGGATGAGGTGTAATCTTTTTTTGTTTTTGGAGTCTGTCAGGTAGGAGGGGAGAGTCCACAGAAGGAGGAAGCATCATGCCGTGGGATCACCGCTGCTTGAGCAGAGCTCTGTACATGGCGAAGCCCAGCACGGCGAACACCGTGGCCCCGACGCTCGCCCTCAGCCAGAAGGTGGAGTTCTTCAGGTCGGCCTGAGCCATGTGCCTGTCAGAGGGAGGCAGAGACAGACAGACAGCCGGTGAGAGGACAAGAAAAGAGCCTTGTTTTCTCTGCTGGTGAAACCTCAGCGGAGCCAAATGACTAAACAGAGTCACGTTCGAGTGAAAACTTCCCAAATCAGGACCTCAAATGAGGAATATCAGCGCCCAGTGACACCAGCTTGAAACAGGAACACGTGCTTTCTCTTGACATTTGGTTTAGTTTTAGTTCAGGGGAACGGGTTCAGACGATAGAAGCAGCAAAAGGAAGGAAAAAGCTCAAATTCACAAACTGTAAAGAGACAAAGTGGAGCCCAGGAGGTGTTTCTGGAGAGAAAGCAGCCGAAAAAACAAAACTAATGTCACGATTTATTGCTTGTTTGTTTTAAAAGTTGCTCTAAATGAGTGAAAGTTGATCTAAAGTAGTTAAGGTTGCTCTATATTAGTGAAAGTTGCTCAAAAAGGAGCTAAAGTTGCTCTGCATTAATCACAGTTACTCTTAATGACTTTAAGTTGCTCCATATTAAAGTTGCTCTTAATGAATTATCGATACTGATAACAAAACCAAAAGATTTGCGTAAATTCATCTCATATTAAATCTTAATAATTAATAGTGATAGAGGTAAACATGAAGTTATCCTAAAATGAGAAAAAAAATCCAAATTCAAAGGTGTTTTTGTTGTTTTTTTCATGACACCTCCAGAGCTCAGGTCAACTCCTGCCCTTTAAAAACACCACTGAGCTGACAGGAAACAAACACTGGTGAACTCAGCAGGCAGCAATAAAAGGGGGAAAAGCAATAAGGAGGCAGCAAAGAAGAAAAATAGACTCAAGTTTTCTATACAGATCGATATTAAAGTTTCGATAAGTACAACACTGAAGGACCTATAGAACCTTTTAGCTCCCACAGGATTGAAGAGAAACCAGCCTAACACACCAGAAACTCTAAATAAAACCAGCTCATACAGCATTCTGTCCCGGTATAAAACCCTACCAGCCTTCTCCCTGTGGATCTTTACCTCTCAGGGGGAATCTGCTGCTCAGAGGCCTCCATACAGACGGACCCTCCAGGCTGGAGACGTCTGAAACCTGCTGGCTCAGCCTGAAACCCTCATCCACAACCTCCACCCAAACCCAGCAGCCTTAACCCCACAGTTACAGAGAGAGCCCTGGCTGAGCTAACACTCTCACACACACACTCTCACACACACACTCACACACACACACTCACACACTGTCACACACTCACACACACTTTCACACACTCTCACACACTCCAATACAGCAGGTAAAGCAGGGAGATACTCTCATAGAGGGGCTGCAAATCACTGTTTTTATTCAGAAAATACTATCAAAGCGTTCCAGGTGATGTTCCAGATGTTTCGTTCACTTTACCAACCATGAAAGATTAGAAAAACCTGCTAATATTCACATGGTAGAGGCTAAAACCAGCTAATTTTATGCATTTCTGTCTAAAAAAAAATAATCAAATGCTTAATTTTATGCTATTTTTGTATTAAAAACATTAACCAAATGCTTAATTTTAGGTATTTTTGTATTAAAAATCTAATCTAATGCTCAATTTTATGCCATTTTTTACTTAAAAATTTATCAAATTCTCAATTTTAAGTATTTTTGTGTTAAAAACAATGACCAAATGCTTGATTTGATGCATTATTGTATTAAAAAAAAATATTCAAATGCCTCATTTTATGCAATTTTGTGTTAAAAAAAATAATCAAATGCTTCATTTTATGCATTTTTGTATTGTATGTAAATGACTGTAAAAAATGACTGAAACGCTTCATATGTGACACAATCAACCAGTTTCCCAGACCTGGATTAAGTCTCGTCCTGAACCAAAAGAAAAAAAATCAATGAACATCTCCAAAGAAAACAGTCAGGAACCAAGCTTAATCCAGGTCTAGGAAACAGAGCGTAAATTATTTATCCTATATAATTATTGATATATAATAGTATATATAATATATATTCATGATATATTTGTTTGTACATTGAAATGCTTTAACATGAAAATAAGATCTTCTAGATTGTAAATGATTCTATTGTGAACACAGTGATAGTATTTCTGTTAAATATTCCATTTTTATGTTCACTAAGATAATGGTACTCTAAAACTGTATAATTGGTATTTTGGACACACTGCTGCTCATTCTGTCTCATTTTGCTATTTTTTTTTTTTGACGAGATTTAAACATAAATATTGTCAATTAGCGACGCATTAATTGAAAACCATGTTGAACTTGGTCAGTATCACCCAGCTCTACCCAGCCTGAAAACTCAAGAACAATCACCCTTAAAGCTAAAACAAACGTGAACAAACTTCACTGCACACCTGAACGAACACGCGAGCCGTAAACGAGCCGTAAACGAGCCGTACACACCACCTGGCAGCCGGATCTGGTCGCTGGAATCTGTTTAGTAAAAATTTCCTTCTCATTTAGGTTTGAGTTTCTTTAGAAATGCAGAATCTCTTTATCGTTTCCTGCAGGCAAACAGAAACTAATTCCTCATGTTTTTGACCTCTGTGGCTTGACTTTTTAAATATTATACACTAGAAAACATAACTTAGATTACAATATCAACTGAATAATTAGAGCAGGGGTGTCAAACATGAGGCCCGTGGGCCAAAACCGGCCCTCCAGAGGGTCCAATCCGGCCCGCAGGGCGACTTTGTAAAGTGTAAAAATTCCAGAGAAGACATTAACTGCAGATTGTAAATCTGTCAAACTATAAACTTAAAATAATTTCTAGACCATGACAAGTTGTTTTGATCATAAAGTAAAATATTACATTGTTCATTGTTCGTTTGTGTCTCATTTTTGTAATATTTTGTCGTTTTTGTTGTCTGTTGTCTTTTTTTGTCGTGTTTTTGTCGATTGTTTCTTACGTCATTTTGTTTCCTTTTTGTCTCGCTTATATTTTTTGCCTATTTTTTTGTCATTTTGTGTCTCATTTATGTAAAATTTGGTCTTTTTTTGTCTGATTTTTGATGTCTCATGTTTTTGTCATTTTGTGTTTCCTTTTTGTCTCGCTTGTGTTTTTTGTCTTATTTTGTCATTTTGTGTTTTGCTTTATTCATTGTTTCGTGTAGCGTTTTTGTTGTTTTGTTTTTTGTCTCGCTTGTGATGTCTATTTTTTGGTCGTTTTATTGCTTTTGTCATTTTTTTGTCTCGTTTTTGTCATCGGTCCATTTCTTTGATGTTTTCTAAGTTTTTGTCAGATTTTTGTCATTTTGATCATAAAGTAAAATACTATATCATCCAGTTACAGACATCTGTGACTAAATGTTTTATTCCCTTGTAGACACTCTGTGATCTGGAAGTTGTAATGTGCAAATGATAAACTGAGGCATAATACTGCTGAAATTGAACTTATTTTTCTTCAGAAACTTCAGATTGTTCATGTTTTGTAAAAAGACAATTCCTTTAATGTGAACTAAATCAAAGGAAACATTTGGAGTTGTGGTTATTTATAGGTTATTATTCTGTGATTTTACTGGTCTGGATCACTGGAGATCACATTGTTCTGAAGGTGGAACCTGAACTAGGATGAGTTTGACACCCCTGCATTCGATGCATTTACAGCGCGCTCGACTCCAGCTGTTCAGTCTGGTGTGTCCTCTTCACACATGCTGTTATTAGAATCCCACAGAGTCTTACACTAAACGTAGCTCTTCCTAGAAGCTTTGTTGGAATAAATATTCACTAAAAACACCATCACTGGCCATTCACAGCTCACAAACCTCCCTTCAAACACCAAGCTCCCTTTTCCCCACAGATGGGAAACCTCTCCCGGCCGCCAATAGGTGGCAGTATTTCACCAATTACCCAGGGCATGCCTTTAATTAAAGGTGCATAAAAGAAAAGAGCAGCATGCAGATTAGCAAAGAGTGAGCACGTGCAAGAGGAAGAGGAAGAGGGGCAGCCAGAACCATGTATATGAACACCTACAGAGTGGAAGGAAAAAGAAAACAAAGACAGGAAATACAGGATCGGAGAAAAACAGGATGAAATGACAGTGATTGGTTCAGTGCAATACAATCAACTGAAAACATTTTCAGATTTCACACATCAGTCTGTAAAACACATCATCAAGTCTTCACCCACAGGAGAACAAAAGAGCACGTTCAGTTTGTTATATATAAATTATCCAATTAACAGTGTGCTTTCTGAAACAAAGCGTCTCCTGAGGGTGCAGACTTCAGCTACAAGGATGAAGGAAATGAAAACAAAATGAGACTGAAAACATTACCAGAGATCATCGATCAAGCGATTGAAGAGAAAATTAACACACAATGCATTTTAATCATTCTCAGTGATTGGTAGGAAATCAAACATGCAGACATGCAGAATGAGATTTTCAGTTTGAATGAAACACAAACCAAAGAGGCAGGTTTTCTCTCATTTTGTTTGCTTGTTGGTCACTTTACTGTTTGCATTTCCACTGCAGGACAGGAGGGAGCAAATATTTCTCTAATAAAGTGTTCACACACTTAAAAATCTGCTATTCTTGCGTTTTGTAGCTGTTTTTGATAGTTGGTCGGGACTAATCAGGGTTAAAATTTGATTATAGTGGTGTTTAATAGCTGCTTGGCATAAATAAACACACCTTATAAATACAAATGCACAATATTTTCATGCATATTTGCATTAAAAAAATAATCAAATACTTAATTGTATGCATTTTTGCATTACAAAAAAAATTATCAAATGCTTCAATTTATGCATTTTTGTATAAAAAATAATCAAATGTTTAATTCTATGCATTTTTGTACAACAAAAAATTAATAAAATGCTTAATTTTATGTATTTTTGTATAAAACATTAATCAAATGCTTAATTTTATGCATTCTTGTATTTAAAAAATGACTGAAACGCTTCATACGTGACACTATCAGCCAGTCTCGGCCTGAAGTAAAAGAAAAAAAAAATCAATGAAGATCTCCAAAGAAAACAGCTTTTAGTCTGGATCTAAGCTTAATCCAGGTTTTGGAAACAGAGCGTAAATTATTTATTGTATATTAATTACAATATTTTCCATTTCCAAACCTCCTGATGTAAATCTACAGCATGTTAGCGTTCTGCATCAAAGTCAGTGTTAGGAGTTAACTTTGTGCTGCACAAATAAAAGGTCATGCAACTTTAATTTCCACGCAGACACACCGGTACCTCCCTGGCTAGCAGGCTGTGTGTTAGCCGGCACAGCGTGGTCAGAGAGCGGCTGGGCCGGCTGGAGCTGGAGCAGAAACCAAGACATCTGACATGACCAGTCGGAAGGGAATATAATGTCAGCTCTCCCATAATTTAGTCCTAAATTATGAGAAATGCTCGAGCAAATTTCTGCTTAACGGCTCTTAACAAAGCAACTTTTACAGAAGCACTGAGAGCAAAGGACCTTCACTTTGTATTAGATTATTTGAACAGAAACAGGTGCATCTCGTTTAATTAGAATATGGTGGAAAATGGTGGTTTGTGTCCATCTTATTAATGTGCAGCTGAGCAGGATAGTTCATCGTCTACAGATGCGTCCTACAGGCGACAACTTTGAGGCAACACAGAGCTAACAACAACCAATCATACACCTTTCTACAACAAGAAGTGCTGGCACAAGCTGTCACTGCTCTCGTATTTAATCATCCCTTTTGCCTGCAGTGGATTTGCAGCGTAAACCAGACCGCTACAGGAAAGCAGAGGAGCTGTCACCATCATGAGTGGAAGTGAGCCTGGGTAAAAACAGGAGCCTCTCTGTGGCCAATCCTGGAGCTGCAACCCCAGGATGGGAACCAGAGAGGAGGAGAGAGTCTATGTTAAACACTAGAGCTTATTCTGAGTATGAACCTGTTGAAAACGACCCTGCGGAGTTGGGCCTTAATACTGCGCAGCAGCTCCAACTTGAGGAGGTTCTGACACAGGCAATAGGTGCACCTGTTGCAGGCACACATGCAGCGGAGACGGGCGTGGCTGCGGAAAGACACACAGAAACGCCTGTTTTCACCAATGTACAAAGACAACACGCACCAAAACACACACATACACTCACACACACAAAGCCAGAAGGATAAAAATCTACTCTGTTTAAAACCCTGTAGAGCCCAGAGTAGCCCAGACGGCGCTACGACTGCATATCTATCTTTGATTGTTGGTAGATTTGAAACCAGATAAGATACATCATTTACTATTTTTGCGTATAAAACCTGGTGAGTCAGACTAACACTTCACACATTCACCAGGTCTCAGAGCACTTTGTGTTTGCAGTGATGGGTTTGTAAAAATACACAATAAAGCGCACAGAACAAAAATCTTTATGTACGAGGCCACAGGACATTGTGCAACTTTTCTAAAAATCTGAGGGATACAGCTATGCTATTTCTGTATTTTGAAATATATGTTTTTTGAGGTTTATTGCATTTTTAAGCAATTTATTGTAGTAGTTAAGACACAAGTCAATACATACAAAAACGTGGGATGTAAGGGTTATATTGATGTAAATCAAAAAAAATACTCCAGAAAATTGCACCACAGTCTGTAAAAATGTAAGAATATATCCTAGTGGACTTGCACAACTGTAGGTCTTAAAGGTGTTAAACATATATATAATTCTCTGTAATCATAAACAGGGACTATAGTCCCTGACACAGCAGCCATGGGTTTGATTCCAGCCCACAGCCGTTCGCTGCAGGTCTTTCAACTATTCTTCTCCCCACTTTCCTGTCAATAAAACTGAAAAACGCCAAAAAAATAACTAAATAAATAAATAAAATAAAAATCTACAATAAACTACTTTAATACCTCTGATGTTTAAAGTGAATTAAACACAAATAGGAAGAGGAGGTGACTGAAGCCAGGTTGGTAAATATCTACTAACGATGTTTACCCTCTAATCAGGAGCTACTTCTGAGTCCAAACCTGCACTGTTGCTGTTTACCTCCAACTCTTACCTTAATCCAAAGGAATAAAAGCCTAAAAATCAATAACAGGAGTTCATGATATATACACTACTGTTCAAAAGCCTGGGGTCACCCAGATAATTCCATGTTTTCCATGAAAACTCCCACTTTTATCCATGTGCTAACATAACTGCACAAGGGTTTTCTAATCATCAATGAGCCTTTCAACACCATTAGCTAACACAATGTAGCATTAGAACACAGGAGTGATGGTTGCTGGAAATGTTCCTCTGTACCCCTATGGAGATATTCCATTAAAAATCAGCTGTTTCCAGCTACAATAGTCATTTACCACATTAACAATGTCTACACTGGATTTACCATTCATTTAATGTTATCTTCATTGGAAAAAAAACTGCTTTTCTTTTAAAAATAAGGACATTTCTAAGTGACTCCAAACTTTTGAACAGTAGTGTGAATGAATTTAACTTAAAAAGTAGTTCAGAATGTAAAATCCTCCTTTGTGATTAATTTATTCACAGTTTGAGCCAGATTTCACCCTCAGTCACCAAACCAGGTCACTCTCCGTTGAGAGGACTCTGAAGCTCGCCTCTCCATAAGCACATCCGTGTAAATCAAAGCACTGTTACTCAAACTCATGCCCCAGTGTGCAGCAAGTCCAAGCTGATTTCAGAATTTAGGCAACAGGATTTCTGAGCTGATACAATTAGATTTAGTAGGCGCGTCCCTTAAGTGCTCGTTAATCTGCTCCAAAATCTAATCTGACCAGAGCTTCGGGGAGTTAAGACACCCATCGGTAAAAGGATCGGCAACAGAATATCTTCAGCGGGGAGCTTCATGGTTGCAAACAAACGCACAGCACCAGCTTATAAGGAAGTGTTGAGATGTAGAGCGTGTTTATGATAAGTTCTGTGTGCTCTTCCATGAGTGAAGTGAACATGGATGAGTTGTAATACTCACGGATACATGGCCATGGTGGTGAGTCTGGTGTAAATGTCTTTGCTGGGTGCGTCGGTGGAGTTGCACGTGAACGGGCTGGGGCGGGTGGAGCTTGTGTTTACGGCAGAACTCGTGTGGTGAGAGGCTGTAGTGCTGCCGTACTTCGTGCAGGTCTGACTTGGCAGCGATCACCACACAGGGCGTCTTGCTGTCTATGAAGTATTGCTGAGAAAAACGAGAGATTTCAATCGTTTTAGCGTATTCAACCGAATGAATCGGACCTTCAGTAAGTGTGATGAAATGCTTCTACCATCCTCGGTTTACAAACCTTGTACACTTTTGCGCAGTACTCAAAGGAGCGCGGGTTGTTGACGTCGTACACCAGGCAGACCACATCGCAGGCCAGGTCGGCCTCTGACAGGAAATCAAAGTCCGGTATCACCTCGTGGAGCTTGTAGAGGGTTAGACGAGACGGGGAGCAGAAAGAGAGATCAGTGGAGTGTGCACATGAACGGATTGCCACTGCTGATACTCAGATTATGTAACATTAATCCAAAGGGCAGCGGAGAAGATAATTCCTCCGATTAAACGGTTCTTACCAGCAGGTACTTCTCCTGACCATAAACATAAGTCGTGCTGATGGCATAGAAGGACTTGTGATCTTCTCTAATCTGCCTCTGTCGCTGTGATGGACAATAAAAGAGTCAGTAACACCTAGAAAATCATAGATTTTCCTCATTTTATGTATAATTATGTATTTCTACTTGTGCAGCACTAATGAGGAAAGATGCCATCTAGACAGATTGTTATTATTGAGGCACCAAAGTTTCCTCACGTCCACAAATTATTAGACAAGATTTCCAAAGTCTGTTTGCAGTTTTTACCTGATTTGTTAAATTACAGATAGTATCTACTAAAATCCTAGAAAAAACAATATTAATGCTAACTGTAAAAAGCAGGGCAAAACTATAACAATAAAATTCTCCATATAAGAAATCTGTATTTTAACTGTATTTTTGTAAATAAGAGGTGATAATTAGTTTAAAAAAAAAAAAAAGTAGAAAAAAACAAGAAAAAAGAAAAAAAGGTGTTTTATTTTAATTTTAAAATTCCCCTATTTTTGCTGTCCTTAAATCAGGATTTTTTTTGATATTTTAGACATTTAGATATATTAGCTACTTGTTTATATTTGCATATGTTTGAAATAAAAATTCTGTGCTAAATTACAGATAATATCTACAAAACTCTTAGAAAAACAACACTAATTTACAATTTGACCGTAAAAAAACAGGGTAACACTGGAAAAAAAATCCCCACATGCAAATTATTAGTTAAAGTTGCTCTAAAGGAGTTGAAGTTGCTCTATATTAGCTAAATTTGTTCTATACAGTATTAGCTTAAGTTGATATTATCAAAGTTCCTCTAGATTATTTCAAATTGCTCTACATGAGTTAAAGTTGCTCCATATTAGTTAGAGTTGCTCTATTTTAGCTAAAGTTGCTCTACATTGCTAGTATACATCCCTGCAGGAGCATTGTAACCTGGTGTGGAGCCTAAAACCTAAAACAGGTGATACGGCTGCACAACTCTCCATGTTTTGCAGTTCGACAAAATACAAAAATACGTGTTTAAAGACATTTTAAATGAAACTATGACGTCCACCGACCTGCAGGTTCCTGCCAAGGAAAGCCTGGAGGAAGCCACTCTTGCCGCTGCCCCGTGCTCCCAACACGTTGCATCTGAAAACGCTGCGCTGTGTCTGTTTCTTCTGCAGATCGATGCGCTTGTTACGAGTCACTGGAAGAACAGGAGGTGCACGTTTTTGTAAGCACGAACAACGGAAACACCAAAGAAGGTTCAAATGAAATCACAACGTCTTACCGGTCATAGCAGCCGCTTGGGATTCCTGTTCGTAGATGATGGAGTAACCAAGGTAACCTAAGTACTCCAAGCTACGCTGGACATCTAAATATGTTGTTAACCTTTCAAAAGAAACACACAGAGGTCAGGAGCAGGCAGACAGAGTTTGAGATTTACATGTGTGGAAGTATTTAGGTTGGATGAAACTAAAACAGGTGTGTGTGTTCCACACTCACGTCCACTGGGAGAGGTATCCCTGGTATGTAATCCATCCCTGATCGTTAGTGCACACTGTGTTGTTGACATCTGGACCCCAGGGCATGTAGGGAAACACTTTGAACAAGTCCTTCACCTCATCGGGGGACAGAGCACAGTCTCTGTCCTAAATGACATGCAGAATTTTAAACCTCTTGGGATTTTCGGTGGACATAAACGCATCATCCGTGCAAAATAAAATAGCAGAAGACAATAAAGAAATCAAAATGCTGCCATGTTCATGAGCACTCACTTTGTCATGCTTGTCAAAGACACTCTGGAGGAAGAGGTAAGCGTTGTGGTTGAGCTCTGTGGTGCAGTCTGGTGGGATCTTGATCCTGGAATGTGAACATGGACACAAACATTCATTAAAGGTAAGTCTCTGAAGACCGAGGATGACTGAGATAATCAGAACGGACAGAACCTGACTCACTCAAGTTTATAAAGACAACTAGCGCACATCAGTAAAGGACAGGAAATGACATGAGAACTGTGATAATCATGAGGTCAGAATCTCATCAAGACACTGTAATGACGCTAGACCAAGAACAATAACAGCTACAAAGATGTGAGCACTACTTTTCCCCAGCAGAGATTTTGACTTCTTGTAAGGAAAGCACAGGTGTTACCTGCAATATTTACTGTTTCTACAGCATCACTGTGAATCGGCCTCAAGCATCTCTCATTTCCAAGAGCTCTTTAAGAGAGGGAAGCATGTGGTCTGAGCAACCACAACTAGAAAACCTCCCAATATAAAGTCAGCATCACTTTCTCCCTCAAATTAAATTTAAACAAACTGCTGTTTTTAATATTTTACATCTGTCCTCCTTTGCAGTAAACTACACATGTATTACATTATGGGTTGCCAAAGTCCCAGTAAACCTCCTCTTCTGTTCCCTCTTCTTGTTCTTCTATTCCTACTTCTTCTATTCCTTCTTCTTATTTTTTCCTTCTTCTATTCCTTCTTTTTCTGCTTTTATTCCTTCTTTTATTCCTTCTTCTTCTATTCCTTCTCAAAAACCATCCCAAACCCCTCAATTTTGTCAAAAATTGCTAAAAGAATTGTTCAAAATGACAAAAGCCATCCAAAACTACAGAAAATTGTCACAAAATCTGTCCAAAAAAATGACAAAAAACATCCAAAAATAACACAGAACCTCCCCAAATCGCTCAAAAAATAATCCAAAATGACCCAAAAATCGTTCAATATTGTTCAGTACATACATCCTCCTCACTCCTGTTTCTACTGTATTTTGTTTTTAAAACAAATGAGCTAAATACCACTAATTAACGTTAAAATCCACACTCACATGGGGAAGAGGTATTCCTGCGTGAGCTCCAGGTCGTCGTCGTAACCAAACCTTCTCAGTACAGTCCACGTGGTCTCATGTCGGCCTCGCTGTATGAAGAGGGTGTGCAGGAACAGAAAGCCTGCAAGACCCAGTGATGAGAAACACACTCAGAAATGATAAAGATCATCACAATGTCCTGAAACAATGGCAGGAATGGCTGCAGTATGTCTGACCTTTGAGAGTGAGTCCGTTGTCTTTGACTCCGTCCGTCATGTTCCTTCTAACCACGTTCTTGACGTCCTCCAAGGCCTGAGGCGCCAGCGGTGTGTTGAAACACGTTCTCTACATTCACAATCAGAAACAGAAACATGATCTGATGCTGCAGGTCTAAATTGTTCTGTATCATGTGTAGCGTTTCATTTCGTGTGCTATACTTTGATTAAACGTGCAATATTTCAGTTTCACGTACAACATTATCAGTAAGTAAAGTGCAATATTTCGTTTTACTTTTTATCTAATTTTTCAGGTGCAATATTTAATTCTCAAGCGTGATATTACCTCAGTATAACTGCCAGAAATACTATTCACTTCTAGTCTTATCTTATATATCAGTGATGCACTTTTATCTTATTGCTTTCTACTTTTTAGGCATGGCAATTCTTACGTCATGTCATTTATTTTTTCTGAGCAAAATCTGGCACCGAATTTTCTTCGGAATTAATAAAGTTTTATCTTATTTTGTCTTAGACTGGCTTCCTTTCAAAACTGCCCTGCATTTACCTCTTATGCAATAATACACGGCTTTAAGTTGGAGTGAGCCATTCTAATCCAATATATTTTTTAGGCAAAATCTGAGAATATCTCCGCATATTTTGTGCACATGGCAGCTCTATGAAAAAGCCCAATAGCTGAACGGCCACATGGTGAAAATGAGAGGCATCTTGATAACAGCATAAATATGTACATTTATTTTGTTGGCACTAAATTGCATTAATTCTGTAAATGCCTTTTGTTGAGAGAGAGAGATGCACTTTATTTTCTATTTTTGTGTGTTTTTGGAGTTGAGGTCGGCTTATATTGATGCATTTAATTTATTTGAATATTTGAATTAAAAACTACCTCGTCCTCAGGCACTAAAGGTTGTGTTTCTTTGTTATGCATAAAATGCTACACAAATGTAATTATTTGCAGATAAACTAGTCATAGTTCTGTTAAACCCTTGACCTTTTTAGCTGTGGTTTGATCTGATCCACTGAGTTCACTTTCATTGACAGCAACTGACCACAGGCGTGAAGTTTCAGTTTTGAAAAGTGCAATAGCCTCTCTGTACAATCACAGGAGACTTTATTAAGCACCGTTTATCATTTATTTCAACTGTTTGTGATATTTTCACAAAAAATAAACAAACATTTGAGGAGCTAGTGCCTTTCTATGTTGCTATAGTTTGCCTGAGCTACTAGAATATTAAGTTTTTCCATCACTGCATCTTAAACGTTTTTATTCTCCTGGGTGCACAAACTGCAGATTATCTTAAGATTATATTAAATGTAAAAATATGAATTTATTGGTATCTGCAGTCCCAGTTTTTACTTGAGTTTGAACGTATATAACGCTTGTTTTACCTCATTCGTGAGAAAGAGACATCCTCTTTATCTTTATATTTCTGAAGGGAACAGTGTGTTTGTTTGGAGCTTTCTCACTAATATCTTACTTCTACTTTTAACTGACACTAATCAGGTTGTCAAAGTTAAGTTAATCCAAGCCCTTATGTGGCTGTGAATGTGACGTTACCTGGAAGAAGTTGAGCTCGTTGTCGTTCAGGATGCCGTCGTTGTCCAGGTCGGACACTTTAAATATTCTAGTTAAAGCCTTAATGCAAGAAGGCTTCAGCTGTGAAACAGAAGAAATCATTCAGTTGGTTAAATGTGTCCCTGAGATGCACACAGATCAGCTGTTTTTTATATATATATATATATATATATATATATATATATATATATATATATATATATATATATATATATATATATATATATATATATATATATATATATATATATATATATATACACTGGATTCTCGATTCTATTCTATTCTATCCACAGCTGTTAGTCTGGAGCTCTGCATAAATAAGCTTTCACTGTTGAACTTCATGTTTCGGACAGATGCTGGAAAAATTCTGCTTTCCTCCTGACTGCAATAGGCTTAAAAACTACTGATAACTAGCAACGTGTTTCTGTAATTCCATAAGAAGCACTGCAGTTTTTCCTGCTATGACAAGTTAAAATAACTGCAGTGTTTGCATCTATTGAACAGAAACTCACCTCCTTCTCCTCCGGGCAGTACAGGGGTCCTGTCGGGTGAAGAACAGCCTTCTGGGCGTAGTAGAAGAGCTCAGAGATGTTCTTCAGGTTTTTGGCAGAGCACTGAGGAAAAAGAGGGAAAATAAATGAGTGAATACTTGAAGAAAGCACCTCTTGAGCAGAAATAACAGGAATGTTTTTCTTTATCTGCTTATTATTAGTTCTACTTTAAAACTGCACTTAGACATTTTAATATTCCTTCTTTTATCATAAATACCAGCAATTTTGGCACCGTATTTCTTCCATGTTTATTGCACGTTCTTTTGTACTTTGGTTTCCTGGTCTTTCCTGAATGTAGCATGTGTGTGCTTCTGGATAACTTGAATGGGAATGAATAAATTATCCATCCATCTGTTTAAATGTCGAACTCAATAAAGCACTGACGCAAAGCGGACACATGGTTTTTAAACTTTCTGCTATAATGTTTTTGTTTTCTGACGTTTTTATTCCACTAAATACACTATATAAATGCTCAAAACTCAATTAAAATGAGTAGAATCAATTCTTTAATCAAAATAATTGGTAAAATATTAAAAAATTGTATTTAACGGTAACCCTGGTAACCAAGCGTATATACTCAAGTACAATTCTGACATATTTCATTTGGTTATTTCCACTTTATGCCGCCATATACTTGTACATTTTGCTATAGTACATTTACTTATTTGCAAATAATGTAAAACCTATGATGTACATGTAAACTACAATGCCAACAGTATTTTTAGCACTTTTTATTTCTGCTCTGATGCTTGGTTATTGATCCTATTAAGGTTGCAATGTTTTCATTGATGTTTTATTTTTTCTTATTACTCCACAAAGGAACACAGCGGAGTAATCTCAGCAGCATAGAATGTGTCCATTTAATATAGATGAACCCATAAACAAAATGACCTTGTGCTGAACACAGGTGTGTGTTCTGCATGTGTACATTATGTACAGATACTGAATCATGTGACCTAAATATGTAGCGGGTGGCGGGAATAGATGGGACTCAGAAACACCCCCACAATTTAATCAGTTGTTCCTTGGATCATTTCTGATGGATAAGTCCTGATAAATCAACAACAGCGGTGGATTTCTAGCAGGATCACAATCATGTGATCATCAGCAGGCAGCTGACGTAGTGTTCACTTGTTGTCATGGTTACAGTGACGCTGTGCCGCTATCTGGCAATGATACAGAAATCTTTAACAAATCTGTGGATCCAGACTGTCAAGATCTAATCACTTGGTCGTTGTGTCATTTCTGACCTTCCCTGAAAATTTCATCTGAATCCATTAGTCCGTTTTTGAGTAAAGTTGCTAACTAACAGACAGACAGACAGACAAACCAACACCAATCGTCACATAACTCTGCCATGTTCCTTGGCAGAGCAGTAATCATCATCTGTACTAGTCCAACAGTGAAAGAGACTATTTTTAGACTATTTTTTCACTAATAAATAAGAACAGTATTGATAAACTAAGATGCTGCTGCTTTTATTCGAGATGAAGACTCTAATATTTCTTCCACCATTGTTAAAAATCACACAGAATAGTCGAACTCAACCCTGGTCCCGGTGGAAACAGTAAAACGTTGCTTCACATGTGATTCATTCCAGCTCTCTCCAGCTGTGTGACTGTCCTGAACTGTGTCCTCTGAGTGTGTGCCGTCCCTCACGTCCTCCTCGACTCCCCCTCTTAACCTTGTAACCGATCCGTCCGGGGGAGGCCACTCTGGCCGTCTCATGCCACAGAGGGAAGTTTGAATTAGACAGTAATGCAGACGGAGGCCAATCCCTTCTCACCGTGACAGCCAAGCCTTTCAGCACACTCGCAACTCATCAGTCAGCAGGAGTCGGTGATATAAATCTATAAATGACTCAGTCGGAGTGTAAGTGGAGTCGGGATCTGGATCAGCTGGAGGCCGATTTGTCCCCGACGCTGCCTATCTCAGTCTGACCGTATTTTCAATCAGCCTTTCAGATTTAATTTACAGTTTGATTGATCCAAACTGCTGCCTCAAAGTCAACTTTAAACTGATATGAACTTCAGTGTGTGTGTTCATATTTTACCTCTACGCAGGTCTCAATATCCTGGTATTGATTCATGATTGGCAGGATGGTCTCCATGCTGCTGTGTTCCACCAGGTCCGACTTGTTTCCCACAAGAATCAACGGCACCCTGCAATTAAAGCCATTTATTACGGACAGAAACTGAAACTAATTTCATGATTGCTTCAGCTAAAACTCCCAAACAAAATCTCTGGTTGCAGCTATTCCAAAATCTGTCTCTTTTATATGATTGTAAACTGGATATGTTTAGGTGTTAGAATGCCAGAAACACAAAACAAGTCATTTATTAAATATTATACATTTTACAGATCACCTAACTCTTCAGTTATGCAAGAAGACAGTCTGTATGATTTTATATTTACTGCATACACACCTGCTATCTTTATCCGTTCTGTCATTAATGAGTGGAATCCAGTGGCTTGTCACCTGGGGAGAAAAACATAGCATCAAAGTTGGAGGCTTCACCATAAACACACATTAATCCTCACAAATTAAGATGGACAGCATGCACTGCAGCTATGCATTTGATTAACTGCACTGAGGGCAGACTCACCTTTTCAATCGACTTCTTGTTGTTGACAGAATAAACTATGCAGATAACGTTTGCCTATGAAGAGAGATAGCAAAGTCAGTTTGTGATGCAGATACAAACTAACTACATGGGTTACAAACGGGGGAGGCTATAAATGCCTTTAGGGGGTAAAAACACCCGCTAATGAGTTTAAATCAATCTTTATTGCAGAACAAGCAGATATCCTAGCTTTATTTTTCTGTGTGATTTTGATTCTTGCGGCTACTGGCATTTTATGAAATACCACTATTACGCTCAAAATTTTTCCAAAGAACGTTCAACATGCATCCTTGTATGTCTGGAACACGAAAGGCTCATTCAGCTAAAGACCTAATGTATGGGGAGCTGCTCCATGGCCAAACAAAGCACAAAAAAGCCACAAAGAGGCACAAAAACACTAATAGATGCAAAACAACTAGGAAAAGACACAAAACAACCACAAATAAACACAAAACAGCCACAAAGAGTCACAAAACAACCACAAAAACACGTGTCTGGCACACAAAAGGCTCATTCAGCCAAGACCTAATGTAAGAGGAGCAGCTCCACGGCTAAACTAAAGTCTCTCAGTGACCCTGTAGACCTGTCCTTGGTTCTGCCTGATAGAACCTTCAGGTTGTCACCAAACTGTTCAGGAGGAAACATCTTCAGTGTTGAACATCCTGAAGACGTTTCTTGTTCTGGGTCATGATGGTGAGGTATCTCTGGCATACGTCACTTCTTCTCTCACTGTCCTGGTCTTCAGGTCATCTGCTGTATTTTGCAGCTACTCATCAACATGCATCCACTTTGGGCCTTCAGTCGCTCCAAAATACTGAGTTTTCTGTTCTCAACATGCAGCAGATTAGCCTCCTTATTCCTACTTGCTTTTGTCTGTCAGTGTCAATCATGCTGCAAAGCTGGAAGGATGTTGTGTGATCTGCCTGGATACAAAATATAGCAGCTTGTTGATGGTATTTACAAAATGTTTAGAAAATGCTGGTTAAACACAGGAGCTGCCCAGTAGCTTGGTGGTTGCCTGTTGCTTTGCAGCTAGAAGGTCCCTGGCTTCTCCAGCTTCCTCCCACGGGTTCAAAAACATGCTCAGGTTAATTGTTAACTCTGTGTGAATGTAAGCTTGACTGTAATGGACTGGCGATCTGTCCCCTGCCTTCCCATGACCCTAATGAGGATTAAGCGGTGTATAGATAATGGATTAATGGATGGATGGGATAGTTAAACAGCCACTTGTGACTTACAACAATGCAAGCAATATAATCCATGGAAAATTCCGCGTTTTGTGAGGGGTCATATGGAAACTTATTATTGTTTATGGTTCATCAAGTGGCAAGTTTTCCTTAAAATCTTATAGACATTCACCAGTCAAATGAGTAACTGACTGTCAGTTTGGCCTCATAATGGCCTCCATGATTTTGATGATAAACTCTCAGTGAGTTATTTAGGGGAAATACACACATCTGTGATATTCACATATATGCCAGTAGCCAAGAGAAGTCACATTGAGTTTTTATAGATATGTGGTTAATTTGAACTAATTACCGGTATTTTCCAGAATTAAAGCTTTCCACTAGTTACAAACATTATAATACCAGATGAATGTAAGAATTAAATCAAACCAACCTTGGATATTTCTTGATACAGCTGCTCGTCCGACTGTTCTGCTTCTATAAATGTTGAAAAGGCACATCAGCAGAGCGTTTCACATGTTATCAAGCCTTTCTAACAATTACTACTTGAATTTACTCTAATTAATACAGATTCTGGGTCATTTGAGTATCAGAATGAGCTTTGTTTATCTCATAGCAGTCTGTCATTGCAGTAGACTCACAGATTAGGTGGGTGTTACCTGAGTAGTCCACGATGTGTGTGGGAACCCTCTCTGGGGTGACATCGGCTGGGATGGTGATCTCCTCAGCTCGTAGGGGAACCTGGAGGACAGGAAACAAAGATGCCAAAACTTGATAGCGGGCAAACCTCATGTTCCAAGCATACAACCAGAAAGTGTGTGCAAAAGTAAGCAGCCAAGAGGATGATTTCTACCATAAATCTGGTACCTACCTCGTCAGGAAACTCCTCGCTGACCAGGGACATTATAAGCGACGTCTTCCCCACCTTGGCTGCATGGGCACAAGAATCACATTTTTATCTCAGACGTTAATATTTTTAAACATGTCAGCTCACTGTCATTTTTACTGCGAAGTCTGGGTAATGTGTGAAGCAACATGGAACAGATAAGAGCAGCTGAAGAGGGTTAAGAGAAGCAGCCGAATGCCATGAACCTCAAACGAACACTCACTGGAGAAATACAAGCCTACAATAGAAAAACTAGAGTTGGACTGCTACTCAGGAGAGATTTATAGCATTAATTTTTCAATAAGTGCCCAATCCCTAAAATTTTCCAAGGTTTTCTTCCTCACTTTGGGAAAAGTAAAACTCCACTTACTACATTACAGCAAATAGCGTGCATTCATCCTGCATTTTTAATAATAAACACACACACTACACTTTTGCTTCAGTTTTGCCTCAGGCTCAAACAGAATACTTAAAACAACAACACCCTTTTCCAACGAACTGCAGCACATACATGCGTTAATAATGAAAAAGCTCAAGGAAAACACATGCAAGGTTGTTTAGGACAAAATCAATACCTAACTGCAGCACTCTGATAATTGAATCATTTTAATAAAATCCTTTTGGCACCATTTGTGAGGATAATGATGCTTTTTCTCCACTGTAAGTGCAATCTGGATACTTGATTGGACAGAAATCAGCATTGTGGTGGCATCACTGTGGTGGATTCCAGTTAAAGGAATAATTAATGTTCTAGTTCTCAGTTCCACCTGCCTCTCAGTGTCTTTACAGAACAGCTGAGTAAAACTGAACCCTCCTGAACTTCACTACACACAAGTTGGCACGTAGCGTTCTGGCAGCGTCTCTCTCAGTCAGAGTCGATACCAACTCGCCTAATGTGGCAAAGTAGGACATCATGCAGAGCCACAACTGAAATATAAATAGTACCGACAACACTTGTGCTTTTAAGAGAACAAGCAGACCAGGTGAAATATGGTTTAGTAAGATAAGATCATCATTCCACAGACCTGGGAAAGGTTGAGACCTTTGCTAACTACAGCAGAAACAGTTAATCAATCAATAGGTCTTGCATGAGCATCTCTTTTTAGAACGGAGTAACAGTTCATGGCATTTATCAATCAAAAATACCAAATACTTTCTGCTTCCAGCTTTTCAGCTGCGACATTTTGCAACTTTATTTTAACTTCTGTCATAAAAAACTGAATTTGTTTGTGTTACCAAACTCTGGTCGGACAAAACAAGCAACGTGACGATATTATTTTGGGCTTTAGGAGCTTTTCATGGAAGCTTTTCACTATTTAGATGCCCATTTTGTAAAATAAACACAAACACTAACGTTCCAAAGTTTGGAGTCACCCGGACAATTCCATGTTTTCAATGCAAACTCCCACGTTTATCCATGTGCTAACATAACTGCACAAGGGTTTTCTAATCATCAATGAGCCTTTCAACACCATTAGCTAACACAATGTAGCATTAGAACACAGGAGTGATGGTTGCTGGAAATGTTCCTCTGTACCTCTATGGAGATATTCCATTAAAAATCAGCTGTTTCCAGCTAGAATAGTCATTTACCACATTAACAAGGTCTAGACTGGATTTATCATTCATTTAATGTTGTCTTCATTGAAAAAAAATGCTTTTCTCTCAAAAAAAAGGACATTTCTAAGTGACCCCAAACTTTTGAACGGTAGTGTAGCAATGGACAGATTGACAGCTAACCCAATATTTTTGCAGCTGCTGTAAAAATTCATACTTTTTAAAAGCCACAGCAAAGAAAATGTATTTTGCTATTGGATTTTTCCTCCATTATTCCAATTTATTTGAGGCATTCAATCCAATCAAGTCCAGCACAGCAGTCATGTAATATCCACTCACCGGCCACGTCATTAGGTTCACCTGGTAAATGCTTGTTAGCGTATATATCTAATTAGCCAATCACGTAGCAGCAACATAATGCAATAAGGCATGGAGACGTGGTCAAAACGACCTGCTGAAGTTCAAACTGAGCATCAGAATGTGCAAGAAAGCTGATTTAAGAGACTTTGAATGTGGCATTTTGATTGTTGGTTCCACACAGGCTGGACTATTTGAGAAACTGCTGATCTACTGTGATTTTCAAGCACAACCATCTCCAGGGTTTACAGAGAACAGTCTGAAAAAACAGAAAATATCTAGTGAGCTGCAGTTCTCTGGGTGAAGGTCAGAGGAGAATCAGACTGGTTCAAGATGATAGAAAGACAAGAAAAACTCGATTAACCACTCATTACAACCAAAGTATGTAGAAGACTACAAAAAAACCTCACAAAAACTGGACAACAGAAGATTGGAAAAACATCGCCTGGTGTGATTCGTCTTCATTTCTGCTGCTCTTGAGTCAGAATTTGGCGTAAATGACATGAAACATGGATCCACCCTGCCTTGTGTCAACACTTCAGGCTGCTGCTGGTGTAATGGTGTTTGGGAAAATTTCTTGGCACATCTTCTGCCTTCTTCTGAGTCTACTTCCAGCAGGATAAAGCACCATGTCACAAGGCTTACATCATCTCAAACTGTTTTTTTGAACATGACAATGAGTCCACTGTTCTCCAACGACCTCCACAGTCGCCAGATCTCAACCCAGTAGAACCTTTGGGATGTGGTGGAATGGGAGATTGGCATCATGGATCAAATCTGCAGCAACTGTGTGATGCTTTCATGCCAATGTGGACTAAAATCTCTCAGAAAGCGTCTTGTTGAATTTATTCAACAAAGAACTGAGGCAGTTCTGAAGGTGGTACTATTGAGGTGCTGCTAATAAAGAGGCTGGTGAGTGTATATCCCCTTTATCAGGGTTAGGGTTATCCCTTTACACCTGCAGGAAATGGCATGTTGGGAAAAGAGGTAAGATAGATCATCCAAAAGGAAAGTAATGTGCTTGCCTACAACGTACACTACGTGGCTGCCTTGTGTTCACATTTCCTCTGGTTATAAGTAGTGGTGAGTAGACTTAGTAGTAAATGGAAACACTCGTGAGTTTGCTGTCATGTGATAATTATTTGGTTATTACTGTACAGGAACCAAACTAACCTAATTATAAATAGAAATTAAATATATATCGGTCTTACAAATTAATTTTATAAGTTTTTAGCCTCTTGCTTTTTGTACATATTTTGCTGTTAACTTGTGCATCACTGTCAACTCTGGTTGTATAAATTGTGCTATATAGATAAATTTAATTTAATTTGCTTCGATTAATGACAGGTTTTGGATGCCTTACAGTAAGTGGGTGATCCTCATACCTTGTAGAATAAAATAACCATCCCCTTTTTGAAGTCCACAGCCCCTCAGTGCACATGTAATCCCCCTGACAGCTCTGTATTGTTGGACTCGCTGATAGCATTAGCCATTAGCATGTCAGCTAATACAGCCGCTTAGGGATTAAAATCTACTTACGTTCCCCTACAAGTAGTATCCTCACGTCCTTCCTCATGGCTGAGCTCGCTTCCTTCTAGAGAAAGGACAGCCTTTACTGTTTCATGTAGTCCTCTCGGGTGCCGTCCTCCGCCGGCAGGTTAGCAAACTCCGGGCCTGCCGCTGTCAAACACTGGGCGCCTTTGTAGGACAAAACGGACGGGCACTCCTCGGAGCTCCTTCGGCTTTTCTTCGCGCTTCTCCTCAACTCCCCGGTTTACCGGCTCAGCAGAAAGGCGATTTAAACAGTCGCCCGTGTCACATAGCCCTGTAATTTCACGTTAATCGCGCTCTTTTTTGGACGTTTGCATAGCATTTCGCAGTGGATGTTCCATGAGCATGCCCGACCTCCAGTACCGGGAGACTACAGCGAGCCGCAGAGGACAAACTTCATTTGAGCAGGAAAAACGCGTTGTGCTGCTCTCTGGCTCCACAGAGAGGAAGTGCATCGGTCAGACTGCTCCACAGTCAATACACTGTCTGTGGTATGGCATGGTATGGTATGGTATATTATACTAAATTATATTATAGCATAGTACAGTCTAGTATAGTATACTAGACTCTTCTAGAATATACTATACAAGATAGAATACTATATAATAAAATAAAAAATAATATACTATATTATACAATACTATACTATGCTTATAATACGGTGTAGCATAGTATAGTATAGTATAGTATAGTATAGTATAGTATAGTATAGTATAGTATAGTATAGTATAGTATAGTATAGTATAGTATAGTATAATTACTATGCCTATGTATAGCATAAAATAGCATAGCATAGCGTAGTGTAGCATGGCATAGTAATATTGCATAGCATAGTATAGTACAGCACAGTACAGCACAGTACAGCACAACAGCACTATACTATACTATATACTATGCTATGCTTATGGTATAGTATATAGTATAGAGGGACTGGTTGGGAGGGTGATTGACAAGGAGCTCAGTCTTTACTATACTGTACTATACTATACTATACTATACTATACTATACTATACTATACTATACTATACTATACTATACTATACTATACTATACACTATGCGTATAGTATAATATAGTATAGTATAGTATAGTATAGTATAGTATAGTATAGTATAGTATAGTATAGTATAGTATAGTATAGTATAGTATAGTATAGTGCAGCACAGCAGTACTATACTGCTAACAGCACAGTATAGTATGGTATAGTGTAGTATAGCATAGGAATATAGTATAGCATAGTGTAGTATCGCCTCTTAGTTTATTTTTTCTAGACACAGCATTATAATACATGTTCACTGATCCCAATTATTATTTTTTAATTATATAATTATTAGAAAATTAATAAAAATATACACTGAATATTGTAAATTACAATGCATCAAAAACAGTCTGGCGATATGCAGTGACCATACCCCAGAATAAACAGTGTTTCATCAGTTGAAGTGTCCATAATTTGACAAAAGAATGGATCTTACAGTAAATTCTGAAGTGTGTGGTTGAGCATCAGATTCAGCGTCAGTTGAAATGAGTCTATGGAAGTGTTTAACCCACACTGTGGCACAGAGCACCGTCAGAGTCACCATTAAAGACGCTTCACTGCAACAACCACAGATCAGTGGTGATTCAATGCAGGGGCAGCAGGTTGCCGTCCATCTGATGAGCTGCAGAGGTTCAGCCATACAGTTTTCTCACCATCCTCCAGCTGTCATACCGCTCTGTAGGTCATCTTTTATACTTCATGTTGGCTTCAACTGGAATTAGGCACAAGAGGATTAGTGGTGGGTTCAGATGCAGAATGTGCTGATAGAGCATGTGTGCTAATGGTAATGTTAAGAAGGTTTGTGCAAACAAAAATACAGATGTACAATGATTCTGCAGCAGGAATATTGCTGTTATTTGTTATCTGGGGTAACTTTGCTGAGTTAAAGCTATAGCTTTGATTAATTCAGGAATGTTGGGGCTTTTTTTTATTTATTTGCTTTCCCCAGTAGAAGAATCCCCATAACTTTGGTCCAATGAAAACCACCAGCAGCTCAGAATTATCACTTATCAAAGTAAATAATTCCACATCTTCTGGATGGAGTGGCATATTTCAACAGATCTTCATAGTTCCTTCATGGAATTTTGGTGACTTTTCCTCTTTTATCCCAATGATGTTGGCCTTTCTAGCACTGAAAACTGATGAAGACATTCCCGTTCCCCTCAGAAACAACAATCACATCAGAATATCAATTGTCCAATACTTTGTTTAATGAACCAAGGTTAACTATTTGAAAAGAAAGTTAGACAAAAAATGTATCGGGCAGCTCTACTATAAGTAACAAAAGACACTGAGACATTTTGTCAGAGGTGTTAATGATGAATTTGGACTATTTCTATGCCTTTCTGCTAAAAAAAAAAACTGTTGCAGATTTGGGGGAAACTGCAGCCTCTGTCCCATTCACTATGAACAGTATTGTGAAGTCGTGCTCACTGGTATAATCCTGTGGTGCCATTGGCCGTGACATGACCTTCCTGAGGGCCTCCAGCCACTCTCTCTGCTCCCTCTCCTGCTCGCACATGAAGACAAACTGTCGCTCGGGCGTCTCCACCGAAACACCGCAGGTCCACTTGTTTCCCCGAGCATGCTTTGGGACACACTCCTTCACAGAGTAACCGTTGCTCTCAGTGCCAATGAAAATCACCCCCAACTCCTCTGCATCCTGCATTAGAAACACATGAAAAGATTCAAACAGAGTTCAACACATCACAGAAGCGTACTGCATGGGATTAGAAGAGTTTTGGTCCTCACCAGCTGCTCTTTAAAGTAGAACAGTTTCCGATTTTGAGAGTCCAAAATAAACCACCTCTTCCTGAACGGTTCCTTTTGCTGTGTAGAAAAACACATTTGATGTCAACACTGCATAAAAATAAAGTTTACATTATCACATTTTTAACAATCAATTCTTATACTGTATATAGTTATATAGTAGTATGACAGTATAGTATAGTATAGTATAGTATAGTATAGTATAGTATAGTATAGTATAGTATAGTATAGTATAGTATAGTATAGTATAGTATAGTATGGTATAGTATAGTATAGTATAGTATAGTATAGCCTAGTATAGCATACGATAGCATAGCATAGCATAGTATAGTATAGCATAGCATAGCCTAGCCTGGCCTAGCGTAGTGTAGCATAGCATAGCATAGCATAGCATAGCATAGTATAGTATAGCACAGTATATCATAGTATAGATTAGCACAGTATAATATAGTACAGTATAGTATAGTACAGTATAGTATAGTATGGTATGGTATGGTATAGTATAGTATAGTATAGTATAGTATAGTATAGTATAGTATAGTATAGTATAGTATAGTATAGTATAGTATAGTGTAATGTAGTATACCATAGTGTAAGATAGTGTAGTGTCATGTTGTATAGTATAGTAAAGTATAGTGTGG
This sequence comes from Amphiprion ocellaris, assembly GCF_022539595.1. Lineage (NCBI taxonomy): Eukaryota > Metazoa > Chordata > Actinopteri > Pomacentridae > Amphiprion > Amphiprion ocellaris. The sequence continues at coordinate 30,956,109 of NC_072784.1, forward strand.
TGTAGTGTCATATAGTGTATTACAGTATAATATAGTGTAGTATAGTATTATGTAGCGTAGTATAGTAGCATAGTACAGCATGGAATAGCATAGCATCCTTTAGTATAGCATATATACCACAGGATAGTATAATAATAGTAGTAGTAAAGTGTGTTTTACTGACATTTAACATCACATTTTTGTTTATTTTTTTTAAGCAAAAAGCAGTGAGTGAACGTAACTGCAAATTACTATTCTGATTTTGAGTGTTGTCCTGGTTTTGATCTTATTCAGGTAATGAAATTCAATCCAGTTTATTTATTTTGCACAAACCAAAGCAACCCAAGCCGACTAAAATCCAACGGCCAGCAACAAAAAAGATGCAAAAACCAAGTGATGACTTTTGAACAAGAGGCTGCATGTTTGCATATAACATCTGCCTGAAACAAATGTGTTTTTCATATCAGGGAACATGTGATGATTCTTAGCTGATTCTTAAACTTTACTCCTCCTATCATAACGGTCAAGTCTTAAAAACGTGTTCATGCAAAGTGTGGGTCTGTGTGTGTGAAAGAGGAACAGAAACACAAACTGAAATGCACTCCCCTGACACACTATTGATACAACCACAAACATGACTTGAAAGCCTCCCTTAAAATATGCATAATAATCAGAATAAATGTGTGAATGAATTTCATGTAATAGCATTTATTTGATTTAATAACTTACCAGTGGTCCTGTCTTTTCCATGTATCCCTCTTTGAGGTAGTTTCTTGTGATCTTTGGTATCAGCTGGTGAAGATACGTAACAGTACATTTGTTATTCTTTAGAAAATTTAAGCAAAACAGTCCACATTTTGGTTTCAATTTCGGGATGCATTAGCTGTGCTATCTAAGGAAAAACCTGCATTAAAAGTCTGTTTTTCTATTTATTTTTGGAAGGTTTAACATTACTTCCTCATCGGTCCCAGTTGGGTACGCCGTCTTCAGGTATGCATAGCGAGCAGCACGAATAGCGTTGTACCATGTGACTATTTCCTGGAATAAAAGAAGAAATCCTGAGTTTCTCTCAATCAGTGAAAGAGCTGCAGGTTGCTGTTATTTATCCTCACACAGTCCCACCTCAGCGCTCTCGTGGTAAACATAGAGGTTCCTGGTGTGATCGTTGTCCTGGAAGGTGAACTGCAGCCCGTGAGGATGACCGATCTTCTGTGGCTGAAAGGTGGCGTTCAGGTCTTTTATAGCGATGACAGCTTTAGGGCCTTTGGACTCCTTGATCACAAATACACAGATTTCAGAGTTTATACACTCCCTATCTAAATCTTAAGACCAGTTGAAAAGTTGCAAGAATTTGCATTTTGCACTGTTGGATCTTGAGAAGGTTCTAAGTGGAGCTTCAAAATGCAACAAGAAGAAATGGGAGCAAGAGAAAAACAAATGTGAGCAGGTAATTTATTGAAAACTGCATTTAAACCCAAAACATGCGTTTGTCAGCTGATCAAAAGTTTAAGACCACAGCCTTTAAAAGCCAAAATCTGCACAAAAATTTGGATTCCATTTCCTGTCAGGTATTCACACTGTCATGACCTCCTGATGGCAGAAAAGCTTTCTGTCTTTGAACGTGGTAGGATTGTTGAGCTGAATAAGCAAAGCCTCTAGCAACATGTCATTGCTGGTGAGGCTGGACGCAGTAAGATAGTCATTTTGAATTTCTTAAAAGATCCTGAAGGTTATGGAACAAGAAAGTGAAGTAGCAGACCCAAAAAACTTTCACCAGCGCTGAGCCAGAGGATCTGGTTGGCTGTCCGTCAAGACGCGGGACGATCCTCGAGCCAAATCAAGGTTGTTAATGGTACTAACTGCAGCCCAATAACCATCAGACGGCATCTGCGAGGGAAGGGCTTAAAAACGGTCCACATCTCCTTCAAAGCTACAAAGTTGCCCATTTGGACTCTGCAAGGAGAACCAAACATGGGACAATGAAAGGTGGAAGAAAGTTTTATTCTCTGACCAGAAAAAATGCAACCTTGACCTGATGGTTTCCAACGCTACTGGCATGACAAGGAGATCCACTGGAGATGTTTCCTACAAGGCTCCGTCATGATCTGGGGTCCTTTTTCCTTCTACGTAATGATAGAGCTTCAGGTTTGCAGGTGTCAAACAGCTGCTGGCTATGTGGAGATGTTGCAGTGGACATCCCTCATGACTGAGGGCCTCATCTGTGTTGTCATGACTGGGTTCTTCAACAGGACAACGCTGCAGTTCCCAGTATCGCCTCACAAAGGACTTCTTCCAGGAGAATAACGACACTCTTTCGGACCATCCTGCATGTTCCCCTGAACTAAATCCAACTGAGAACATTTGGGGATGGCTGGCAAAGGAAGTCTACAAAAACAGACATCAGTTCAGACAGTGGATGCCCTTCATGAAGCATCTTCACCACTTGGAGCAGCGTTCCCACTGGTCTCCTGGAAACATCCATCATGCCTAAACCAATTTCTGAAGTGATCCACAAGGACAATGGAGCTCCTCATTACTGAGTCCTTTATTGACACTAATGTTTCTGTTTTGAGGGTTTTCAGGTTTTTTGAGCTGTGGACTTAAATTTTTGATCAGCTGATGAACAGCTTATTTCAGTTTAATTGTTGTTTTCAAGACATTGCTCAGTCAATTTTGTTTTTCTCTCACTCCCATTTTTTCTTGTTGCATTTTCTGAGCTCTACTTAGAACCTTCTTTAGATCCAACAGTTCAAAATGCAGTTTCTTGCAACTTTTCAACTGCTCTTAAGATTTTGAGCGGGAGTGTATTAAGGGCACATCCGGATGCTGCTGTTTGTACACCAATTCTTGCAAATGTTGTTAACAAGAAATCTTGAAATATGAAGGAATTATTTATACCGTACAGTGCAGATGAACTGTGTCAGAGCTGCAGGAAACTCACATTTTCCTTGTTGTAGTATGTCAGTGTAAATTCCCTCTCTGACAGTACAAACTTCCTCTTCAGAAACTGTGTGTTCTCTTTCCCTTTCTTCCACAGCATCCCCTCATAGAAACCTGGTAGCAGAACGACTGAATCACAGTTTCTGCTTTGATACATGCAGGTTGCACTTGCAAATGTGTCAGTTAGTCAGTCAAAACGTGTTGCAAAGAGCGGCCACTTTTCACTTCCTGGCTCTTTCATGATGCAAATAAAAAAACAGGTTTTTCTTGCTCAGTTCTGCATGCGTATGAGGAACCACATTGTTCCAACTATTTTTGCACCAACTGCCTTGCAAGGTTTTGTGCAGCAGAGTGAACAAGTGTAGAAATGATCACCTGTGGAGTAGGAAACTGGAGGGTACTTGGTTTCTCCTGTGAATTCCTTCCTCTCATACTTAGCTCGAATCCACTGCTCTCTCAGGACGCTGCAGTTCAAGACAAACAGGTGAAAAACAGTTACACGGTTCATTAAACTCTGACCGAGCTGGAGAAAATCATCCAGATTTCACTTCTATTCTCACTAGTTGCACTTCTCTCTCATATTTGCGGCGCTGCCCAGTCAGCAGTCTGGTAGTGCTCGTAAATTCTGGCAGGATTTACCAAAAATCCCACCATGGAGACATAAAGAAAAGTTTTTAGAAGAGTGTCAACATTCTGGGAAAGCCACTTACTTGCAGTCATGTTGCTGAGGCCGATAGTAGTACGGTGGCACGGCCTTCTCATACAAAGCCTGGGCGTTGGCGTTTCCACTGGACTTCATGAACTGCCCAGAACCCCAGAAGACACACGTTAAGATTAGGTAATTTCATCTGAAAAGCTAAAAGCAGAGGAGGGTGCAGCTCATACCTGCACTAGTTTGTCCTCCCAGAAGTCCAGCCGTATGGATTTGACCCGGCTGGAGAGGCTGCGATGGATCCCAGAGCAGTTCAGACACACAAACACTCCCAGTTCATAGGACGCCCAGTCTGGATCTGAGGATTCAAACGCAAAACTGTTCCTCCAAGTCTATGTCCATCATCCTACATCAGGGGTGTCAAACTCATTTTAGTTTAGGGGCTACATTCAGCCCAATTTGATCTCAAGTGTTCTGAAGCAGTAAAATCACAGAATAATGACCTATAAATAACCACAACTGCAAATGTTTCCCTTTATTTTAGTGCAACAAAAGTACATCTGAAAGTGTCCCATTGAATGAATTATATTTTTAAGATAAGAGAAGATAAGAAAGCTTTATTGTCATTATACACAGCGTACAATGAAATTCCGGATGACTTTCTCCCTTTTAAACATACAAGATAACAAGAAAAGCACTCAGAGAGCAGAGCACTCCTCCAAGGCTCCTCAGTCGTTGTTTCATTTCCGACGGCTGAAATCTTGAAAAAATTTGGGGCAGAAATCACGACAGCATAGAGTGTGTCCATTTAATATAGATGTAACCACAGACAAAATGACCTTACACTGAGCACAGGCGTGTGTTATGCATGTGTACGTTATGTATGGATACCGAATCACGTGACCTAAATATGTAGTGGGTGGCGGGAATTGATGGGACTCAGAAACACCCCCACAATTTAATCAGTTGTTCCTTGGATCATTTCTGATGGATAAGTCCTGATAAGTCCTCAGCGGTGGATTTGTAGTAGGATCACAATCATGTGATCATCAGCAGGCAGCTGATGCAGTGTTCAGTGGTTGTCATGGTTACAGTGACGCCGTGCCGCTATCTGGCAATGATACAGAAATCTTTAACAAATCTGTGGATCCAGACTATAAGCTGCATCACTGCCAAAATCTAATCACTTGGTCCTTGTATCATTTCTGACTTTTTGTACTGACTCTAATAATTATAATTTGAAAAATGGTTTCAACAGTTGAGGGAAAAAACTCTTTAAAGTTAGAAAAGACAAAAAAGAGTTACAAGCCTTTAGTCACTTCTCAAGTTCAGTTAATTTAAATGAGTTAATCTGCATTTTCACAGCTCATAATTTGATTTTGAACCAGTTACATGCAGCTAAATTATATTTTTAAGGCAGCAGGTGAAGCTGAATGAACTTAATATGATTTTAAGTGTAATGAGGCTGAACTAATTATGAATATGCAGCATGAGACTAAAGTTTTATTCTGAGATGTGCTCCAGAGTGGATAATTCAGTGTAGGATTGCAGTGCTTTATAAATGACACCAACCAAACTCCTAGACTGCAGCACATCATTCTAAAAATACAATTAAACTGAGAGACTATCTCGAGGTTTTCGGATCAGATTATCTACTTTGTGTGAGTTTCCTGCTGATTTAACAGATAAACTGAACAGTAACAGCCCAGACCGGTCTATTGTGTCTCACCCGGCGCTCTGCAGTCCGCGCACCGGCTGTTGTCCTGCAGCTTCACCAGTTCCAGTAAGATCTTTTTGTTTCGCTCACGGTTTGCCATTTCGGTGCGGAAAAATCAGGCTCTCTTCTCAAACGACGACGGATCTGGCGGTCGAAACTCAGCATGTTGGTCACATAGACAGGGCGGCTGAGAAAACGTCCATGTGAAACCTGGAACTTGCGACAGATGAGCTGCTGATGTCTCAACAGCGACCTTCCTCCTCTGGAGCGCGTCCAGCAGGAAACAGTGACGTGGTTTAATTTAGGGAGGTCCTGTTACGACAGACCGCCTCCCTTCACACGTTCAGTGATGTAGAGATAAACTAACCCACAAACCTGGCTCCTTTTCAACACTGAATCATGGTCAGGTCATTTTTACAAAAATATACAAATAAAGACTCTTTCATGTCAAAGTGAAACACATTTATGCAAAGTAATCTCAATTACTTAACAATGTAAAACATAAGTGACTGAGCCAGTATTCACCAACTGCAAGTCAGTATTTATTGCTGATGCTGCTTCAGTGTTGAGTGGAGCAAGGTGGTGGAAGCATCATGCCTCAGACTGGTAAAGAACCTGGGGTCAGAATCCAGTTGTTTTATGCAAAGCCTCTCCCATTTCAGCTTCTAACTCCTTCAGAGGAGTCATAGGTGTCTTGGTGGCCTCTCACTAGTCTTTTTAACTCCTTCAGAGGAGTCATAGGTGTCTTGGTGGCCTCCCTCACTAGTCTCTTTTTAACTCCTTCAGAGGAGTCATAGGTGTCTTGGTGGCCTCTCACTAGTCTTTTTAACTCCTTCAGAGGAGTCATAGGTGTCTTGGTGGCCTCTCACTAGTCTTTTTAACTCCTTCAGAGGAGTCATAGGTGTCTTGGTGGCCTCCCTCACTAGTCTCTTTTTAACTCCTTCAGAGGAGTCATAGGTGTCTTGGTGGCCTCTCACTAGTCTTTTTAACTCCTTCAGAGGAGTCATAGGTGTCTTGGTGGCCTCTCACTAGTCTTTTTAACTCCTTCAGAGGAGTCATAGGTGTCTTGGTGGCCTCCCTCACTAGTCTCTTTTTAACTCCTTCAGAGGAGTCATAGGTGTCTTGGTGGCCTCTCTCACTAGTCACTTACTTGCACATATTTTAAGGAGGACCTGCTCTCATTTATGAACCATATTCCCTCCATTTCTTAATGATGGATTTAACTGGACTCCAACAGGTGTACTTCTATTGAGGTAAGGTGCTTGTAATACAGCACTTTTATTTAGGTAAAGGACGTGAATAGCTGCAGCCTACTGATCATATATTTAATTCAGCCCAACAGTGAGACCATTTCATTATTTTGTTGTGATAAACCTTTATTTGGTTACGACACAAAATCCACTATGAATAATGTCAATACCGTACATTCAGTATTTAAGGCTGAAAAAACAATCCCTGTGATGAATGTAAAAGTGGCATTTATGGTAAAAAAAAAATGCAGCAGAACTGTCTGTCAGAAACTGCTGGCGTTTTATAAAGTGTAAGAACCAGGATGATAATTTACACATAGCCTTTACAAATACAGATGCAAATTCTATTTTACACATTAATCTCTGGTACACATTATTAATCATTCACACTTCAATTTCTAAAAAACACTTTGCCAAATGCAAAGCGCCGATAAGTGAGGCTATGAAGCTACTGTACAAAAACACACGACCTTCCAACACAGATGAATATTAAAAAATTAACATGAAGCTGTAAAATTTAACACAGTCTTTCAAAGCACCGGGCAGCATGTGAGGTTTTTAGTTGTGTGCTCAGTGAGTCAGTCACTTCCATGCTGGTAAAATGTGTGGAAAACATCCTCAGACGATTACAACCATAAAACTAAAGTCTGATTTAAGCTGTCAGACCTGTAACCAAGTGCCTTCTTCCATCAGAGTTTATACAACATTAAAGTATTTATTTGAGGCCCGTACGTGACCATGAGGACACTTCTTCTTCTCTGTAGATTAGGGGAAATCTTCAGCAAGGTCCTGCAGAGTGCTTTTGTCAAGACCCAAGTGGATCGCATCTAGATAGTGCAGGAACCTGGAAGGAGAGGAAAAGTTTAGTGTTTGTCTTCATTTCAACAACCTGCACCTCTTTTGTGTCACTTTTCAGATATTTTTGCCTCATTTTGGATGTTTTTCACCTCTTTTGTGTCGCTTCATAGATATTTTTTTCCCTAATTTTAGAGGTTTTCACCCTTTTGTATCACTTTTCAGATATTTTTTGCCTCGTTTTGGTTGGCTTTTGTCTCTTGTGTCCCTTTTCGGACATTTTTGCCTAATTTTGGTTGTTTTCACCCTTTTGTGTCATTTTTCAGATATTTTTACCTCATTTTTGTTGTGTTTCACCCTTTTGTGTCGCTTTTCAGACATTTTTGCCTCGTTCTGGTAGGTTTTTTTTACATCTTTTGTGTCACTTTTCAGGCATTTATGTATTTGTAGGTGTTGCATGCATGCACTGCTTTGCATCTGGTTGCACTCTGACACTGTTATTTTTGTGCTTGTGTCAAAACAAAACCTAAACATCATCTCCACCACATCCTGCCCACCCAGCAAACCTAAAGCTGCAGCTGCTGCTGACCAGAATGATTTCTGCACGCTCACCGTCGCTTCACTTTTCCTCGCTCCTTCAGCTGCTCTGATCTGCAGATGCTGCGTATAATTGGTAAATAGTCCAGAGCGGCTGCCGGTTTGTTGCCAAATACTCCTTTGAGCATCAGACTCTCCATCACTTCTCTCCTCCGCTGGATCAGCCTGGAACCAAACAGATATTAATTCAGTTAAACTGACTGAGGATAAAAATAAAAACAGTTCTGCTATTTCAATTAGCTTTTCCACAGCAACGTGCATCTGACAGTAGATTGGACACCAGCAAGGATCTAGTCAGGAGAAAACAACCTGGATAAGAGCCATAAAACAAGTTTGAGATTGATAATAGGACCTTGGTGACTACAGGCAGTGCAGGAGGGGATAGGAATTATTTTTTTTGCAGTCTGAAGTGCAAAGGTGTTCAGAGAAGTCTTTTCTTAAAGACCGAGAGACTCCCTCACTACTCTCTTTCTTCTAACTCCTTCCAGAGTCACAGATGTCTAGGTGGAATCCCTCATTAGTCTCTTTCAGATAACTCTTTTAGTCTTTACTTAAAGACTGAGAGAGACTCTGCAGATGGAACAGAGTTTGGTAACTTGTTCCACCACCAGGGAACCACAGAGGAGAAGAGTCCAGCTGTGGACCGGCCCTGTTGTAGAGGTTGGATCAGGATCAGGAGTGTAGACCTGAATGATAGAGTTCAGGTAGGAGGGAGCTGTTTTGATTGTGGTTTTGTGTCAGAGTTTTGAGTTTTATGCGGGCAGGAACTGGAAGCCAGTGAAGCGATCTGAACAGCGGGGTGACGTGAGCCGTTTCTGCCTGGTTGAAAACCATCACTGTGGTTTTGAATGCGCTTATCAGAGTTTTGAGTTTCATGTAACTGGAAGCTTTGTAATATCACTCACCGACTGCTGCAGCTCCTTACTGGAGGCCTCCCCTCGTGCATGGTCAAACCTCTGCAGATGATCCAGAATGCAGCAGCACGTCTGGTTTTCAACCAGCCAGAAACAGCTCATGTCACCCCGCTGTTTAGATCGCTTCATAAAATCCAAAACTCTCACACTGGCATTCAAAACTACAGTGAGAACAGCTCCCCTCTACCTGAACTCTCATTCAGGTCTATCCTCCCTCCCTCCGTCCCTCCAACCAAAGGTTCCTGATCCAACCACCACAACAGGCCGGTCCACAGCTGGACTCTTCTCCTCTGTGGTTCCCCGGTGGTGGAACCAGTTACCAGACTATGTTCTATCTGTAGTCTCTCTCAGTTTTTAAGAAAAGACTAAAACCAGCTCTTCTCTGAACACCTTTGCACTTGACAGATGCAAAAAAAGAAAAAAATTCCCATTACGTCTGCACTTTGTTTTATGGCTCTTATCCAGGCTGTTTTCTCCTGACTAGCTGGTGTTGGTTTACTCTCAGAGGAACGTCGCTGTGGATGAAAGCTAAATGAAATTGTAGAACTGGAGGCCAGGGAAGCGCTTGGAACAGCGGGGTGAATACTGAACATGATTAGAATGTGTGACGCTGTGTGAAGACTCACTGTGGCTGACAGAAGCCGTCCTGAGTAAAGCTGTAACCGTCCCGATGAGCCGCCATAGGGAGGCTGAGTTCAGCTGCAGCCTCTTTTCCCAGCTCCCGTCCTATCTGCTGGGCTTTCTCCCACGACTCTGCCACTGAAGCCCGACACTTACGGAAGCTCAGAGCCTCCACAGCTGCCTGGATCTCCAACACATGACCTCCCATCATCCAGCTTCCTCTGTCAGCCTCAACCCTCAGCTCATCTGTCATCCCATCTTTAAGGACTGCACTGACAGGTGACATTCTTCTGTGGAGGTCACCTCCATGTGGGTGGAGCATCAATGACGAGTCCATGTAGGACATGTTGTCAAAGAAGTCCGCTATTGACTCCAGACACTGTGACACTGGGAGGCTTTTCTCTTGTTCTTCAGGAGTCAGCGGCTTCTTTTTAACTCTTTCTGAAACCGTAGTCTCTTTGATGTCCTCTTTAGCCTGAGGAGCGCCCGGCAGCTTGGAGAGAGACACAAATTCATCTTCTGAGTCTGACTGCAGGCCGTCCTGGTCAGCTAGATGGTGTCGCCTCTTGTTCTTCCTCATTCTGGTGGACACTTTGACTGGACTGGCATCTTCTGAGGAATCAGCTAAATCAGTCGTGTGCAGCAGCCTATCGGGTGGCATCGTGTCTGACTGCAGGCAGGTGAGTGACGGCTGCTCTTTTATATCTTGTGATACAAGGACGCTCTGTTCTGGTTTAAATGTGGAGGTGGTCAGCTGTGTGAGGGGTAGAGGTAAGAGTTTCTCCATGTTGGAATAGAGCAGGTCGACTCCTCGTTGTCGGCTGTCTGTCAGCAGCTCCCAGTAAACCGCCTCCTCTCCTGGACTCTGATGAAACAACACACATCCATTTATTGTAAAACAGCTACAGCTTGAAATGAATCATTCATTCGTCAACATCGCCTCCAAAACAAACCAAGTCATATTTGCAATATTTTTTGAAAAATTATTCCTCCTTTTGTTTGCATTTACAGGTCACATTAATGATAATTTCACTAGAATTATCTTTTTTTTCCTCTCAGATTTATTACCATGACTCAGATAAAGAATCCTCCTGAGTAATTCCGTGTTAATGAGACAACAGTCTGAAGAGGCTCTTACATGACCTGCAGCCAGACGGTCCGTACGGGATCCTAACAGAGACTAAACACTGAGCTGGACTGTACAGACTGATCTGTGAAGCACATCGTGTTTCACATTCTAAGAGAAAATATGCATCTATTTGTTGTTGTGCAGCTACATATATTCAAAGTCAGAATATTCTATAGACCAGGGGTGTCAAACATGAGGCCCGTGGGCCAAAACTGGTCCTACAGAGGGTCCAATCCGGCCTGCAGGACGACTTTGTAAAGTGTAAAAATTCCAGAGAAGACATTAACTGGAGATTGTAAATTTGTCAAACTATAAATTTAAAATAATTTCTAGACCATGACAAGTTGTTTTGATCATAAAGTAAAATAATAGACTGTTTATTGTTCTTTTATGTCTCATTTTTGTAATATTTTGTCTTGTTTTTGTTGTTTTTTTGTCTGACTTTTGTTGTTTGTCTCATGTTTCTGTCATTTGTTTCTCATTTTTGTCGTTTTGTGTTTCCTTTTTGTTCTGCTGGTGTTTTTTGTGTGTGGGGGGGGTGGGGGTTCCAAATATTCGGATCTCAAAATAAATATTCGGGTTCAGCCCTAATTGGTTTTGTGTGTCATTTTTGTCGTTTTGCGTTTTTTTTTGTCTCACTTATGTTGTTAGTCAGTTTTTTTTTTGTCGTTTTCTCGCTTTTGTCATTTGTCCATTTTTTGTTGCTTTCTAACTTTTTTGTCAAATACTCTATCATTCACTTCCAGATAGCTGTGACTAAATGTTGTGTTCCTTTGTAGACACTGTGATCTGGAAGTTGTAATGTGGAAATGATAAACTGTGGCTGAATGTTGCTGAAATTGAATTTACCTTTCTTCAGAAATTTCAGGTTGTTCATGATGTTTTGTAAAAAGATATTTCATTAAATAGAAACATTTTCAGAATGTACTTTTTTGCACTAAAACAAAGGAAACAATAGGAGTTGTGGTTATTTATAGGTTATTTTGCTGTGATTGTGCTGGTCTGGATCACTGGAGATCAGATTGGGCTGAATGTGGACCTGAACTAAGATGAGTTTGACACCTCTGCTGTAGACCATTTAGTGCGACTAACTGCCAAAATGTTTGCAAACATGAAGTACTTGAATTCAATGTGGACTTTTAGATTACTGCCTGTACACACAATGCTAGGTGGCAGCTGAATGCACCAACAGGAAGGAATTAACACTTTTAAACCTGTAAAATTCAGTAACTTTAACATAAACGAATATAATCATGGGTTTCAATACGATGAATTAGCTGTGTTGAGCAACTTTCAGTTTGATAATAAACAAAAATAAACTTTGTAGACAAGCTTTACGAGACCTATACCCTGCCACATATGTGAACTGTAAATAAACAGGATTTACTGGGCTATAAATCCAGTGTTGTGGCTCTTTTAGGAGGTTGTTGCTTAGTAATGTTTATGTGCAGTTTACCCTGAGCAGCTCCCAGATGTCAGCCTCTGGTTGAATGTTCAGCAGACCCAGTTTGCTCTCAGTGCAGCCAGCATCACAGGGAGGCAGAACAGAATCATCTGCTGCCTCTTCAGTCTCTGGTTTCAGATTAGCTTTTAAGACAAAAAGAGGGAAAACACTTGTTAAAACATTCAACAAAAAAGGAAAAACATATACATTAGAGGCTAATTATGATGCAAACCTAGCAGGATACTGACAACGATGTTATTTAGATTTTTCCAGCTCATTTTCTTACCGTTTTTGGACGTCTGCACTGATGGTTGTGCACCACGGCGTCCTCCTGCGCTGCGAGTCCAGAACTGCAGCTGCAGTAAACTCTGCCTGATGTCACAGCTGTTCAGTTTAAGCAGAGAGCTGATGTCCATTGGGTCCGTCCTCATGTCCTCAGCCAGACACAGCAGCTGCAGGTAGCTGCTAACGTTCCACTGGAGCAGGGAGACAAAAGGATAAATGAAACATTTAATTAAAATGAAGCCACAATAAACAAAACAATCAGGTTCAGGAATCCTGCACTCACCAGGGAGGGTGTTTTAAAATGAATTTCCTCAAAGCTTCCATCAAACATGGAGCTGAAAGCTGGATCTAAAGAACAAAGGAGATTTATTTTAGACTCAGAGACATGACGGTGCATAAAAATACAATAAATGACTTCTGCTCATACTAACCGCTGGTGGTGAGGATGACTGGCCTCTTGGTCGTGGTCATGAACGTCTTGATGGCAGCTAGAAACCCTGAGTCATCGTCAAAAATAACGTCCACTTCTTCAAACAGGATGAGCGACGTTGCCGTCTTCTTGCTCTGTTCTTCGCTGTTCTTCTCTTTCAGCGTGGCAGCTGCTGATAACTTGGCTGTTTGCTTACCGACACCTTCATTTGCCTTTTTCTTAGAAGCAGCTACAAGAAGACATGAGGGTGATGAGAAAAACTGGAAAAAACTTGATGAAAGCTTTGCATGGAGGCTGAATCATCAAACAGATTAAAAGTTCACACTCTAAATGTATACTACTGTTCAAAAGTTTGGGGTCACTTAGAAATGTCGTTATTTTTGAAAGAAAAGCAGTTTTTTATTGAAGATAGCATTAAATGAATGATAAATCCAGTGTAGACATTGTTAATGTGGTAAATGACTATTGTAGCTGGAAACAGCTGATTTTTAATGGAATATCTCCATAGAGGTACAGAGGAACATTTCCAGCAACCATCACTCCTGTGTTCTAATGCTACATTGTGTTAGCTGATGGTGTTGAAAGGCTAACTGATGATTAGAAAACCCTTGTGCAGTTATGTTAGCACAAGGATAAAAGTGGGAGTTTTCATGGAAAACATGGAATTGTCTGGATGACCCCAAACTTTTGAACAGTGGTGTATATTTACCTGTTTTTTCGTTTTTTGTAGTGTTCGGTGGCTCCTTGTTGGCAGGTTGACCCATTTTAAAGAAGTTGGCCAAAGAGGTCGGAGCCAGATTTCCTCTTTTGGAACCTCTTGGTGACTGAGGATGTTTCCTGGGAGAGGAAACCACCCTGCGAGGAGAGTTAACCTTCCCTGAAACACGAAGAAGGCAGAACATAAGCTCATGCTCGGTCTCCATAAAACAGATCATTTCCCACTCATGACAAATCGTATTCTCTGCACGTACTTGGAGATGTTCCAGGTTTGGCGGCTCCAGCGCTGCTGCTGGTGCCATAGCTGTTGAAGTAGGAGGGTTTGTGGGCGTTGACCCCCTGACTGTCCACCTGGTGGGACTGAGTGGCTTCTTTCAGCTGCGACAGTATAAGACGACCACTTCGCTGAGATGAAGCATTCACCTCGAACACCTTTAGAGGGAATAAGGACACAGTTATGAGGCTGTCCACCCACCAAACACCGCTGTTTGAAATGCATGTCACACATTTATTTAACAAAATTAGGAAAAGACAAGCAACATCATAAGGAAAGAGCACCTCTAATATATCATCACAACTGGAAAAATGAATGGAAAGAGAGGCCGAGACAGACAGTGAATGAAGATGATAGACAGACTGACATCATGGCTACACAAGGAACAATCAACAGTCACAATTCAGAAAGCTAAAGATTGGATTAGATGGAGAAATGATGGCCTACGCTGAATGGCATGGATTGATTGTCAAACATTTGTACCTTGAAGCCGAGCTCCTGAGCACAAGCGTAGACTGCAGCCGTCTTTCCAACTCCAGTGGGTCCCGTGATGAGCATCGTATTACACATGTCCTCTAAATCCTGGGAGTCCTCCTCTCCACAGTCCCAGTCTGAGTCTGCACACAAACAAACCACAGTGGAGTCAAAACATCCATCCATCCATCCATCATCTATACACCGCTTAAACCTTATTAGGGTCACAGGAGCGGAGTCTATCCCAGCTGACTGAGGGTGAAGGTTCACCTGGACAGGTAACAGTCTATCACAGGTTCACCTGGACAGGTAACAGTCTGTCACAGGTTCACCTGGACAGGTAACAGTCTATCACAGGGCTACACATAGAGACAAACAATCACACTCACATTCACACCTATGGACAATTTAGAATCACCAGTTAACCTCAGCATGTTTTTGGACTGTGGGAGGAAGCTGGAGAACCTAGAGAAACCCACACATGCAGGGAGAACATGCAAACTTCATGCAGAAAGATCCCAGGAAGGCGAGGATGCGAACCGGGGATCTTCTAGCTGCAAGGCGACAGTGCTAACCACCAATCTACTGTGCATCCCCAAAACAAGCAGCAGAAGAAAAGAAGATCAGCGTTCTTCTCATCTCTCACCGTTGCTGCCTTCCTCTAGTTTCTTGTCTTTCTGCTTTTTTCTCTCTTCTCGGTCTGCACGGAGTTTCCATTCCTTCAGCCAACTGGACAAAAACAAAAGGATCCATGCAGTCAACCATTATCCCAAACACAGTGATTATCATTTTACAGCTACAGGTGGGTTTCCTCACCTGTGCAGCCTCCTCACTGAGGCGCCGTTGTCTATAATGTCACTGGAGTGCTGAGGCTGGTATTTGTCCGTCCACAACACGTCCTCCTTCACCACATCTGCAGGAAAAAGGAGTTTCAGGAGGTAAACTGGGGTTTGCAATAACCAACAAAAACAGTTTGCATGTTTTACAGTAATTTAAAACGCTGTTATAAGAAGCAGCTCTAACAATGAGGACATAATGACCTTACTACCAAATCTCTTAAATGAAATTTGTCTGACCAGTTCAGTGGGTGAGTTATTCACGCACATCTTATGTTTAGATAATAATACACCGTCTGCAGTGAAGTGGTGGCTTTTCCTGTCTTCGTTCCAAGAATTTAGATGTATTTGACTCTGATAACAAGAACTGACATAACTTATGAGTGGTAGTTTCCTGGTTATACCTCATTTGCCGATTGCCTGATTTCAGCTTCCTCAGATGTAATTTTGCCAGCTATACATTTATATCAGAATTCAATGATTCAATTCACACATTTTGCCTCCACACCTTTGTTTCCAGCTTCCAAAAGGACGTTGTCTAGTATTAACACAGAATCGTCCTCGGCCGGGACGGGAGCAGCTTTGAGTGAAGGCTTCGCGTTCTCCTCCTCCAGCTTGGACCTCTGAGCTCGTCTCGTACGTCCTCCCCTTCTCATCGGCTCTGGTTCTGCCATGGAGATTTTCTCTTCTGATTGGCTGGATCGCTGCTTCTTAGCCACCTTCCCTGTGTTTTCCCTGTTGTCGTCCCTCCTCTTCCTCTTCCCTCCTGCTGGCTCGGCTGGCAGCGGGGTGCTTGTGGTTCTGGTTAAACCTTCTGGTTCTAGTAAGTAAAAAAAAAAAAAAAGGAAAATTCTGAACTCATTCACCAATCTGATGCTGATAGAAATGACAAAAGAGATTGTGCTTAACAAGCTAGAATAAACTGCTAATGCAACCTCATGCCTTGTAGTAACAGCTCATCGGATACCGACCTGAAGCCGTGAACTGCTGCTGATGCTCAGTGCGTCTCTTCAAGAAGCGAGTGATGAACTTCTGTGCAGGAAACTGAGGGTTGGAGGTGCTGAGCTCTTCGACGAGAAGCTGACGAACACTTTCAGAGATCTCAGGTCTCCAGCCGGAACCCTGAAAAGAGAAAGAAAATATTGCGATTGGTTTATTTATCAGAGAACATCCCAGACAAACCTATTAATAAGACAATTGTGTCATTCGATGAGAACAATTGAGCTTGGACAACTATTTCAACACACCCTTTCACAGAAGCTCCTACAGGCGGGAGTCGTCTTCACACAAAGGGAACCACCAACAGATGGAAGCGGTTTGGATGTTCGGTTACTAAACTCCTTCAGATGGCTCAGTAATGAAGACTCAGGCCATGACAGACTCCAAAGAGGGCAATCTGTGAAAAAACAACAGCTGGTCTCCACCCAGTAGCTTGGCACGTACCTTCAGAGCTACAACATTTATGTTTCTAAGAAGGAGTAACGTACCATCTGGTGGCTGCGTCGTGTGTGCGACTGGCTGGAAGGTGGAACAGGAGAGCGAGTACGCCTCCTTCGTGGCAGCCGTCTTGGCAATCTGTTTTCTAAAGGACTCGGGTAAACCGCTCTTCAAGAATTCCCTGCGTGCCCTGAACTGCTCGTCGTCCTGGGAGTTCTCGGAGCCCTCGTGGCTGCTCTCGTCAAAGATGGAAATCACTGCCGACGCCCTACGAGGAGCCTTCTCTTGGCCCAAAGAGGCCACTTTGGAGTCTGTCACACATTAAATATAAAACAGTTAGACAAAGTTACAACAAAATAATGACACAGAATAGCTCATATTAGAGTGTGAAGGACTACCTAGGACAAGCTTGGCGTCTTTGCCGGAAAGTGAGGCTTTTCCCAGAACGTCATTAAGGCTGCGTAAAGGCTTCTGGGTTGTGCTCTTTTGAGGAGCATCAGTCTGGTCCTCCTCCACACAGATGATAGAATCCTGACAAAATAAACCACATAATAAATAAGAAAAGCACTAAGAGAGTGCAGTACTCCTCCAAGGCTGCTCATTCTCCCTTATGGCACTGTCCGAAATGCAGCATTTGTTTATTAGTTAGTCTGATTGAATTTCCCTTTGGGCATAAATAAAGTTCTTGTATCGTATTCAGCACTAATAAAAACCCACCACCTGCAGACTACACTTCTCTTATCAGAGGTTCAAATCATATTTTTAGTCATTTGGAACAAATTTTCTGTTATTATAGGAGCATTTTGACATGTCTCAAAGTTTTTTTGGATCAATTCTTGACTCATTTTGGACAAATTTCAAGTAATTTTAAACAAGTTTTGAGTCATTTAGGACATTTCTCTCATTTTAGACCCATATGTATTCATTCTGGACACATTTTAAGTCCTCTTGCACAAGATTTTGTCATTTCAAATGAGTTTTGAGTACTTTATGACAATTTTTTTTCCCATTTTTGACACATCTTAAGAAATTTTGGGTAACTTTTGAGTCATTTAGGAAAAATTTTCTGTGATTTCAGGAGCGTCTTGAAATGCTTCAATTTTTTTCATGATTACAAATCACGGCAACATAGAATGTGTTGTTGTCATGGTTACAACAAAAAAATAGATGTTTTACTGAAGATAAAATAAATTATGAAGTCCACAACAAGGCTGAGACTTTAATGTGAACATCATGTTTAAATGTATTTGTGTCCAAGTATTTAAGTTTGGATGACAAGTTAAATGAATCTGACTACATTACGGGTCGTAGCTCATGTTTCTTCCATCTGTACAATGATCTTACTTCTGCCTCCTCACTTTAAAACTATAAAGTAATGATGGTAGTTTATTTTCCTCGCTGCCGGTCCACTGTACCTCGTCTTCACAGTAGCTCCTCCTGACGGACACCTCGGTTCGTGACGACCGCCTTAAGCTGCTCTTCTCCTCCGTTGAGCTTTTCTTACTCTGCTGGATCACTTTGGCTTTTTCCACTAATTTCTTTGCCTGCTTCCTTTTCTTAGACTCATTTGATGTCTGAAAAAAGATATTAGAACAACATCTAAATACTGTATGTCAATCTTTTTAATCAATTAAATTTTGAATCTGAAAAACGCCATACTTACTTTAGTCGTGTTTATGCCATTTCCTCCTTCAGTCTTGGAAGCATTTCTATGGACTCTAGTAAACTTAATCCTTATGCAGAAATGGAAATAAAACAATTGGAGCATTAATAAAACTGAACATTTAAAGCACATTAGAGATGCATAGCTTAAAAAATGAAAAATTAACTGCATGCATGAGTCACCTGATTGGACTTTCTTCTGCATCAGGTGGACACAACATCTCAGCTACAAAGACGCCTCTCTTGGACTTGCGTGTCTTTGGAGTGGACATCTCTGCAGGGCTGTCCAGAGGTGAAGCAGCGTCTGCAGCATGCTTCAGCTCATTCTGTTTCCTGGTTCTTCTGACAGGAGTTGTTAGTTTGGTTTCAGGAGCTGGTCGGATGGCAGCCTGACGTCTGGATCTCCTCGCAGCAGGAACAGATGGAGCTGAGGTGACGGGAGGCTCCTCCGTTTTGTCCTGAATCTCAACAATCGTTTCTTCTTCTTCAGCAGGAGCTGAGATGGATGTCGCCTCCGTTTCCTCTTCAGCTTTTTTTCTGCCTCGTCTTGCCGGTTTCTTTGTCGTGGCTGTCTGTTCCTGAGAGGCTTCCTCAACAGAGACTGGAATTACATCATGATCTTCAGCAGCTTCCAGAACATTCTCTCCAGGTTGCTTCTGCTTGCCTTGGCTCTTGACCGCTTTGGTTTTGGACACATCCAGGCTCGGCTGTTTGAAGGCAGCCATGAACTGCTTCCTCTCTGCCTCGCTGCACTTAGGAATGGATTCGCTCTCGAGCACCGCCAACTCTAAATCCTCCTCTTGAAGAACCACATTGGACTTCCGTTTGACGGTCAGAGAAGGAGACGGAAGTTGGTGTCCAGGCTCTGGAGAAGACGAGGTGACCTCTGCGGGACTATTCACTCCTTTTCTTCGGTTGAAGATCGACGCTAACTTTCCCACTGCCTTGGCTGCTTCTGGTTTGGGTGAGACTGTGTGAACTTCAGCCTGGATGGTGATGGTTCGAGGTGAGACCTGGACAGACGGCTCCCCAGAATCTGGATTTTCTTCAGCTTTGGGGATGTCCAGCTGGTCTGAGTGCATTTCCTCTGCCTCAGCTGTGTTTTTACTTCCATCTTCTTTGCTCCGCTCCTCTTTTACGTCCTCTTCAGCCTCGTCCTGACTCTGACTCCGCACAAAATCCTCGAAGGAGATTGTGACTGTGCTGTTGTTGAGCTGAGAGTCCTCGTCCAGATTGACCTCCATGCTAACATCACATAAGGAGCTCTCTGCTTCTTTCTCCTCCATCTCTGAATGCTTTGCCTCCTGTTGCTGCCTCTTTCTAGTGTGTCGTGCAGCAGTTTTGACTTGTTTTGCTTCATCTCTTGAGGGTGCAACTGGAGATAACTCAGTGGTGTTTAGTGCTGGTTTAGGTTCGCTTTTGTTCCCACATTTGGAACTACCTTCATGACTCTGAGCCCACTCATCAGCCTTTGATTTCCCTGCAGTGACACAACCATCAGCACTGAGCTGGGCCAGTAGAGCTGCTGTATCGCTGCCAAGGATCCCAGTGGTGCTGACTTCTTCTGCTGCTGAATCTTTGCTTTCAAGTCGTTCTTCTACAATTATGCAGCTTTCCTCCTCAGTGGAACTAACAGTTGCAGCTGTCACAAGTTTCCTTGCAGCTCTGCTCGCCTTTCTACCCCGTTTCTGAGGCGGCTGCTTCCCCTCCTCTGGACTGCTGTGTTTCTCTGCAGTGTGAGGCCTCTGACAGTTTTCTTTAGATTGTTCTGGTGACTTTTCTTTGGAGGTCGGAGCCTTCCGGCTAAAGTAGTCCATGATGTTGTTGGAGCGAGGAGGGGAAAAGGGTTTCTCCATAGGTTTGACCACAGGAGAGAAATAGTTTGTGATTGTCTTGACAACAGGACTTCCTCCATCTTTGCGAGATTTCTTGCAAGGCTGTTCAAAGAGAGATAAAGTTCATTAAACACAAGAATGCAAAGGAATTACGGCTGCACAGTGAATCATTTCTGCATTAACATTGTGATGTATGCATGAGAAACAGTTGCCTTGCAGGAACTGTGATGTCAAGCAAGATATTAATTTACATTTATTTTTTGCTGCTTGATACAAAAAGAAAACTTGCTCAGTTCTCATTTTTCAAGACTAATCTTCAAGAAAGTCTCTGGGATATGTTGAGTTTTTTTAAATTTTATTTACACCCAGGGTTTGTTGACAAGCAAGCTTCACATGTGCATCAAAATGAACAAAGAACATGAGAGAAACTGTGAAAATTTGATTGCAAAAAGACATGGGACAACAGTTTTAATGAAATATGTTGGCTACAGAAAGGACGGTGTTTGCCAACACACATTTGTTTGACCATTTAAATCATGGGATTCAAACATGTGGCCCACAGGTCAAAACCGGCCCACCAGAAGGTCCAATCCGGCCCACCAGACTTTGTAAAGCGTAAAAATTCCAGAGAAGACATTAACTGCAGATTACAAATTTGTAAAACTATAAATTTAAAATAATTTCCAGACCATGATAAGTTGTTTTGATCATAAAGTAAAATTCTAGATTGTTCATTGTTCTTTTGTTGTTTGGTGTCTCATTTTTGTAATATTTTGTCTTGTTTTCATTGGTTTTTTTGTTATTTTGTGTACTGTATTTGTCGTTTTGGGTTTTTTTCTGTCTCATTTGCATTGTTTACTTTTTTGTCTTTGTTTCTCGCTTTCATTTTTTGTCAAATATTTGTTGTTTGTAAATTTGTTGCTTTCTAACTTTTTTGTCTCTTTTTTGTGTCATTTTGTGTTTTGTCTAATTTTTTGTTGCTTTGTTTCTCGCTTTTGTCGTTTTGCATCTCGTTTTTGTAATATTTTGTCTTGTTTTTGTTGTTTTGTCTTTTTTTGTGAAAAAAAAAATCCTACATCATTCAGTTCCAGATGACTAACTGTTTTGTGCCTTTGTAAATAAACTGTGATCTATAAGTTGTAATGTGTAAATGATTAACTGAGGCATAATGTTGTTGAAATTGAATTTATAATCAGGTTGTTCATTATGTTTTGTAAAAAGATAATTCCTTAAATGTGAATAATTCCAGAATGTATTTTTTTGCACTAAAACAAAGGAAACATTTGGAGTTGTGGTTATTTATAGGTTATTATGCTGTGATTTTACTGGTCTGGCTCACTGGAGAGCAAATTGGGCTGAATGTGGACCTGAACTAAGATGAGTTTGACACCTCTGATTTAAATCATCACCACAAAGTTCTGCATTATAAGCATAAAGTTAGAATGCTATTCAAAGAGAAAATGACAAAAGTTCCAAATGGCTTTTTCAAAACTATTTCTCTTACACATAGAGTTATTCCAGTCATACAAAGAAAACTGCTGGATGTTTTCATATCGCAAAATATACAGCAAGATAATGCAATGTCATTTTTCCCCCTAAGAATGAAGGAAAACTATTTCCAATGTAACATCTGGTGCATGCCATGTAAAGTCCCCATAAGTGTCGTAAACATACCTGAGTGTCAAAGTCCTCGATGACAGAAGCCATAGCCACAACACCAGCCATAATTCAAAGAGACCTGAAGCAAAAGAAAGCATCATTATACACACATCTGGAAGAGCTGTACACCAACAACAATAACTGTGTTTCCTGGCCGACCAGTGGACGATGTTTTCTGTAATGCAAACTAATATTCCTCAAAACAATGTCAGAAAAGGAGCTTCCTCTCCCTGTCTGTCTTATTCCTTGGTTTATTTAGTATTAAACTCAATTTAATCTACTCACTGTTACAGAATCTGGAAATATCTGCACCTTTGTACCTACTACTCTATGTATGAATTAACTGAATCTACACGTTTACATACAGCTGCACAACAACTGTAATTGTTGTACATTTATGCTTATATGTTCAGCAATGTGCAACATCAGTTAATGTTTTCATTGCTGTTAATACAAATAAGCTATCTGACTGTTTTTACATACACGAACGGAAGATTTTTCTACTACATTCATATTTTCCTATTTCTTACAGTACATTTAATACATTTAGTATGTAATTTCATATTTTCATTCCTCTGATGCAATATTTCAGTTTCATAGATAACATATTATTATCATATTTCATTATCATGTGCAATATTACTTATATTACCTCAGTATAATTGCCAGCATTGCTTTTTGCTGTTCTGTCCTAGCCTTATTCTAGGCATCTTATTTTATTTAAGTACTAACATCTTGTTGCTTTTCTATGTTTCAGGCACTGCATTTCCCATGTTGTGTCATTTTGCTTATTTCTGAGAAATATGACACAAGATTTTCCATATCTTGTCTTATTCTAGCACAAATGCTGATTAGAAACCCTTATTTTACTTTAACAACTGTTTCAATAAATGCCGCACATGCGACCTGTGGGCCAAAACCGGCCCTCCAGAGGGTCCAATCCGGCCCTAAAAGTGTAAAAATTCCAGAGAAGACATTAACTGCAGATTGTAAATTAGTAAAACTATAAATTTAAAATCATTTCTAGACCATGACAAGTTGTTTTGATCATAAATTAAAATTGTTCATTGTTCTTTAGTCATTTTGTAAGTCATTTTTGGAATATTTTGTCTTGTTTTTGTTGTTTATTGTCTGACTTTTGTTGCTTGTCTCATGCTTTTGTTTCTCATTTTTGTCGTTTTGTGTTTCCTTTTTGTCTTGCTTGCGTTGTTTGTCTCTTTTTTTGCCACTGTTTGTTGCTTTTGTGGTTTTGTGTGTCCTTTTTGTAATATTTTGTCTTCTTTTTGGTTGTTTTGTGCCATTTTGATCACAAGTCATTGTTCTTTTGTCATTTTGTGTGTCATTTTTTGAAGGTTTTGACGTGTTTTGTTGTTTTTTTTGTCTGACAGAAATGTTTTTTTTTCTCTAAAATAAAAGGGAAACATTTGGAGTTGTTGTTATTCATAGGTTACTACGCTCTGATTTTACTGGTCTGGCCCACTTGAGGTCAAACTGGGCTGAATGTGGAACCTGAACTAAGATGTTTGACACCTCTGATCTAAAGTCTCACACTGCGTACAGTACAGCATTAATACAGTGATGCCCAGTGTTCTGGTAAAGTAAACTCGGTATAAACACGTTAGTAAACAGCACATTTACATGAATATTGCGGTATTATAGGTGAGTACTCCTGACATGGCGCCCAGCACTTCTTCCAGTTTTTATGCTAAATGACAGATGGACAAACACAAAAACAAAGACACTCACCCACGAAGCTGAACCGGTAACTTGCTCTAACTTTAGTTTTCTTGCCGTTTACTGTTACTTTGTACGTGTGTGCGAGTGAAAAACAGCGGAAAATCTCATTGTGTGCTTTGGACAGCTGTTGGTTACCGGTGTAAGTTTAAAACAACAAGCTAGCACACTTGGCTGGATGCTAGTTCCAAAGCAGCTCCGCTCCTCGTAGCTCCCAAAAGTGCCCCAAACATTTTCCCCGTCGGACGCGAAAACATGGACTCAAAGCGCGGGACAGATATTTCTTAAACTGCTTCGAACTGAAATTCAAAATTCATGCTTTTCTGATGTTTGCTGCTCTTTCAAAAACGCGCCAGACCCGGTCGAGGACGAACGGCGCCAAATATACGCGACCTTTGACGTGCCACGGTTCCACCAATCACAGCGAAGGAAACGCTTCCGCCCTCCCATGACGCAGCCTGCCCATAACAAAGATGGCGTCTGGTGTCTTGTTTAACGGAGAGGAAAAATCCACAGCGACCTCTGCAGGTTGAATGTGGGAAATTCTCCCCCATATAAATTCTGCCAGTGAAAACTTATCAAGCTAGAATAAAACATAACTATTGTAGTATCTGACCTGAGACATGTGTTACTTTTTGGAATGTGTTTTTGTAAGTTCTGCAGTTTTGAGGTCGAAGGGGTCAGTATGCCTAGGGGGGTTGATGGATTAGGCTCTTTGTCTGGTCGGTGGGGCTCTGTTATCAACAGAAACCATATGTTGAGTTTCACAAACAACTATAAACCTATTTAAGTGAGCTCAGAATGTTATTCTGTGAGGTTCATATTGGCTGAGAATTCTCCATCGGGCAGTCTATGGTGCCTGATCAGATGCTGTTTTCTTTGAAATAAAATTATTACACAAACAAGATGGTGTCAGCGGATGTTTCGTCTTCACCTGCACATATATTACAAAATCACCTGGATGAAAATAAAAATATAGCAATGCTAATGTTTGGATAAATGTCCTTTTGATGATTTTTACCTCATCCAGGTGCTTTTGGTTACATCTTTGTCTCCACTGGACAGAATTGGTGCAGTTCAACTAAATTTATTGTCTTTCTGACATAATCTTGTTTCTTCACCACAGTCCCCATGTTCTTGATGGGTTTAAGTCAGGACTATGGGGAGACCAGTCTAAACCTTCATTCTAGCCTGATGGAACCATTTCTTTACCACGTCTGATGTGTGTTTGGACTCATTGTCTTGGTGAAACATCCAACTGTGTCCAAGATCAACCTTCTGCTGATGATTTGAGATTTTCCTGAAGAATGTGGAGGTAATCCTCCTTCTTCTTTATTCCATTTATTTTGTATAAAGCTCCAGTTCCAGAGAGCATGATACTGCCACCTCCATGCCTGATGGTAGGTTTGGTGTTATTGGGGTTAAGGTCTCACCTTCTCTCTTCCAAACATAATTCTGATCAATTTTTCTTCCATCTGACCACAGAACTTTCCTCCAGAAGGCCTATTCTTTGTCCATGTGATCAGCAGCAGACTTGAGTGGAGCATTAAGGTTCTGCTTCTAGAGCAAGAACTTCCTTCTTCATGGAGCTCATCAGCTCATGTTGATGTAAAACCCTGTGGACACTGACAGCTGTGTTCCAGCAGCTTATCATTCAATCAGACCTGCTTTTTGATGGTTTTTGGTTGACCCTTGACCATCCTGACCAATGGTCTCTCAGCAGCAGGTGATAGTTTGTGTTTTTTCCTGATGGTGGCAGTAACACAACTGGACCATGAACTTTATACTGACAGACAGATGATTTTTGGATCTGAAGCTGCTTTGAAATGGCTCCAAGTGATTTTCTTGGCTTGTTCATGTCAGTGATCTGCTTTTTCAGATTTTTGCTGAGCTCCTCAGACTTTGATGAGTATATCAGACTGGCACTATTTGAATTGTCTCTGAGGAGTCAGCAGCTGTATTCAATCTTAGTTACGAGAACTTAAGAGGTCAATAATAAAAATTGATTAAAACAGCTTCCTACATCACCAAAACTGATCATTAAAGTTGTGAAATGGATATTTTTAAGCTGTTTTTCCAGAAGATCTATAATAGATCTATGAATGCATTAAAATCCATGATTGTTTTTTGTGACAATGATGCATGTGCTTCAAAGATTTCATCCTAGAAAATTAACAGTTGTAGGAATCATTGGGAACTAAAGATGTACGTGATCATCACTACCGTTCAAAAGTTTGGGTCACTTAGAAATGTCCGTATTTTTGAAAGAAAAGCATTTTTTTCCAATGAAGATGACATTAAATGAATGATAAATCCAGGGTAGACATTGTTAATGTGGTAAATGACTATTGTAGCTGGAAACAGCTGATTTTTAATGGAATATCTCCATAGGGGTACAGAGGAACATTTCCAGCAACCATCACTCCTGTGTTCTAATGCTACATTGTTTTAGCTAATGGTGTTGAAAGGCTCATTGATGATTAGAAAACGTTTGTGCAGTTATGTTAGCACATGGATAAAAGTGGGAGTTTTCATGGAAAACATGGAATTGTCTGGGTGACCTCAAACTTTTGAACGTTAGTGTACATGATGTTTACAAGCGTATGTAAACTTTATTTCTAAATGTATGTGTATTGGTATTATGAATGACATCACTTTACTTGTGTTTTCAGTGAGCGGAGACATGCCCTCGAACTTCGGGAGCACATCAGATCTTCAGAGAAAGAACCTTCACGTGTCTCAGTGGCTCAACACTGGAGGTGGAACATCTGAAGCCACCTCGGGGTTTGGCAGCATCAGTCACTCAGTCAGTCACTTGGAGGACTTGGATGAGTGATCTTAAATCAGTGATTGAAATCCTCAACCAAGAGAAAGATATCACAGTCATTCATCGTACCTGAGTGAACACTGTTCAATAGATACTGGCACGACTATAAATCTATAACCGGTGATGTTCATTTATGATGTTATTTCTGCTCTTTTAACAAACATGAGTGTAATTTCTTTGATGTTCTTGTAAACCTGTTCTAGGCCTCGATGTTGTTCTATCAAATTGAGTAATATTGACATTTTTGACAAATTGTGCATATCATGAAAACTTTGGAGTGGAAGCAGGAGAGCTTTTATGTTAAATCCTAACCCGTTTCATCAGAATAACTATTATTGTGTAGGTGTAGGAAATTCCGGTTTAATGTAAAATACTGGTGTGATATGTATTCAACAAATGGGTCATTTACTGAATTCTTCAGGGGTGAAAAGTTCAGTTCTACTCCAATTCTTACTAGTTATGAGGCCTACTCTGGAGATTTTGATTAATAATGCAAAATATAATCAGCAAGTAAATTTCTTTTGGATTAAGACAGAGGCTGCACAGTGGTGTAGTGGTTAGTACTTTCACCTTGCAGCTAGAAGGTCCCTGGTTCGCGTCCCGGCTTTCCCGGGATCTTTCTGCATGGAGTTTGCATGTTCTCCCTGTGCATGCGTGGGTTTTCTCCGGGTACTCCGGCTTCCTCCCACAGTCCAAAAATATGCTGAGGTTAATTGGTCATTCTAAATTGCCCGTAGGTGTGAATGTGAGAGTGATTGTTTGTCTCTGTATGTAGCCCTGTGACAGACTGGTGACCTGTCTAGGGTGTCCCCTGCCTTCACCTGAGTCAGCTGGGATAGACTCCAGCCCCCCCATGACCCTAGTGAGGATTAAGCAGTGTATAGATAATGGATGGATGGATGGATGGATTAAGACAGGATAAGAGAAAGCTTGAATATTAACTGAGAGAAATCTTTACACAACAAAATATAAATTAAATAAAATTAATCCCAACTTGACCAGTTATTTGCCAGCTTCATCCATGATTTCTATTACAACTAATATATAAAGGATAATATAATATCCTGTTTGGGTGAGTTGTTCATTTCCATTGTCACCAATAAATTTGTTAGTAAGATATCTTTGGATTTATTGGATTTTCAATTAATAACTTTTTCTGGTCTTGAAATTAATATTTAATTTGGTTAGTTAATTGTGGTTTTAATCTTAATATCATATAAGTCAGGTAAATATACATAATAAATGATTTTGTAGGGTCTTGACACGAATATTTAACTTCGTTAGGTGTAATACTATTTTAACAATATTGGTCGTTTTTAACCTTGATAGTAAATTTGTCAGGTAAATTTGCATTAATAGTAATATTGTAGGGCCTTAATTTATAATATTAATGTAGTGAGGTAAATTTGCATAAATAATACTGTTGTAGGTTCTTAACTGTTGAAATAAATTAGTCAGGTAAATTAGTATTTTACATTATATTGTTGGGCTTAAACCTTAATAATAAATTAGTCAGGAGAATTTGTGCATAATTAATAATACTGTAGGGAATTAACCATACTATTATGTAAATTTGTCATTTATATAACATTTTAGGGCCTTAACCTTAGTATTTAATTACTGAGCTAAATTACTATTTTATATTATATTGTGGGGTTTCAAATTTTATAGTAAATTATTCAGATAAATTAACAGAATAAATAATATTGAAGGGCCTAAACTTTAGCAATAAATTAGTCAGGCAGTTCTGGATTTTACATGATGCTATAGGGTTTTAATCTTTAAATTAAACTAGGAAGGTAAATTTTCATTTGTAATGATATTTTAGGGTCTTAATATTGGTAATAAACTGGAATGCTAAAATCTTATGTTACATAATGTAGGGGTTTTTATTCATATTTTTTTAAATATTATGTTGGGTCAATTTGCAGAATTAATGACATTCTAGGGTCTTAATCTTCATAATAAATTAGCCGGGTAAATTTGTATTTTTTATTTTGTTGTGAAGTTTAAACCTAAATAGTAAATTATTTGGGTAAATTTGTGTAAATTAATAATATTGAAGGGCTTTAATTAGTCAGGTAGTTTGGGATTTTATTTCATATTGTAGGGCTTTAATTTTAATATTAATCTGTAAGGGGAGTTTGCATGAAAAATAACATTTTAGTGTCTTAATTTTAGTCAGAAATTGGTGTGGTAAATTGGTACTTCTAATATAATATTGTAGAGTATTTTTTGCTGTTAAATTATGTTAGACTTGTAAATTTGCATAGTTAATAATATGGTTGGTCTTTAGCCTTAGTAATAAATGAGTCAGGTAGATTTGTATTTTCTATTATACTATGGGGTATAACGATAATAGTAAATTATTCAGGTAAATTTGAACAGAATTAACAATATTGTACGGTTTTAAACTTACTATATAATTTTGACAGGTAATTTTGGATTTTATGTATAATATTAAATTGTAAACTATTGGTCAAATTGTACAATTAATAATATTGTATGGTATTAACCTCAGTAATAAATTAGTCAGGAAAATTTGTATTCTATATTTTGTTGTGGTGTTTAAACCCTAATAATAAATTAGTCAGGTAAATTTATGTAGAATTAAGAATATTGTATAATAAAAATTTAAAATATAGAAGGTATAATAATAATAACGAATTGCATAAATGGTAATAATTTACGATTTTAACGTTACTATTTGACTTAGACAGCTAAATTTCTAGTTTGTACCATGATGTAGGATCTTAACTGAAATATTTAAATTTTATTTAAGTGTTGTTAAGCACTCAGTCGGTCAGAAATGCCAAATAAATCTTGATATTAGTAATTTTTTAATAACCTACAGTAAGATAATTAAAAGGCGTATGATCCTTCCCGGCCACCGTCGTGTCTCCGCTATCCTTGCCCCGTCAGTTTCTTGACTTTCCTTCCGACTCCTGCGCAGCTTCTTCCCGGTCTTCTGCTCCGTCTTACCCCCGGCCTGCCTCCTGGTTGACATGTCGGAGTACAACGCGGTACCTCCGCCCGGCTCGGGGGCTCCTCTCGGCGGACCGGCGGCCCTCGGTAACGGAGCCGGAGGCATCAAGAAGGATGCGTTTGCGGACGCGGTGCAGCGGGCCCGGCAGGTGAGGGGATGTGACGGGCACGAGCGTGTTTGGAGGGACGGCTAGCCCAGTAGTTAGCATGGGAGCTAACGCGTTTGACTCAACTTGACACCTGACGGGGGGATTAATGTTCTGAATTCGCACGTTTTTTACGAGTCGTTCATAAATGTGTGACCATAAATGTCACTATTTCTTCCTGACATTCGTTAAAATTTGCTAAAACGTGACCACAATCGAACAACGTAAGAGTGTTAGCTCTTTTTAAGTCCCTCTGTAAAGATGTTAATTCTGACAGAGGACTTTTAAATGGCTTGGCTGGTGTAAAAGTGTTAAAATAATGTAGGTGTGATGCCAAACTGTGGTGCAGAAAACACCTTTAGGTTTCATAACAGCTAAATTATCCCGTTTTGTTATGTGAAACTCATCCCTATTATAACATAAACATCCACGATAACCAAGACAGACACAAAAAAATATAATAAAGAATAAATAAGCCTATTTATTCTTATAATTAGGCTAAAGGCTCAATAAATAAGGCTATAATTTAGGATATAGGAGGTGTGCTTTTTCATTAACGCCACTATTTCAGCTTTATTACGTTTTTAACAGATTGAATCTTTAAGGGCTGCTAATTGATGGCGTATTTTTCAGTATATAATTTGTATTTCAAGTATGCACAGTGCAATTCTAATGACATTAAATGCCAGATGAGCCTCTTATACATTATACTGCTCAGTGTTTTTACTGACCTACTGTGCAGAAGTGTGGGGGTATAACACTACATTACATCCAATAAACATACTACAAAAAAGCTGCAAAGACAAGACATAATGAGGGATAATATATGAACACTAATATATTGTTTAAATTTAGAGCTGTGCAAGTAATGTTCAACGCAAACATGTTCCTCCCTGATAAACTGTATTTTACTTTATGATCAACACAACAGGAGAAAGACAAAAAAGACAAAAACCAACAAAGAAAAGACAAAATATGAGACACAAAATGACAAAACGAGGCACAAAGCGACAAAAAAAGTAGACAAAAAACACAAGCGAGACAAAAAGGAAACACAAAACGACAAAAGTCAGGCAAAAAACAACAAAATATTACAAAAATGAGAGACAAAAGAACAATGAGCAATCTAGTATTTTACTTTCTGATCCAAACAACTTGTCATGGTCTAGAAATTATTTTAAATTTACAGTTTTACTAATTTACAATCTGCAGTTAATGTCTTCTCTGTAATTTTTACACTTTGAGGGCCGGATTGGACCCTCTGGAGGACTGCTTTTAGCCCGCAGGCCGCAGGTTTGACACTCCTGCTTTAGGGAGTAAATTTCTGGAATAATCTGGATAATGATCCCAAAATGAGCACAACTATAAAACAACTTCAAAAAGAATTAAAGAACAGTATAATAATGTGGAGCAGTAAAAGTGTTCTATGAATTTTAAGGAGCAAACTGGAAACAGTAAGATGTGAGATGACTCGTTTTCAGGCATTATTTTAGGATTTGGTTTGGTTGTTTATTGTTTTGTGTATTTTATTTTCTCTTTTTTGTCATTATGATACTGTTCTATGTTTAAATAAATCACAAACAGTGAATAAATAAATCTAGAACATTTTACACCCAGGATTTTCACAACTTTATATCTGACAGTCGTATTTTTTTGATGGTGTCTGATGTGGTAGTGCTTCATCACGTGTTTTAAATCTTTTAAATATTGAACTGAAGCTTCACTTTTAAAATTAAATCAGTTCGCAATATCTGCAAGCATCCATCTGTGCTCGTCCAGCAGATATAGCTACAGCATAACAGAGCTGAATGAACAGTACATGTGAGTGTTATTTATTTCAGAGATTGACTAATGTTGATTTTGTGTTTTTTTTAGATTGCAGCTAAGATCGGAGGTGATGCCGGTCCTCCCGTTAACAACAACGCCGCTCCAGATGGCTTCCCGTTCACTGCACAGAAACGGCAGCTGGAGGACGCAGGTAACGGCTGAACCTCCTCTTCTTCACATGCAGAGGTTAATTCTCACACGTGTTGATTTACAGCAGATACCGTCATTTCCTCACCTCACAGATGAACCAGAGAGCAAAAAGCTTGCTGCGCAGAGTGACATGGATTCGGCCAAAGCGCTGTGTGAGTTCATTTAGCCGTTTCGTGCTGCGTTGACACTTTTGATCTGTGATGTTTCTGACTCATGGTTGACTGTGTCGTCTGCTTCATCTGCTCTGTTTGTGTCACTCCGTCCTCACACAGTCCAGCTGTAATCCAAAACCTCTCTTTACTGTGTTTTCTCATCTCAGCTATCGGTGCACAGTTAGCTGCTCTGGCACAGCAAAGGTGAGAACTCGAAGCTTTCTGTTGGCCGTGTTTTATGTGGAAGTATGTAGAGAAAAAAATAGCTGCAGAAACTACAGTTAGAAAGTCTACTATTGCCTGATCTGTTGCCTCTTTTCCCTCTTTCCTGCTGATGGTGTCAGACCTACCTCCGCCACAGAGGAGTACAGTGTTCCAGACAGCATGGTGGGACTCAGTGAGTGCAGCCTGACTTTATTCTGACACCTACTGATGCATGACCCATTGATCTGACACATTTTCTGACCCCAACTCTTCTCTCTTCATCCACAGTCATCGGCCGTGGAGGTGAACAGATCAATAAGATCCAGCAGGAGTCGGGCTGCAAGGTTCAAATAGCTCCAGGTAATGTGTGGAGTTAGCCTGAACGGTTTTGTTCTACTTTTCCTTTTTGGATTTTGAATTTAGTAACATGTTTTCTCGGTGTGTGTCCAGACAGCGGAGGCCTTCCAGAGAGGAACGTCTCACTCACAGGGTCCCCCGACTCAATACAGTAAGTCCATTTTGGAAGCTAATTATTTCGCTTACCTGATCTAACATTTTTTTCACATTATGATGCTCTGTATTGGACGTATTCTTTTCCTGTGTCGTTTTTAGATCTGTTAGCTGTAATGACACATTTTTTTTTGGTGCCATAAGTGCAACATCTTGTAATAATTAGTTATAAACCGTGTCCAAAATCAGTCGCTACAAACTATATCGTGTTTTTGGCATTTTATAATGCTGTCTGAATGGTAAGTTCCAATTATTGCACCCAATATAGTCACTCAAAGTATCCCACAATGCATCGGGAAAAGATGCAGTAAGTCCACAATTGTTACTGCTGTCATTCGGTTTGCACATGGAAACGAGAATAAAAGTGTAATGTACAAAGTGGACAGCGTTCTCACTGAAAACTCCGGCCCCTCGTTCACACCGCGATGGCGACTGTTGCGTTTCAGAAAAACGTTCAAAAGTTTCCATTTTAGGTCATCTAAAATGCCGTTTCTGTGTAAACGGGAGGCTGAGACGCAACAAAATCTTTGTGTTTCATCCGAAAACCGTTGTCATGTAATCTGGCCCTAATATTGTGTTGGTGCAAAATGTCTCTGACCCATCAGGCCATGCGACCTCTGGGGGTGTACTCCCTTGGATCTTGTGGGGTGTTGGAACTGTGTGTTGCGTTCCTTAAGATGTTTGTGGTTAGTTTGTGTGTTGTGGTGTTGTTGCAAAGTAACATCAACTTGAATGCCAGGACCTGAGTTTTCCCAGCAGCACATTGCATCGGACCGAGATGATCAGTGTCATTCACTTCACCTGTCAGCAGCTTTCATCTTGTAGATTTTACCACATTAATTTAGATTATTAGTTAAAGAAAAAATAGCACATTTAATCGCACCTTTCTCAGTTCCCTAATTTCTGGCACACTGGTAACACTGATGCACACTCCATCCCAGTAGGTGGCGCCAGTGAACCTAAAATCTGTTTTCCATCCGTGAAGAAAATGCACAGGAGTGATGTTAGTGCATAAGAAAGTTTGGTGAACAGTGAAGAAAGATGAGACCTCATTGAGCTTGTTGGGTGGAAAGTTTTCTTTTAAAAATCTTCCTGATGGCAGCTTGGATAAAAGCCTGGTTGTAGCAAAATTGTGCAACAAAGACTTTTATGATCACCTCAATGCAAAACATGTTGCTGTTAGCACCAGAGCTAACATTAGCTACAATAGTCCTGCTACCGGCTAATGGTGTAGCCATCCCATAATACACCACTTTTCAAGACATTCAAAGTGCGTTTGAGCTTACAAAAAGTCTTAAAATGTTGAATAAAATCGCTATAATTGCACTTAGATTTGCAGTAATCTGGGAATGTAGCAGACAGATGAAAAATGCAGATAAATAGAAATGAAACAAACATTTTTGTCGTTTAAGTTCAGGGATTTGTCTATTCATTCATTCAGTCATCAACCAACATTTATTTGAGTTGAAAAACTTTGCTTATTGTGTCAAATATTGCTATTTGACAAAAATACGATTAATTCATTACAAAGTCTGTAATTAGTTTTTTTCATCACGTTCCACCACTAGTTTCAAATAGTAAAATGAATGTGGAGTAACTAGTCAGCTCTTCCCCGGCTAGGAAAGCCAAGATGCTGCTGGATGAGATAGTGTCGCGAGGGAGGGGAACGCCCCCGTCTTCTTACCACGAGTCCACCAACGGGCAGAACGGCACAGTTCATGAGATGATGATCCCAGCTGGCAAGGCCGGCCTCGTCATCGGCAAGGGAGGGGAGACCATCAAACAGCTGCAGGTAGAAGCTGCATCTCTGCAAACCAGCTTGTTGAACGCTTTCTCCATCTTTGTATCTGCAGAGGTTTTAGCCACGTCTCATGTGTGATCGTATTTAAATGTTTGGTTTTCCAGGAGCGTGCAGGCGTGAAGATGATCCTGATCCAGGACGCCTCTCAGGGACCCAACGTTGACAAGCCTCTACGCATCATCGGAGATCCATACAAAGTCCAGGTACAGCTGTTAAATCACCTCACCGAGTTCCAGCTAAATATGTGAAGTGGAGTTTCCTTGTGCTCTTATAATCAAGTCTTTCTTTTGTTCAGCAAGCCCAGGAAATGGTTCAGGAGATTCTGAGGGAGAGAGACCACGGCGGCTTCAGCGACAGGAATGAGTTTGGCTCTCGAATGGGAGGAGGCATGGATGTAAGTCTGAATGAGAACAGGTGACATCAGGGTCCTTAAACCATCACCAAACTGTTACCATAGAGATGTGTTTTCCACTCAGATCCCGGTTCCACGACACTCGGTCGGCGTGGTTATCGGACGCAACGGAGAGATGATCAAGAAGATCCAGAATGATGCTGGAGTCAGGATACAGTTCAAACAAGGTGAGGAGCAGTGATGACTGTATGATCCTTCCAGCTGTACATCTCACACGGTTGCTGGTGTAATATTGTGCACGAACACGTTCTCGTCATCATCTCAGGATAAAATAACTTGAAAGGTTGAAGTTTGAAGCCATCGATACAAAGAGTAAATTCCTAAAGTGATCTTAAGTCACTCTTAATCCTGAGTTTAGTTACTGATTTAGTGAATTTCATTGATTTGTTGGTTAAACTTCCTTTAAATCAGACTCAGATTGTAAACTGTATTATATTAATTCCGTAGAGACAGATGCAAACAATTCCAGTAAGAATGGATGAGAAAATTCACACTAAACAAACCAGTTAAAATAAATCAGGAAGCTGAAAGAACAGTTTAGATAGATTGATTAGTTTGTTGCTGGATACTGCAGGAAACTGCCCAAAGACAACTCAAAGCATTACTGCCATTTTTTTTGTTTCGGATTTTTCCTTCAAACTGTGTTTTCCTACCATCTCTGCTGCTGTAGTTAATGATTTTTTAGGACTGAACAGTTGCAGAATCAAATAAATCTCTCATTTAAATAGAAACTGTCAGGTTGTTTAAATAACTTTGTGTGCAAAGCAGGTGTCATTTTTCTCTGTTTCTTTGCCAATTTATTTACTTGACATGCGTTATTTGGAAAAAAAAAGTCAGTGAGAGGACACCAGTGGTTTAAGAACTTCAAGTGACTTCTTTGTTGTGTTAAACTGAGTGATTTCTGGCCACTGTTAGCAGCTTCCTTTGCTCATATGAGTTCTTGGCTTAGCAAACATGTTGCGTCTCTGACCAGTGATGTTAGCTGCTGATCTGAATCATAACGGTCTAGTCGGAGCTTCTCTTACAAACAGGGAAATATTAGTCATAGAGAGCAAAGCATGTCTTTGTTTATATATAGTTGAGAAAT
The DNA here is from genome assembly GCF_022539595.1 of Amphiprion ocellaris. Classification (NCBI taxonomy): domain Eukaryota; kingdom Metazoa; phylum Chordata; class Actinopteri; family Pomacentridae; genus Amphiprion; species Amphiprion ocellaris. The sequence continues at coordinate 30,991,591 of NC_072784.1, forward strand.
GGTTGTGATCAGACAGCCACGTGACACTTTCTCTGTATTCTCTGTGTTTTTAAATATAAAAAAACTGTTTATGCATCTCTATGTGGAACTTATATTCGTGTCTCATCATGTGAGTTCCTCTGCTCCTGTTTGCTCAGTACGTGTTAGTAATGTTGAGGCCATGGCTATGATATTCATTCCTTTGACATTTCTAGATTTTTTTATTTTCTTTTTGTCTCATAATGTTTTTTTAAGTTATGTTTTTGGCCTTTATTATAAAGGACAGTGGAGCGATAGAGAGAGAGAGAGGAAACATGGGTAGAACAGTGGGGGAATGACATGCAGTAAATGGTCATAGGTCGGACTCGAACACATGACCCAGCGGTCATGTGTTCGAGTCTATAAACAGAGACTATAGACTCTGTTCATTGGTCGACTGCTCAACCAGTGAGCTACCAGGGCGCCCGTCTCATAAAATTTTTATTAAGAAAAAGATAACATCCAAAAATTCTTGTCAACAAGCTGCTCGTTGCTAAAACATCCAGGAAGGACGTCCAGCAGATGTTTAATGAACATTGACTCAATGGTCGTGTTTCATAAGGAGCTACAGAGTTGGATGTTGATTATCAGCTCTTCAGTCTGCTTTGTCACACGATTGGTGTCATTAATTATTAATGTCAATAAAATGTTGCTTTCTGCACATTTAAATCCTTCTTACAGACGATGGGACTGGTCCAGATAAAGTCGCCCACATCAGCGGTCCGCCCGACCGCTGCGAACACGCTGCCCAGATCATCAACGACCTGCTGCAGAGCATCAGGGTCCGAGAGGAGGGCCAGGGGGTACAGATCACCCACAGCCACACTGAAGCCTGCTTTGGTTCACTCATAAACTAACAGACAGTGACTCTACAGTAATTACTCATCATTGAGAACAGCAGTTGTAGTTATTTTATAGTTTAAGCCTTCAAATGTTTACATCAGTGGATCCACATTCCAGCTGACTGAGGGTGAAGGTTCACCTGGACAGGTAACCGTCTGTCACAGGGCTACACATAGAGGCAAACAATCACACTCACATTCACACCTACAGATAGGGAGAACATGCAAACTCCATGCAGAAAGATCCCAGGAAGGCCGGGACACATACTGGTGATCTTCTAGCTGCAAAGCGAAAGTGCTAACCGCTGATCCACTGTGCAGCCCTGGATCCAAATCCTAAAAACAACTTTAACAGTCAGACATCTATACTGCTGAGCTACAGTCATGAGACTTCCTCTCCTCCATTTCCAGGGTCCCCCAGGTCCTCCAGGGATGCCTGCAGGCAACAGGGGCCGAGGCGGGGGACAAGGTGGTTGGGGTCCGCCTGGTGGGGAAATGACCTTCTCCATTCCTGCCCACAAGTGTGGCCTGGTGATTGGCCGGGGAGGAGAGAACGTCAAGTCCATCAACCAGCAGACGGGAGCCTTTGTGGAAATCTCTCGACAGCCGCCCCCCAACGGAGACCCCAACTTCAAACTGTTCATCATCCAGGGGTCACCGCAGCAGATCGACCACGCCAAGCAGCTCATTGAAGAGAAGATTGAGGTACTTGTGTGCTGAACAAGCAGGAAAAGAGATAAGAAGCAGCTGGAAGAAACAATCAGAACTGTTTCTTCCATTATCTCATAATTACACACATCGGAGTCAACAGGTCATGTTTGCAAATGAGAACTGGATCTCAAACATTTTTACCTGGTAAAATAAAGGTCAAATAAATACAACTAGAAGAGCAATCAGAGAGCGCAGTACTCCGCCAAGGCTACTCATTCCCCCATGTGGCATTGTCAGAGACGCAGCAATTATTTTTTTTTGGCCGATTGTTACATAACTCCACCACGTTATGTGACGATCAGCATTAGTTTGTCTATTGATAAAACATCAACAAAAACTTTAAAAAGATCAATACCCAAGCATAAGAGCAGGAATAAAAACTTCTAAAAATGCTGTTGATGTTGTAGTTCATACGGGTATGATAGGTTTTACATTATTTCAAAGTAGTTATTTATAATTAAATGTTGTGTGGCAAAATTTGCAAGAATATGGCGGCATAAAGTGGAAATAACAAATGGAATATGTCAGTTGTACTTGAGTATATATGCTTGGTTAAGAGGGTTGCTGTTAAATACTATTTTTAATATTTTACCATTTATTTTGATGAATCTAAAGAATTCATTCATCTTACAAACAATATAGTTTCATTGAAGCTTATTTTAATTGAGTTTGAGTACTTTCTAGTGTATTTAGTGAAATAAAAACATCAGAAAACGAAAAAATTGTAGCAGAAAGTTCAAAACCATGTGTCCATAATTTTTTTTGATGTCAGCGCTTTATCGAGTTCAACATATAAACGGATGGATATTTTATTCATCCGCATTCAAGTTATCCAGAAGAACGCACACGTTACATTCAAAAAACAACAAGGAAACCAATGTACAAAAGAACGTGCAATAAATCTGAAAACCCTGCTGGTGGAAGAAATACGGTCCTTGTGTCATTTCTGACCTTCCCTGAAAATTTAATTCAAATCTGACAGACAGATACCGATCGTCTACCTTGGTGGTGTAATTAAAAAAAACAACTTTTAAATGTTTGGTTTCAGGGTCCTCTGTGTCCTGTGGGTCCGGGGCCAGGTGGACCCGGTCCTGCTGGTCCCATGGGTCCCTACAATCCCAACCCATACAACCCTGGACCACCTGGGGCTCCTGGACCACCTCAGTGAGTACCTAATGCTCCACAAGCTTTAGACACGTCCACCACACATGATTCTGAGGTGTTTTACTAATAAATGACTTGTTTTCTCCTCAGGGGGGGTCCTCCAGGTCCTCACCAGTACAACCCTCAGGGCTGGAGCAACACCTACCAGCAGTGGCAGCCCCAACCACCCCACGACCCCAGTGAGTCACCCTGGACTTCACTGGTTTTAAGGGATAAATGTTCTCTTTATTAAGCATGTGGGCTGTCTTTTTTACACCCAGCACATTCCTCATGAGTAATGACACTTCTCTCTAAACTTGGGAAGGTCAGCAGGATGGAAATGTTGTGATGAGATGCAGTGTGTTGTTGTGTAGCAGCTCTGGCTAACCCTGTCTCTGTTTCCCCCCTGGTCTCCAAGCCCGGTCTCCAGGCCAGTAGCAGGAGCTCACCCTCACCCTATGAGGACCTCACCCCCTCCACCCTGCATCTTTTCTAGGCAAGGCAGCAGCCAATGATCCCAACGCGGCCTGGGCGGCCTACTACGCTCAGTACTACCAGCAGCCATCGGGGGCCGTGCCGGCCCAGTACCCCGCTAACCCAGCCGGAGGAGCCCAAACGTCAGGAGACCAGAGCCAGCCGGCACAGACACCGGGGGGCCAGCCGGACTACACCAAGGCCTGGGAGGAGTACTACAAGAAGATGGGTGAGACGAATGCCTGTAACTGTACCTGCTGTTAGCTAGAAAAACATCGATAAGAGTGCTGGAATAATCTGTCAGTGTACACAATAAATCAGTCAATAGAGGAACTATTCAAGGAAAATTAATGTACAGCTGTGAAACATAAAACACATTTTCAAATAATTAAAAAAAGCATAAATTAAAAAGTCATTTTTGACATCGATGAGTCAATATTATATCCTTTTTTTTAGTCAATAAATAAAACTACTCAGTGAGGCTTTAGTGTTGATACAAATAGGTTATCTTTCAGTTTTATACGAGTTAAACAGAAAATCTGCACATAATTAATGCCGAGTAATCATAAAGAATTGATATTGCCACTTGAAAATAATTGTCTGCAGCTATCCAGTTTTATTTACTTTAGAAAAGGCAAACAATAGAAAACAATTATTGATTATAAATTCTATGTATGATGTTTTTGTTTTGATTAGTGTACATGATTTTTGCTTATTTTTGGTTTAGTAATCAGCTGCTATCCAGGTCCACATCTTTCTAGCCATTAACTGATTTGTACATTATTTCTTCAATAATATACTTAATCAGGAGAATCTGGTGGTTATTTTCATTAGAGCCTCACTACATGTTATTTCTGTGCAAAATTTACATCATTCTGATCAATATTTTACGCTGTTTTAGCAGTCAGGGATCAAAAAGGTCGGCATACTTTATTTATTTTTATGAAATCTTTTACTTTCTGTGTTACTTTCTGGGAGAATAGTCAGAAATCATCCATCTATAGAACCAACTGTCACAGTCCACAGTATAATCCTCTGAAACCCTGAAGAACCAGTGTGTAGTGTAGCTGTCTGAAGGCCATGTGAGCTTCATGCCCGTGTTGTTGGTCTCCTGCAGCCCAGACAGGTGGATCTGTACCTGGAACAGCAGCTGCAGCTCCAGGAGCAGCAGGAGGAGCAGCTTCCTCGACAGGAGGCCAGCCGGACTACAGCGCCGCCTGGGCGGAGTACTACCGGCAGCAGGCGGCGTACTACGGACAGACAGGACAGGCTCCGGGCCAACCGACCACTCCACAGCAGGGACAGGTTGGTACAGGAGCTCCAGCCGGGTTCTCAGTAAGGACAGACCCATTATCAGCCTGGCCAGTATTTGTCATTTATCTGATTACTGGTAAAGTATTGAGCAGTTATTGATGATAGATGTTCTACTTCAGGTACGATGCAGCCTCCTCTCTCTCAGAAATGTCTTTGAAGCAGAAAAACTGAACAAGAAACCAGGAAATTAGCATCTCTCACAGTGGCCAATGCTATGCTGATGGATAAGTTAGAAGGCAGCCACAGACTGATCTTAAACAGAATCTGGAAAACAATGAATTACTAGAAAAGCACTCAGAGAGCACAGTCCTCCTCCAAGGCTGCTCATTCCCCCATATGGCATTGTCAGAAATGCAGCATTTGTTTATTAGTTACTGATGATCAGAAATCATGGCAACATAGAATGTGTCCATTTAATATAGATGTACCCACAAACAAAATGACCTTGTGCTGAGTGCAGGTGTGTGCTATACATGTGTATGTTATGTACGGATACCGAATTGCGTTAAAACGTTACATTTAATGTTTATTGGACCCAAATATCGGCGACTCTTATTTGCATATTGTGCAAAATGTGTTTACATTTTGTAGATATTATTTATACATTTCTTATACTGTGTATTTCATTACTCCGCCACAAAACACAGCAATCAAACGGTTGGCGTTGGTTTGTCTGTCTGTCTGTCTGTCTGTCAGCAACATTACTCAAAACAGATTTGGATGAAATTTTCCGGGAAGGTCAGAAATGACACAAGGACCAAGTGATTAGATTTTGGCAGTGATGCGGCTTATAGTCTGGATCCACGGATTTGTTAAAGATTTCTGTATTATTGCCAGATAGCGACACGGCATCACTGTAACCATGACAACAAGTGAACACTACATCAGCCGACTGCTGACGATCACATGATTGTGATCCTACTACAAACCCACCACTGAGGACTTATCAGGACTTATCCATCAGAAATGATCCAAGGACTGAGCAGCCTTGGCGGAGTACTGCGCTCTCTGAGTGCTTTTGTTGTTACTTATTTTTTTCTACTTTATCTTATCTTTTATTGTATTTTATCTCAGGGAGTAACACCATAGTTTTGTTGTTGTCTGCAGCTGTACAATGAAAATAAAGGTCTTGAGACTTGAATCTAATCAGGATCAGCCCTACAGAACTCGTATCCATCGATCTGTAGTTCTCATCATGTGTGTTTGGTTTCATTCCGCCTGCTGCATTTCACATTTTATCCCGGTATGATTAACTCATAAAACATCCTGTCAACTATTTGCATTTCAGGCGCAGTGAGAGTTGATGGCAGAAGGTCTCTGACGCTGGAGAAGATAAAGAAGAGGAGTGTGAACTCGAGGCCAGGATCTAGCCATTTAAGTTATATATCTATTTTTTATTTGTTGCAAGGAGAAATGACGCCCTTCCTCCCCGCCAAACATCATCCGGATCCTTTTTAATAAAAATGTGAACTGAACAAACGTTCTCTGCTGCTGAGGAGGGAGAAGACTGATCGATCACGACACACTATTTTGCGAAGCTTCTTAACGCCTCTGCAAACGTTTCTCTATACGTGGAAGCCTTGAAACGCTTACTCCAATGACTGAGTTGCCAATAAGTCATCGTTGATTCACTCTCTTCATTTTAAAACACTTACCTTTATATCTCAGTGTTCTATTTACTACATTGCACAGCTTTTAGGACTATGATCATGCTGCATATCTGGCACATCTAGGACTTTTTAAGGCCCGTATGATTGTTTGGATCTTTTAATTAAATCGTCACGTTTCCCTCCGTTGAGGCTTGCATGGGGTTTGGACTTGTGTAAATTTCCTTTTTACGTATGAATGTGTTCACCTGCAGTATTTTGTACGACTGAGACGGCTTCACATTGTACAAATGAGATTCTGCATTTCTGAATTATGCATGTGGGACAATTAGTGACTGCTGAAGGTTTATTGGGCAGAAACATGAATAAAAACAGGGCTACCTTTGACTGGTGGAACAGTTCCTAGCGGTAAAATTCATGAGCGATGAATGTGATTATGTATAAAAGTGGATAATGTGATTTATGTTGCCATGATTTAAGTTTCTTTTACATAATTGTCACTTAAAGACTCCTGTTTGAGTTTTACAGCGTCTGAAGCAGTTTATTCACTTGAGATCTTTAGTTTTTGTTTTAGAAAAGCGCCTGTTTATTGTGGACTGTAGGCCAAAGTGCAGGGAAAAATACGCTTTTTTCAGATTCGGCCAGCTTGAAGTGAACGATCAGTTATTAAAATGATTGTCAGACCTTTTCAAACCAACATAATGCCACAGAGCATTCACAGAACTTTCTTCTAAAGTTTCATCTAAGGCCACATTCAAGCCAAGTTGTGATTTTGTTTCCTCTCAAAGTTGCACGTTATTGTCTTTTATTTAGTTTTTTAGGGAATGCCAACATCTCTTTGCCTTTCCGCAGTCATTGTTTGTGTGCAGAAGATTGAGAATTTAGTCTTCCAATGTGTCCCACTTTAATATATCTTGTATGATTCCACATATTCAGCAATATAAAGCTGTTGGTTTCCACTTGCAGACGTGTGCATCAGGTATGATTCTTGTATTCTGAACGGCAGCTGTGAGTCTTGCCTTTGGCGGCAGCGTTGATGTTGTTAATAGACGACCACCAGCAGCAATAATCTGAATTAAAAAGGAAAATGTCCATTACTTTACAATGTGCACTTTTATCTTTCTTTTTTTTTTACAAACGGAACACATAGCTGGGCTGCACAGTGGCTCGGTGGGTAGCACTTTGTACTGTTAAAGAAAATAAAAAGGGCAGAAAAGTGTTTTACCTGCAAACGTTAGATTATCCAGAATCACACATCTTTAATTTCAGTAAAGAAAACTAACCTGAAGGCATAAAAAAAGAGCTTTTCTGTCAGTACGTACAAAAAAGTGCAACCTTCAGGCACTTTTTACTTTTTGTTTTTTTCAGTCTTGTAAAAGCAGGCTGCACAGTGGCTTGGTGGTTAGCACTGTCGCCTTGCAGCTAGAAGATCCCCCGTTTGTGTCCCAACCTTCCTGAGATCTTTCTGCATGGAGCTTACAGGTTCTCCCTGTGCATGTTCCAGCTTCCTCCCACAGTCCAAAAACATGCTGAGGTTCATTAGTGATACTAAATTGCCCGTAGGTGTGCATGTGTGTGATTGTTTGTCTCTATGTGTAGCCCTGTGATAGACTGATACCTGTCCAGGTGAACCTTCACCCTCAGTCAGCTGGGACAGACTCCAGCCCCCCATGACCCTAATGAGGGTTCAGAGGTGTACAGATGATGGAACACATAACCTGTTAACAGCAGCTCTGAGAGAAAACACCACCAGATGTCACTGTTACTCTTCACATTAATCAGGCCGGACTGCAAAGTTTAGTGACAAAAATACCCTGAAATCTGTGTTGAAAAGCTGAATTGAACATAACTAATATGTGAGGATGACCCAGTGGGGATCCAGCACTTTATTCAAACTGTTATTGTTGTTGGTCTTCATCTGTTTGTGGTTTTAAACACACTATACTTGTCTTTATCCTTTTACTGTTCTGAAGGTTTACAGGTGAATCTTTGAGACAACTTTTCCAGATTTCCACAAATTTGCCACAAAAACGGATCTGTTTCTGTTTTCTGCACAAACGAGCTGAGTGTTGGTTTCATAAAACAGTCTGGTTCCTGTTCCAGTCATATATAGATCACTGCAGCAGACGTGTGTGTGTGTGTGTGTGTGTGTGTGTTTGTTATTACCACCCAGGAAATCAGCGTCAGTTTACCAGCCAACAGTGTAAGATTTAGTAAGATGGTGGTGTTATTTCACAGCATCATCTCTGCCCAGCGTCACTGAACTTTAAAGATCAAATAAATCCACCAGAGGATGCAATTTTAAAAATTCTTTAATTTATATCTTTAAAATTAAAAACATCTGAATTGCATTCTACCACCTCCAAAGGCACAGTCATACTTATAGCAGACCAAATTCATAAAACACTGCCACCGAACATCTTTTTTTTTCTCAATTTGTTTTGTACATAAGAAACGATGCACTATAAAAATGACTAAACGTTTTTTGTTTTTTACTGGGTAAACAATGGCCATTCTGTACGCTGTAGATCATTAAAGACTGGAGCGATATGTACTCAGCTGTGGTGGACTCCATAGAAAGGATAATGTGCTGGTTTGAGGCTGCCTCACTGCAGCCGGTTAAAGTATTGAAAAGTTCAAAAATGACGACCAGTCTTTGACCAACAGTGTTTAAGAAGATGGATGTTTGAAGCAAAACGAAGCCGTTGGCAGGAGGGTGGGAACGCAGCGAGACGAGGGAGAAGAGTGTCGGTGGAGGACTGTGCAGAAAAAAGCCGTCAGATCTCTGCGCTCAAATTCTCTGAACCGCGCTGACAAATCTGACACCTCCACCTCACCGTTCGAAACACCGAAGACTTCAAAGAAAATAAAAAAAACCAAACATTTCAGGTTACTCTGAGTTTTAAAGACAATAGTCAACATGTGCAAAGAGGCAGGGCCTTAGCCTGTTTGTTGAAAGGTCTTCAGATATGATACAGGATTGATAACCAAACGTACAATCACAAATCAGTAATGCACACAGAGGTTGCTTACAATGTGTGACAACACAGCACCATACACTGCACAAGAGGTTCACTTAGTGACAACAAAATTCAAAATAGTGGATAAATATACAGTAGAATATATCAGCGTTCTTACTCAGGCACAGTCCTCCTTAAAACAGAATTAAAAACAACAGGATCAGGGTCAAAGCAAACAGGTTTGGCACAAACATGGAAAAAAGACGGAAATAAGGCAAGGAAATAACGTGAAAGGAAATGAGGCCACAGAAGAACTTAGAGATGGAAAGGATTGAATCACTTTGAACAGAAATATGACACAAACAGCACCTCTCTCTGGAACCCGGTGTTCAGTAAAGGAGAGAGGATTTTTTGCAGCAACTAACAGGAGTCCTTATTCCACAGCTGTATCTGTACAGATGTGTAGCAGCTGCGACAGGCACTCCAAGAACACAACAACGGCTCTTTTACAGGCGAACAAAACAAACGGGAATTCTACACGCGCCTCCCAAATCAGGAATTAGAAAATATCTACAGAACAGTCAACACTTGGCATGACTTACAATCACACAACCAGACACACAACAAGCCTCCAGAAACACCAGCAGAGCCACAGCGCTCGCACAAGCAGACAAAAACCCACTCACAAACCCACTAAAAACCCCGGCCGCCTGCTTCTCATAGTGTTCAGCAGCCGTTTCCTCCTCCTGTAGAAGTTACCTTTACACACTTCACGGTATTCTAAAGACCACTTGGACACGGCAGTGACGGTGGAGGAGGATCTAAGGTGAGCAGAAGCGTCTCAGCGAGGCGATGGCAGGACTGAAAACATGCCCAGCTGTAGTTGGTTTGTACAGATTCATAGGACTGAAGGATAAAACGCTCCGTGTTTCTCTGGTCTGAGCCACCTCCAGTGATGGTGGATGTTCAGGAGGCAGCAGCAGATACCGACCAGCTGCTTTGATTGTGTGTTTGTGTGCCTGAACAACACACACAATCAAAACCGCAAGAGTGTGCACGCAGCTAGCGAGCTATATACATGTCAGGTGTATAAATTAGTGTTCTTTGTACATCTGTGTGTGTGTGTGTGTCTAGTTGTCAGCTGAGCCGGTGGTGAACAGGACTCTCTGGTCAGTTCTGGCCAGCTTGGCAGGCGGCTCCAGAGACTCGTCTCCCAGGACGGGACCATCTGAGGGCAGGGTCAGCTCCTGGCCTTCTTCATCGCTCTCCTCCTCCTCCTCCTCTTCCTCCTCTGTGGAGGCAATAGAGACGGTTACAGACGACGGTGGGAACGTGACGACGATTAACATGACGGTGATTAACATGAGATAAAACAGAAATGAACCGACCTTTGTCAGGATCCAGCTGGTTCAGACCTCGGCCTAAACTGGCAAACTAGAGACAAGATGGAAACGGATTAGACCTGAAAATATGATTCACTTTACCGTTCCAGAGCTTAAAGTCACTTAGAAATGTCCTTGTGTTTGAAAGAAAAGCATTTTTTTTCAATGAAGATATTATTAAATGAATGATAAATCCAGTGTAGACATTGTTAATGTGGTAAATGACTATTGTAGCTGGAATTTTTTAACAGAATGTCTCCATAGGGGTACACACATAATAATACAATACATAGCAGTCTGTCATGGCGACAATGACTGTTTCATTTAGGTCTGATCAGCTCTGTCCTCAGCCTGTCTACACCCAGCTTCTTCAAGTTACTCGACCATTTCATGGAACAGCTTGCAAAGTATTTGTAGATGCCATCTGAGCAATTATAACTAGAACAATTTGCATTATAAATAAGAGGATTTTGTTCTTTTCTATGTCACAGTTAACAGATGCATAGGAACAAATGTTTACACGTATCTAGTGGAACTAATGTTCTTTTGTTGCGGTAGCATCAGGTTCATTTTAATCGACGCACATTATGGTTGAAGCAAAAATGACAGCGTTGCCCAATGTGCAAGATGTTCAAGTTACGTATGAAGACCAAAGTTTCTTTTCTTTAACTCCTTTGGTTAATGTGGCCAATGAGGTACGTGTACGTGTATATTTTTCATTGTATTTCTGTATTTATAAGCGTATTCTGTGTAACCTCAGTTTAATTTATGTTTGTGTTTGTTTAGTTCTTACATTAATTCAGGTGAAATTAAATGCCTGTCCCATAAGAACGCCTTGTGTCAGTAACTCACTGAATGGCAGCTATAGTATTTAAGTACCGCTAGCTGTTGCTGGACTAGCAGCACATTCCTGGCAGATAAAGGTATTATCAGTGGCAAAGACAAGCAAAGACAAACTGACTCCAGCATCTGTTGCAGTGACAGACCAGACGATAGGTTGGTTTATCTCTGCTCTTTGTGTAGAGCATGTCATGATGCACACTCCACCTGCCAGGATGTCCAGTCTCACCCATGTAACTGGGAGTGGTCCACCACAGACCAGTGGCAGATATTGTTTTTACTTCTGCCAGGATGTCCAGTCCGTGCTCTCGGAAAGGGGGGGGTGCCGGTTGAGTCGCCGACGGCCCGACCCATGGGACAGGTAGCACCGGTTTTCATGGTTATCCCGTAGCAAGCAAAGCAATGCCTGACCTGACTTGTAGTACCCCTCTGTACCATAGGAGTACAGAGGAACACTTCCAGCAAGCATCACTCCTGGCTTCTAATGCTGCATTGTGGACTCACTCAGACCATAACATGGAATTGTCTGAGTGACCTCAAACTTTTGAATGGTTGCGTACATGTCTAGACTGTAGATTCTTGGTAAAGTTGAGGGCTGCACTACACTCGACTGAACCCCAAACTTTTGAACAGTAGTGTATATTGTTATATGTGTGTGTGTGTGTGTGTGTGTGTGTGTGTGTTCATACCTCTCCCATGACAGCGATAGGGGTCTCTCCTTTGGCCTGGGCCACTCGGTGCTCTATAAGGTAGTACATGTACTCGTCGTACAGCAGGCGGATCAGGTGGAAGGATCCGAAACTGGCTGCACTCCTCAGGGTCAGGTCTCTGATCACCATGGAGCTGGAGAGCAGAGATGGAGGGTCTAACTGTCGTCATCATCATCATCATCATCATCATCATCATCATCATCATAATACATTTTATTTCAAAACACCCAAGGACACCGTACAAAGTACAAAGTTAAAACACATTCACATTAACTTGTGTCATTTTGCATCTCATTTTTGCAATATTTTGTCGTTTTTTTTTGTCTTTTTTTGTCATTTTGTGTTTCTTTTTTGTCTCGCTTGTGTTTGTCTATTTTTTTGGCGTTTTGTTTCTCGCCTTTGTCATTTTTTGTGTAATTTTTGTCGTTTGTCCATATTTTTGGCGCTTTTTGTCAAATTTTTTGTCTCTTTTTTGTTTTGTTCTGTGCCATTTGACTCATTTTTTATCGTTTTGTGTCTCATTTTTGTCATTTTGTGTTTCATTTTTGTACTATTTTGTCTTGTTTTTGTTTTTTGTCTGACTTTTGTCGTTTTGATCATAAAGTAAAATCCTACATCGTTCAGTTCCAGATAGCTGTGACTAAATGTTGTGTTTCTTTGTAGATAAACTGTGATCTATAAGTTGTAATGTGTAAATGATAAACTGAGGCATAATGTTGCTGAAATTGAACTTATTTTGCTTTCAGGTTATTCATAATGTTTTGTAAAAAGATTATTCATTAAATGTGAACATTTCCAGAATGTAGTTTTTTTCACTAAAACAAAGGAAACATGTGGAGTTGTGGTTTTTTTTATAGGTTATTATGCTGTGATTTTACTGGCTGGGATCACCTGAGATCACTTTGGGCTGAATGTGGAACCTGAACTAAGGTGAGTTTGACTCTTCTGCTGTAAATGCTGCATCGTCCCACCTGTAGAAGGACCACTTGAGCAGGAAGAGCTTGGCGGCCTTGGGGAAGGCGGGGCTGTGCTGGTAGGGCTTCAGGACCTGGGAGACCACACCGTCCAGCCAGGCCGCCCACTGCTCCAGGGAGTTCTGCTGCTGCAGGGTCAGCTTGAAGTCCTGCTCCAGCCGCTGGACCACACGGTCTTCACACCTGCACACCCACGAAGCCTGCTCCTGGAAGGGCAGACAGGAGGAGGGCAAAGGGTGAGTATCAGTAGCTAACAGAAAAACAAACACAACAGACTCCCTTCTGACACTCTGCTGCTAACTCTCTGCACACCTTCACTACAGTCACATCTAAACATGAAACAGAGATGGTGCAACTTGGAGAATCATTTCAGTAAACCTGACTTTATTTAATCCCGGTTTGGACTGGACAATGACCCATGCTGTGCAGTACACAGAACCATCACAGCAAACTGAGCAGGAAACTATAGTTTCAATAGTCTCATTAAAGGACCAATGCGTGTCATTCATTCTGGATGAGTTAAAGGAAAACTGTGATCTCTGGTGAAACTGTTCTGTTTCTTGAATAAGAGGAACAAATGTGTTTGTTGACGTCTTCCTTCATGGAAATAATTAAGGAACCTGTGATGGCGAGGCAAAGTGGACAGTCTGGGTCAGAAAAAGAAAACAAAAACGCATGTAGATTTACTCTCTCACACACACCCACTGAGAATCTTGCCAAGGTATTGATGTCGCCTGAATGCTTGCTTTTTATCTGCTCTCACACCTGTGATTAGTTTTACCTGTAGAGGGCAGCAGTGATTCTCCTCAGGTTACAGTTACAGAGTAAAGCACTACATGCTGCCCATACAGAGATACACTGAAGCCTACCATGACTGTTTGCATCTCACTGTAAGCCTTAAAGAAAAGGGAAGTATTTCTGAGAAAAAGCAAGTGGGCTCCCGGGGTGCAAAAGAAAGACAGAATGACTGAAGAAGAACAACTGAAACTCTCTGAAACCACAAGCTACAGCAGAAACAGCTGCATGTGAAGAACAAAAAACCAAACCAGCTCCCAGTAGAACTCATGCGACTGATGCTGCCAGAGCTGAGACACTAAACCAACCTGGACGTTAGCAAAGTCGACCCGGTTGAGGTCTGAGAGCATCTGGTTGATCTGGGCCGTGTTCTGGAGGACGGCACGGGCGGCCTGGGCCAGATGGTTCAGACTGGTGTAGCGACGCAGCGTCTGGGCAAAAGCATTGGCTGACGTCACCTGAGAGAGGAAGACCACGGATTAGACGTCAGGAACATGGAACAGGACAGAACAGAACAGAACAGAACAGAACAGAACAGGGGTGTCAAATATGCGGCTTGCAGGCCAAAACCAGCCCTCCAGAGGGTCCAATGCAGGACGACTTTGTAAAGTGTAAAAATTCCACAGAAGACATTATACATAATTTCTACACCATGACAAGTTGTTTTGATCAGAAAGTAAAATACTAGATTGCTCATTGTTCTTTTTGTGTCTCATTTTTGTAATATTTTGTCTTGTTTTTGTTGCTTTTTGTCTGACTTTAGTCGTTTTGATGATAAAGTCAAATACTACATCATTCAGTTCCAGATGACTAAATGTTGTGGTTCCTTTGTAGACACTCTATGATCTGGAAGTTGTAATGTGGAAATGATAAACCCAGGCTGAATGCTGCTGAAATTGAATTTATTTTTCTTAAGAAACTTCAGGTTGTTCATGAAAAAAGATAATAAATGTGAACATTTTCAGAATGTACATTTTTGCACTAAAACAAAGGAACCATTTGGAGTTGTGGTTATTTATAGGTTATTATATTGTGATTTTACTGGTCTGGATAACTTTAGATCATGTTGGGCTGAATGAGGACCTGAACTAAGATGAGTTTGACACCGCTGGAGTAGAAAATCCTTTATTTGTCTCACAAGGGGAAACTTGAAACGTCACGGCAGCAAAGTGACAGTAAGAAAAGCAAGAAGATGGATTTTTTTACATAAAGGAACCCATATACTCACTTAGTGCTACAAACATCCTTTTATATCAGATGCTTTGAGTGAACTAGAAGGAGAAATGTGTGAACAGTTCTCCTGTGAGCCCAAATGGGGAATATGAGAGATGGATGACCTTACATAACCTTATCAGATTCAGTAAATTTTGATATTTCCATTGTAACAAAGCTTCATGATGAGACCATTATCAAAAAAATGTTCACAACAGGCAGCTTTGTGGTTGCAGTAATTTGCTTGACTTTCATTGTTGCTGCTTTGCTTCACAGCAGAGCAGCAAAAAATGAGGCTGACTTTTATGTAACATCAACGCAGGCCGTGTTCAACAAACCACACCGGGGAAACTCCCAGACATGTAATAACGTCTGAGCCTTCAGTCAGACTCAATAAAAGCACGCTTTCATAACGTCTGATCTTCTAAAACAAACATGCAGTTCCAGTAGCTGTGAGCTAATACGGCAGGCCTGTACCTTGATGCGAACCATTTCCTCAGGGATGTTCATCATGGCGTTGGTCAGCCAGCTCTCCAGGCTCTTGGCAAAGTTGCGGATGGCTTGAGTTAAGGCACCTTTGGGCGGCACAGAGGGAAAGAGGAGACTCAGCTTAGAGGACGTTTACATTTTATTATCCCCTGAGAAAAGATTAACAAGCATGTGGTCAGAACGACTACAATTCTGCTGGATAAACAGATTTATTGGCCATGCATACAAAGAACTAGATTTCAAGCAAGCCCAAATTACTCATATGTGGAAACATTTCTCTGGCAGCACTGTGGTGGATGAAAATAGAGATGATTCCAAAGAACAGGATTTCTTCCATTCAAAGACTGACTAAAACTGTAACTGAAACAGAAAGGAACAAGTGTAATTCCAGTGAGTTTCCACGGCAGAGCAGTGGATGGAAAACACTGAGTTCTTTCACATCAAAGCCAGAACATCAGTCCAGATGTTTCTACCAGGAAATAAATAATCTCAGAGGAATGCTGAACTGTTTGAAATGTCATGTAACTAACAGGTTTATTCTAATCAGCTGCAGTTCTTTGTTTGTGCTTCTAGTGGCCTTACTGGGGATGGGTCTGAGGACATCAGGGATCAGGATCTCCACCAGGGTCTGGTACAGGCTGTTGTCACAGTCTCGGCTCCAGCGCAGCACCGGATCATACTTGCACAGCAACACCAGGCAGGACTTTGGGAGCCGCTTCTCTGACTCATCATGACTGCAAAGACACAAAGACACACCCAGAGTCAGGATGGAAAATTTTATTGCTACACTACCATTCAAAAGCTTAGGGTCTCTTAGAAATGTCCTTATTTTTGAAAGAAAAGCAGTTTTTTTCAATGAAGATAACATGAAATGAATGATAAATCCAGTCTAGACAATGATAATGTTGATAAATGACTACTGGAAAAGGCTGATTTTTAATGGAAAACATGAGATTTCTGGGCAACCCCAAACATTTGACCGGTAGTGTACGTTGGGACAAAGTCTGAATGCTGAATGAAACGTGAACGCTCACACAGCCAGCGTAGCATCTCCAGCCTGACTTTGGCTGAACCTCCAGAAGGTCTTCCACAGAGTCTCCACCAGGGTGAACTGCAGGTTGACCATCACGTCCAGTATGGCCTGATGGAGCACAGAGAAAACATCTCAGTGACTGATGACAACAGATTTGTTATTACTAGACTTTGCATTTGATTCAGGCTGTGTAACCTCAAACGATGTGATATTTCCTTCCTCCGGTAAACATTTACAGTTGGTCTACTTTCATTCCAGTCCTCTGTGACTCACTGGTAACGTGGTAGAATTCTAAACAGCCAGTCGGTTACCTCACAGTGTTCTCTGTACAGCAGCTGAAAGCTCTTTATGTGCTCCAGCTCGATGCCCTCTGGCAGAGACTTCCCCTGGAGGTCGATGTCTGGGAAGTCCGGCAGAGCTCTGGATGCATCTGGACACAGGAAACAAAAACACCGGATACTCAGAGAGAAGTGACATTAAATGCAGAGAGTAATCTGCATTAACTGCAAACAACATGGAGTGTGTTTATGTGGACATGCTGGTTGAGATGGTACAGCGGCTGTAAACCAGGGGAGTCAAACTCATCTTAGTTCAGGTCCACATTCAGTTCAGTTTGATCTCCAGTGATATGGACCAGTAAAATCACAGCATAATAACCTATAAATAACATCAACTCCTAAAATTTCCTTTGGTTTAGTGCAAAAAAAATACATTCTGAAAATGTTCACATTTAAGGAATTATCTTTTTACAAAACATTATGAACAACATGAATATAATTTAAATTTCAGCAACATTCAGCCTCAGTTTATCATTTCCACATTACAACTTCCAGATCACAGCGGGTCTACAAAAGAACACAACATTTAGTCACAGCTATCTGGAAATGAATGATATAGTATTTTATGATTTTATGATCAAAACAACAAAAAAAGACAAAAAACAACAAAAACAAGAAAAAACATTACAAAAATGAGACACAAAACGACAAAAATGAGAAACAAATGAAAAAAATGAGAAAAATGACACAAAACAAAACAAAAAAATAAGACAAAAAAAATAGACAAAAAAGTTACAAAGCAACAAAAAAATGGACAAAAAAGAAACAAAACAAAAAAATAGACAATACAAGTGAGACAAACAAAACACAAAATGACAAAAATAGGACAAAAAATACAAATGAGACAAAAAGGAAACACAAAACAACAAAAATGAGAAACAAGACGACAAAAACATGAGAAACAATAAAAGTCAGACAAAAAAACAAGGCAAAATTTTACAAAAATGAGACACAAAATGACAAAAGAACAATGAGCAATCTAGTGTTTCATTTTATGATCAAACAACTTGTCATGGTCTAGAAATGATTTTAAATTTATAGTTTTAGTAATTTACAATCTGCAGTTAATGTCTTCTCTGTAATTTTTACACTTTGAGGGCCGGATTGAACCCTCTGGAGGACCGGTTTGGCCCACGGGCCGCATGTTGGACACCCCTGATGCAGTGTTTCCATGGCACCTTGATAAACCTGGTTCTTCGTTAACTGTTCACTGAACTCACCCAGGAACTGCTGGTACTGCTGAACCTGGGTGCTGATGTCCACGTGTCCGGACCCCTGCTGCTGCTGCTGCTGCTGGCCTGCTCCTGCCGCCGTGCCGTTGGTCATTCCTTCCACTTTATGCACAGGCTTCAACCTGATGGGAACAGGAGGAAAAATACATCAAACATTCAGGTCCAGACAAACGCTATAAATAATGAAGCCTGATCATAAGAGCAGCAGATGTCTGGAGGGTTAGAACACACATATAGAGAGAGAATTAGAGGAAAAACCAGATTCAGGAACACAACTACATAAAGGACATAGATACAGATGGAGAAATGGAAATAAAGAAGGTGCAATGATACAGAAGATGTGCTTGAATTGGTGCTGGGACGGTTTAGTGCATACCTCTGTTTCTGTGAGAACGGCTGTTGCCTCATGGCCAGATGTTGCTGATCTTCCATCAGACGGAGGAGGGACGAGCCTGCCTTGATTCTCAGCCCATAGTAGTGGTATTTAGAATTACCCCTACCAGAAACAGAGAAAATAAAATAAAATTTAGCCTGTGCTTTCAAATCAGTTCAATCTAGAGAAGAAGACAAGAGGCCTGATGGTTAGTCTGAATATAAACTGACTTAATCCTCCAAAATCTGCCAATTTTTCTCTTAAAAATCACTAAAATGTTGGCATTTATTGGAGAAATAAACTGTAAACAGAAAGAATCAGATTTTTTTAACTAATCATCTATGATGCAATGTGCTGTTCTGTTGGAAATCTAAGTGTGAAATCCAGAAATGACAATTAATGGAAGTAAACTGGGCTGAACGGAACAAACAGTAGATAGGAGACAAGTGTGGAAAACTAATAAAAATGTAAATAGCAAAATATTTATGTTAAGTAGGCACTTTTTTCAATACTGGTATAAGCACTTGGATTCCACTTATTTCAATTTCTGTAACATAAATAATCAAGGAAAGTTCAACTTACAGTATTTTTTTTCTTATGAACGATTCATGGCATTATAACATTATTATACTACACAGATTTTTTAGTTTTTGTTATTTCTATTTCTAGCCATGATTGTGTTGTTCCAATAGAGGTGCAGGACTTTAAATTACAATTAAAAAATTAGGAAAAAAATGCCCTTAAACTGCTGTGGGTTCAGAGGGTTAAAGACATGTATTATAAATCTATAAAGATATGTTAATTAAAGCCCCATACTCCCAAGTATTTCTGAAAAGTGGCTTTCACTCGCTCACTCTCCCTTCCTTTGTCAAACTCACCCACACACATGCTGTCTGTCTTTGTGTCTACCCACATTTCTTCCTACACAACGTTTTGCAGAGCTCCTGAGAGCTCCGGAGATGTTCCTAGAAAAATCTCCATCAGTCTCCTGATGGAAACTGTGCACACATGTCCACAGTTTAGATATGTGGATGATATACGTGTTGATCGAGTACAAAGATGTGTTTGCCTGCTCTCTCTGGGATGTCACACTAATATTTGCCTATAAAAGAGCAAATTAGACGGAAAAATATATTTAAAAATTAGCATGTTTGGAGGATGTGAACCTGTGTATGAGACCCTTTGGGCTCAGTTATACTGTATAATATAAATTCTGAGGCCTCTATGGCAACAAGACACCCGTGACTTGCAGGAGTAAAAACTCCACAGAGACGTTGAAATGCCATAAATCATGAAGAAGAAAAATCTAAAGGTGATTTATTTTGATTATTGATCCAATAATGGTATAGCTTTACATGCTATAAAAGTATTTTACTACTTGTTTCTATATTTGTCTCTTATCTGTTCTGTGTAAACACTGCCTGCAGTTCAACTGAGTTCAGCTAAAAAGCCATAGAATTTTTGTCATGTGATTGTCAATCTCAGCTGAGTCACTAACTGCTTCACAATTGCACCGAGGAGCACAGAATTTTTCCTTTTTTTACAAAATCTAGTTAGAACAAAGAGTTTATGTTTGCCAATTTTTAAATGACCCATGCAGAGTAATTAGATTTAGATAAATATCCTGATTTTAAATTTAGATTTGGTTCCATTTTATTGACAGAACAGCATCATGAAGTTCAAGCGACATCAGAAAGTTGACAATCCAATGATTCTTCTTGTTTTTTAAAAGACAATGAGCCTTTTATGACGGTTCTGGGGTTTAGATGAACACCGAGTAGTTTCTGCACCTTTTCCTCACTGTGGGCTCATTTTTTACTGCATAATATAAAGTCTTAGGCATTTATGGTAACAACACACCCATGACTAGAGGTAGTAAAAACTCTACAAGGAGGTTAAAATGCCATAAATCATTAAGAAAAGAAAAATCTAAAGTTGATTTATTTTCATTATTGATCCAACAAAATCTGTAAAAAAAAAAAAAAAAAAAAAATGGAATCAACATGTCCAACGTATTTCCAAGTGCCCACAGGTGTTAAAAATACTATGAAAAAACATAATAACATGCTACAAAAATATTCTACTACTTGTTTCTATACTTGTCTACTCTGTGTAAAAACTGCCTGCAGTTCAACCTAGTTCAGCTAAAAAGTCACACAAACTTTTGTCATGTGATCGTTGGTCTTAAATAAGTCTCTAATTGCTTCACAGTTGCACCTAGGAGCACAGAATTTTTAGTTTTTTACAAAATCTAGTTCAAAAAAAGAGTTTATTTTTGGCAATTTTCTAAGTTTAGATTTGGCTAAGTTTTCTGACAGAACAGAGTTCAAGGGATGTCAGAAAGTTGAAAATCAAACGATTCTTCTTGCTTTTACAGTTTCTAGTGCGCATGGTCGATGAGGTCTTCTACACCTGAGTCTGGGAGTCTGGCGGCTGGTCTTACCGTGTACCCAGACGTCTTGTGCGTAGCCCCATGAACACAGATCTAATGAGCTTCCCAAAAGACGCAGCGTTCACAGGCTCTAGTTTCTGCTCCTGGCAGTGCAGCAGGTAGTGGCAGTAGAGGGTGGAACGAGGCAGACTCACACCTTCAGCTGTCTCATAGTTGTCCAGCAACCACTGTACCTGACACACAGGCAACGGAAAAAGAAAATAGCTGGTGCAGTTAGCAAAGCCAGTAGATGGGAGCACTTTAATATCTGCACACTCGTTAGCAAACACACGACGTTTGGGTTCGTATACAGCACATGCACACATATTTCTCTAATTAATACATTATTCAAACACAAATCGATCATTCAGGAATGAAAAGACAAATACATCCGTTTGCGTGCCGCGGCATACAACTTTGGTATGCAATGAATCAATGACCTGGAATACTGATGGGATGTCTGCCAAACACATTTTGGTTATCATTATCATATGGGATTCAATATGATGAATTTAGGATGAACAATATAGTGTTGGGGCATTTCAGGCAAATTAAAAATGCCCCTCATCACATGCACTGCAATGACATGAGAATGATGAGGTCATGGTTTGGTTTTCTTTGAGGAGGAAATCACAGTTAAAAAAATCCTGCAGGTTTGAATGCAGTCAATACTCAAAGCTGTAACATCAGCTGAAGTTTTCTGGTCAGATTTTTAATTGTGCTTTCCATTCGACAAAACTCGACTATGACGTCATCAGTGTGCGCCACCAAAGGGTTGTGTGGATGAGAAGGAAACGAGAAGAAATTCCTGCGCTTGGCGCCTCTGCATACCTTCTTGTCTGCCGACGGCACGCTACTCTCCTCGCCCTCTGTAATACTCACAGTGGCTGGGGAGGCGCGGGCGGTGGCGGTATGTGAGTAGTTCTGACTGTTGCCAGCTGCCCCTCCACTGCTGCTGCTGCCCAGCATGTAACCCCCCTGGATCACATAGCTGCCCGCTGCGCCACCGTTGGTGCCTGCCCCATCCCCTGCCCCGTTGGTGGTGCCACCTGCCGCCACCACGGTGGCTCCGCCCCCCGCCGCACTAGTGGGCTGTGCCACAAACATGGACACGCCCCCTGTAGTGCCAGCGGTCACGGAGACGGTGAGAGGTGTGCCGGGGGTGGAGGCCTGTGTGCCTGAAGTGGGCTGACCTTCGTAATACGGGGCAGCTGTGGTCTGGGTGTACAGGGGGGTGTCAGTGTAAGGGAAGGTGCTGGAACGGCTGGACGAGAGACATGAAGACGTGTTAGAAAGCAAGGATGGAGAAGATACACTGTAAGGAAAGAAAAATAAGGTTTCTTGGACAAACACTACCAGTCAAAAGTTTGGGGTCACTTAGAAACGTCCTTATTTTTGAAAGAAACACTTTTTTTTCAAGGAAGACAACACTAAATTAAGACATTGTTAATGTGGTAAATGACTATTGTAGCTGGAAACAGCTGATTTTTAATGGAATATCTCCATAGGGGTACAGAGGAACATTTCCAGCAACCATCATTCCTGTGTTCTAATGCTACATTGTGTTAGCTAATGGTGTTGAAAGGTTCATTGATGATTAGAAACCCTTGCACAGTTATGTTAGTACATGGATAAAAGTGTGAGTTTTTATGGAAAACATGAAATTGTCTGGGTGACCCCAGACTTTTGTATGGTGGCGTATGGTAGAAACTGATAGACTCGGCTGTATTCTAACATGGTGCTGGTGGTGTAGTTGGTGTCTCCTCCTTCCACATACTGCACTTGATTGGTGTACACATGTTGCACTGGCACTGATGTGAGCTGCTGCTGGACCTGGGGAGGGAGCACACACACAAAAATACAGTAAATTCTTTCTTTATTTATTCATTTGATAAGGAGACTGCAAATTAATGAATATCTATTTCGACAGCAGTAGACATAAATATGCCGGATTATAGCAACAATACTAATTTATATCCGCAGTCCCTAGACAGGTTAAAAAAGAGTCCTTCTCTTATTAAAGTCAGACATGGGGGGCGAGGCGAGTCCATGTAACAGCTTGTAGATCCAACAAGCAAATTTACATTTTTTTAAATTCTCAAAGCTCAATAAGTAGTACTTCTCTCAGATATTACAAACATGATATGACATCGGTTTTCTATTGAAGATCTTTCAAGATTTTTTTAATAGAATGATTCTATGATTCTGCATGGATTTACACCTGTCAGCGACCAACATGGTATCCAATATTCAGTGTGTGATAATATCATGGAATGTAGAAACATTCTAGCAGCACCAAGTGCTATGAAAGGTCTAATTTGTCTGACCAAATTAACTGTCTTATCTTTTGTGTCTTTTACATTGAAAATAACATTCCTGTCTTAGCCACAGACAGATTCCCTGACCTACTTGAAAAGTGGCAGCTGTAGTCTGCAGCGGTGGCTGACTGGGGTCTGAGCTGGTGACTGCAGAATGATCTTCTGTCTCTTTCTCAGCGTACACAGAGAGCAGGTACAGAGACGGGTAATACTGACGGGGATCCAAGTGGAGGTAGAAGGGTTTGCAGCAGTAGTCTGCTTGTGCCTGGGCCTGGCATTCTGGCTGTCCTGTCTCCTCATGCAGCTGACATTCTGCTAGTTTCTTATCCCTGACTAACCCGATCACCTCACTGCTAAGGGGAAGCTGAAAGGCGACAGGTTTGACCACAGTATAATGAGCTGAATAATACCAAAAATAAATTGTGAGGAAGTTGTAATGTTTTGAGTGTGTCAGAGGTCCTACGGATTACACATTTTGTGATGTGAAACTGTCATGTTTAGTTTGTTTGCCAGTGACAGTAAAGGTCATTGTGAGACATGAAAGCTGGACACCAGGAATGAACGGTGACGTGTTTGACTAACCTCCTGGGTGATATGAACGGGCTGTAGACTGGTGACACTCAGCTGTGTGCCTGGCTCGGTCTTGGCTATCTGGGAGGTGGCCTGTACCACGGACCTCTGCTGAGATGAAGATACCGTTAATACGGGGGAGTTTTAATGTCATTGAAAAAACAATTTGATGTTGTTTGTGTGCATACTCTACCTGCTGAGCTGTCTGTACCTGCTGAACAACCTGGGTGGGAACTCCTGTCTGCACCACAGCTGGAGGGGGGCTGGAGTCCGACACGCTGTCACTGGAGTGAAGGGAACCCTCTGGGAGACAAGGAGGGAATGTAAGCAGCTTTGCAGTTTAGTGATATTATTTCACTTTCATTAGCTATTTTCTAATTACACCTCTTGTCCCTAAAACAATTCCAATGTTTTGAGGTGTGATACTCAGTTCTATGCAGTTATAATTCACAGAAAATGTGAAGAATCTTACCTCTTCAGAATATACATTTACTAAATTTGTTACAGTCAAAGTAGACTTTTAAACATTAAAATGTCTATATAAAAAATTTTGTTCAAAATTGATTAATCCTCTGTCATAAAGATGCTAATTCTTAACCTCTCAGGGTCTCTTGAGACAGGAGTCCCAGGCTAGTTTAAAAGAACCAAACACATCCACATAGTTTTATAGTTACACTGTTAATAATATGACATGGTTTTGCAGTCGCGTACATTTTCAAACGGTCCAGGTTGTGCAGAAAAAACCTGATACTTGTCTGTTACACTACAGAATTTAAAGTAGTAGACTGCAGAAGATTAAGCATCTCCAATTTAAAGAAAAGAAACCACTAAATTATGGAAGTAAAGTGCTGCTTCTGTGCACGTATGTGTAGTCGCATAGCCCCAAACTGGCCTGATCTACATTCATACCAAAAACTTCCAATTATGTATGTATATATATGTGACACTGAGCCTTTACCGGTGACGGTAACAACGATGTACTGAGGAGTGCTTTGAGCATTTCCAGACTGTGTCGGGGAGCCCTGGATCTCCGCCGTCACATACTGCGTCTGTGCCGGCGGGGCCTGCGCTGTGGACTGGGCCTGGCTTCCAGCTGCAGGCTTCTGGGGGGTGATGGAGGGGGCTTGTTCGGTGGGAGTAGTTTGACCTGTGGGTGTGACGACAGTGGGGGTGGCCACAGTGGTCTGAATCTCAGCCAGAAACTGAGGGGCGGCTGCAGGGGTGGAACTGGCCTCAGGTTGGCCTGGCGTGACGGTAACAGCAGCCCCCTGGGTTTGGGCTGCCGGCTGGATCTCACCTACATAGCCTGAGGTGGCCATTACAAGAGCTGGGAATCACACTGGGGAGAAAGAAACAAGAGGCACGTTACTCTGGATTAGATCGACCATCACAGGATGAATAAATACTGTATAGATGTTTGTTTCAGGCTGCACAGTGGCTAGGTGGCACTGTCGCCTTGCAGCTAGAAAGTCCGTGGTTCGCGTCCCGGCCTTCCTGGGATCCTTCTGCATGGAGTTTGCATGTTCTCTCTTTGCATATGTAGGTTTTCTCCAGGCACTCCATCCATTATCTATACACTGCTGAATCCTCATTAGGGTCGCAGGGGGCTGGAGTCTATCCCAGCTGACTTAGGGTGAAGGTTCACCTGGACAGGTAACAGTCTATCACAGACAAAAAATATACAGAATATATCCCCTTTGCGCCCCACAAGTCGTGTCCTTTCCCACAGTGTAAGCTGATCCGTTCCAACCCCCAGTGTTTGGAATAGCATCGCCATCTTCCAAGCATGATATCCTGATTTTCCTAACTGGAATTCTGAATGGATGGCTGGTTTCATTCCTTGGGGAATCAAGAGAAAGAAGGACCTGACTGGTTCTATAGGCAGCCAAAAAAGGCACTGCAACTGGTCAATGTTTACAGCTGTCCTATATTTCTGCCCTCTGATTGGTTCCCTTGTCTCGACCAGCATAGCACCACATAGACAGACAAGCACACTTGCATTCACACCTATTATTAATTTATAGTCACCAATTAACCTCAGCATGTTTTTGGACTGTGGGAGGAAGCTGGAGAACCTGGAGAAAACCTACAAACTCCATGCATAAAGATCCCAGACCTAAGCCGGGATGTGAACTGGGGATCTTCTAGCTGTAAGATGACAGTACTAACCACCAAGCCACTGTGCAGCCCAGTCCAAAAACATGCTGAAGGTAATTGGTAATTCTAAAATTGTGTCTCCCCCCCCACAACCCTAATGAGCAAATTAAGTGGTGTACAGATAATGGATGGATTGATGGATGTTGGTTTCCAAGCTAGTGTTCAATTATCCAGACAGAGATGAGGAGGTTTTGACTGTATAAGGATTGAAAATGTACCAGAATAAAATGCACTAAATCATAGCTCCAAATCAAATCCTTTAAAATGTGTAACTAGTACTACACTAGTAATGTCTTGGGATGTGAAAACCAACTTGTAATAGCACAGGCAAAATTTGGAAGTCTCCAGAAATTGAAGTGTAACAACATCAAATCATTCTTTTTTTTTCTCACCTGGAAGCACTGCTGTGGCTGACCTGTTGGTGGTGCAGCTAACGTTTGGATGTGGGGGAGGAGCACTGATGGGAACAAGCATTTTGGTGTCTGATTACCTGTAATATGATCACACAGCCTTTGGCCTCTCGTGTATAGAGCTGAGCCCGTAGCACAGGTTGGGAAAATCCCTAACCACACTCAGATGCATTGTGTTGTTGCCTTTAGGTCACATGCAGGTACAGGGAGTCCCTGAACACCACTCCTATTTACATATCTTACATATTAACCTCGAAAATGAGAGTCTGTAAATATTACTCATCTTTGTTACAGCACGTGATGGAGGAAAGGGTTTTTTCCGCTTTGTAACTGTGCTGCCGTTATTATGAGTGCGTTTTCAAAACCAAATGAGGGCGTTACATACTAAATTAAAGGTTAATTAACTAGAGGAAACCCTGTAACAAACCTGCATGGTTGTTTATTTAGCAAACCGGTGAACAAAGAGGTTAAACTGGAGTCAGACCTGCAGAGCACCTGCAGAACGCCCTCCTTCGCCACGCCCCTCCATGCTAAATGTCTGCCACCTGCAGACCGCTGCTTCCTCAACTTTCCGTTACCGACAGAAACACGTTTCACGCGCCGGTAAACGTTCCAGCTCTTCCCCTGCCTCAACACGAACACAAACACGTATCAGCCGCCACACTTTGAACTAAACTATCCCCATCTGGCCTCCCCCTTTAGGGCAGTTAACGCTGTGTAGCCTGTGTGTTTCAGGCGGCTAATGGGAAAAGCAGAACGTGTCGAACCGTCCTCGGCAGCCCATAATGTACCGTTAGCCTGACCGGCGTGTGTTTGTGGTCATTCTACACGTTAGCAGTAAGCAGCAGCGAGCACTAGCCTGTCGTGACAATACTGATGCTAGCTCTCTGGCAAGGCAACACGGACAGCAAGCTAACTGGTCTCTACAACAACCGCCATTTTGTACCTTTTGCATTTGACATCGCCATAACAACGGCCTGCTTGAGTATGCATCTGTGGCTGCGTCGTCATGGCAGGCAAAATTCAGTGTCACCCGACTGAGTAGCACACACAAAGTGCCGCATTCAAGAAACGCACTCGGCCGATTATCGGACCGACGGCTAGCTGGCAGGCTAACCTCAGTGAACACTGGGAGGCAGTTGCCTGTTATGGCTACTGAAACAACAAGGGAAAAAGCAATAGCACAATTCAGTTGAAGCATTAGAGGACATGAAATATTTTCTGTATGTTAAGAGCTTCACCTCTGGTTCCACGTGTGTATTTCCCACTGGTAAAATGTCTTCTTTTATTTTTATGGCGGATTCAGTTGTTGTTGTTGTTGATTCTCGTTGCTGGGTTCTTGTCGCCAGGGCTACCGTGGCTATGGCGCTTCGTCCTCACCAGGGCAACTGTTGCTACCCACCCGCTCCCTGCCCTCCCCCTGCGCCGGTCTGATTGGCTGAGCGTCGCCGAATTGTCTTAAAGGGACAGCAGCAGCGAAATTTCACTACAAAGCCTTCCACGCCCATTTGTGGAAAATCCTTGTCTGTCACAAGCATTAAATTTTTACAACTGAGGCGGATGATACGCCAGTGAAAGTGATAGGTTCGCCTGAGTGCTTGTCAAAATTCTGCAAGTATTGATTTGATAGTGTCATAGTGACTGTGGAAAATTTATAAACAGGGGCTAGAGCCAGTACACACATGTACTAACCATTTATCTGTAATGATGATACATCTTTCTGGTGCATTTGTTCACACTGAAACTAAACTAAGCATCTATTAGTTTTACTTATCAGATAAATAATGAACAGTGATCTCAATTTCATCCCTTCTTTATTATGTTTTTTTTTTAAATTTTAGATGTGCAACACACAGTCTAATTTTATCTAAGGAATATGCACATCGGCATCACTAGCAAGGTGATTTTAAAAAGAGTATGAAAACTGCACAAATATGCTTTAAATTTAATAAATTCAAATTTCAAAATTATAAAAAAATCTCAAGTAGATGTTATTATTATTATTATTATTATTATTATTATTATTATTATTATTATTATTATTATTATTAATAATAATAATAATAATAATAATAATAATAATAATAACAATAACAATAACAATAACAATAATTATTTTCTAATAGCTATATATATATAATATATCTATATATGTATATATATAGAAAATATAATATAATATAATTAATATATATAGAATTAATAGTTGTTATTATTGTATATAAATCTTACTATTATTATGATAACAATAATATTAATAATAGATTTTAAAAAGTAAGCAGGGGAATAAGAATGATGGTGTAGTTCAAGCTATGAATAATCTGTACCTGGCCAGTTTTCTCTCATTTCTGATTCTTGTCTGTCATCACTTATGTTTGACATTATAGGTTATAGGACATTATAAACATTACAGCTGATTGCATTATATATATCTGTATCTATATTTACCTAACTGCACTTAGGGGATAAATACATTTTTGGGGGGATTCTGATCTGTGAATGCACGTCATATAAAAGATGTGCAGTCCAGTTTTCAGCTGCTGCTACCGCTAAATAGCAATTTTCTTACTCTTCCTCATATTTAACGCAGCCATCTAACAACAGACAACAACATCTGCTGCATACTGAGCATAAAAGTAATTTGTAGGCTGTTTCGAAACACCCCTCGTTTATTTAT
This sequence comes from Amphiprion ocellaris, assembly GCF_022539595.1. Taxonomy (NCBI): domain Eukaryota; kingdom Metazoa; phylum Chordata; class Actinopteri; family Pomacentridae; genus Amphiprion; species Amphiprion ocellaris. The sequence continues at coordinate 31,020,601 of NC_072784.1, forward strand.
TTATGTCTGGTCCATAGCATTGTGATATTGCTGCCGTGACCTCCACGGTTTGCTTCTATGACACTGTGTTAATGAGTGTCAAGGTGGAAAACCCTCCCAAAATGCCATTTAGTTTGCTTTTTATCGTCACATTAATTACAAATTCATCATCCCCATTGTAATTTCCTAAATGAGTGACCTTTGGCTATGTGGATACACAGATAAAAATGTGTTTTATTTTTGTCTGACTCATAGAAAGACCTCTGTGTTATCTGACACTGAAAATGTCACTAGTCCTCTCTCAGTCCCTCCGGTTCACCTTTAGGCAAACAGCTGACAGAATAAGGCATTTTCAAGAGAAAGGAAAAATTGCACATATGGTGGATGAAAGATGGCTGATGTAAATAAATAAAATATCAATCACGACAGTCTAGCTATATTCCTGTGATTGTTGCTATCTGGCAACATTCATAACTAATCCTGAAAGGCTCATTGTTCAGGTACTGCCTTTATTATTAGTTTGCACTGTTTATTTGTTAAATAAATTTAATTCTTTTAGTATTCAGGATATTTCTCTGTGCATTCAGCATCCCAAAGCTCTTTATTGGTGTCATCTACAAACTGAACATACATTTTGCTGTTTTGCTAAATTATCAGTTTATTTTTATTGCGCTTGGAGAATAGTTTCACACATTCCACTGCAAAGGTTGGTATCCGTGAGGAAACAGAGATCATGATAGTGAATGACTGATGACAAAATATCAAATCAGAAGAAAAGTGTTTATCTCCTAATTTATGCTTCTGAAATGTCCTTATTTTTGAAAGAAAGGCAGTTTTTGTTCAATGAAGTTAACATTAAATGAATGATAAATCCAGTGTAGACATTGTTAATGTGGTAAATGACAATTCTAGCTGGAAACAGCTGATTTTTAATGGAATATCTCCATAGAGGTACAGAGGAACATTTCCAGCAACCATCACTCCTGTGTTCTAATGCTACATTGTGTTAGCTAATGGTGTTGAAAGGCTCATTAATGATTAGAAAACCCTTGTGCAGTTATGTTAGCACATGGAGAAAAGTGTGAGTTTTCATGGAAAACATGGAATTGTCTGGGTGACCCCAAACTTTTGAATGGTGGTGTAGGTCAATTTTATCTCATATAGAACAACTTTAACTAATGTAGAGCAACTTTAATTCATGTACACTGCTGTTCAAAAGTTTAGGGCCACTTAGAAGTGTCCTTATTTTCAAAGAAGGGCAGTTTTTTTTCCAATGAAAATAACATTAACTCAACTCAACTCAACTTTATTATTTGTCCCTTGAAGGGCGATTTGTTCTGAATGATAAATCCAGTTTAGACATTACTAATGTGGTAAATGACTATTCTAGCTGGAAATGGGTGACTTTTCATGGAAAACTTTTACGCAGTTATTATAGCACGTGAATAAAAGTGTGAATTTTCATGGAAAATGTGAAATTGTCAGGATGACCCCAAAATTTTGAACAGTAGTATAGATTAGAGATTTTTCTGACCTTGTTTAATATTCTGCCATTTGTCTTATTTGCTAATATGACCACTATATAGCGTTGCTCAGAGGGATCTGATGAAATCATATAATAATATTGAGGGATGTGGAAGGTGACAAATGTGTGTCACATTGTGAAACACAAATTAGATCATCGAGGCCTCTAACATATTCGTTAATTATGCCACCTTTGGTCCGCTTTTTGTCTCCATAAAGGTCTCTGACTGTATCTCTCTTTCTAATCTGTTCTTCTCTCTGAGAAGGCCTGCATGCGCAGTGTGCACGTCTCTGTCACGAGGTTTCGAACCCCTTTATAAACCACACCTGGGTCACCTACGAAGTCATAGCTGATGCACACTGGGAGACTGAAAGCTAAGAGTTGGTCAAAGCAAATAATCTCCCATTTTAAAGGCTTCCTGCTGGTGTTTTCTGCTTGTGGTACTATGTGGAAAGCTGTGGTTCTGGCTGTGTGTCTGTTTGTGGCTGGAGTTCAGCCCATGGAGGACCCAAAATACGGCGTGAAGCTCTGTGGCCGCGAGTTCATCAGAGCCGTTATCTTCACCTGTGGAGGTTCACGATGGAAACGGTCCCTCAGGAGTGCAGGTAGGACTGATGGTGCTACATCTTCTCTATTAAAATAAGAGAGGGTAAGATAAACTTTACTGATCCTCACTGGGGAAATTCACATTTTACAGCAGCTGGATACAGATGAGGCACAGAGAAGCACAAGAATTACAAGAAGTACAACAAGGCTATAAAAAAAAATATACCAGACACGATGATTCTAGATATGGATATGTACATTATGATAAAGTGACATTTACATATGAATAAGTGCAGTTATGATACGGTGAGTTTTTCATCCTACAATGAAATGTGTTTTAGAGCTCAGTAATCTGGAGCACGTTTCAAACATCTTTCTAATTCATCAAGTAATAGAGATAATAGAGCCAATATGAGGGGGAAGAATCCAAGATTTATGGAAAAATCAACGTATTTTAACATAAATATCACAATATCAGAAAAATTAAACTGTAAATTTCACACATTGCACATTTTTCTGAAAAAAAGTACAATATTTGGAGAATTAAGTCAAGATTTGTGAGAAAAAAGTCAATATTTTGAGATTTAAGTCCTAGTTTTGTAATTAAAGGCTCGAATTTTAAAAATAATTTCGTTCTACAACATTAGTAAATCAATGGAAACACTAAAGCAACAGTTTTTAAGTGAATATGAGTAAATATAATATTGTATTTACCTTTTCAGTTTATTTCTGTAAACATTTATATATTACTAGTAATATATTTTTTAATATGCCAGGATTTAATCTTTAGACTGTGTATATGATTTAATCGGAATTGTATTAATTAATTGTATAATTTAATTTTAATATATAATTCCTTAGATCATAATTAAGAGTGATGTTTTTCTGGGTCCATGTGAATTGACTAAATATCCACGACAGACTTTTTGAAGAAAAAGAAAAAAAAAAACAAATTGCAATTGAAGAAAATTATTTGTGAGCAGCATTTTGACTGATTGTTCATGTAGTTTGGTCTGACTGTCAGTGTTTAAAGTATAAAAGTCTTGACTCAGAGAGGCGCAGCTCTCTTTTAAACTACTGTATGAAGTAATAAAACCACTTTCCAGATGTTTACTTGAGCCTCAGACCCAGCAGGTGAATCTGACAATGTTCCAGGGACTTCTGACATTCAGTCGCTCCATGTTGTCATTTCCAGTCATTTTTTAATGCAGTACAGATAATAGACAACAAACTTTTATTTAGTTTAACTCCATTCTCTCGTTTTACTTGAGCAGATGTTTCAGAGGACCCATTCAGCTCCCGTCAGGACGAGTCCTCAGAAGGCACGAGCCACAACTTTGTGGTGGAGAATCTGCTCCAAAGAAACAGAGATCTGAGCTTCACATCGAGCGACAACCAGGACGGAGTGTTCAGCAGGCCAACCCGTTCCTTCATCACCGAGGAGATCCTGGAGGCTCTTCGCAAAGCCGACCGGAAAGGCCGGGATGTGGTGGTGGGTCTGTCCAACGCCTGCTGCAAGTGGGGCTGCAGCAAGAGCGAGATCAGCTCCCTGTGCTGAGGGTCGCTGTGTGAATACGTTCAAAACAAACAGACACACAAACAGACACACTGTCATGTTTCCCCCACTTCTCATGAATCTTAGGTCATTTTATAAGTAGTGTGTTTCAGTTTAACAATCTGTTAGTTATATGTTATGGTTTTTATCTCCTTAGAGGGGAAATATAAACAAGTGTTTACATGTTTCTGTTGATAAAATGCATTTTATGCTTCATAAAGAAGAATCTTAAGTTGTTTTTGTTTCATTACCAGCTGACGTGTTGTTGCTGTTGAGAACTCACAGGAATAAGATGCTTTGTTCAAATAATTTGACAGCAACTGCAGAAGAAGTCGCTCGTGTTTATTAAGGTCTCGTCCTGTTTGTAAATCATTCTATATTTTGTTGGTATTTTGTGTTTGTCTCACATCACACAGAGTGCTAAATTAATTGGAGGTTCAGGCCCATAACAACAACAATAAAACAAAATGTTATGCCAACCATAAAACTGTCTTCCTGAAGAATATGTTGACGTGTCTTCTTTCCTCGATCACCAAAGCTTCAAAAAATAGCCTCACTTTACATGAAATATGCTGTCCAGGCATGTTTTATATACTTCCTTAGCAACATGCTGTCAGTGGTGGAAGAAGTTCAGATTCTTCACTTAGATGCCACTGTGTAAAAATTCTCCATCACCAAGAGCCATGCATTTAAAACCCTGTTTGAGTGAAAGAATAGAAGAATTATCAGCAAAAAGTTCTATTCTGAAGGAATCGATGTACTGCATTTGCATAACATGACCTCTGTGGTAACCTATATTATTAAAGATATATAACTTGAATGACTATATATACAATATAAAAGCAGCATTTTACTCTAGTATGTGTTTGAAATGAGACCAGTTGTTGTTTTTTCTGTGAAATAATGGTAAATGTAGTCCCTCTGGGCATTCAACATTTACTTGAAATGAAACTATCTGACACATCGTGAGAGGAAATCACTCTTTGAAAGAAGTGTCAACAACACAGCCTGACCGCGTCACAACTAAACCACTGAACCAGTAGTTTTCCGCTGTAAGCTGTTGCATGTTATGTTGATTTCTGAAGTGAAAATAAGTAAATAATAAAACCCAGTCAAAGGCATTTTAAAAAAATAAACCACTCTTCAAATGTTAATGCCCTGCTGCTTTAATCCCATGTGCTTAACAGGGGAAAAACATGTAAATATGGCATTTTAAAAAGTAGAGGCAGTCTGTTCTATGAATACAAACTATTGGCATGTAAGCTTTTGTGAAGGTAAAATGAGTTGAAGTAGAAAATAGCATAGAGGTTTAGTTTTATGGTGCATATACTGTCAGTCATATTAACTTGATTTACACCTTGTCCTAAAAGTTTGTCCTCCCCAGACAAACAAAGCTCAAAGACTGAATATGCAACATAATCAGTTTATTCAATAACCAGTATTTCCCCCTTTCAGTTCGATCTTGGCTTTCAGTCTTTCAGGTGTGGAATGGACGAGGCTCTAGAGTGTGGATGGTTCTATCTTCCCCTACTAGAGTGGAGCTGTTTCATGGTGGTCAGTGGTGGACTGGTGAAGATCTTCAGGATTCCCCAATAGTTGTCAGTTTGGTTGGGTTCAGGGGAGTTTGGGTTCCATTCCGCTTTAAAGCCAAGTAGATGCTCAGAGCGCCATTACTGAGTCATATGAGCACCATCTTGCATAAATACCAATTCCAAATGTCTGTTTAACATTTTCCGTTCAGTCACATGCCCTGATTTTTTCATCTAAGCCAAAAATGGAAGTAGAATCTTTTCTAGAATGTTGTTGGTCTAATATTGTGCATAAACAGTGGAACCTTGAGGCTCAAATGTGCAGCTCTGAAAGACCTGAAGTGGACACAGCCCCAAAAACCATACTATGGACACTGAATTTCACTGCTCAGAAGATGGTACTTTTTCACCATCATCTGTATATATACAGTTGTTTTGGCTGTTGGGTGTCAGAAATAAGTAGAGAGGGCATTCACCAAATAAAATCCACTTCTCCCAGTGTTTTGGAGTCAGAGTTCTTTGTGAAAGCCAGCCTCTTCTCCTTCTGCAGTTTGGTGAGTTACGTGATACGTTACTTCTAGTAAGCTTTCAGCCACAATGTTTCTGTTAAATAACAATGCACAGAGCTCTTAGTAACATCTTCTCCAAGATTCTTCATCCTCTGACTGCGTTGCAGGCATGACTGGTGTCTTTTACCCTCGGCCTTTCTCATCGCATCCTTGGCTTTTGCAGTTGGGCCAGATGTACGTCTTGGGCTAGGCAAGTCTTTGAAGAATCCTCCTTTATTGTACCTTTGAGACCACTTCTGCACCCAGAGGATACTTGAGTTTTTGTTTGCATTTTGAAGAACAATGACCTGTGCACGAATCTCAGAAATCTGAAAGAATAGCTTCTCCACCCTTACTCTTCACCATGGTAACAACGCTTCCATATTTGGTTGTGAGTGTAGTGAATTTTGGTCAAGCAAGAACTTCATCTACTGGGACCTGACAGTTTGACCACACAAACAACCAGACAGTACCTGATTGACCAGGTGGAACCTATTTTGTTAACTAACAATCAGATATGTTGTCGAGTGTGGAGAGCCAACGTTTGGGACAAATCTGTTGCTTTAAAAATGTGCACTTTGGTTGATTAATTGGTTCAAAATCATCTTGTGAGTTGAAAAACTGTAAAAGAATCTGATTTACTTTGACTGAACTTGTAAAAACAAGTTGAATCAACACGAACAATGGTTACAGACAGACTTACCTTCCTTTAACATTTTCTACTTCCAACCTCATTTAACCAGCGAGGAACTACAAACTTCTATCTATCTATCTATCTATCTATCTATCTATCTATCTATCTATCTATCTATCTATCTATCTATCTATCTATCTATCTATCTATCTATCTATCTATCTATCTATCTATCTATCTATCTATCTATCTATCTATCTATCTATCTATCTATCTATCTATCTATCTATCTATCTATCTAACTGTTTATCTAAACCCAGAGTGAGTTGAAAAACAATGTGTGTGCATCTAACTGCATTTTAAGTCTACTGTTATAGGGGCCTGAATTGCATACTACTACTTCATCAGTATTATAATTGTTTTGATTTTTGATTTTTATAAATGGAAATAACCATAATTCACATGCAGTAAAGATACACAGCAAGTTTAACAACATGTGTATATTCTCAAGCTACAAAAAACAAACAAACAAAAACCAAGAATCTCTGAGGAGTTTTAACTCTAACAGTTTATTCTGGGAAGTGTGCTTGTATGTTCGGTTTGTTTCTTATAAAATGAACTGAGAAACAGGAGTTCTTACATCCTGAGGCATTTTGACTTTCGAGTTGAAAGAATGAACAGTTTGAAGTTAAAAAGTGGTAAGTGGTTTAGTAGAAATTATCAAAACATATACTTATGTGTATATGTACATTAACTAAATTAGAAAAGATAAGTTCATTTCATTAAATTTTTATTATGTTTTTAATGTTGGCACAATAAAGGTCTTCATTCAGTTAGATGTCATAACACTATGTTTTTTTGAACGATAGTAGAATCATAGTGGTAGTAAGCTGTGGCATGAAATCCCAAACTGTATAAAAGGAAGAACTGAAAGCAAACTAGCTTAAAGTGTGTGTAGGTTTTTAACCCTTAGATGCTACAGTGATTGTACCCTACATTCTTCCATAAGTGGGTCAAAAATGAGAATCAGCATCTTTTTATATATTTTTTTGTCATATTGGTTAAAAATAACCATCTGTATTATTTGTTCATATTATATTTTTGTCCACACAAGAATGATTTCATGTTTGAAATATGTTTATTTTTCACTCTAACAAATTTTGAATATTTTAATCATTGAAAAAGAAAGAAGCAAATTGAAGAATGTCAACATCATGTTTATGACATTTTTCCACTCTTTTCCTCCAGCTGTTCCTGTTCTCTGTCCTTCCAGGTTTGTGCATTGCATCATATTATCAGTGATAAAGAGCTTGGGGTAGTAATACAAACATTACAGTTCCTTTAAAAGTATAAAAAATAGCTTAAAATGTAAATGGAATGATATAGAAAAGCATGCTTTTTGAGGAATAGCTGGAAAATGAAAAATAGAAAGTTTTCATTTTAAAGATATTGCGAGAAAACGACCTCGCCGACTCATTTTTCACCCACTGATGCATCTAAGGGTTAAGAAAGTCAGTAAATGTACTCTACTATCTTTATTTTTTACTTTTTTCTCATACGTTTTCCTGTAATGATAATAAAAACAACAGTAAAAAAAGAAAACACGTGTTCTTTCTGTAAAAAAAATTAAAAGGGACAAGGTGTCACATGCAGGTTTTTGAAGCAGGAAGTTGTGCCCTGCTGTTGTGGTTCAGATGTGTACGTGCGTGTTCGTAGTGTGCGTGCTCGCTCACGTCATCGGCAATTCCAGAAAGGGGCGGGGCCAGCCGGTTAACTGGAAGCACAATTTAACTTCACAACTAGCAAACTGAGTTCATACCGCCGCACAATGCACAGCTGGCGTCTCTGTGTGTCTCGAAATGAGGTAAATAATTCACACTTAAGTGCAATTTATTATTACATACAATTTAGAACGGTTTTCTATAGTTTGAGGCACATTCTCGTACCATTTATTCGGACCGTTATCGCGTTAGAGCGCTTTCGTGCGCTAAGCTAGCTTTTGTCATCGTTATTAGCTTAATTTAATGTCAGTTCATCCAGCAGGAAATGTGTTTCTGGCAGATAAACTGTCTAGCCCGCCGTTTTTTTAATCAAGTGTGAGGATGCAGCGACTCCACATGTTGGTTGCTGCATTTACCGTTTTAAAAACACCAAAAAGAGGGTTTAGGATTTATCAAGTGTATTTGTGTTTTTCACAGGCACTAGAGCCCTGGGTCCAAATGTGATGGCCACACCTAAGATATGGTGGCTGCTGTCCATCCTGCTGGCCACTTCGTCCAACTGTTGTGCTGCAACAGGTAGGCTCTGAAATGACGCTTAGCTCAGGTGTTCCTGTTCTTCTTTGCATCCACTCACAGTCCACTAAACTCTACCTATTTGGTAATATTTTGCATGTGAAGCACCTCATATGTTCTAAAGAATACATTATCCAAGAGCAGATCAAGTATGTTGAAGCTCCATTGTCACATTTAATACCACACTGCATGCAAATGCTGTCTAAAAGTTAATAATAATGATAAATTTAATAATAACATTTGTTTGTCATGCACTTTTCATTTCAGAAAAATTTCAAAGTGCCATGTTAAAGATATAATAGGATGAAAACAAAACACACTGAAATAAAAATGAAAAAAAAAATTCAGGGACATGTTTAATTAAAAGGTTTGTTAAAAAGAAAGGTCTTTAGGCCTTTTTTAAAATAGACATCCACTGCCTGTGGAGCTCTCAGGTGGTTAGGGAGGGAGTTCCAGATGTGAGGGGCAGGTGAGTAGAAGGCCTCCCATGGTCCGGAGCTTGGTTCTGGGGGACGGAGGAGGTCACAGTTATTCTTGCGGAGGTTTCGTGTGGATGAACGCACCGATGGGTGAGGAAAGCGATTTTGTCCTGAGTTCTGAAGGAGACAGGGATCCAGTGGAGTGAGTGGAGGATGGGTGTGATGTGGTCTTGCTTCTCATCAGGATCCTAGCAGCGCGGTTTTGAATGTATTGGAGCTTTTGCAGGCTCTTGCTAGGGATCCCGATGAGAAGCGTGTTGCAGTAGTCCAGCCTGGAGGAGACAAAGACGTGGACGAGTTTCTCTCCGTCAGAAAGGGTAAGGGTGGGACAGAGTTGGTAATATTTTTGAGGTGGAAAAACGAAGACTTGCACTGATGTTTGATGTGGTTGTTGAATGTCAGGTGAGGGTCCAGTCTCACACCGAGGTTGGTAAGTGCGGATTAGATGGGAATGTCTTGTCTGGAAAAGGTGATGGTGGTTATGCAGTCTTCTTCATCCCTTTACCACTTTAGTTCTTTTTTTTGTCTTTTCTGAGAGCTTTCTGCTCCGTTTCCCAATCTGCTTTTTTGTCTTTTGCGATGCATCTCTGCTAAGTTAATAATATTCTTGTAACTACTAGATAATAAAGGACCTAAATTATTTGTTCTACTGCTACAAAACTACTCTCCATGCTGATAAATAGAGTTTTGCTTAGGGTAAACACATTACATCAAGCTCAACGTGTTTTGAAAACCCGTCACATGCCTGTAAACTGGCCGTATATGATTTTGCGTCATTCTATATATTAAAGGGGAAGTGGTCACGAAGGAAGGGTGCAGTCATTTGGACCCAAACTGCTCAGAGTGTTCATTTCCTGTTAGCTTTACTGGCATTCTGCTTTCCTGAAACGTCTTGTGTGCAGGTATTGAAGTGATTGGTGCTAAACGTGTTCAGGCTTACGAGAAGTGGGTGTAGGTGACAGGCTTGTGATGAATTCAGAAAAAGATTACAAACAGCAATGTACATGTTTTTTTTAATGTGGTTGAGAACAGTCTTCTGTGTGTTGCTTTCTAGCTTCTTTTTCATCTTCACCCTCAACAACCGACTTCCTCTTTTCTTTGTGTCTCCTTTATTACAACACTTAAAACAACCATTAATATTAAGAAGTATGAAGTAAGCAGTAAAATTACCCAGAAGTGATAGGAAATCAGTTCTGTGTTATTTGATTTCCTCGGGCCAATTGTCTTTTCATTTTCCTGCGTACATCTTTGGTGGTTTTTTTTGTGACTCATATCCTCTCAGTTTCTCACAATGGATCACTGCCTTTGTTTATTTTCACCCGTGAATCACACATTTTGCCACTGGCCACATTTCTTCTTGTGAAATTAACCGTTGGATCTGTAGCCTTGCTCCAAATGATTCAGTGGATATTTAAAGCTGCTTGATCAAGGTGTCGATGAGATAATAGACCTCGTGCAAGAAGCAAATTCTCTTTTGTGCAGTTAAGTTGCTTGTTTCAGCCTGATGTATACCTTTCTGAGATTTTATCAGCAGCAAACTGAAACCCCTAAGATTGCCCTATTAGGCTTCCTGTTCTGCAGAACCTTAAGTCTGCCAGAAATCAGCAGAGAGAAAGTTTAGCTGTGTGACCACGTCGGTGTTTAGGATGTTTTATAAACGGTCGCTAGCAAGAACAGGAAGAGACAAAATGTGACAATGCTTTACATGAAAATGCTGAAAAAAAACATCTTAAACAAAGCAGTCTTTCTAATATGAGAGGTTGTTAAGGGGACATGACAATCACAGAGGTATTAATAAAGAGAATATTATAGAAAACGTGAGAATATACATTTTGCTTTCATATATGTACACCACCGTTTAAAAGTTTGGGATCATCCAGACAATTTCATGTTTTCCATGTGCTAACATAACTGCACAAGGGTTTTCTAATCATCAATGATCCTTTCAACACCATTAGCTAACACAATGTAGCATTAGAACACAGGAGTGATGGTTGCTGGAAATGTTCCTCTGTACCCCTATGGAGATATTCCATTAAAAATCAGTTGTTTCCAGCTAGAATAGTCATTTACCACATCAACAGATGCTTTATTAATCCCAAGGGAAATTCAAGAAAGTTCTGCATTGGCCAGGAATCGAACCCAGATCAACTGCTTGGAAGGCAGCTATGCTAACCACTATACCACCAACGCACGTCTAGACTGGATTTCTGATTCATTTAATGTTACCATCATTGAAAAAAAAGCTTTTCATTTAAAGATGAGGACATTTCTAAGAGATTCTAAACTTTTGAACGGTACTGTAACAACAACTTCATTAAGTTTTGACAACCTGAAGTATAAAACTCTATTTTTATCATGACAGCACAGGGGCCATTTTCACACATTGCTTTATCTTATCAGTAAGACTTGTGCAGCAGCAGCTAAAAACGAAACTAGTGTATTACATTAGATTTAAAAAAAGCTAAAACATTAAATAGAGACGCAAAAAAAAAATGCAGGTTTCATTAACAGATGTTTCAGTTGATTTGATTAAATCAATTTTTTTGACAGGGAAATTCTACATTTTATAAGAGATATATAATGCATTGATTGCAATGAAATTGGCTTTGTGAATGTTTTCCATTTGTGATCTTCAACAGAACACTAAAAAAACCGTCAAACAAACATTTCAGCACCGGAAACTGCATTTTTCTAGCATCTGGCAGAGAGATGTGTAAACCGTTATCTCAGATGGTCTTGGATTGTTTCAGCTGAACTGATCCTGACTAGCTCAGCTGTGATCTAAGTATGACTGTTAAACGTTATAGTTCTGCAAAACACAGAGACACTGAGGCTCATTACGTGCATCATCCATCAGTGTAAAGTAAGTTTTTGGAAGTTACACATCTTTTGGATATTTTCTAATCTCTCTCTGACTTAGAAGCTGCTTCTGTTTCTAAAATACTTTGTGATTTACTCTCAGACTCCTAAGTTAGGACTGGCACACCCCTATTTTTGAAGTTATTAGTGTCTTCTAATTCAGGGGTGTTAAACATGCGGCCCGCGAGCCAAAACCTGCCCACCAGAGGGTCCAATCCGGCCCGTGGGACAACTTTGTAAAGTGTAAAAATTAAGTGCAGATTATAAATTTGTAAAACTATAAATTTAAAACAATTTCTAGACCATGACTAGTCGTTTTGATCATAAAATACTATTAATATTTTGTCCCTTTTATGTCTGACTTTTGTCGTTTGTCTCATGTTTTGTAGCTTTGTTTCTTTTTTGTCGCTTTGTGTTTCCTTTTTGTCTCACGTGTTTTTTATCTTATTTTTGTCATTTGTGTTTTGCTTTTTCCCTCCTTAGTGTATCATTTTGTTGTTTTGTGGTTTTTGTCTCACATATGTTGTTTGTCTACTTTTTTGTCATTTTGTTTCCTGCTTGTCATTTTTATCATTTATCCATTTTATTGTCACTTTGTAACTTTTTTGTCTAATTGTTTATCTCTTTTTTGCTGTTTCATGTCGTTTGTCTCATTTTTTGTCATTTTGTTCCTCGTTTGTCGGTGTCTTATTTTTGTAATATTTTGTCTTGTTTTTTGTCTTTTTTTGTCTGACTTTTGTCGTTTTGATCATAAAGTGAAATACTGCATCATTCAGTTCCAGATACCTGAGACTAAATGTTTTATGTCTTTGTAGATAAACTGTGATCTGTAAGTTCTAATGTGTAAATGATAAACTGAGGCTGAATGTTGTTGAAATTGAACTTGTTTTTCTTGAGAAATTTAAGATTGTTTATGATGTTTTGTAAAAAGATAATTCCTGAACACTTTCAGAATGTACTTTTTGTACTAAGACAAAGGAAAGATTTGGATTTGTGGTTATTTATAGGTTACTATGCTGTGATTTTACTGGTCTGAATCACTTGAGATCAAACTGGGCTGAAGAGTGTGGACCTGAACTAAAATGTTTCCAGCTAGAATAGTCATTTACCACATTAAGAATGTCTAGACTGGATTTATCATTCATTTAATGTTATCTTCATGGAAAAAAAAGTTTTTCTTTTTTCTTTCAAAAATAAGGACATATATAAGTGACCCCAAACTTTTGAACGGTAGTGTAAATGAATTACATTTGCTCTCCATTTGTTAAAGTTGCTCTATAATAGTTGAAGTTCCTCTATATTAGTTAAAATTGCTCTATTACAGTTAAAGTTGCTCTATATTATTTAAAGTTGCTACAAATTAGCTAAAGTTGCTCCATATTAGTTAAAGTTGTTCTAAATGAGTTAAAGTTGACCTACACTACCATTCAAAAGTTTGGAGTCATCCAGACAATACCATGTTTTCCATGAAAACCCCCACTTTTATTCATGTGCTGACATAACTGCACAAGGGTTTTCTAATCATCCATCAGAAAACATGAGACTTGACAGACTCTTGTATGTGCGCCGCTGTTCATATGAGGTGTTCATGCATGATTCTCAGCATCCATGTTAGCTTTCTTAATGGTGAATGCTGTGTGCTTTCTTGAAAATGCATGGGATTGTCCCACATGAGTCTTGAAGTGCTACTAACATGTACTCACTTTTGTTTTTATCTCTTCCTCTTTGTGTTTTTCCAGGTCCCCCTGCTCGTCCCTCTAATCTTCAGTGCTACAGACAGTGTTATAGGACAGGGTGTTCAATGAACATACAGTGTATGTGGGATCCAAAGCCAGACCCTAAAATCCCCACTAACTATAGCCTGCACTGGCAGCCAGCAAACAGCGAGTAAACAGACATATTCCTCTTAATCATTTGACAACTTTTAACTTTAGGCTTCAGAATTTGTTGACTCCTTTTCTTTTATCTTGTCTTTTTTTTTTGTCCTGACTTGTCTTCTCTTCCAGGGATGGGCATCCCACCAATGGGACCGATTTAAGTAGCGTTATTCCTCGTGACCGCTTCAACCATGGAGAACTTCGTGTTTGGGTCCAGGCTAAGAACCAGCATGGTTCCGCCAATTCTGACCCGCTTGACTTCAGCACAGAAGATATCAGTGAGTGAACCCTGCCCTTCCTCTGATGAATAAAAACAAAAGCACTGTCAACAGTAATAACTAGAAAAGCACTCAGAGAGCACAGTACTCCTCCAAGGCTGTCCATTCCCCCATATGGCATTGTCAGAAATGCAGCATTTATTTTTTTTAAATGCAGCATTTGTGTATTAGTTATTGATGATCAGAAATTATGACAGCATAGAATCTGTCCATTTAATATAGGTGTACCCACAAACAGAAGGACTGCTGAGCACAGGCGTGTATTCTGCATGTGTACGTTATGTACGGATACCTAATCATGACCTAAATATGTAGCGGGCGGCGGGAATTGATGGGACTCAGAAACACCCCCACAATTTAATCAATTGTTCCTTGGATCATTTCTGACGGGTAAGTCCTGATAATGCAATACAATACAAGAACTTTATTTATCCCCGAAGGGAAATTCAATCGTCTGGAAGTCTCATCTGTTTACTTTAGAATTATACAGTCTAATTGCTGATGGTATGAAAGATTTTCTAAATCTTTCTGTCCTGCAGTGCAGGGATAGGTGTCGTCCACCACCGATGTTTCGTTGCTCACTGAGGCAGATATGAAGTGGATGATCCATGTTTGTCAGAATGGCCTCCATCTTGCTCAGTGCCCGTCTCTCCACCTCATCCTCCAAAAAGTTCAATCTGATTCCAACCACAGATCCAGCTTTGTAAATGAGTTTGTTCAAACACCTTGCATCCTTGTTTTTTATACTGCCTCCCCAGCAGACTGCAGCATAAAACAGAACACTTGCTACCACAGACTGATAAAACATCTGCAGCATCTTACTGCAGATGTCTAATGATCGAAGTCTTCTGAGGCTAAAAAGTCGGCTCTGGCCCTTTTTGTAGATGAAGTCTATGTTTTTAGACCAGTCCAACTTGTTATCAAGGTGGACACCTAAATATTTATATGATGTCACCACCTCGATGTCCACACCACAGGTGTTCACTGGCTGAAAAGGGGTTTGGATCTGCGTAAATCTATGATCACTTCCTGTGACTTTGAGGCGTTGAGTAGCAGGCAGTTTTTGTGACTCCAGTCACTGAAGGCACTAATCAGATCCCTGTATTCAGCTTCATGTCCATCAAGTCCTCAGCGGTGGATTTGTAGTAGGATCGTAATGATATGATCCCCAGCAGGCAGCTGACGTAGCGTTCAGTTGTTGTCATAGTTACAGTGACGCCGTGACGCCATCTCGCAGTGACATAGAGATCTTAACAAATTCGTAGATCCAGACTATAAGCTGCATCACTGCCAAAATCTAATCACTTGGTCCTTGTGTCATTTCTGACCTTCCCTGAAAATTTCATCTGAATCCGTTAGTCCGTTTTTGACTAATGTTGCTGACAGACAGACAGACAGACAGACAGACAGACGCCAATCGTCACATAACTCCGCTGCGTTCCTTGGCAGAGTAGTAACAGAAGTTTCTGATCCTTCTTTGAAAATTAGATACAATCCCTAACCTCATAATCTCCCAGCAAAAAACACAGTTGATCACATTTTGCCATTATCCCCACATTGCAAACATCTAATCTCTGGCCTATATAGCAGTATAGATAAATGAGTTCCTCACTCACTTCAGGATATCAGGAGACTTTGGGAAAGTGACCTTGGCAGAGAAATGACAACTAATAAATGGGAGGCAGTGCTTAAACTAATAAATACCTCCTCCCCCTGTGCTAAGCACCGCCTGATGCAGCTTAAGATTGTGTTGAGGGTGCATTTGACCAGGGCAAGGCTGGTGAACATATTCCCTAACACAGATCCTTCATGTGCTCGAGTGTGTCGAGTCCAACGTGCAGATCACTTACATATGTTTTGGTCCTGACCAAGACTTAATACATTTTGGTCTAGCATTTTTGGTGCATATATGAAGATGTTTCAAATAGATGTCACTCCCAATCCCATGTGTGCCTTATTTGGATATAGCCAGGAGATTTCTTTACTTAAAGAAAATACTCAGGTAGTAATAGCATTCACCTCCTTAATAGCCTGGCGTCTCATACTTCTTTCCTGGAAAGAGCAGGCACCTCCCAGCTTCACTAGATGGATTAGAGAAACCATGCATTTTCTAAAACTTGAAAAGTAGAATACACCCTGAAAGGCTCTTTGCACAATTTCAGGAAGACTTGGACCTCTTTTTTAGAATTCTACGACAGCTTACAAGTCCCACTGAATAGAGATGGGAAGAGGAGAGACAACTTTAGATACTGTAAACAAAATACTGTGGCAGCAGTTCTATGTTTTATATTCTCCGAAATGTATTACAATAAAGTTAATGGAAAATTCAATAAAAACTGTTAAATGAAAATTAGATGTAAGATATTTGAGTGGGGCTGCATGGTTAGCACTGTCGCCTGGCAGCAAGATTGTCCCTGATTTGTGTCCCGTTCTGGGCCTGGGATCTTTTGCATGCATGCAGTTTGCATGTTCTCCCTGTGCATGTGTGGGTTTTCTCCGGGTTCTCCGGCTTCCTCCCACAGTCCAAAAACATGCTGAGGTTAACTGGTAGGTGTGGATATGAGTGTGATTGTTCGTCTGTGTGTAGCCCTGTGATAGGCTGTTACCTGTCCAGGTGTCCCCTGCTTTCACCCTAAGTCAGCTGGGATAGACTCCAGCCCCTGTGACCCTAATGAGTGATTATAGATAATGGATTGATGGACATTTGAGTGATTTACATGGAAAAACAATCTTTTTGTCTTGCCTCTCTAGTTAAGCCACAACCTCCTAGTGTCACATCAAGTCATCAGGAGCCATTGGAGATTCACTGGAGCACCACCTGTGGTCAGCTGCAGCTGTCTATCGGATCCTGTGATGTCCGATATCGCACTGAAGAGGACCAAGTCTGGTTTGGGGTCAGTTTGGTTTTGTCTCTTCAGTGTAGTGAGATACAGTGACAGTCCTGATGAGCTAGTGAACGAATGAATACAAATTATGAATAAAAAACATAACTGAGCAAGAACAGGTGTTGATCATTGAATTCATACTCAATCTTGTAATTCTCTTCAACACAGAATGTGACTGGATTGCACCTATGCAACTATGCATTCCCGGACGCCCAGCCTGACACAGTCTATGAATTTCAAGTCCGTTGCGCCTGTAACACGGGCTTAAAGAGTGACTGGAGTGCAATTCTGAGAATTATAAATGCAGAGTCAGGTGAGTCATCATTTGTCATGTTTGAAAGTTTGCAGAAGAATTTCGAAAAAGCTGAGAAATGTTCCCCTCTATTCATACTATGACTTCTTCTTACGTTGTTTAGTCCCAGTTGGAGAGGTGGATGTATGGAGTGACTGTGGGATATCCCCCACAAGTCTTAACTGTTTTCTGACATGGAAGGTATGTTAGGAATGAATGCAGTAAATCTGTCTCACTCTACGCAGATTCACCCCTCACTGTTATCTCCTTCTTGTTATCCACTCTAGAAACTTTCAATCTCTCCGGCGCGTAGACTTATTCTGGGATATAAAGTCAGAATTTTGTACAACAATGGCACCGAGTTGCTGAAGAATGTGTCCACAGCTGAACCGAGCAGCCAGTTTATGCGTGATGACAAAAAATGGTGCCTGGACTTCCCTCTAAAGGACGTTTCTTCAGTCGCTGTATCCGCCTACAACGCTCTGGGTGCCACAGTGCCTTCTTCTCTAGCTGTGCCAAAAACAGCAGGTATCAGTTCCTCAGACTGCCTTAAAACTATGGAAAACCTTTCATCAGGGGCCTTTTTTCACAAAACATCCCCACGTTAAAAGTAGCTCCCAACTGGTTCATTTAGACCAGGAGTGTCAAACTCATTTTAGTTCAGGTCCACATTCAGCCCAATTTGAAGTGATCCAGACCAGTAAAATCACAGCATAGTAACCTATAAATAACCACAACTCCAAATCTTTCCTTTGTCTTAGTGCAAAAAAGTACATTCTGAAAGTGTTCACTCTTCAGGAATTATCTTATTACAAAACATCATAAACAATCTTAAATTTCTTAAGAAAAACAAGTTCAATTTCAACAACATTCAGCCTCAGTTTATCATTTACACATTAGAACTTACAGATCACAGTTTATCTACAAAGACATAAAACATTTAGTCTCAGGTATCTGGAACTGAATGATGCAGTATTTCACTTTATGATCAAAACGACAAAAGTCAGACAAAAAAAGACAAAAAACAAGACAAAATATTACAAAAATGAGACAAAAAGACAAACGAGGAACAAAATGACAAAAAATGAGACAAACGACATGAAACAGCAAAAAAGAGATAAACAATTAGACAAAAAAGTTACAAAGTGACAATAAAATGGATAAATGATAAAAATGACAAGCAGGAAACAAAATGACAAAAAAGTAGACAAACAACATATGTGAGACAAAAACCACAAAACAACAAAATGATACACTAAGGAGGGAAAAAGCAAAACACAAATGACAAAAATAAGATAAAAAACACGTGAGACAAAAAGGAAACACAAAGCGACAAAAAAGAAACAAAGCTACAAAACATGAGACAAACGACAAAAGTCAGACATAAAAGGGACAAAATATTAATAGTATTTTATGATCAAAACGACTAGTCATGGTCTAGAAATTGTTTTAAATTTATAGTTTTACAAATTTATAATCTGCACTTAATTTTTACACTTTACAAAGTCGTCCCACGGGCCGGATTGGACCCTCTGGTGGGCAGGTTTTGGCTCGCGGGCCGCATGTTTAACACCCCTGAATTAGAAGACACTAATAACTTCAAAAATAGGGGTGTGCCAGTCCTAACTTAGGAGTCTGAGAGTAAATCACAAAGTATTTTAGAAACAGAAGCAGCTTCTAAGTCAGAGAGAGATTAGAAAATATCCAAAAGATGTGTAACTTCCAAAAACTTACTTTACACTGATGGATGATGCACGTAATGAGCCTCAGTGTCTCTGTGTTTTGCAGAACTATAACGTTTAACAGTCATACTTAGATCACAGCTGAGCTAGTCAGGATCAGTTCAGCTGAAACAATCCAAGACCATCTGAGATAACGGTTTACACATCTCTCTGCCAGATGCTAGAAAAATGCAGTTTCCGGTGCTGAAATGTTTGTTTGACGGTTTTTTTAGTGTTCTGTTGAAGATCACAAATGGAAAACATTCACAAAGCCAATTTCATTGCAATCAATGCATTATATATCTCTTATAAAATGTAGAATTTCCCTGTCAAAAAAATTGATTTGTTTAATCAAATCAACTGAAACAAAAAATAGAGTTTTATACTTCAGGTTGTCAAAACTTAATGAAGTTGTTGTTACAGTACCGTTCAAAAGTTTAGAATCTCTTAGAAATGTCCTCATCTTTAAACGAAAAGCTTTTTTTTTCAATGATGGTAACATTAAATGAATCAGAAATCCAGTC
Organism: Amphiprion ocellaris; assembly: GCF_022539595.1. Taxonomy (NCBI): domain Eukaryota; kingdom Metazoa; phylum Chordata; class Actinopteri; family Pomacentridae; genus Amphiprion; species Amphiprion ocellaris. The sequence goes on from NC_072784.1 coordinate 31,040,129, forward strand.
TAGACATGCGTTGGTGGTATAGTGGTGAGCATAGCTGCCTTCCAAGCAGTTTGACCCGGGTTCAATTCCTGGCCAATGCAGAACTTTCTTGAATTTCCCTTGGGATTAATAAAGTATCTGTTAATGTGGTAAATGACTATTCTAGCTGGAAACAACTGATTTTTAATGGAATATCTCCATAGGGGTACAGAGGAACATTTCCAGCAACCATCACTCCTGTGTTCTAATGCTACATTGTGTTAGCTAATGGTGTTGAAAGGCTCATTGATGATTAGAAAACCCTTGTGCAGTTATTTTCGCACATGAAAAGAAGTGGGAGTTTTCATGGAAAACGTGAAATTGTCTGGGTGACCCCAAACTCTTAAACGGTGGTGTAGATATGTAGACTACAGATTCTTGGTCAAGTTTACCGAGAATCTACAGTCTACTAGCCTGAACTTTACCAAGAATTTACAGTCTACAAGCTTGAGCTTTACCAAGAATCTACAGTCTGGAGGTCTGAAATTTACCAAGCATCTACAGTCTACTTTTCTGAACTTCACCAAGAATCTACAGTCTGCTAGCTTGAACTTTACCAAGACCCCAAACTTTTGAATGGTAGTGTATGTATTTTCCTTTTCCTGTGACTCAGCATGTCTAACAAAATGTTTGTCTCTTGTAAAGGTAAAGAACGAAATGATCAACTGATTCACCTCAACATGAACCAAGAGAACCTCACTGTGTCCTGGGATCTACCCTCTCCGTTCCCTGACAACCTGAAGGAATACGTGGTGCAATATAAACAAGCTGGGTGTTCTCCTGGCCGAGGGTTTGATTGGATCAAAGTGAACAATAGCCAGAGGGTAGCATTTTTTAAAGGTCAGTTTGACTCAGATGCATCACATAGCAGCAAAATATTTAAAATGCTGAATTTAGGTGTCAAAGGACGTTAATTTAAAGAAACCTAATGATCACCATAAATGATTATTGTTTGAACTTGAATAGTAAATTCTTGAAAATCATTTCCTGGAATAAAATCTGTTTTAATTTGAGGTTGGTTACCTTCAGAGTGGATATTTTACCCTGGTGTTTGTCTCCACCTACAGGTCAATTTAAAAATTTTACAGCATACCAAGTGTTACTGTTCTCAGTGTCAAACAACCTCCAAGTCCGTCTGCTTGCATCAGTGATTGGATATTCTACTCAAACCAGTCAGTGTTTCTGCATTGTTTTTATGCCATCCTTTAAAATACAGTTCTGTGCTCACTTTGACCTCTAATCGTATTAGGTGGAAGATAAACTTGTCGTCCTTGTGTCTCTTTCTGTCTCAAACAGCTCCCTCTGCAGTGCCTGTGTTTGAGGTGACTTCTATTGGTACCACTGATGTGACTCTGTCTTGGGAGCCTGTTCCCATCTCCAAGCAGAACGGGCTGATCTTGTTCTACCAAATAGGACTAGATGGACAAAAAGGTACACAGCAACAATATTCTGTATTGTATAGTAGATTACAGTCATTTCTAGGAAGCATAGAAAATAGAAATAGCCCAGTAGCAAAGATTTTGCTTTGCAACTAGTGAAGAAATAAATCTGTGTCTATTTGGGTAAAAATAATGAAAGTCACTACATATTTTAGAATCAATCCTGTGAATCTCTGCTAAATGATAACATCGGAGTAAAAGCACCAATGTTGCCAGGTCCATTTATTATGAGCGACTCCGGACTTGTTTTTCTGCAAAGTTGCTTGAAAATCTCATCAGTCGCTTTCAAGTCTTTGGGCTGGTTTCTAAAGTGTAGTCGCTTATTTGGGATTGTTTTGCTGCCCGTATGAACCCCTCCTGATGCTCTCCCAGTTCTCCACAATAAAGCAAAACACATCAGTTTGTCCTTTTCCAGGACCCGTCCACTCCTCTGTTTCTCGGTTACCGCCCCCACCCACAACTCACAAACATACACAACAACCTGAGAGTGTCAGAGAGAGACAGAATCAAGATCTTTATTGTCATTATGCAATCAGTTTTCACCAGTCACATCAGGAACTTTCTGTTGGTAGTACCGGCTTAAAAGTCAACATTAAAAGATGTGGGCAGTAAAACATACAGTGCATTAAAAATAGTAAAAATACATTAAAAATAAGAAAATATCTGCAACAGACTGAATGAAGTGCAGCAGTGCAAGGTGCACTTTCAGTTCCATCTCCTCTCAGGCTTTTAAAGTGAGGTTGTACAGAGTTTACAGCTCTGGGGAAGAAGCTGTCCCTCAGTCTGTTGGTTGGAGTTCTAGTAGACCTGAATCTCCTTCCTGAGGACAAAGGCACAAACGGGTTGTTACCAGGGTGGGTTGAATCTGCCTTTCTCTGGAGGTGACCAGCATAAACAGAGTCCAAGTTTGGTATAGGGCATCCCACAATCCCCTGAGCTGTCTGTACCACCCTGGCCAAGTCCTTCAGCTGCCATACCAGACCACCGTACGAGACAGAGAATGCTCTCTGGTGGTTCTAGAGAAGTTTGTCTGCAGCCAAGAATTGAGTCCAACCCGTCTGAGCCACCTGAAAAATAAAGTCTTTGCTGGGCTTTCGTGACCAGGTGAGAGGCTTTCAGGGTCCATGTGAGGTCAGTGGTGATGTGGATGTTATCAACTTGCTCTACGTCCTCTCCATGTATGAGAAGAGGAGCATGGGCCGTCTTCCTGGATCTCCTGTAGTCCACAATGACCTCCTTGGTTTTTCTGGTATTCAGGACCAGGTTCTGTGAACATCACTCGGTCAGGTGCTGGATCTCCTGCCTGTAGTGGGTCTCATTGTCTGATAAAGACCCACCACAGTGGTGTCATCTGCAAACTTCATGATGGTGACCATGACAGTGACAATGAGCAGGAAAAAGTGGGGGAAATATGGCAAAAAACATAATAAAGGGTGGGAGAAAGAGAATGCATTGAAAAACTGGATCTGACCTCAGGTGGGAGATAACTTGAAGGCGTTCTGCTGATTTTGTGAATGTGAGATTCGTGCTCACCGTGCAGATTTAATGCGACATGTTGGCACCGAAAAGCACAGGAAAACTCTGCACCTTTCTCGTCCATGAGGCTTACTGACAATGGTTTCACTGCTACAAAATAAATGAGCTAAAGATAGCCACTTCCACAGCCTGTCACACGTCTGTCAGAGCTGTGGATCATCCTGGTGAATTAGTTGGATCTGCCTCCACTGACAAAGAAGTCAAAATACACTGTTGAAAGTGTTTATGTTGACTACATTTACTGTCAGTTTACTGCAAACAAATAAATGTACATATTTATTCTGTTGTCAAGAGACGTCTCAGTTTAGCTGTTGGACTTTTTTCTGGGCTTGTTTCCATTGAGCTGGTTGTTCGTTTCTATCGCCAGATCTGGCAGCACTGACTTCTACCCCAGAGTGGGAATAGTAAGCAAGAAGTCTCAACAGTCTCAGCTGCAAAGCAAAAAGTATGTAGTGTGGTGTAGCAGTGATGAATACAGAAAATAACCTCACTCTTGGTGTGCATGTAGTGCAGACAACTGTATGCATGTATGAATGCAAAAATATGAATTGGGCATTTGAATTTGAATTAAACATGCTACTAAACCATGTGTCCTTATGCAAATAAAATACTAGGCTGTAGTGTAGCAGTAGTAGTGTAATAGTGTCAGATTAAGCTGGCTGGCTGGAGTGTAAACCTTTGTCTTGCTGACCAGTTGATGGATGATTGTCTATCTGTCTAACTAGATATAAGAAAGAAATACATAATCATAATAATTAGCGAGATAATGACTGATTTCTTACCTTGAGATGCTTGATAAGTACGGGCCCTGCCCTTTTAATATGGTAGTAGCTAATTTAGTTGTCGTGTTGCCAGCTGGTCTTTGAATGCGCCACCTAACTCCAAACAATACGTCTCTTCTAGTGTACAACGTAAGTGCATCTCCACAGCATGAAAAGATGACTTTTAAGCTGCAAGATCTTCGTCCAGGCCAGAATTACGAGGTGTGGATCAAAGCTGTGACCGTGGCTGGGCCTGGAGAAAGTGTCTCCACAAGGTTCAAAACAAAGAGTGAAAACGGTACAACATCGTATCTCAGCTTTTCCTTATTTCTGCTGCTGAATATAATGAGCTTAGTTACAAGTATTTCTTAAAAGTGTGTATGAGTGGATGAACCTGATTTTTCACATTGAAATATTAACGAATTACACTCTGGCTTCCTTTTTCTCTTTTTTGTTTTCAGGACAATTAACGGCAATCACGGTAGGACTTGTTCTGCCGGTGGTATTCTTCATATCCCTTGCTGTTTTTTTACTCTGGTAAGATCATCACATTAAACTTTCTTTTGACCTCATTATACCTTTGAAGCGCTTTTCTTCCATCTTTGTCTGAATCACAGGTGTGGTAAATCACAATTGTTTTTGTCCTAATTGTTATTATCCATTTTCAAAAAATGTGGATAACACTGGAAATGCCTTTACCAGCAAAAAAAATGCTCTGTCTGCTAAAACTATGTGCATAGATGTGCATAGAATAAAGATGAAAAGTTCAAATTCTCACTAATCTCTTTTAATAAAATGTTGGTGTGAACATTAATAACAGGAATCCATTCATTTACAAGAAAAGCACTCAGAGGGCACAGTCCTCCTCCAAGGCTGCTCATTCCCACATGGCATTGTCAGAAATGCAGCATTTTTCATTTTATTTTTTTTAGAAATGCAACATTTGTTCATTAGTTACTGATGATCAGAAATCATGGCTATATAGAATGTGCCCATGTAGTATAGATGTACCCACAAACAAAATGACCTTGCATTGAGCACAGGTGTGTGTTATGCATGTGTACGTTATGTACGGATACCGAATTACATGACCTAAATATGGAGTGGGTGGCGGGAATTGATGGGACTCAGAAACACCCCGAGCTTAGATTTAAGATTGTACAAAAACGTACAAATTTTTAATGCTGCTGGCATCACTAATAATCGTTTTCTCTACCAAGATGCTTATGTGTTGTCATAACAATCATAATTACTTCCTGTATTTCAGAATTTATCATGCTTTTCCTTCAAACACGCACCATATAAACCCAAAGTCCTGGTTTGTTCACTCTTTACTCATGTTTGTATAGCAAGGATCAAATAAGTCAAAGTAAAAGACAGATGCATGAATCTACTCATTTCTAAACTATTATTCACTGCTGTGATGCTTTAAAATGTATGTAAATGATTATTATTACAGTCAGTTTATCAGGTTTCTCAAAAATTACAACATGAAAAATAAAAATAAAAGCACTCGGAAAGCGCAGTACTCCACCAAGGCTGCTCAATCGTATGATTTCTGACGGATGAAATCTTTCAAGAGTTTGTGGTCCCTGGTAGCTCAACTGGTTGAGTGGGCCACTAATGAACAGAGGTTATAGTCCCCGATGCAGAGACCTAGGTTCGATTCCAGCTCACAGCCCTTTGCTGCAGGTCTTACCCCCATTCTTCTCCCTACTTTCCTGTCTGTCTCTCTACTAACCTTTTCAATAAATAAAAATTTGTGGTCCTATTTGTAGTAGGATCGCAATCATGTGCTCGTCAGCAGGCAGCTGATGCAGCGTTCACTTGTTGTCATGGTTACAGTGATGCCGTGCCGCTATCTCACAATGGTACAGAAATCTTTAACAAATCCGGGGATCCAGACTATAAGCTGCATCACTGCCAAAATCTAATCACTTGTGTCATTTCTGACCTTCCCGGAAAATTTCATCCACATATAGTAATCTGTTTTTGAGTAATGTTGCTAACAGACAGACAAACAGGCAGACAGGCAGACAGACAGACAGACAGACAAACAAACCAACGCCACTTGTCACATAACTCCGCTGCGTTCCTTGGTGGAGTAATAAAAAGATGTGAAATTCAAATTCTCACCAATCTTTTTCTATAAAATGTTGGTGAACTTTAAAAATAGGAATACATTCATATAGGAGTGTTGTGATTTTGCATAAAATATTATGTCTCATGACTTTTTTGTCTCTCTGCCAGTGTTTGTCAAAGAGAAAACAAAGTGTGTCCACTGATGTCTCGATGTCTCTATGACAAAGTACCAGATCCTGGAAATAGTCACATCTTCAGTCATCTGAAGCACCAGGTGAGACGGGCTGAAATACTTGATCTTTTTCTCCTCCAGGGTTTATACTGATTGTTGATCTTGAGTGATGCAGATTTTTGTTGCCATGTATTGTAAAATTGCTCATGAAAGATCTTGGTTCTGTGTGTGGTCCTGCTGTAGTTTAATGAGCCCATGGGTTGGATCTGCATTCCCACTGAGCCACAACCCAAGATCTCTCTGTTGGAAGTCGTGGAAAAGACGCCCGAGGCCTCTGATGGATTAACCAAGCTGGTGGTGAGAGATGGGTGCTCACAGATGAACGGTGATGAGAAGGAGGATGCTGTCACAGAAGAGTCTGACAGGACAGACCACAGGTATGGAAAAGAGGCGTACAGCAAAATGGTCGACTCTGACGAGGAGAAGGATGATTGCTGGAGCTCCTTGGAGGAAGAGGACGTTCCGTCAGGTTACGAAAGACATTTTATGCCAACTGCTGTGGAAATAGGGGAGTTTTGATGTTTTCTCCACATCAGATCGTGGACATTCTCCTCAGATGTTTGTTATCTTTTTTATTGTGCAGAAGTTTTTCAGTGTGAAAATGTGATTTTAGATGATTACCTTCAGGGAAGCTTCTCTATGAAGGACCTTGTAGGGTGCACTCAGGTCTCTGGAAAGATTCATCAGCTAAAGCTACTGACAGTCAGCCAGTCTCCCTCTTTCTGTCTGGAATTCTGACTTTTGCGTTTGTTTGTTTTAGTATTTGGTTGACCTACATTCCATTTGAATCAGAGTCACCTCATGGTGTAAACTTTCAGGTTTTGTTCCTTTTCCTATTTCAGTTGAAGTCTACTCATGTGTAGTTCCTCATTTTTGTCTCATATGGATGGATACTGGATACTTTACTGGATGTGCAATAAACTGTAACTGTTTTATCATCCACACATTAATCCAGACTGGAGACCCAAATAGTATGCAGTATAGAAGAGCCCGACAAACCATCCAACATTCATGCTGAGGCTTAGCGCTTGCTATTTTAGAACCACTGAATGTAAATGTCGTGATATCAGGTGCTATTTCAAATTATCCTCATGCATACTTTTTAAAAATGTATATTTTTGCACCTTATAGTTTTTTGCATAAGTAAAGTGTGCATTGAACATTTGTACACTTGGCGTATGTGATAAAATAAATGACTACACGGCCTTGCCAGAGTGAACAGTGTGAAGTCCATCCTGTTATATGTGCAGATCAGCAGAAATGTAACAGTAATGGTGCATATTGAATTATTTACTAGACAATCAGCGTTGAAATATTTTTAAGAGATACATTCTCATAAAAGACCTGCTGATCAGCCTAAGCTGCAATAATAAGGACTTGATCATTTGAGCATCTTTTGAGGTAAAGACCACACAGTTCCAACAAAGTTAACCATATTAATTTTTGGACGGGTTTATCATTTATTTTATCATATTTATTTTAGTAAGTTGGAAACCATTTGAGTATCTTTTATAGAAATGCATAAATATGCACGACTGGACAGACTGGTGAGGACAGCTGGCTCAGTGGTGGGAACAGAGCTGGACTCTGGTTTCAGCAGCAGAGAGAAGATTCTCTCCATCCTGGACAACACCCAGCATCCTCTGCACAGGACTGTGATCAGGCTGAGGAGGGTGTTCAGCTCCAGGCTGCTGTCTCAGACCTGCTCCACTAACAGGAACTCTTTGGTCCCCATCAGACTGTACAACTCATCACTGAGTGGTCAGTGTGGCTCACATTAGAACTGATCCAGTGTGACTGTGGAATGTTTATGCACCTCACGTAGTTTACGACAACTGTCTTCCTAACTACCTGTCAAAGTCACTTTAAATCACTTTCAATAACGGTGCCTTGAAAGGTGTAAATACTGTTCATTGACTTTTAATACAATTAGTGTTCCTATAGATTTTAAAATTAGAAGTGTTTTGTTTAAAGTACAGCAAGTCTTTTAGTATATACTAACTTTTAATGTTAATGTTACTAACCTGCCTGTTTTTTTGTTATTATTGTTGTTGTATGTAAGCTGCTGAATACTTTGAGTTTCCCTCGGGATTAATAAAGTATCTATCTGTCTGTCTGTCTGTCTGTCTGTCTGTCTGTCTGTCTGTCTGTCTGTCTGTCTGTCTGTCTATCTATCTATCTATCTATCTATCTATCTATCTATCTATCTATCTATCTATCTATCTATCTATCTATCTATCTATCTGCACCCATATATTTTCTTTGACTTTATTATTGTTTTGTAAAGTGACTTTATTTTTGTAATTTTCACTCTGAGTTTTTATATTACCTGTTATTTTAAAAATTGGGATATGAAAAAAAAGCGAAGTGGCTCCGGGGAAGCTCCGCGGTAATCTCGCGAGGTTAGGGAAATGTGTACTGAACGGAAGCCGCCATAGGCCAATTTCAATCGGCGTGCTCATTTGAACAAGAGGAACCGCTACGAAGCACGGGAGGAGAGCGGCCCAGTAGTGATCATTCAACTTCTAAGTCAACATTGTACGTATTGAATTAGCCCACCTGTAGTTTGACTAAACAACTTAAATACGTACATCCGACCGTCTCCGCGGGTAAGGCGTTGAAAAAAGCAAATACTGAAGCCAGTGTCGGTTAGGTAGCATTAGCCTAGCTTTAGCATTAGCACAGTCAGTGTAAGTCAACGGCCGCACGGCTTAGCGGCTAAGGCCAGGTTGCAAAACGTGTTCGCCAAGATTCCACCCAGTATAGGCTGTCATTGTTGTGTTAACCGCATTGTCTTAGTCTGTTATTCAGCTCTTACTCTTCTGTTAAGTGATGTCGCGGTACAAAGCTTCGTTTAGATACGTGAAGGTGATATTTGCTCGTTTTCATGCCGGGTACATCGCGAGCAGCGAGCCGGGAGCTGCCCCGTCGACCAGGCCCGAGCAAGAAGGACAACTTTACTAGCATCGGGTCAACTGTGTTTAGCCCAACTAACCGATCGATTATTCGGTGATGGGGTCTTTATAATGGGGGATAAATCAACCGGCAACAGTCAAATGTAGTGGAGATAAAACCGCCGGATTTGTAGCTTGGAGCCGGACAGGCGGCCCGGCTCCGCAGCGAACTTATTTCCTGGTAACTTTTCGCTCCATGACCGGCTGAAGGCAGGCGACCCCTCAGGTTCATCCCGGGCCCACGTGTTGGACAGGGCGGTGTTGAGGGGAGAAAAAAAAGATCAGACCGGGAAAAAACACGGAGACACAAAGCGTTTCCGTAAATTGGACCGGGTGGGGGTGGGATTAACTTGGAGCGGTTAAGCCGGGTCACAGAGATTTTACTAGGTCGTGTTGTCTAATGTCCTCGTTTTTCTGCTGCAAGCCGATTTCCAATTACAATTTTAGGTGTTGGCATGCCGGCAGTCCTGTTCAGTGCCTCTCACATTACCCCTGATCCAGCTCTGGGGGGTCCACCTTGAACCTTGTGCAGCTTTGTCTTCCTGCAGAAACCCTTCCAGCCTGAACGTTTTCTTTACTTTTAAGTACAGAAAACATGGTTTAGATTATTAAGCGGTGGGCCTTCTGGCAGCCAGGACCATGAAATGATATCCACACAATAATTATTAGAGATACGTTTGACTGTATGAAGCTTAGTGGTAAGAAAAAAAAGGAGTGTTGTTTAAGAGATTTTCGTTTGCTGTACATGTGGACTGGAGATGATGCATTAAAAAACATCTGATTGTCACTGATGGTGTTTGTATTCATACTGTCTGATCCAGAGACCACCTGCGTACATTTTTCTTCATTTACTACCTTCAAAAGTTTGGGGTCACCCAGACAAAATGTAGATTCTTGGTAAAGTTCAGGCTAGTAGACTGTAGATTCTTGGTAAAGTCCTCAGCTTTACCAAGAATCTACAGTCTGCATATCTACACCACCGTTCAAAAGTTTGGGGTCACCCAGACAATTCCATGTTTTCCATGAAAACTCCCACTTTTATCCATGTGCTAACATAACTGCACAAGAGTTTTCTAATCATCAATGAGCCTTTCAACACCAATATCTTCAAAAATAAGGACATTTCTAAGCAACCCCAAACTTTTGTTGAACGGTAGTTTGTGTAAATTATCGTAATGTCTTCTGAAATGCTGTGCAGGAATTTGACGTGTGGATTAATTTTTTGTGTTCCTCAGGATGGAGTGGCAGCCAGATGAGCAGGGACTCCAGCAAGTCCTCCAGCTGCTCAAAGACTCCCAGTCGCCCAACACAGTCACACAGAGAGCTGTCCAACAAGTATCCTATCTGTCTAAAGGGTGGGGGGTGCACTGGAAAGCTACTTCGTTATATTCTACAAAATTATGCCTCCTTAATGATATGATTTTATGCTCGTGTAGGAGGCGTTTTTTGAGTTTTGAATGTGACATTAAGTTGAATATTTGGCACATGTTGAGGAGTTGCCGGAGCAGAGAGGGTGAGCAGTTGTTCCAGCTCTGATATTTGACACTTGAGTGATCTGCAAAGCTTTGGGAAGTATTACTTTACCCAAGTATACAGTTGCACACAATTGCACTTGTGTTGCATACTTTTAAACCTCTGCACACTTTTCAAATGCAGATAGATAGATAGAGGTATATGTAGACAGGTATAAAACACTGCCAAGTAAATAGGTGGTGTATTGAATATGTACTTAGGGTGTATGTCAGAGGTTTGGCTGCTTAATTGAAATGAAACGGTCCTTAACTGCCATCCTAGAAACTTGAACAGCTCAACCAATTCCCCGACTTCAACAACTATCTCATCTTTGTGCTCACAAGACTCAAAACTGAAGGTGAGTAGTCAGATTTGGGTGTTTTTTTTAATCTCTTGGGCCTATATTCTTAATCCTTAATAGTTAAATTTTAGTACTTGTGATCCTCTTTAGTTATTACAGCAGTTATTCTACCAGAGATGCACACATAAGAATGCATAAATCAACGCCACTCATAATCACAAACCGACATTAACAGCTCATCATGCAGCAGCACCCTCAGACACTCCTTAACAAATTAGTACGACATGTTTTACTTGCTTTAAATACTGACAGGCTTGATAAAATATATTCAGCTGTAGAGATTAAAAAAATCTTGAAGACAGACTGAACAGGAAACACCTTCATCTAAATCAGTCGAGGAGGTAAACTCCACTCACATTCCCTGATAAATGTTTAATCTCATTTTAGCTTTGTGGGGAATTTGAGCTGCTTGAGATTAAGAACCTTCTGCTTAGCTTTAATTTGTATGACTATTGCCAGAAGGCCAGTACCCTGAGTTTAGGTAGAACTCAGAGCTAGTATCTGTGAGAATAAGGCTGAATTTTACTGGTCATCTGGAAACAGTTAAATATTATTAAAAGCATGTAAAGTTGGGCTTTTGTTCACCTTTATAGCTAATGTTGCTGTACTGTCCTCGGTATGTGAGCTGAATATAACCAGTCAGTCAGATAAACCCCTTCCGAACATCCAGACTCTGAAGACATTCAACTTCTTATCCACAGGTTAATTGACATTAAAAACTGAAACAGACAAAAGGCATGATAAATGCCGTGCTTGCTTTAACATGTACAGATATACAGCTCAACTCACTATTTGAAATAAATGAAATCCATACATGGATGTTACCTGAAATATACATCAACATATTTTAACATAAATCACTTGTCTTTGGATCTGTTTGTTTGTAAATACTCTCAAATGAGCTGATTGTAGAAAATCAATTAACATCTGTTAACGCTAGTAGCTGGAGAAAGTTTGCAACAACAAACTTCCCAAATGTACCACTGTCCCAAAAAAAAACATTTGCAATCACACATAATGGCAATATAAATCACTACATCCCCACGATGCTGCAAAAGGCATAAGATGTACGTAGATGTGGCTGGATTAGCCCAGATGCAACCAGAACAGCTGTTTTCAATCACATACTGCTCTACTTCCTGACACTCTTAACATGCCCTCAGTTAAATACAAAAACATTGAACTTTGTAAAATGTTACATTAGCTGCAACAGAACGGTTCCATTCCAGAGCTACACTGGTAACTTTTATTATTTGGCTGTTTTCTTACTTCCAACATTCTCTTCTTTCCTCCCCTCAGATGAGCCGACTCGCTCCCTGAGTGGTCTGATTCTGAAGAACAATGTGAAGGCCCACTACCAGAACTTCCCTCCAGCTGTGGCTGACTTCATCAAGCAGGAATGCCTCAACAACATCGGCGATCCGTCGCCACTCATCCGTGCCACAATCGGTGAGTTTGTTGTTTGGCATCAGTCTTGTTATTTTCGTGACCTAGCTTCTATAAACACATCCGATGCTGCGTTTTCTCAGTCGTTTAACCTTCTGCTGCCCTCTGGAGATGATGTATAACATAATAATCTGAGTACCCGTGAAGGTGTTTGTATTCATACTGTCTGATCCAGAGTTGCTGTAAAAGCAGCTGCTTGCAGTCCTGTCTGTTATAAACCACTGACCTGAAGTCTGTTTGCTCCTCCAGGCATCCTGATCACTACCATCGCCTCCAAAGGAGAGCTCCAAACCTGGCCTGAGCTGCTGCCTCAGCTCTGTAACCTGCTCAACTCAGAGGACTACAACACTTGCGAGGTCTGCACTCATTATTATTATTATTATAAAGGCAGGGTTGTAGGTTTTTTTAGAGATCTACACAGCAAGATATCTCAACTATCTGCACTGTTTAATGTGTATCTGTACTGAGGTCAGCAGACATGAAGTGCAGATAAAGATTTTATTTGTCCCTCCGGCAGAGTGAAAATCAGGTTAGTTATGATAAACACGCTGCCTCCTGAACAGCACTGCTAAACATTCTAGCCCTCGAGACGAACCATCTATATAATATTCAAACTAATATTTAAAGTCTCACCTCCACTTCTTGCAGAAGAGTAAGCAAAATCCTACCAACCATTTCCTCATCCAGACGTGTTTAACCTTCTGGTTCTGCACTCTGCTTCCTGATTGCTCCCTGTGGCATGATAATGTTTATCCTGTAGTGCAGAGGTGTCCAACTCATCTTAGTTCAGGTTCACATTCAGCCCAGTTTCATCTCCAGTGATCCGGACCAGTAAAACCAGAGCATAATAACCTATAAATAACCACAACTCCACATTTTCCTTTGTTTTAGTGCAAAAAAAAAAACGTTCTGAAAATGTTCATGTTTAAGGAATTATCTTTTTACAAAACATTATTAACAACCTGAAATTTTTAAAGAAAAATAAGTTTAATTTCAACAAAATTCAGCCTCAGTTTATCATTTCCACATTACAACTTCCAGATCAGATTGTCTTCAAAGGAACACATTTAGTCACAGCTATCTGGAACTGAATGATACAGTATTTTACTTTGTTTACAACGACAAAAGGAAGACAAAAAATGACAAAACAAGACAAAATATTATAAAAACGAGACACAAATGACACAAACGAGACAAAAAAATGACACAAGCAAGAAACAAAATGACAAAAAATAGACAAACCACAGAAGCGAGACAAAAAAACACAAAATGACAAAAACAATATGCAAAACAACGAATAAAGCAAAACACAAAATGACAAAAGTAGACAAAAAGGAAACACAAAACGACAAAAACATGAAACAAACGTAAAAGTCAGACGAAAAAAACAAGAAAAAATATTACAAAAATGAGACACAAAATGACAAAAGAGCAATCTAGTATTTTACTTTAGGACCAAACAACTTGTCATGGTCTAGAAATTCCTTCTGTGAAATTTTTACACTCTGAGGGCTGGATTGGACCCTCTGGAGGGCCGGTTTGGCCCGCGGGTGACATGTTTGACACCCCTGCTTTAGTGCAGTGCGCCCTTATTTTGAAATGCTGTAGTGTGTGCTTGACTGAGGTTAGAGAGAATAATATCTGAATGTTCTTCTTTATGTGCATGATGTAGCCTGATTTTTAAAACTCCAGTAGTCTGAGCGTTAGAGGTCTGACCAGGCAGAGTACTGAAACACTGCACAGCCTTTTATAACGAACCGACAGACATCGTAATAACAATTTATACATTTAAAACAACACTGGGAAGGAAGGAAGTGTAACTATGAACATTAGTTATTGCTTTTTCCCAATTAGATGCTCTCATTAGCTGACATATACATGAGACCTGGATCTGGCGCACCTGAATGTGACATGGATGTGATGAGTTTAATGTAGAACCAATGAAATAATCTCCATTATTTCTTCTGATAATGAAACTGAAATTTAAAATGTTAGTTGTGCTTGATTTTCGACAGAGAAAACTTCTGGACGTGACAAAACCATTTCTCTGTAAAAAATATTCACTTTAAACTCAGCTTCTGTGCGGTTCATTCAGTGGGATTTTGCTCCACTTTGATTTTCTGATGCCGTGTCGTTCTCTCCTCTGTGTCCTTGTATGTTTGCGTTTATTTGACAGCCTCTCTGTGTATGTCCGTGTCTCAGGGCTCGTTTGGCGCACTGCAGAAGATCTGCGAGGACTCGTCGGAGCTGCTGGACAGCGACGCTCTGAATAGACCCCTCAACATTATGATACCTAAGTTCCTTCAGTTCTTCAAGCATTGCAGCCCCAAGATTAGGTACAGGAGGAGCAGGAGGCACTGATGGTTGTGTGTGGGGATGTAGCATGCTAACATCGGATTGGCAATGAAAGTGTCTGATCCAGAACGTCATTTTAACCTCTCACACTGACACATGGCTTAGTTAGAATGTCACAGTAATTGATAATTTGATTCAGTGTCTATTGGGCAAAGTTAACTAGAAAAGCACTCAGAGCACAGTACTCCTCCAAGGGTGCTCATTCCCCATAGGGCATTGTCAGAAATGCAGCATTTGTTTATTAGTTATTGATGATCAGAAATCACAGCACCATAGAATGTATTCATTTAATATAGATATACCCACAAACAAAATGACCTTGCGCTGAGCACAGGTGTGTGTTATGCATGTGTATGTTATATACGGATACTGAATCATGTGATCTAAATATGTAGCAGGTGGCGGGAATTGATGGGACTCAGAAACACCCCCACAATTTAATCAATTGTTCCTTGTATCATTTCCAACTGATAAGTCCTCAGCGGTGAATTTGTAGTAGGATCACAATCGTGATCGTCAGCAGGCAGCTGATGTTGTGTTCACGTGTTGTCATGGTTACAGTGACTCCGTGCCGCTATCTGGCAATGATACAGAAATCTTTAACAAATCCATGGATCCAGACTATAAGCTGCATCACTGCCAAAATCTAATCACTTGGTCCTTGTGTCATTTTTGACCTTCTCTGATAATTTCATCCAAATCCGTTTGTCTGTTTTTGAGTAATGTTGCTGACAGACAGACAGACGCCGATCATTTGCCTTGTTCCTTGGTGGAGTAATAATAGTTCCTAACATACACCCTGAACAAGTAGAATTTTCAGCTTGGAAAAATGCATTTTGTGCTCTGTAAAAGTGGAGGACCAGTAGTGTTGCAGCAGTTCGTCAAAATAGGAGGTCCTCCACATACGTCAGAGTTCCGTTCCTAGAGATCAATGAAAGTCGATTTTCCCCAAAAGTCAGAACTCCAGCTAAAATGTAAACAAAGCCGTTCCGTGCATCACAATATCGGATCAATTCTTCGGAAAAATCATGAATACCAATGACTTTCACCTATGTAAGAATCATTTTACAAGAAGATAACAGAATATGTTGCACAGTTTTGACAGCTTCAGCGTTTTATTCTAATTTCACTTCATGGAGACGGCTTTCCTTTTCTTCGAAGCATCAGAAGAGTCGTTGGCGAATGTAGCACAATCCAAGGTGGCGTACAACCGGAGAAAGTAAACAAAGCTGTCTTATAGCGCTGCGTGACGACGTATTCATCCACTCTGCTCACCAACTAGTTCCACGTAACTAGTTCCACGTAACCAGTTCCGATGAAAAGCCATCCATCATAAACCGAGGACCCCCTGTAGTGATGAATCTTGACTTCTATGCTTTGCTTTTGTTTCCGTGACAGACCAGCACCATTTACATTTTCTGATATTTTACTTATTTTTTATCACACACTAAATATTCCTAAATTTGTACTATTATTTTTATTGATTTATTTCTGACGTCTTTCAGTTTGATTTGGTCGCATGTTTTCGTAAAGCGAACTGCTGTACAGATGTTTCTAAACATGTGTTTTGCATTCTAATCGGTCTCATTCATCACTGCTCTGACTGCATCGATCCCTCTGTCAGGTCTCATGCTATCGCCTGCGTGAACCAGTTCATCATCGGCAGAGCTCAGGCCCTGATGGACAACATCGACACCTTCATAGAGGTGAGTCACGTCTTTGAACACTGATCCGACTGTATCCCTGTGTTTGAACAGAACCTGCTTTATCCAGATGTGGAGTTAATTTCTCCCTCGTCTGGTTTCTTCTCTCCCCCATTAGAGCCTGTTTGCGCTGGCAGCAGATGAGGACTCTGAGGTTCGAAAGAATGTGTGCCGAGCCCTGGTGATGCTGCTGGAGGTCCGCATCGACCGCCTCATCCCCCACATGCACAGCATCATCCAGGTGAGCCACAATTACCCAGAAGGCCGTCTAGCATCTGGACATGATGACAAACCCAGCTCATTGATTCACAATGATACCTAAAGTTCCTATATTTTCTGATCCAGATTCTAGCTTATTTCACAGTCGTATTATTTCCTCCTAATCTCTGCTCATTTTTGCTGTCATCAGTTCACACTTCTCATTCCCACCTTTATTTCCTGCAGTACATGCTGCAGCGGACCCAGGACCCTGATGAGAACGTGGCTCTGGAGGCCTGTGAGTTCTGGCTGACTCTAGCAGAGCAGCCCATCTGTAAAGAGATGCTGTCTGGACACCTGGTGCAGTGAGTAGCTCTTTACTTTTAGCTAATGTGATACGTTTGCATTATCTGTAACACTAAAAGCTGAATTTTACTAAACATCTTGCTTCTTTAATGCATTTTAACACATTATAATCACCTTTTCAGCTTCTATATAAGTATTGTTTACCGTTTTTACCATTGAAGTCTTGTTTTTTACCTTCTTCGTATAGACTGATCCCCATATTAGTAAATGGGATGAAGTACTCTGAGATAGACATCATACTACTGAAGGTGAGCACAATCTCTGTTCTTTTACTGCTTTACTTTTAGTGCAAGTCAGAATATGACCGTGCAAAACTCGTTTCAGGGCTGATTGGTATCTGCACAAACCTGAGTCTGATCCTTTTATGTCCACTGTAACACAGAGGATCTACACTACTGTTCAAAAGTTTGTGGTCACCCAGATAATTTCATGTTTTCCATGAAAACTCCCACTTTTATCCATGTACTAACATAACTGCACAAGGGTTTTCTAATCATCAATGAGCCTTTCAACACCATTAGCTAACACAATGTAGCATTAGAACACAGGAGTGATGGTTGCTGGAAATGTTCCTCTGTACCCCTATGGAGATATTCCATTAAAAATCAGCTGTTTCCAGCTACAATAGTCATTTACCACATTAACAATGTCTACACTGGATTTATCATTCATTTAATGTTAGCTTCATTGAAAAATAAAATTCTTTCAAAAATAAGGGCATTTCAAGGTGACCCCCAAACTTTTGAACCCTGATGCAGTTCTGGATATTTTTCCTAATAAATGCCAGATTCTGTCATTGAGCTTTCTAGATGTGTGTCCTGTGCAGTTATTACCGTTTTTAAACTCTTTGACTGTCACATGGCCACGTAGACACTCAAACTGGAGGTTTGTCTGACAGCAGAAGGGGAAAGACGTGCAGGTGGTTTAGCTCACGTATTTGTGTTTGCAGGGTGACGTGGAGGAGGATGAGGCGGTACCAGACAGCGATCAGGACATCAAGCCCCGTTTCCACAAGTCACGCACCGTCACCTTACAGCACGAAGGAGGCGAAGGAGAGGAGGGCGAGGACATCGAAGAGGACGACGACGACGATGACGACACGCTGTCTGACTGGAACCTGCGTATGTGACGGGAGAATCTTATTTTCTGTCAGAGGCTATGAGTCTGAATCTTTGTACTGATTTGCCTTTAAACACCCAGAATGTAGCAGGACTTGGAATGGAAACCTTTTGTTTTCAGAAGGCTGCAGTTAGTTTTAGGAGTCTCAGATTGGGTGTTCAAGAGTGATTGTAAGTGGGCTTTTCTTTCTGATGCAGGAAAATGTTCGGCAGCGGCCCTGGATGTCCTCGCCAACGTGTTCCGCGATGATTTGCTCCCCCACCTCCTGCCGCTCCTGAAGGGCCTGCTCTTCCACCCAGACTGGGTCATCAAGGAGTCCGGCATCCTGGTGCTGGGGGCCATCGCTGAGGGTAAGACTGTAGGAACTTTCACAAACTGCAGATTTGTAGCTCAATCTAAACTTTGTTGTAAACGTCGAGCTTGTTTAGTTCCTCATTTAGAAGCACAGACTGACTGAACTCATAAAATCTGCGTCTCCACTTGAACAAATGTTTCCACTTGTGGGATAAACTGAGTGGGTTGAGGCTGGACCGGAGCGAGAGGCAATAATGAGTCATTTGAAGTGAAAACTATGCAGTTGACTGACCTACTTAAAAGCTAATCATGGCCAAATTGGGTTAAAGTTGGCAGATACTGGTTTTTGTAAAGCCTGTTCATATGACATACATTTGTCTTCTTTAAGGGGTCAAGTGTTCAGAAATGTAAAGCATCCAGCAGCACCACTCACTGCTGATTCCTGTTTTTTAACTTCATCAGGGCTGCGTATGCTCAGTACTTTCAGGTTTTCTCAGTGGGAATGAGGAAATATTCAGAATACACTGTATTGTGCTGAGATTATCAGCATATGTTCCGCATACCGAAGTAGGAGAAGTTAATTTATGTACCATCTTTTAAGAGGAGGCATAAAGTACTTCACAGTAGTTTTTTAAGTTGAACGGGATTAAAACAGCGATGCAAGTCTTTCCGTGTGTGCAATGAGCTCAACAGTCTAGGAGCCGTGAATCCTGATCAAGAGAACAAAAGCAAAGTGAGGTTCTGAGCTGCAGCACCTCTAACGCTGGTCAGAACCCGACCATGCAGACTCTAAATGTAAAATAAAACGCCTCATTTGATGCACATCGATGTGAAACTCCATGACACACTTGCATGAAGATGTGTTCTGCTTTGTTGAATATGTCTGCATACTTTAAGTTGCCACATGATGAGGTTTTGCTCTAAATGACGGGTGCCAAACATGCGGCCCGCGGGCCAAAACCGGCCCTCCAGAGGGTCCAATCCAGTCTTCAAAGAGGAAAAATTCCAGAGAAAACATTAACTGCAGATTGTAAATTAGTAAAACTATAAATTTAAAATAATTTCTAGACCATGACAAGTTGTTTTGATCATAAAGTAAAATACTAGATTGTTCATTGTTCTTTTGTTGTTTTGTCTCATTTTTGTCATATTTTGTCTTGTTTTTGTTGTTTTTTTTGTCTAACTTATCCAGTCTCACATTTTTGTCTCGCTTGTGGTTTTTTTGTCTATTTTTCTGTGGTTTTGTTCCTTTTTTCTAATTTTTTGTCTCATTTGTGTCGTTTGCCCATGTTTTTGTTGCTTTGTAACTTTTTTGTCTAATTTTTTGTGCCGTCGGTCTCATTTTTTTGATGTTTTGTGTCTCATTTTTATAATATTTTGTCTTGTTTTTTATCTTTTTCCTGACTTTTGTCATTTTGATCAAAAAGTAAAATACTGTATCATTCAGTTCCAGATACCTTTGAGACTTTGTAGATAAACTGTGATCTGGAAGTTGTTATGTGTAAATGATAAACTGAGGCGTAATGTTGTTGAAATTGAATTTATTTTTCTTAAGAAATTTCAGGTTGTTCATGATGTTTTGTAAAAAGATAATTCATTAAATTTCAACATTTTCAGATTGTGCTTTTTGCACTAAAACAAAGGAAACATTAGAAGTTGTGGTTATTTATAAATTATTATGCAGTGATTTTTACTGGTCTGGATCACTGGAGATCAAACTGGGCTGAATGTGGACCTGAACTAAGATGAGTTTGACACCTCTGATCTAAATCGTAAACTGCAGAATGAAAAAGCTGATAGTCTGTTAAACTTCAGCAGTTAATATTCTCCTTTGTCCGTACGTCAGGCTGCATGCAGGGGATGGTTCCCTACCTGCCGGAGCTCATCCCTCACCTCATCCAGTGTCTGTGTGATAAGAAGGCCCTGGTTCGCTCCATCGCCTGCTGGACCTTGAGCCGCTATGCACACTGGGTGGTCTCCCAGCCCCCCGACTCCTACCTCAAACCCCTCATGACGGAGCTCCTGAAGCGCATCCTGGACAGCAACAAGAGGGTGCAGGAGGCGGCCTGCAGGTGAGCAGCTTCACACTCATCCTCTCCTGTTTATGTGGACATGATGACAACCCCAGCTCATTGATTTACAATGATACACTTTGTTCCCATATTGTTCTCTGATCCACATCCTGCATGGAGTATTATGTACACTCCAAGTACTATTTGTGTTTTAAATGTCAACGATCTGTGCTTGCTCAGTGCGTTTGCCACCCTGGAGGAGGAAGCGTGCACAGAGCTGGTGCCCTACCTGAGCTTCATCCTGGACACGCTGGTCTTTGCCTTTGGGAAGTACCAGCATAAGAACCTGCTCATCTTGTATGATGCCATAGGAACTCTGGCAGATTCAGTGGGCCACCACCTCAATCAGCCGGTGAGTGTGTTTGAAGTTTTTTTGGCTACATTCGAGGTCATACACAGCGAGAGTTTATTATTTTATTGGTCTCAGGTTTGAAAACTTGCATTTTGTCCATAGTGAAGCTGCAAAGGAAGGAAATAAATACACCGATGTGCAGACTTACTACGTATTGAATAAAATGGTAATTGATACTCGGAGGCACTCGGTGTAGGGCTGAAACGATTCGTCCAGTAATTCAATTACTAATTTTGCCTCAGGGCTTCATTTAATCCACTGTATAATACTAAATATGCATGATTCTTAATTGTGTTCTATCAGCTGCAGTACCAGCAGTTTTAGCGGACCAAACATAAAAACATTATGTGATTTCTACATTGCCACCTTAATACATGTGGGCTTCCCATGGCCTTAGTTTTAGTAGAATACCCTTGTACTATGCTATATATATGTACAGTGCACCGCAGATGTCCGTCTGTTTTGCCCGGATGGTTATTTCTGTTGCTCAGTTCTGCTTTTGATGCTGTAACATGCATGGCAAGCCCCAGATAAAATACTCAATTATTAAACTGATCGATAGCTGCAGCCCTACTTCAGTGTGAAGCTGAAGCCAGGAGATGCTTAGCTTAGCTTATATAATCATACATGTTGGGAACAGGTGGAAACAGCTAGCCTGGTTCTGTCCACAGAGAGCTAAATCTGCCTCTTTTAAGTCTCACTGATTGACACTATTAATGTTTCTGTTTCCTGTCTTTTCTACACACATCCACAAGTCATAGAAACATTCTGCTTGCCTTCTCTGAAAACTAGTTCTGGTATCTGGACATGATGAAACTCCCAGCTCATTGACACAAAATGATACGTTTTGTTCCCATAATGTTTTCTGATCCAGATATTGTGTAACTCGTGTTTCACCAGACTGTAGGTGGCACCGCTGAGCGTTTGCCATCTTGTGTTCAGACAGATCTACATGTCTGGGCAGATCGCTCTGACCCTGCCTTAATTCTGATCTTTGGCTTCTGGCAGAACGTGTTCTATTGTTCCCTCCAGGCAGAATGTTTCTATGATTTGTGGATGTGTGCAGACGTTACATGCAGTTAGGATTTTGATCGACTTTGCCTGGTTGTGAAAGTATCTCGCAGTTTGATGTTCCTCTGAACACCTCTGCCTTTTAATAACACATTACGTATAGTTTGCTTCGCCCTCACAAGAATTTGACATTGTTCTGCCTGTAGTACTCAAATCATGTCTTCTGTTGAAAAGTTTAAAATGTAAACTAGAGCTGCAACGATTTATTGATTTGTTGTCAACTAATAAATTAATCAACTGCTATTCCAATTCACGATTAATCGAGGAAAAAAGTAAAAACTCTTTGATTCTGACTTTATAAATGTCCGGTTCATTTATTCTTATGGCAAAAGAAAATGTTTCAGGATGTCATCTTGTGCTTTAGAAAACACTGATGAACATTTTTCACTATCTTTGGCTTTTTATTGACCAAAAAACGAATTAATCCGATAAGAATAATGGTTGTTGGCAGCTGTAGTGTAAAGTGTGAGCTCTTACCAGTTTATATTGTTTTGCAGGAGTACATTCAGAAGTTGATGCCCCCTCTTATTGCCAAGTGGAATGAGCTGAAGGACGAAGACAAGGATCTTTTCCCGCTACTTGAAGTGAGTGTTTTTTAATTAGATTATTATGGACCAGTTAAGCAGAAAGGTCTCTTTTACATCTACGACCGTGTGGAGTGTCCTGACACAGAGACTCATGACCTTGAGGTGTTTTTTCTGGATTCTTTGATACTAAAATGACACAAGTAATTAATTTGTCTCTCCTCACAAAACCGTTGACAGAAACTTCAGTTTTCAGTTGCTTTCATGTTGTTTTTTATGGGTATGCGCACCAGAAAACAAACTGTGCTGTCCTTGAATGTCTTTCAGTGTCTGTCGTCGGTAGCCACCGCCCTGCAGAGCGGGTTCCTGCCTTACTGCGAGCCGGTCTATCAGCGCTGCGTCACGCTAGTCCAGAAGACGCTAGCTCAGGCCATGGTGAGAATCCAAACAAATCCAAATATATACGGTGCATATTTAGTGATGTTTTGTGAACCGGTATAGAAGAGACGCTGACCTGTTGTGTCCGTTCAGATGTACAACCAGCATCCAGACCAGTATGAGGCTCCTGATAAGGACTTCATGATCGTGGCTCTGGATCTGCTGAGCGGCCTGGCTGAGGGTCTGGGGGGCCACGTGGAGCAGCTGGTGGCTCGATCTAACATCATGACCCTGCTGTTCCAGTGCATGCAGGTGTGTTTTTGTGGTTTTGTAGTTCTACATGCATCAGGACAGCTTTCTCTGAACTGTGGTGTATAAACTACATGAGTGTAACGCTGAGGTGTCCGGTTCTGTCACAGGACACCATGCCTGAGGTGAGGCAAAGCTCCTTTGCTCTGCTGGGTGATCTAACGAAGGCGTGTTTCCTCCACGTGAAGCCCTGCATCGGTGCGTATTCTTTATCAGAGCAACTCTGCCACATGTCAGCTGTCTTCTGCGTTTTAGTTATCAGGGAACAACC
The DNA here is from genome assembly GCF_022539595.1 of Amphiprion ocellaris. NCBI lineage: Eukaryota > Metazoa > Chordata > Actinopteri > Pomacentridae > Amphiprion > Amphiprion ocellaris. The sequence goes on from NC_072784.1 coordinate 31,063,482, forward strand.
AGTGTTGACTGATTGTGATATCTGTTATGGCCAAATATGGTCTGATGTCTTTATTGACATGCGATTTTTGCAGATAGAAAGTTGTAAAGCTGGGGTCACTAACTGGTGGACCGCAGTCCAGGTCCGGATGCAGACCTGTAATCACTAAATTGTAACGGGATTTCAAATTTGACGGATCGCTTTTGTTTTACTGGCGCAGCTTTTCCAGTGTTTACGGCATTGGTTATCAGCTCAGGAAACACAGAGACCAATCATGTACGAGTTCAGCCGTCCCATGTGACGCTACTCATCTAATGAAGCCTCTGCATTGTAGCTGCTAAACATCACAGCTCTGCGATAAGAAAACAGTTGAGAAGTGAGGGACAGATGAGACGAGGACAGACAAAAAGGAAATAAATAAAATGACACTGAGAGGAAGAAGTTTTCTCAGCTATGATCGTAATCAAAACTAAATATGGTTCCAGACTCAGCAATGAACTCCAAATGTGTTTGAGAACGACCCTGACACCATTCAGACCATGATTAAAAATACTGGCAGATTAAAAATACTGGCAGGAGAAGCTGCAGCTTAGTTCTCCCATTAAGCAGCAGGGATATAACGGGAGTGATAGAAGACAGGAAAAACTGTAAAAATGTTTAAATTTTTTGAGATTTAGGTATTGTTAAAGATTTATATAAGCTGGTTCAGGTTGTTCAGTCATTATTTTTCACTTTATTTTAAGATGTATAGTTATATCAGAAGTTATTTGTTAATAAATGTTGTCAAAATGTTTTTGAGTCGTACTGAATTTATTTGATTTGACGGTCAGTTATTGATTACATACAGACGCTAATAAAAATACAAGGTTACATCAAAATACAGTATATCACTAATTCGGGTTAGACATTATGATGTTCTGGACATTTGCTGTAATACATTTTCTCAGACTGGACCGCTTTGTATTTAAGTTGAACACTCCTGTTGTAAACAACAACATGTCTGTAAATAACTGGATGTCACTGCTTGTGTTGTAACTGGTGTGTCCACGTCTCCCTTCCAGCCGAGTTCATGCCGATCCTCGGGCTCAACCTGAACCCAGAGTTTATCTCGGTGTGTAACAACGCCACCTGGGCCATTGGAGAGATCTCCATGCAAATGGGTAAGAAAGCAGGACTGACTGGAGATGCCTTTTCTGTCTGGTTTCCTGTTTTTTCTTAGAAATGCTTGCCGGTATCTGGACATGATGAAACTCCCAGCTCACTGACACAGAATGATACGTTTTGTTCCCATAATGTTTTCTGATCCAGATATTGCGTTGCATCAGACTCTGAGTGTTTGTCATCTTAAACCTGCAGGTTAACGTGTGCAGTCAGACAGATCAGACCACACTGACTTGATCGTTAACTCTGGTTTTGGCTTTTGGCAGAACGTCTTCTATTGTTCCCTCCAGGCAGATTGTTTTTTTGTGGACGTATGCAGTCGTTACACACAGTCAGGACTTCGGTCGACTTTGCCTGATTGTGGAAGTGGGTCTTGCAGTTTGCTGTTCCTCTTAACACCTCTGCCATGAAATGACGCGGCAGTAAAACCAGTCTCGGTGTGTTGCTGTGCGAGCATGTCTTTGTGTGAGTGCATGCCCAGCAGGCTGTTATTCCAGTCAGCCCAGTGACGCTCTGTGTGATATCCTTACAGGCACAGGTGTCAAGCAGCAGACAGGCAGCTGTCCAGGTGAGCGTAGAGACGTCAGCAATCAGGGAACCGATATTATCCACATCACTTTGTCTCATTAGCAATCCCAGCATCCGTCTGTGATTTTTGAATCTTTTGATATTTATTCTGACCAGTTTACTAGTCTCATGTTGCTGTTGGAAAAAGTGAATATAAGTAGTTCAATTTCCACAAAAGATGTTTGTTCTGAGCCCTTAAACTGCTGTCTGTAGTCACGACATTGTCAAGTGAAAGATTTAAAGCTGGGAAACCGTCCACCAAGCCTTCGGTGGGTCCGTTTTTATAGAGAATTCATCAAAGACACCAACTAAATATAAAGGATCTGCTAAAAATCTGTTTCATCAACTTGTATTTTATGCGTTTGTGAAAATATTTGAGCATGTTGGTAAGAAGTTAATCTAAGTTTTGGTTTAAAAGTGTTTGCTGTATAAAATATCTATGTACGTCATCAACATATCTTCATTTAACATCTTAGCGGTAGAATTGTCACCTAAGTTTTTAATCATTTAGAGCTTGATCTCTGTATGGCTACTGGCTGCACAATTTAAGAGTAAATGTGTAACTCGAGTACTTCATTCTTTTTTGGACATAACTTTGAATAGACTCAAACTGTTGCATTCAAAAACATAATTTATCACCTCAGCAACACCTTGGAAAAAATGTTGAAATTTGTAATATCTCGATTAATAAACAATAAAATATTTATTAAATTGATTGAACAAATGGTTAATTTTATCTGTAAAGGGCCTAAACTCTGCTTGGATTTCTACTACGGACAATTCATCCCTTCATTAAGACAAGATGATCGTCCAGAGTTCAATCCCTTTTGATTATATTCCTGTATTTGTATTTCTTTGGGCTCCTTATCTCTGTCAGAAGTTTAACATCGTGACATTTCTGCACTAGAAGTCTCCTGTTATCCTCAGGTGTTCACTCTGCTGTTTGTGTGTTCAGGTGCAGAGATGCAGCCTTATGTGGGCATGGTGCTGCCACACCTGGTGGAGATCATCAACAGACCCAACACACCCAAGACCCTGCTGGAAAACACAGGTACGTTCAGTCACACAGGTTTAAAGCATGGATTATGCTTTAATCAGCACGAGAGAACGCGGGTGGCTTTTATACTCTGCTCCCAAACTGCAGGGAGCAGCGTATCGTAAACACACATCTTCCACAGCACTAAACTAGAAAATCACTGAGCACAGTCCTCCTCCAAGGCTGCTCATTCCCCCATATGTCAGAAATGCAGCATTTGTTTATTAGTTATTATCAGAAATCACAGCACCATAGAATGTGTCCATTTAATATAGATGTACCCACAAACAAAATGACCTTGTGCTGAACACTGGTGTGTGTTATACATGTGCACGTTATGTACGGATACCGAATCACATGACCTAAATATGTAGCGGGCGACGGGAATTGATGGGACTCAGGAACACCCCCACAATTTAATCAGTTGTTCCTTGGATCATTTCTGATGGATAAGTCCTGATAAGTCCTCAGAGGTGGATTTGTAGTAGAATCACAATCATGTGATCATCAGCAGGCAGCTGTGATCACTTGTTGTCATGGTTACAGTGACGCTGTGCCGCTATCTGGCAATGATACAGAAATCTTTAACAAATCCGTGGATCCAGACTATAAGCTGCATCACTGCCAAAATCTGATCACTTTGTCCTTGTGTCATTTCTGACCTTCACTGAAAATTCCGTCCAAATCCGTTTGTTTTTGAGTAATGTTGCTGACAGGCAGACAGACCAACGCCGACTTTGTTAATAAATTTATTAGGGCTGGACCCGAATATCTGAATATTCGGTCCCGACAGTGGTATCCGGATATTAATTTTGAGATCCGATTATTTGCCGCCCCCTCCCAAGCGGACGAAATATTCGGATATTTGTCATTAATAGGGCCCGAATATCCGGAGCCCAGAAACTGCTATTCGGGCCAGTCCTAAAAATTATGGGAGATGGCGACGTAACCATGAAACGCTGTAGGTTGAGGACGTGAACCGAGGACCTGGTGTAGCTGCATTCAGGCAGTTAGTTTAAATTTCACACCATGAATTGTTCATAGCCCAGCTGTCTTGGTGATCTCCGTGATGAGTCGTATAAATCCCTGAACTTCTGCTGCTTGGAGCGCTTGTTCTTCAGCGCGTTTCCGTCTGCATTGTTAGAAAAGTTTGGAGATGCACGAAGTGGAAATTTTCTGCTTGATGAAGATCATTCCTGCTAAAATGATGTAATTTGTCGAGCATAAAACAAGCGTAGGTCTGATGGTCACGTTGGAGGTTGAAGGTGAACAGTTTTTCTTGTCTTCTGTGTCTGCAGCCATTACGATCGGCCGACTGGGCTTCGTCTGTCCCCAGGAAGTAGCACCACAGCTGCAGCATTTTATCAGACCATGGTGAGTCCCGTGTGTCAAAGTTATTTTATAAAATCACCAAATTGATTCCTCAGTTTTTACTTTTTTTTTTTTTACTTCTTTTCAGGTGCACGTCGTTGAGGAATATCAGAGATAACGAGGAGAAGGACTCGGCTTTCCGGGGAATCTGCGTTATGATCGGTGTGAACCCTGCAGGAGTCGTTCAGGTGAGCACATGTTCAAGGTTTACAGAAATAATCAAAGCTCTACCTCAGTGAGTGGTGAAGTAACAAACCTTCTCTGTGCAGGACTTTATTTTCTTCTGTGACGCTGTGGCCTCCTGGGTGAATCCCAAGGATGACCTGAGAGACATGTTTTATAAGGTCAGTGCCTCAGTAGAAGGACTTCATCTTACTTTAGATGACCAGTTTAATTAGAATACTGACTCTCCACGCTGTGATGATCACTCATCAGACATTCGAAATCTGATTACATGGTGCGGATGATTTTTGAGTCTGAGAAGTGTGGTAGAGTTTAGAGGTTTCGAGGAGGTAAACATCTTAATCTAGGATAATTTAGGATTATTACTAGTCATGATGAGCTAAACCAGGGTGATAAAATAGCAGCAATGTGTCCCAGAAACAGCAATAAGTATATTATTGGATAGAATGTTTGGTAGTTTCGCTGCACATAATGAAAATGATTATCAAGGTTATTTTTATTTGTGTGTGTAAATGTGTGTTTAACATCGTTAACATAAAAACTGCTTTGATAATTAGGCTAAATCAGAAATACTGTATCGATCCCTGTGGGGAAATTACTTTATGTTCCAGCTGCTCCCGTTCAAAGTCTTAGAAATTTAAAATATATACACCATTAGTGTAGGTCAACTTTAACTCATTTGGAGCAACTTTAACTAATTTGGAGCAACTTTAACTAATTTATGAGCAACTTTAACTTATATAGAGCAACTTTAAATGTGTTGAATTTAGAAATGTTTAGACGTTAGGTATGGTTTGGAGAATGTTTACACTCCAGCAGCCAGTATTACCCATGATGCCAATGAAACCTGCCAATGTGAAACCTTCACTGTGTTTTCTTTCTTTCCCAGATCCTGCACGGCTTCAAGGATCAGGTCGGAGAGGAGAACTGGCAGCAGTTCTCTGAGCAGTTCCCTCCTCTGTTGAAGGAGCGCCTGTCGGCCTGCTATGGTGTCTAACCCGACGCCCTCCTCGGTCCACGCAGGACGCTGACCTGTTAGGTACGTCGTCCAGCAGATCGGCCCGAGAGCCTGTTCTGGAAGTGATGAAACACCCAGCTCATTGAGAAACCGTGATACACTTTGTTCCCAAATGAATTTCCTGATCCAGAATCGCACTTTTCTCCGACACTGTGCCGCTTTTTGAGACGTATCGGCTCTAATTTGACCTCTAATATGATCTGATCTCTTGTTTTCCAGGTTGTGAAGGGGAGGGTACCAGGGGAACTCATTGCACTGCCCAGATCGTGGGGAGAAACTAGAGCTGGAGGGATGTGACTGGCCTTGAACCCTCCACTCTGCGGACGGCCTCCTTTCCCCCCGCGCCCTGTTTGTCTCTGTGAGGGAGGGAGGGTGGGAGGAGGGTGGTGGGTGTGGGAGGGTAAACTGGGAATATATACATATACCTCTCGGATTAAACGCCTCACTAAATCCAACACGCTCAAAAGTGACTTTCGCCAACAGCACCGCAGGGATCCTAGGTAGGCGAGGGGCAAAAAACGGGGGGCAGAGTTTGACCTCCCCCTCCTCGATTTGATTATTCGATAGATGACGGCTGGGAGGGGAGGGGGGTGGCAGATAGGTACATAAAAAGGAATTATCCGAACCAGCATAGGGTGCCACAGTCCCAAACACCACCTGTAGTCAGTAGAATGACTCACCTGTAGGCTTGTGCCAGAGGCTAAACATAAACTTTTACTCTGTAACTAAAGTGCACAAGATTTATTTGCACCTTTTACTGCATCATATACATGGGTCTTTTTTTTTCATATGTACATTTAGCTGAATTTACTTTCCTTCCTCTTCCCTTGGTTGCTGAATTCCTCTCGAGTTTTTTTCCCCCTCATCAGAGGCAAAACAAACAAAAAAAAAAGATGCAGTACGTCTTTTCCTTTTCACACCACCGCAGTACCAGAACATTGCATGGCATATGATCACCTCTTAGTGACGCATGTTTGAGTGAATGTTATTAATCGTCGTGGGTTTGGGGAGGCTGCCATAAATTTGAAACTGTCAGGTGCTCGGTTGTTTCGTCCTCCCGTTCTTGCGTGTCGTCTAATCAGTGGCGTTTAATTGGAGGCAGATTAATGCAGGAATCAGCTCACGTGTGATTGTTTGGAGACACTGCAGCCAGAGTTCACATACTGTAGACAGAATCACATTTGCTGCTGCTTCTCTTTTTTTGTTGAGTATTTACAAAAACGGACGTAATGAGAGCGATAAGACATCACCAAGAATGAATTGGTTCTTACTGGTATAAATGCACTTTTTTTTCTTTTTGTAAGAAATTTAGAATTTCTAATGTTAAGACGTACAGTAATAATATACTGAACTTGAGCTCTAGGTTTTTTGATAAATGATTTTAGGACTGTTAACGGCTTGCTAAAGTAAGCGTAATGATAATGTTAAGCAATGGTAAAAGTGACTCGGTAAGACTTGAGGCCTCTTAATGTAGTTTTATAATGTAGCTCCTGTAAAATGGACTGAATAGGATTTAAGAAGAGGGAGGCATCTTCATGACAGTATTCTGCTGCACCCGTCGGTCCATATCTGTGTCTGAGGACGTCGTTTTCATCCAACATTGAGGCTTCTGCTCGTCATGAACATTGCATGCTTTCTGACAGGTCTTTGTTCCTTTTAGACATTTTTCTAACGGATCTCTTTGGGGGGATCCGCCTTATAAGAGCTTTGTCGATGGCACTGCACCTCACTGCTGGACTAATACGGTACTCCTCCAGCTTCTGATCAAACTAGTGATTGTTGTTGCCATATATACACCCGTCGATACTGTGTAGGAAATGCCTGGGAATACACCGAGTCCTAATAGTTCTCCCCTGACACCGGTTAGCGTACGAGAGGGAGCGGTGGTCTTTATTCAGCTTTATCTTTTAGTCTTTGTCCGTAGTGGACAGTTGTATCGGCTGTCTGCCTGTTGGTGTTTTACTATAAAGGTGTGTCTGCGAGTACTTCTTAGACGACATTTCGCACCGGCCCTGCTCTAGAGTTATGTTTGGGAGGATATCTGAGTCGTGCATGTTGATGTGGCCGCTGAGTATCAACACTTTACCGCCGGGTAACGGTTTGTCAGGGTGCAAGCAGCTGTTAGGATGAACACTCACATCTCAGAAGCATTAATATCTGCTGGTATCTCTGCTTCATTTATTAGATGGATTAAGCTTTAAGAGGAGACACTACAGGTGAATGAGCTTTAACTTCACCAGGTGGTCACACAGTAACACTTCATTTTTTTGTAAAGCACGTTTCTGGAGCAGAATGGGGCGTACATTTAGATACTGACACTGGATACAATCAAAATTCTGGTTTCGTTTTGTTGAAGTAGTTCTTGCAAATCCACTTTTGTGATATTTTTAAGGATGAGATGTTCCATAAGACTGATTTATGAACAAACCCCTCAGTAGAAACCTTCAGAATATAGATGGGGAGGTTTGTTGTGATTTATAATTGACATCTGCAGATGCAAATGCACAAAATGTACTAAACTACACACCTACATGTGTGTATTGGATGTTTTCTCTGAAATAATCTCCCCTTGCATGGAGGAAAGAGGACATATTTTTGCCTGTAGTGTCTCTCTTTTTAAAAAAAATCAACAAACTAACATGGATTTAGTTGGTTGCTGATGAGAGTTTTTGGATCTTTAACCACTTTCATGAGCAGCAACACTCCGGTGTGATCACGTCTTGTTCAGGTTAGCCGGTGGGGAAGTGTTGAGACATGAGGCGGCCGCTCAGCGATCAGACTGATGTTTGATGCAGCGACTAGTGAAGCCTTCAATACGACGTTTAGAAGGATGGAGCTCTGTGCCACAGACGTGGTAAAAAGAAGTCGAGGCTCCACCATTTCTCGCCACGTTGGGATAAATGAGCTGCATATGGAAGGAAATTTAAATGCAAAGGTGTCCGTTTTTTGTTATTTTGTTTATTTTTTAATTTTTTTGTTTCAATGCTCATGTGAACGTTTTGTTTTTATTTATTTCGTTTTATATTTTATTTTTTGTGCTCTTGCGCACAAATTTTTTTTGGACTTTACAAGTTTTTTTTTCTTTCCTTTTTTATTCTTTTTATTTAAAGAACTATTTGTTTTCGTTGTTTTATAGCGGACCATCTGATTATGTCAGGTTTGACGTGGTTGGACTGAAGGCGAGTCGGTGCTTGGTGCAAACCGTAGGGAAGAATGTGGAAAACAAATTCATGACTTTGTTTCAATCTGATATCACGGCTGGCAGTTGAATTTAATGTAGTACCTTTTTTTTTTTTTTTTGCTGAACCGTTGTGCAGGTGGGATGTAATCTGATGTATCCCTTTTTATTTAATTTTTGTGAATAGGGGAAAATAAAAGTTTTTCTATTAAGCTTGGTGTCAGCTGAATGTTTTGTTTTCTGTGTGGTCATCACTATGTTGGAAACCCGGGAATACGACTGTATACCATCAATTACAGTAATATTTAATGGAACTTCCTGCACACCTGATTAAGTACATTTTGGGCCAATTAAAGCTTCTGTCTGACTGCATAGCTGAATAAATGTGTTAAAATCAGAAAACTTTGTTGAACCTTACAAAGATACCAGTTTTAATTCTAATTATATAGCCTCAACATTATTTTCAGCTTGTCTTTTACAACCATGAGTACTTTGAACATTTGGGAGTGGGGATGCTAATAAAGAGAGATATGACTGTTTGTTTAAAGGCATTATTCTGTAATACTGTCAAATAGTCATTGCTGAGATCACAGCTGCATGTTTTGACAGGGATAATTGGGTCAATATATATTTGTGGGACTTTCTTGTATCATAGTTGACATTTTTGCTGTTTTCAGGCCTAAAATCAACATGGCTGCCTATAACCAAACACCACATGGCATTTTTACAGAAAGATTCTTCTAAATATTATACATACAATTGAGTGAAATTGAAAGTTTTTTCTGAAGATATTGTAGTAAACCTGTTGACTACTTTATATTAAATAACTCAGAAAGCCTTGGAGTCTGGCCAGTCTTTTCTTCAGGAGGAAGTGACGTCATGTGGAGCAGGTCATGTGATCTGGAATTAACACACTTCTTGAGAGGTGTTTTTGTAATGAGTAATTTGGTTAAAAGCGATTTCTCGGACACAGATACAATTTGTTATTTTGTGTTATAGAATAACAAATGATTCAATGTAACACAAAATGATGAGAGACACAAAATAACCACAAAAAGTTGCAAAATAATCAGAGAAACACACAAAATAACCACAGAACACCTAAAATCACCACAAACAGAACAGCCACAAAAGAGTGCAAAATGACAGAGTAAGACAGATAATTATCATATAAAGACACAAAATGACGAGACACACAAAATAACTACAAAAATGCACAAAATGACCACAAAAGGACCTAAAATGACCAAAATAGAAAGAAAATGAGCAGGTCATGTGATTTGGAATTGACACAGATCCTTGAGAGGTGTTTTTCTAATGGGCAACTTAGTTGAAAGTGATTTCTCGAACACTGATGCAATTTGTTATTTTCCATCTAAAATTTGATATATTGTCAGAAAAGAAATATCTGTCATGATTACCTCAACTTAATAAAAAGAACACAATCAAAACTGCTTTTGAATAAGCTCATTTTATTATTGTTTAGCTAATTAGAAGGTGGTTGTTATTAAATTCTGATGGTTATTTAGTTGAGATTTTTGTGATATCCATTCATTTGTTATTAATAAGTGATTGTTTCCATAATAAATAATTATGGAATTTGTAAAGACATGATCATAATGAACATAAGAAAGGTTTTTTTTTTTGTTTTTTTTACTTTTTAGAAAAATGTATGCAAGATATATCCCATGGAATTCAAAAGTCCCTCAGTTATATATTGACCCAGGAATATTTGACACATAGCATTCAGTTGTTTTCTGAGCTCATCATTCAGTGTTTGTGGGAAAATTAAGGTTTGAATTACATTTAAGATGGAAAATGTGACCCCAGGAATATTACTATTATTGTTATTATTGACACTAGTTATAATATAATAATAAAATATAAATAATAGTAATTATTAATAGCATTATTATTAATAATGATGATAAAAATTAAATAAAAAATAAAGTAACGGAATGATTTATGACGACATCTCTCGACACCGGAAGTACTATTTTGAATGTTTTCCTGTACTTTGCGCTGCTGATAGAAGACAAACAGCAGTTGGTTTTGCTGAATTACTTCAGTCTTATTTAGTTTTTATATAATAGTGGCCTCAGCTCTCTTAGCTTGGCTCTGGCGACAGTTTTTAACCCGTGGCTAGCGTTGTGAAAGCTCGTTATTAGCATCTTAAAGCTAACGCTAACCTGCTGAAGTTACCTCAGACATTTCCTGTTTTTTCTCTGAATGTATTTTTAACAGACAGAAGCTGAATTCACAGCTTATTCTGAGAAACCGAAATAAATGAAAGGCGTCATACTCGAGGCAAGTGGCTAAATCTTTCTTAAAGTAATGTACCTGTGGATCTGAACCGATGGAAGTGAAGCTAAGCTAAGAGCTAACATTTTGTCATTTTTAAAAATGAATTCAAACCTTCACTACACATTTAGAGGTTAGTGCGATGCTGGCTTTCAGTGCATGAGGTCTCGGTGTTGTGTTGGGAGGGGAAGAGGTGATGTCTGAGGTCAGGGTTGACCTGAATGAGCCGGAGACAGAAGCTGATGGAGACCAGACTGGATCTTCTCCTGACCAGAGCAGTGAAGCTTCCAGACTCAACCTGCAGGGGTGAGAAGGTTTTCTGGACTTTTACCTTCAAACACCTGGCTGTTCATGTCACTGCACATCATGAGACACAAAAATATAAAAGCAGCGTACACATGGTGTTGTTTTCTGACTCAGAACAAGTTAAAAATCCCCTTTCTGCAGCTGCAATTGGAAAAAAGTTTAAATTCAGACATTTAAGCAAAAATTTGAAACTATAGAGTTAATTCACACCCTCATCGGGGGTATAAATGATCATTGCTGCTATAATCCGCCATATTTACGTCTATTGCTGCCTAAGTAGATGTTCATTAATGTGCATTGTCCCTACCAAATAAATAAATAAACATTGTGTGACCAGTACACAGACATTCCTACAAGCAGTTACTATACAACACCTTAAAATGTGACATGATTCGCAGATGACAAGTGAAAGATGAGAACAACTTTTTAGGGCTGTAGCCGGGACCCAACACCACCGTCCAGTTTAATTTAATAAAATCTTACACCTGTTTTTAACATGTGTAAGATAACTGAGCCTCATCGGTCTTCGTATTCCTTCCAGGCTGCTTCCTGCTTCCTCTGCAGATGTTAGTCCTTCGCCTTCTGCTGAGCCGAGCGGCTTGCTGTCGTTGCCGTGGGAGATCTTAACCCACATCGCCTCACACCTCCCAGCTCAGTGTGTCATCACTGTGCTGCCAAAGGTGAGTTACAGGTGTTTTCTGGGGCCATTTTTTCCATAGAAAGCCTATAAAGATGTCACATCATCATCTAATCTTCTTGCCCACTTGTGTTGCCTTGCTAACTCGATGACTAAATCATAATTATTGGATTTCTGTCTTTCACTGCACACAGGAATCAGTGGCTTTCTGGAATACACAAAGAAACATGAATAAATTTCCACATTTACACTACTGTTCAAAAGTGTAGGATCAGCTAATATAGAGCAACATTACCTCATTTAGAGCAACTTTAGTTCATGTACACTACCATTCAAAAATTTGAAATCACTTAGAAATGTCCTTATTTTTGAAAGAAAAGCATTTAAAAAAAAAAAAATGAAGATAACATTAAATGAATGATAAATCCAGTGTAGACATTGTTAATGTGGTAAATGACTCTTCTAGCTGGAAACAGCTGATTTTTAATGGAATATCTCCATAGAGGTACAGAGGAACATTTCCAGCAACCATCACTCCTGTGTTCTAATGCTACATTGTGTTAGCTAATGGTGTTGAAAGGCTCATTGATGATTAGAAAACCCTTGTGCAGTTATGTTAGCACATGGATAAAAGTGGGAGTTTTCATGGAAAACATGGAATTTTCTGGATGACCCCAAACTTTGTGTTCTTGAAGTCTAGCAGAAATGTTGGATGTGTTAACTTCTTCATACAACATTTGAAAAGACATTTTTAATCCTTATATTCTTCTTACTAGTAAGCAGTCCTTGCATTGGCTTCTTTTGTTGCTGCGTTTCATATTGAGAATTTGATTTAAGATAAAACATTGGTCTCTCTTTAGGTCTGTCATGCACTCAGTGATGTGGGTAATGACAGCACCGCCTGTCAGCTCCGGGCTCAGAGACTCATCGGACCAAGAGCCTCCTTCCCAGTGGGACCAAGGCAGGGCTTTGATTGGCCGACTGCTTGCCTGGAGTTAGAGCAGCTGATAACCTGCTGGACTCGAGAAGCAGATCGTGTAGCTAAACAGAAGCGAGAAGGTGAGGAGGAGCAGGAGGAAGCGAGGCGGCAGCAGAGGGGAGGAAGAGATGCTGGAGCAGTTGCAGGAGGACAGGAAGACGACGGAGAGGATGAGGTGGAAGGGGTGGGAGTTCCAGCGCAGGAGGTGGCTTATGGTGTTGATGAAGAGATGGAGATGGCAATAGAAGGTGAGGACGGGGAAATACAGCCAGTCCAAGGCGAGGACCAACTAGCAAGACTGAGAGAAGAGTTGGAAGACAGACTGGAGGATGACGCAGCAGCACTAATGGATGGAGAACAAAGGGACCCCAGGAGGGTTTTCCCGGCTGATGAGCTGCAAGAAGCAATTCTTAATCACCAGCAGGACCTGGGAGAACCTGGGAATCTGGGTAACGGAGGACAGATAGAGGTGATGCAGCATCAGTCCCCCAGAAGCCCCAGCCCTCCCCCAGCACTTGAGTGCATCACGCTACCTTCAGCCCACATCGCCCAGACCAACTCGGTCCTGTTCCTGGGAGGGGAGGGGAAGGTGTGCGCCACCGCGTCCAGAGACTGGAACGTGAAGCTGTGGGATCTGCAGGCAGGAACTAACGGAGCGCTCCTGTACACGCTGGGAGGGCAGGGGAACTTCAGCACCCATCGGGGCTGGGTCTGGTGCCTGGCGTCCCGGGGGCCCCTGCTGGCCTCGGGGGGCTTCGACAGCACCGTGAGGCTGTGGGACCTCCAGGCCGGCGGTGCAGAGAGAGGCCTGATCCGAGCTGGAGCTGCTGTCCTCTGCTTGTCCTGTCAGTCGGACGTGTTACTGGCTGGAACCTTCGACAAGAGGGTCAGCATGTATGACCCCAGAGGTGAGGGGACACGTAGCTCTTTAAAGTTTAGCGGCTCAGAAAGCATCACATGGAAGTTAAAGTTTTCTAAATGTTGCTCCATATTAGTTAAAGTTGCTCTATATTAGTTACAGTTGCTCTAAAGGAGCTACAGTTGCTCAAAAATTAGTTAAAGTTGCTCTGTAATAATTAAAGTTGTTCTATATTAATTAAAGTTACTCTTAATGAGTTAAAGTTGCTCTATATTAGTTACAGTTGCTCTAAAGGAGTTACAGTTGCTCAAAAATGAGCTAAAATTGCTCTAAAGGAGTCAAAGTTGCTCTGTAATAGTAAAAGTTCTTCTACATTAAAGTTGATCTACATTAGTTAAAGTTGCTCTAAAGGAGCTAAAATTGCTCTATTTTATGTAAAGTTGCTGTTTCATGCTACAGAGAAATGTGTTTGGTGTGATTGAGAAAATTTAATTAATTAGTAACAGTAGATAAAGTTGCTCTATATTAGTTAAAAATTGCTCAAAAATGAGCTAAAATGGCTCTATATTCATTGAAGTTGCTCTATATTAGCTAAAGTTGCTCTAAAATCAGTTGAAGTTGCTCCATATTATTTAAAGTTGCTCTACATTAATTGAAGTTGCTCTGTATTTGTTAAAGTTGCTCTAAATGAGTTCAAATTGACTTATTGAAATATATTTGTCAGAGTACTGATTTGTTTTATTGTCCTGGTTATTAAATTTTAAAGACGAATGACTGGACCATTGAGGCTGATTGTGTTTAAATTTCATCCACAGCTCCTGAGCCACTGATTAAAAGCCTCCGTCTCCATGGTAACGCTGTGATGTGCCTTGCAGCGGATGACAAATACATCATCTCTGGGAGTCAAGACTCCACCGTGGCCGTGTACGACCGCAGGGCAGGCAGAGGCTTGAAGAAACTCCGGGTAGATGCAGAAACAAACACACAGTTCCTTTAGCAGTTTATGTTTATGTCCAGATACAGAATGCTCACCTGTACCTGTTCGAACCAATCCTTGTCTTTGTAGCTGAGCTCCTACCTGATGTCCATGAGCTACAGCGGCAGTGAAATCTGGGGCGGAGACAGCAGCGGGATGCTCCACTCCTTCTCCATGCAGGCGGGAACCTTCAAGCCCCTGTCCCAGTTTGACGTGGGACACACAGCTCTGATCACCGGCATACAGAAGACCCCCGGAAGCCTCTACACCTGCTCATCCGATTGGACCATCAAGGTAGGCGGAGTCACTTTCAGCTCATTCAGCTGCAGCCGGATGTCACTCATCATTTCTGCTCTGTTCTGCAGGTTCACATTCCCTGTTCGCCTCCGAGGACGTTGTGCACCCTGCAGTACCAAGCTGCCGTTCACGGGGTTAGTGCTGCACTTTATGTCACTCTTATTTCATGAACAGTTAACTGCAGTTTTAAACATTTCCCCCATTTAGTTCAATTAGAGACAGTAACTGGCAAAATCATGTGGGAAACATATTAATTTACATGTAAAACCCTAAAACAACAGGCCAAAACTGTAAATAATGTTTGGCAATTTGTTCTTTTACAATATTTAACTGTAAAATTAGTAATAAATAGCAAGTTTTTCTGTATTTTTGGTAGTAAAAGAGAAATTTACTAATATTTTCCACTGTAAAAAAATAAAAATTAAAGATTCAAAAATAGTGAATTTATTTTACAGACTTTCCCAGCTTTGTACAGATATCATGTAAAAAAAAAAAGGGAAAATAACTGTAAATTAGTACTTTTGCAAATAGTAATTCGATCTTTTACAATATTTTACTGTAAAATTACACAGTTTTTCTTTATTTTAATTAGCAAAAAAAGAAACTTACAAAGATATATTAAAGATTTAAAAATAATACAATAAAATAATAATAATAATAAAGGCAAAAAACTGTAAGTAATATCAGTATTTTTGGGAATAATCATTTGTTCTTTTACAATGTGTGACCATAAAAATGTGCTTTTCTGTATTTTAATTTGCAAAAAAAATATTTTGCATATATTTGCAAATATATTTTTAATAAAGTTAAAATGTATATTGAGGATTGAAAAATAAATGTTATTTTAGAAACTTTCCCTGTTTTGCTATGAAAAGAAATTACTAATAATATCCTTTAAAATCACATAAAAAAGTATTAATTTGTACTGTAAATAATATCCACATCAAATCTCTTTATTTTTACAAATGTTCAATTTTTATTTTGCAATATTTTGCTTTAAAATGAAACATTATTTCTAAATTTTGATTAGCAAAATTTTTTATTATTTTACAGATATTTGCAAATATTTTAAAGACAGTTAATAGATTGATGATAAATCCTGTTCATTTAAAATACCAACAATATCTAGTAAAATCAGAGCAAAAGAAAGTATTAATTAACAATATGTAAAATAAATCATTTTATGATGTGTGAACATAAAAGTGCAGTTTTTCTCTATTTTACTGGATTTAAATCAGCTGAAAATGTCATTATGTGCCACATTATATCAATAATAAAGATGAAAAATCTATTTTTATTGACAGTATTCTAGCTTTAATTTGATTTTAGTCACAGAAATATCAGTGAATAGAAATTGTAAAACTAATAAAGCTGAAGTCTATGCAAAGTTGTGATCTATTAATAACTTGTCAGCTGTTTGTGTTTTTTCTTTGCATTCAAAAATATTTTAAACTGATTAATCTGTTCTTCTCTGTGTCGTCGTCCTCCCTCATATTCCTCCTGTCAGCTGAGCGTGGAGGCTGGAGTCCTCGCCGTGGCCTCGGGTTGTGGAAGTGTGGAAATCTGGAGGCCCAGGAAATAAAAATGGGAAAAACCTGAAGACTACGCGACAACACCTGAAGCATCTCGACACCTGCTGACCTCACTGATTAAAATAAAAACCTGATTAAAGCTGCAACAGCGTTGGTCAAATCCTCGCATCCAAACATGTCCACCAGGTGGCGCTGCAACGGAGAGTGTGTTTCGGCTTGTCTGTATGTATGTTTCTGGTGAAGATGGGACTGTGATCATACATGTAAAGTTTGAGGCAGATTGGAGCATGCACAGGCCAGTTATGCATCACTTCCTGTTTCATGGTGGAACGTCAAAATTCTGCCGGCCGCCATTTTAACACCGTCAGACATTTGTGGATCGTTTTGATAACTTTTGATCACCCATGCCTGGTGGACATCCTGGCCAAATTTAAGCTGTCGGGGGTTACTCTGTGTGAGTTTACAGCTTTTGAAAATGTCCAAAAATTACCCAAAACCGTCCAAAATATGACACATAATTCAACATGGCCGACTTCCTGTTGGGTTTTGGGCATGGGTGTCCATGTCAGACCCTAAAAATGAACATCTCTGTTGTCCTGCAGGCTGGCCGGCCACATTGAGAGAGGTAGAAGAGGTAACATAAAGGTTTTGAACTGAAAATGTTGCTTCCAGTTGTTTAATTCAATGCTACTATTTAGTTTTCTTCTGTTGAAATTGTGACAGTGAGACATTTGTTTCCCAAACCCTCTGAAAGCTGTTTATTTATACACAACCATCACATCTACTCAACATCATCTCATTTGTATGTCTGAATATACCTCGTGTGCATTAGCTCTTACAATATTTATAGTGTGGATACCTCTGTAATCCTGAATCTATCAATCATTTACTTGACAGAAAAAACACTGAAAGACAGTTTCCATGGAAGATGCATTAAATGTAGTGAAACTCTAGTGTTTGGTGGATTATTGGTTGCGTTTGTAGACGGTTTGTGGCTTCAGTCTCAGACAGAAGTTGGTCTTTTCTGCTGAGACGTGTCAGAGCAGCACACAGGTCTTCTTGTCTTTGAAAGGGTTGGACGAGGCAGCGATGCCAGTCAGCAGAGGGTCGCTTCGCCGGTGCTCCTGACAGTACTGGACTAAATCTGCTGCTGTGAGCGAAATCTGCAGGGAAGAAAAGACCTTTCTAATGCACGAGTCTGAATAGAAACAATCAGATGTTAGTCCTAGTATGCAGAATGTCAGTTTATTCCATGCATCTGGAGTTAAAATCAACACAAATGGAGCAATCGCAGTATAAAATGACATAATTACTGCAGAAATGTCTCCTTAGCAAGGTAAATGCAATATTATGTTTACTCATGTTTACTTCAAAACAGTTGCTTTAGTGTTTCCACTGATTTATTTAATGTCGTAGAAGGAAAATATTTTTAAAATTTTAGCCTTTAATTACAAAAATAGGACTTCAATCTCAAAATACTGACTTTTTTTTCTCACAAATTTTGACTTGATTCTTGCAAAATTAAAAAATCTTGCAATTCTTGCCTGTTAAAAATAAAATTACACAGTTTTCTGTATTTTAATCAGAAAAAAATATAATTATTTTACAGGTATTTGCAAATATTTTAAAGAAAATTTTGTATATTAAGGTTTCAAAAATCATGTAAAAAATCAGACAGTTTGTAGTGGTTCCCTGTTTTGTTAAAAATGCAAATAATATCTTATAAAATCACAGAAAAAAGTATTAATTTACAAAAAGGGCCAAAACTGTAAATAATATTCACATCAAAAATCTTTATTTTTTTATAATTAGTAATTTGTTCTTTTACAGTGTTTGACCATGAAAGTTCTCTGTTTTACTGCATTTTAATTATCAAAGAATTTAATTATTTTACAGATATATTCAAATATTTTAAAGAAAGTTGTGTATATTAAGGTTTGAAAAATCCCCAAAAATTTAATGTCTTGCAATTCCTCCTTGTTTTGTTAAAAATACAAATAATATTTTGTAAAATCACATTAAAATTATTAATTTACTTGTTTAGTGTTAAAAGAAAGGCCCCAAACTAAAAATAATATTCACATCAAAAATCTTTTTTTAATAAATGCTAATTCTTTCTTTCACAATGTGTGATCATAAAATGTGTCTGTTTTACTGCATTTGATTAGTAAAAAATTGCGCTATTTTACAGATATTTACAAATATTTCAAAGAAAGTTATGCATAATTACTTTGAAAAATGGTTAAAACAAATTAATGTTATTTTACAGCATTTCTGTTATGTTAAAGATACAGATAATATCACAGCAGAAATGATTATGAATAACTCATTTACAAATTGCCGTTGTATATTTAGTTATTCTGCAGGTTCAGGTCCTTCCATACCTTGAATCTCTCCATGTTCGCCTCCACCCGGAGCTGATCCACCAGTTTCTGAGCCTGAATGATGCTGTTGCTGCTGCTGCACATCTTCCCTGACATCGCCTCCAGTGTGAAAACACACAACAGAGTCAACAGAGAGTCAACAGAAAGTCAACAGAAAGTCAACGTCCTGCAGCGAATTAAACGAGAAGCAGTTAACCTGATCCACGGAGCAGAGATTCTGCACAGAGAAGCTCCCGACTTCCCATTCTGACCTCTTTTTATTCACTGCTGGGGTCGGTTCAAAGCCTCTGTGATAGAAAAGGTCAAACGGAAATGTCACAAACTTCACTCATCGCTTCACAGCCGCTCTGATGGAAGGATTCAGTCCTTCAGGTGAGCCGTAAACTGACAATTATCTCTTTGTTTTTTTTCTCCTTTTTATTAACAGGCTTTGCAAAAGAGGAGATTTCCTGTTTTTCCTGCAAAAATAGAAAAGTTTGAGGTTATTATTTGGCTCAAAGTTTACAGAAATAAAAGTAAATACACTATTATGCTTACTCATACTTCCTTCAAAACAGTTGTTTTATTGTTTTCACTGATTTATCTAATGTAGACCGAAATAATTTTTTAAAATTTGAGCTTTTAATTACAAAACTAGGACTTAAATCTCAAAATATTTACTTTTTTCTCACAAATTTTGACTTAATTCTCCAAATATTATAGTTTTTTCCAGAAAAATGTGCACTTATTTTTTTTCTGAAAAATGCAACTTAATTTTTACAATAGACTTTTGTTTCCTTAAAATTGTCTGAAATATACAGTTAAATTTTTTTATATTTTTAAAAATTATTTATGTAAAAAATATGATCATTATTCCATAAATCTAGGATTTTTTCCTTCACATGATTTATTTAATGTTGCAGAAGGAAATTATTTTAAAATTGGAGCCTTTAATTACAAAAGTAGGACTTAAATCTCAAAATATCGACTTTTTTCTCACAAATTTTGACTTAATCTACCAAATATTGTACTTTTTTCCAAAAAAATGGGCAATCATTGTTTTCTTCTTAGAAATATAATTTAATTTTTACAATAAATGTATTTTTCCTGAAAAATGTCTGAAATTTACAGTTTAATTTTTCTGATATTGTGATATTTATGTTAAAATATGATGATTATTCCAAAAAATGTGCACTAAAATAAAAACAGCACATGAAACTGAATATTTCCATTTAGGATTTCATATATATAAAGCTTTCAAATAGCTTTTTTCCCCACACCTTAATAAGGTGTGGGAGAAAATTATTAGAAATGACAGAATTAATGAAATAAAGAATTAAAAAAAAACAATCTACTCATAAGTGAATGTTTGTCCTGAGAAATATTATTTTGAGGGTTCAAATGAAGCTTCTGGCTCTGATGTTTAAGGAAAAATTAAATGAGATTTCACTGACGAACCGATTTTCATTTTTTTCCACATTTTAAAAACAGTGTTCGACATTTTAGGTTCATGGTGTCTGAAACCCACTTTTCTATTTGCACTAAAAAGGGAGATTTCTGTGTTTTTTTCACATCTGGACTGCATTAGGCAAGGACCAAAAACCATTATTTATACTGAACACATCTAAACTAGATTGCTCCTGAGAGGCTGAAAACTCGTCAAAACACAGTTTCTGATTTGTGAAAGTTTTATTCTGTTTGTGAAAATTAAACAAAAACTTGATTTTTGTTTTCTTTTCACATCTGGAGTTCATTGCACTCCCTGCAGATCAAAAACTGCTATGCTTGGACAGGTTTATTGTGCACTAGACTGACCTGTACAGGCTAAAGATTCTTTTAAACACAGTTTCTGATTTCTAGATTCTATTTGTGAAAACGAAACAAAAGGGAGATTTTTCTTTTCTTTTCACATCTGGACAGGATTAGGGTTACATGACATCTAAAACTGTTATTTTTGGAGGAGGAAAATCTGAACCACATTATCCTGCAGAGGGCAAAGATTCTTTAAAACACAGTTTCTGATTTTTGAAAAAGCAAAAAGGGAGATTTCACTACTTTTTCATGTGCTCAGACCAGGTCCAGATGTAAAATAATGATGCTTTGATGGGTCAAATCTGAACTGATTAAAGTAGAAAGGATTAATTACAACACAGTATGTGTGTTTTTATTGTATCTATGGAAATAAAAAGAGGAGAGTTTTGTATTTTTTAAAATCTCAATAGTATAGGATTAGGTACAGATTTAAACCCACTTTGCTTCGATGGGTCAAACCTGAAGCTAGATTGTGGCAGAGAGGATAAAGAGTCTTTAATGCACAGTTATGGGTTTGTGAAACTGCAAAAAAGTTAGATTTTACAACTTTTTGGCATATAAACCACATTAGACCAAGTCCAGATCTAAAACCACAATATTTAGATTGATTAAATCGGGATTATTGTCCAATAGAGGCAAAAGATTCTCAAAAATTGCTGATTTCTCAAAATGCGAAAAGATGTAAAAAGCACTTTAGTTCTGAAGGAAGCGGCAGCTCATTGGTTCTGAGAGCAAAACAGCCCCTTTGCCAAAGCCCTAAAACCACAAGTTATAAGGCCATGTTGAAATAAAGTAATCTGTGCATTTTTGGAGCTGAGAACTGAAACACAAATGGTGGGGACGCTTTGTGTTATTTGCAATAAAGGAGAAAAAGACAAAATATGAGAAAATGCAACGACTTAACACACACACACAGAGTGGATTTAAAATTTGTAGTTCGCTACGCCTCCACATTTGTCCCTTCGCAGTTTCCGTAGAGGGAGTTTCCTGTCACTGCGACCCATGCGATGTTTACAGGAGCACAGATCGTCAGTATCTGTGTTGTTGTTCGTCCTGGCAGCCGTTTACTTGTTAAACCCTTCCATCACCTAACATCTGCTCAGGAACAGGTTCGTTTTTAACTTTTTCTTTAAACGTTTAATCGCGTTTTAAAGGTAAAAGCAGCTAACAGCTAGCTAGCCGGACTGCTAGCTAGCGTCAGACCACATGGATGTTTTCGTTCAGGTTTTGTTCTTTTACTGAGGTTCTAGCATCAATTAAGGACAATTTGTGATTTTTTTAGAAACGTAAATCCCTCTAGGATGACATTTTTTCCCAGAGGGCGGAATTTAATATCTACAGAATACGTTTTAGGTGGTAAAGTTGATGTTATATTTGTAAAAACACAGTTGTGTTAGCCAGTTTAACTGTCTCATATGTCAAATATCAGATGGTTCTATCATAAATTTTACTAAACAGCTAAATAATATGACCCTTTTCTAAAATGTTTGATCTTTTATAATGTCTTGTTAGCACAAGTTAGGATTCTAAGACAAATATAATACAATAAAACAATCGTAAACCCATATTTGCCTGTGTGTTGGTAGATTATCATATAAAACTGGATTATTATTGATGCATTGAGGTTTTAAATGCATTTTTCTGTTGGTGGAGATGGAGCTACTTTACACTGGGTGGTTAAACAGTCATTATATATAGCAGGCTTTTATCAGAATCAGCTTTAATGTCAAGAACATCCAATAAATCTGGTTTCATCTGTTGTTTCCAAAAAGGAAAGGAGAATAATAAAATAAATCACTGTTTTAGATTATTATGTGTAGTCGGACTCCTGAACTCAAAACAGTAACACAGTGTCCCTTTTAGTGGTTCAAATACTGCAATCTCCTGCCCATATTTACTGGATTTTATTTGATTTTATTTACCTCCCACCCTGTATTTTATAAATCTAGTCTAATTCTTAATATAATCTTGTTTTACATGTACGTTTGATTTTATTATTATTGTTGTTATTTCATTTAGCTTGTTATCAATGCACCAGTAACTGCTATTTATATTTTCGTCATGCCCCCATGTATGATGACAATAAAGCTATTCTATTCTATTCTGTTCTATTCTATTCTATTCTATTCTATTCTATTCTATTCTATTCTATTCTATTCTATTCTATTCTATTATTCTGACTGTGAATTCTGAATCAAACCACAAGGTTAAGTTGCTGTATGTTTTGCACGCTACAGTAAACAAATGTTTGAGGAACAGTCTGTCCAACAGGCTGATAAACTGGATCTTCTCTGCAGTAGTTGGTTTCTAGTCTGTAATTATGTCACTAATTATACTAAAAGCATGCAGGAAGATTAATTCCTGTGAAAGCCTCCTGAGAGTCTTCTGGAGAGCCTGTCCTTCTGGATATCGGTGGAAACATTAAGTCATTCTAGTCTTATGCTATTTAATAATGGATAGATCGGATCTATTTTTTTTGGTTCACACACCAAACACATTTCTCTGTAGCATGAAACAGCAACTTTACGTAAAATAGAGCAACTTTAACTCATTTTAGAGCAACTTTAACTAATATGGAGCAACTTTAACAGTCAGTATCAACTTTAATATAGAGGAGCCTTAATGTAGACAAACTTTAACTATCAGTATCAACTTTAGCTGATATAGAGCAACTTTAGCAAATATAGCTCAACTTTAACTAATATAGAGCAACTTTAATATAGAGGAACTTTAACATATAGCAACTTTAACTCATTTAAATCAAGTTTAACTCCTTTTAGAGCAACTTTGACTAATACGGAGCAACTTCTACTCCTTTAGAGCAACTTTAATTTCGAGCAAATTTAATATAGAACAACTTTAACTAATAAAGAGCAACTTTATCTCATTTTAGAGCAACTTTTTCTCCTTTAGAGCAACTTTTGTAGAGCAATTTTAACTAATGTCACTAATTAACTAAAACTTTTGATTGCATTGTTACTCCATCAGGGCTCTACTAGGTTTCTCTAAATTGTTCCCTTTTATTTTGGCAGTGAAGATGGCAGACAAGGCTCCTTCTGTTGCCATAGAGGCTGTCCTGAAGCCCAGCTGTGACCTTCCTGAGGACATGCCGAAGATCCGCGGCTATGACTTTAACCAGGGGGTGGATCTCCACGCCGTGCTGAAGTCCTACCTCCACACGGGCTTCCAGGCCAGCAGCTTAGGCCTGGCCATCCAGGAGATCAACAACATGGTGAGAGGAGCTGCTATCAAACACATAAAACATGCAGAATTGATCTTGTTTACCCCTAGTAGCCTTGCAGGTAGTTTTGTTTTTTCTTGCAACAGTAGAAGTGATTTCAAGATTAATAAATACAACAGCATAATAAAACCAGAACAAATGCAAAAAACAAACAAAAAATGTCCAGAAAGAGATTAAACTGATGCGAAATGAAACAAAACAACAGCAAAGACGCACAAAATTACTGAAAACAACTGCTAAGAACTACAAGAGAACATCAAACAGAGACATACACAACTACAAAGACACACAAAAGCGACACCAAACAATCACAGAAAGACAGAACCAATTACAGACAGACATAAAACAGTAAAAAAGACACACAAAATGACCATAGAGAGATTTAAACTAATGAAAGAGATGTAAAATGAACACAAACAGTGATGAAGCAGGAGTTTTATTCAACAGTAGCTCATTTAATTTGATATCTGGAGAAGTATTTACCTTTTTAGAAGTTATAAATTCCACAATTGCCTGATTAGTTTCTTACTGTTTTCCTGCGAGGATTGCATTTGTTTTAGGGTGTGCATAATTAAAGAGACTTAAAGGGATTTTATGAATAGTCGTTACGCTTGATGGCGAGATAAACGATTCTCTCCTGTGATTAGAAGGATTTATTTCTATGACAGTGTTTGTATATGGTTCCGTTTTTGTGTTGTTTTTGTTCTGTGAATGAGCCAATGGGAAAATGACGGACTCTCCAAATCATCAAGGTTCTGATATTTACTTTTTTAAAATTGAAATTAGATTTTTTATATTCTTACTGAACAGAAGGGTGAAATCCTTTCTTATGTCTCTAATTTTTACCCGTCGTTGGTCGTCACAGATAGAGAAGCGTCTGGAGCCAGTGGAGGCGGCTGAAGGAAACGAATCCGATGAATCTCCTCCTAAATCCGGCTGCACCATCTTCCTGGGATACACCTCCAACCTCATCAGCTCCGGAGTCAGAGAGAGCATCCGCTACCTGGCCGAGCACAAAATGGTACAAATTCAACATTAGTCATATTTCTACAATTCTATGGTTTCATTTATATGTTATCCACAGCGACGTACATCTGAGTGGATCTAACACCAGAAAAGATCTAATCAGGAGAAAACAACCTGGATGAGATAAAACAAGTTTATTGTGATAACAGGGCCGTGGTGTCTACAGGCAGTGCTGATGTTGTAGAAAGGTTTTATTTATTTGAAAAATTTTTTGCAGTCTGTTAAGTGCAAAGGTGTTTAGTAAAGAGCTGGTTTTAAAGACTAAAAACTTTTCTTAAAGGATAAAAATGTGCCCAGTTTAACAGGATAACTGGTAGTTTATCTGTCGCTTCGTGCTACTTCCTGTCAGGTGGATGTGATCGTGACGACGGCTGGAGGCATCGAGGAGGATCTGATCAAGTGTCTCGCTCACACATATTTGGGAGAATTTAGTTTGTCTGGAAAGGAGCTCCGTCTGAGAGGCATCAACAGGTTGGTGACCGTATTACATTACTGTGTTTGTATATTCTAGATGTGTAAATATCTGTGTATATTTTTGTAAGTATTTTTTAAATTATTTGTTTTTATTACTACTATTATAATTTAGTTTTGTTTTTTCTCTTCTTTCTATAATTATTTTATTATTTATTTTTATGATTACTGTTATCTTTTTAAATTAAATTTTTCTTTTCTTCTTTCTTTAGTTATTTTATTATTTATTTTTATTATTACTATTATTATTTTATTTTTTAAATTTTTTTATTTTCTTCTTTCTATGGTTATTTATTTTATTGCTACGATTATTATTGATGGTTTTTTATTTTTATTTTTTCTCTTTCTATAGTTATTTTTAATTTTACTACTATTATTATTATTATGCTATTTTATTTTTTACTCTTTGTTTCACAGTTATTTTATTATTTTTATTACAATTATTATTATATTATTATGTGGGGTTTTTTGCTATTCTTTCTGTAGTTATTTTATTATGTATTTTTATTACTGCTATTGTTTTTACTATTTTTTTTCTCTTCTTCTTTCTATAGTTATTATTCTCTTTCTTTAATGGTAGGGTGGCACCAGCAGCTGAAACCAAATTCCTTCTGTCCTTCTGATACACCTTATCTGTCACATTCAGTCCTAATGTGAAAGCTGCTGGCTCTCTTTCTTGCTGGGAGTTAAATGAGAAGATTGATCTGCTGTCAGTGTGGATGTAGCTGCAGCTAGCTTAGCTTAGCTTAGCTTAGCTTAGCTTAGCTTAGCTTAGCACAAAGGTCCTCACCAGACACAATGCAGGGTTTAGCAGGTAGATGTTCATATTAGAAATCCGAGCTTTTACATCTAACTTGTTTCTGTGTGTTTTCATGGTTGTAGAATCGGGAACCTGCTGGTGCCCAACGATAACTACTGTAAGTTTGAAGACTGGCTGATGCCCATCCTGGACCAGATGCTGCTGGAGCAGAACACAGAGGTGGTCTGAGCCCAAAGCTGGGCAGTTGGGATGTTCCAGATATGGCCTTTAGATTGCTGTTGACTCCATGAGACTTTTTATTTTTTTATAAACTTTGAGATTTCCTTCCTCAGGGCACCCGTTGGACTCCTTCCAAAATGATCCATCGGCTCGGCAAGGAGATCAATAATCCGGACTCGGTCTACTACTGGACGTACAAGGTCAGTCCTGGATTGTAATCATAATGACTTCATATTTGGGTCATGTGATTCAGTATCCGTACATAACGTAAACATGCAGAACACACACCTGTGCTCAGCGCAGGTCATTCTGTCTGTGGGTACATCTGTATTAAATGGACACATTCTATGGTGCTGTGATGTCTGATCATCAATAACTAATAAACAAATGCTGCATTTCTGACATATGGGGGAATGAGCAGCCTTGGAGGAGGACTGCACTCTTTGAGTGCTTTTCTAGGTATTGGATATATGTACGTTTTTGTCTTGCTTTTTCTAACTCCATTCCTCGTGTCTACTGCGTGTTTTTCGCTACAGATGAGTTGAATAATTGTGTCTCTGTTTCAGAATAACATCCCAGTGTTCAGTCCTGCTCTGACTGACGGCTCTCTGGGCGACATAATCTACTTCCATTCCTTTAAGAACCCTGGCTTGGTTCTGGACATCGTTGAAGGTGTGAAGAACAACATCACTGCTGCAGAACAAAGATCACCACAACAGCTTCAGTTTGCCACATCATGACTGTGTTTGTTTATTCCAGATATTCGCAGGATGAACAACCAGGCGGTTTTTGCCAAGAGGACGGGAATGATCATCCTGGGAGGAGGGCTGGTCAAACATCACATAGCTAATGCTAATCTAATGGTAAATATCCGCTGTGATCTTTAGCTTTCTCTTCTGTACGACTTTAAATCAGGTTTTGTCTGCAATTCTGCAAACTCATGAATTAAATTATCCACATGTCCATTTAGTTAACACCTGTGCTTTCCTTGAGTAGTTTCCAGGCTACTACACATTTCAGAAGGAAATTATGTAAATTATGCTCTACTACATTTCATTTGACAGCTTTTATTAATAACTAGTTATTAGATTAACGTAGCATTCATAACATGATGAGCTCATAAAATAAGATGCTCAAATGATATAAAATATTAACATCTTGCAACTATAACAACAAAAACTTCCCACAGTATAAGTTAATTTGAGAAATTAACTTGTAGAATCACACTCAATATGCGGTATTTCCTAATTACGAATATATTTACTTGATGATTTAACTACATTTGATTAATATTAATAACTTTTTTAAAGTGCAGTTCATACTTACCCAAAGTACTTTTGTCATTATATATTTTTCATTTCTTGTCAATAAAATGGAGCTTTTTCTGTGAAACTGCAAAATCATGATGAGGTTTCGTGAAAAATAGTTTGATCCAGCAAAACAAACCTCCTCATAAACCTAAAACAGCATGCAGAATCAGTTTCCTGTCCCAATCCTCTCCTCTCTCCTCGGTTTCCCTGCAGAGGAACGGAGCTGACTACGTGGTTTACGTGAACACCGGTCAGGAGTTCGACGGTTCGGACTCCGGAGCTCGACCCGATGAGGCCGTTTCCTGGGGGAAGATCCGGACAGACGCCAAACCTGTGAAGGTACCCAACTTTATTTCAGCTACTTAGAACGAAACCACGACCCAAACAACAAAACGTCCATTTGGTGCTGTTATGTTCTCAGACAACATCTGATTATTTGTTCGATTTTTGAGATGCCTTCCTCTTGTTTGTGTCACTTTTCATTTCCCAGATGACTCGACTGGAACGGTTTTCAAACATGGAGTTTTGATAGGATTTGTCAGCATTAGTCAAACAAAATCCTCTAAAACAGACCCATGACAACATTTAACATGATGTTTTATGAAATTTAAACATGCTTCATGTACAGCATTAAGTACAAGTAAATGAACCGTTCAGATTTTTCTGTATATAATATGCATACAATAGGGTCAGATAAAACACAATCTGCACTAACAAAGACACATAAGTGTTGTCTGTACCTAATACACAGAGGGAGAGAAATATGTCCTAAAAATATAAACATAGACATATGTCCTAAAAATACAAATAGAAGTAGAAAAATATGTCTTGAAAATATAATCATAAATAGAAAAATATGTCCTAAAAATGTAACGTAGAAAAATATTTTCTGAAAATATAAATATAAGGAGAAAAAAATGTACTAAAATATAAATATAAGGAGCAAAATGTTATCTAAAAATATAAATGTAAGTAGAAAAATATAAACATAAATACAGAAATATGTCCTAAAAATATAAAAGTAGAAAAATAAGTCTTAACAATATAAACATAAGTAGAAAAATATATCCTAAAAATATAAATATAAGTAGAAAAATATGTTTGTAAAATATAAATATAAAAATATAAATGAAAGTAGAAAAATACTGTAGAAAAACCTTTTCCTTTGTTTTTATTGAACTTCTGCTATTTTTCCTCATTTCCTTCATTTGACATCCTTCATTCCCATTGAAATCAGCTTCAGGGGGATGAAATGTGTTTAAAAAGGATTTTATATCACATCTGAAATTTCCACAAAACAAGGATCCTAAATAACAGTTTGCTGTGGACACGTGAAACAAGAAAAAAAGGAAGTTTAAACTATTTTTTCCCTGTAATCATGAGCTGTGTCGCCTGTTTTGTCCTCAAGGTGGCAGCGTTTGCACAGCGTTCCTGCTCTGCGTGGCATCGAAGCACCCAAACATAAATGTGTTGACTGTAGCTGGCTTTAGTTGAGTGTGACAGAGCAGTAATCTAATCCTCTGTTCTCAGGTGTACGCCGACGCCTCCCTGGTCTTCCCTCTCATGGTGGCCGAGACCTTCGCTCTGCAGGCCCACAAGCTGACCGCCGGCAACAAAACAGAATAACTGGCCTCAAACGCTCCGTCAGAAACAACAAGCAGCTTTGTTCCTTCTCTGGGTAATTGGACGCAGGAGTCTGAATCCTTTAGCTGAGAATAGCAGCCGGTTGTGGGATGTAGTGAAACTGTAAGGGAACAATGGTGAGGGTTTCCTCTTTAACGCCTTCCATCCCAGTGTTTTCCTTTCTGCTCAGACGGTTGACAGCATCAGCACCAAAGAGACTGTCTGGAGGTTTTAGCTGAGGAGAGAGACGAGGCAGCCAAGAGTTTTAATTCATTTCACTTTAACACACAGCGGGTTGCTGTTTTCATTCATTTTACCTCACTGCTTCTATGTTTTTATTATTAACCTGTTAGATCAGGGGTGTCAAACTCATCTTAGTTCAGGTCCACATTCAGCCCAGTTTGACCAGTAAAATCACAGCATAATAACCTGTAAATAACCACAACTCTTAATGTTTCCTTTGTTTTAGTGCAAAAAAGTACATTCTGGAAATGTTCGTGTTACAAAACATCATGAGCAACTGGAAATTTCTTAAGAAAAATAAATTCAATTTCACATCATGCCTCAGTTTAATATCTACACATTACAACTTAAAGATCACAGTTTATCTACAAAAAGCACAAAGCATTTAGTCACAGCGATCTGGAACTGAACAATATAGTATTTTACTTTATGATCAAAATGGCAAAAACAAGACAACGTACTACAAAAATGAGACACAAAGCAACAAAAAATGAGACAAAAAAAGACAAAATGACAAAAACGATACACAAAACAATGAATAAAGCAAAACACATAAGGACAAAAACACAAATGAGACAAAAAGGAAACAAAACAACAAAAACAAGCAACAAAATGACAAACATGAGGCAAACGACAAGTCAGACAAAAAAAACAAAAGATATTACAAAAATTAGACACAAAATGACAAAAACATAGACAACACTAGCGTTTTACAAATGTACAATCTGCACTTAATGTCTTCTCTGTAATTTTTACTCTTTACAACGTCGTCCTACGGGCCGGATTGGTCCCTCTGTTGGGCCGGTTTTGACCCGCGGGCCGCATGTTTGACACCCCTGTGCTACAGGATTAAAGGTGGTCTGTGCAATTCATAAATCAGGAGGTTCTTTCTGTGTTTAACGGAGGTTTAGTGAACTTTTACATTAAATACTCTTCTGTAGCTGCTCTGTGTTAAAGGCTCCATGTGTTGTTTTGCACTAGTTAGATGCATTTGAAAGATATTCAGGAAAAACAAAGGCTGTTAGCTGCAGAAAGTGGGCACTTTATTAGGTTAGAAATAAAACAGCTTCTCTCCTTTACCTTTCAGTTTAAATGTGTGAATTCAGCTGTATTTTAATGACATGTTTACAGGTGAGGAGGTGTTTCAGGAAATGTCTCTTTCTGTTTCCATTTCTCTGCCACAAACCCGATCATTGAATGTAACTGAACATTTTATGCCTCATAAAAGCAGATTTTGCGGCAGAACAGTTGCATTGGGTTGTGTCATGTTGTAGCTAAAAATAAACTTCTCTTTATATAACCAGTTTTCTCTTGCTAGATCTGAGCGTCTTTCTGTAAACTCTGACTCAGCTTCCAAACAGTCGACATTCCAAACAAACAAAAGCCCGTCATGCACTCCATTTCTGCATCCAGTCATAGAAGAAAGTACAAGAAGCTGCAAACATCTCAGTGAGAATCCACCAAATGACGCTCCAGAGCTCCGATAAGTGCAGCCAGACGGAGGGTGGATGTGTCGGTGGGACTCCTTCCCTTTGAATCAAACACCGTGATGAAAGCATTTCCCTCTGCATGCTATAAGGAATGGATGTTTCACTCAGCTCCACTTAGATCTGGACTCGTTTTCTCTATTAAATGTGTTTTTGTTTCGTTCACTGAAGCCTCATTTAGCTTTCTGGTCTTTTTAAAATCTCAGTTGAGTTTTTTTTTTTACTGGTGACCTTTTCTTTTTTGGACGTGGAGAATTGGAACTGGAGCTGGGATAAGGTCAGCTTTCCCAAAACCTCAGCATCATGTGCTGCTTTTCCATTCAGTCCTTCTAGAGCAGGGGTGTCCAACATGAGGCCCGTGGGCCAAAAGCGGCCCTCCAGAGGGTCCAATCCGGTCCTCAAAGTGTAAAAACTACAGAGAAGACATTAACTGCAGATTGTAAATGAGTAAAACTATAAAATAATTTCTAGACCATGACAAGTTGTTTTGATCATTAAGTAAAATACAAGATTCTTCATTGTTCTGTCATTTTGTGACTCATTTTTGTAATATTTTGTCTTGTTTTTGATGTTTTTTGTCTTTTTTTGTCTGACTTTTGTCATTTGTTTCATGTTTTTGTCATTTTATTTGTCATTTTTGACGTTTTGTGTTTCCTTTTTGTCTCACTTGTGTTGTTTGTCTTATTTTTGTCATTTTGTGTTTTGGTTTATTCATTGTTTTGTGTATCAATTTTGTCGTTTGTGTTTTTTCTCTCTTGTGTTTGTCTATTTTGTTGTTGTCTTGTTTCTCATTTTTGTCGTTTCGTGTTTCCTTTTTGTGTCACTTATGTTTTTTGTCAATTTTCTAGTCATTATGTTCCTTTTTTGTCAAACTTTTGGTTCTTTTTGCTTTGTTCTGTTTCGTCTTTTTTGTCATTTGTCTCATGTTTTTGTTTTGTATACTTTCAGTCTCGCTTGTTGTTTGTCTGTTTTTTTTTGTTATTTTGTTTAATTTTTTGTCGCTTTTTTGAATTTTGTTTGTCACTTTGATGATAAAGTCCTACATCATTGAATTCCAGATACAGGTGACTAAATGTTGTGTTCCTTTGTAGACACTCTGTGATCTGGAAGTTGTAATGTGGAAATGATAAACTGAGGATGAATGTTGCTGAAATTAAATTTATTTTTCTTAACAAATTTCAGGTTGCTCATGATGTTTTGTAAAAAGATAATCCCTTAAATGTGAACATTTCAGATTATACTCAATGTGTTCTCAATGTACTTTTTTTTATGGAAGCAAATCAGACTCATCAGATTCTGAATTTTAAAAGCTGCTGAATTTCTTACCTTGAATTTTTTTTTGCATCAAAATTACGTATGTGAATTTTTTATGCCTGAATTTAGCTCATCAAAATTCTAAAAACCAGTTAAAAATTCAATGTCTTCAAAATTCGCCATCAAAAAAATTCAATGTCTTCAAAATTCGCCATCAAAAAAATTCAATGTCTTCAAAATTCGCCATCAAAAAAATTCGATGTTCAAAATTCGCCATCAAAAAATTCAATGTTAAAAAATTCGCTGTCAAAAAATTCGCTGTTCACATCCGGGGACTCAGGCGTAAACAATCGTTCCTGGCCAAAATCGAACCAACGCCCAGCCAATCACGTGGCGCTCCTCCGGTCATGTGACGCAGACGGTTCACCTCACAAGGACCGGGGTCAACCACGGCTACCAGCATGAACGACGGCGCTTCAGTGAGTGTATTAATCCTTTTTGTCCTGTATGTGGTTTGTTTTTGTGAGAGTCAGTAAGCTGTAATTCATGCCGTTAGCTGCGCTAGCACAGCGTTAGCCGCGCTAATACAGCGCTAGCACAGCGTTAGCCGCGCTAATACAGCGCTAGCACAGCGTTAGCCGCGCTAATACAGCGTTAGCACAGCGCTAGCCGCGCTAATACAGCGTTAGCCGCGCTAGCCGCGCTAATACAGCGTTAGCCGCGCTAGCCGCGCTAATACAGCGCTAGCCGCGCTAGCACAGTAATGAGGTCATACAGACAGCACGTTCTGCAGCTGGGTAGTTGAGTAACAATTTTATAAACGCACAAAAGGGGGGAAGTGTGATTTATGCTTCCGAAAATGTAGTTAAATCCCAGAGCAGTAGGGTTGCCACCTTTCAGAAATGAAAATAAAGGACGCCCACCACGGCGACTTGGGGCCACAGTTCAGTAGTTCTGTACTACCCAATACACAGTGAATAAATAGTATCTGAAAGTCGGGTTATTGTTGTTTATCAGCACAATACAAAAAGATTCATGTTAGAAATATTCCAGTTAAGACCCTAGAATATCATGATTTATGTAAATTTACCTCAATAATATGAATGTTCAGGTTAAGATTGTACAGTGATATTTATTATGTAAGTTTAACTGATTAAAGTTTATGACTCTGCACTACAATATTATTTATTATTTAGATTTACATCATTATAATATTTAGGGTCAGACTCTACAGTATTGAGATTAAGAAATCAAATATTCTATAAAATGTAAATACACTGAACTCATTTGGATATATTTAAGTGAGAATCTACAATATTCTTTGACACAAATCTATCTAAATCAAAATTTTAATCATTTTTACTCCAAACATTTACTGGACTGATTTAAACATTAAAATCACTCCTTTCTAATCCTCTGCTGTACGTTCAAACCTGAGGCCTTAAATAGAAACACACAAGTATCTGATTGAAGGAACTTCTGCAGAGTCCTGGTTCCAGAACATGATGATAGAATTATAGACAAACTTTAACAAAAGCTGCCTGAGAGTTTACAGGTTTTTATATTAGATTTCTTCAGTAATTTAATGAGAGTTATCAGCAAAAATCAAGTGTTCATTTGATGAACTTCATTTCCTAAAACATCCAGAATTGGAGCTCATATCTTTGGCAGCTGTAAAGTTTCTGCTTCTTCAAAGTTCACAACACAATGAATGAATTCCTAAAACACTCTCAATGCTGGAGAGCGTTTGTGATGCTGAAGCAGTGACCAGTTTTTCTGTTTCTTCTCTGGAAATGCACAATGAGGGACGTCTGCAGCGACTGAGAAAGAGTCTCACCACATCCTGACATGAGGAAAAAGACTTTATTGAAGACTACAATGAGAAAAACTATCAGACAGCAGACGGCTGCATTCAAGGTGAGATCTGAACATTTGATCTGGAACAGGAATTCAATCACGGCAGCATGA
Organism: Amphiprion ocellaris; assembly: GCF_022539595.1. Lineage (NCBI taxonomy): Eukaryota > Metazoa > Chordata > Actinopteri > Pomacentridae > Amphiprion > Amphiprion ocellaris. The sequence goes on from NC_072784.1 coordinate 31,097,639, forward strand.
GCTTCATTTCAGTCTGTAGCTGCTGAATTCATGGATGAATCATCTGGCACTAGAGAGGAAGACCATCAAACATCCACGTCAGCTGATGGAGGTCCAAGAGTCTCACCCAACAAACAACCTACAGAGTGAAGACCTCGAATCTGATTGGACGGCCTCCTATTCAGCCACGTGTGAACAAATGCCTCTAAGCTGATTTGTTTTCTAAAATAAATCTAGTTTGTGTCCTAATCAATGCCTGTGTGTTTGCTTCTTTACACCGCTGTTAACAGTTTAGGCTGTTAGATTGTTCCAGATAAGACGAGTACAAGATTCTTCAGAGCCGTTCTACCAGGAGTCTGACAGGAAGAACTCCAACAGCTACTGAATGTTCCTGTGGTTCCCTCAAGGCTACAGGAGGAGTCCTACGAGGACGAGCCGGTCCACCTGATGGCGGCCAGTCGCTGTGGTTCAAAGCCAACACCGACTACGTGGACTTCTACTGGACCACATGGAGGCCTTCAAACCGGACCAACAAGTTCAGCGACTCCCCGACTCGTGGGTCTGAGGATGCCGCCGAGCCTCGGTCCAGCCGGCCTCCTGTCTGTGGGTGTTTGAGTGCTGAGAGGTTTGTGGATGTATGTGAACGTTCTGTGTTGAAACAGCAGCTTTGGACTCAGTAACGCCGGGAAAAACCAAGAGCTCCTTTATTTGTGACTTCCACTAAAAAAAACAGATGAAAATAAGTTTGCCAGGGTTCTGACTGATAACAGATTATTAAATAATGAAAGTAATCGTTTAAATATTCTTTTAAACAATCCTTTTAGGTCTACATTTCCTTTACACTGACTTCTTGGTATATGCACAAGTATTTAGGGTGGAATATACCATTAAGCCCAATGTTCAAGGGTTCTTCTGGGAATATACCATTAAACCAACCTTTTAGGAAAATGTTCCAAGATGTTGGGTAGAATATACCATCAGATAAACCTTTTAGGTCTACATTGGGAGATTTTAGAGTAGAATATTACTCCAAACCATCCTTTAGCTCTACATTTAAGGTGAAATACTCCTTTACACCAAGATTTTTTTGGTCTACATTGAAGGATTTTGGGTGGAATATTCTTTTGAATGAACTTTTTAAGTTTATGTTCAAGAATGTTGGGTGGAATATACCACCTGTGTTTGTGTTGCTCCTCTGTGACCCTAGACAGCCAGGTTGTAATGTTTTTTGAGCAACACACCTTACTATGACGTTTTTACAGTGATGGTTCTACTATGGAACCAGTTTGACATGTTCAGGTGTTCTTTGTGTGAAAACTCAGAGATTTCAGGGATCAGAAGGTGGTTTTCAACTTTCTTTATTAACTTTCTGCTTCAACATTAAACTAAATTTCCTTGACTAAGCCAGCCCTCTGGACTTCCAGTAAGCTGTGTTCCTATTGGCTTTCCAGGTGGCTGCTTGGTGTTATCAGAAACACCTGAGCAGCTCAGTGTCTTCCTGCTTTATTTAGCTGCAGACAAACATTTCCTCTGCTTTCCTTCACCACTGAACCGGGTTTGGCTCCGTTGCTTTAATTTGTTCTTTAGGCGTTGGCTTGCAGCTTCCAGCAGTAAAATCGTCTTTAATGTGTTTCTTGGTGTGTTTTAGGGCTTTGTACTGGATAGTTGTCTTGGTAAAGGTGGTTCTTTAGCCACAGTTAGCACATGGTGCTAATGTGTGCAGTGATTAGTGGGTTTGGTGCAGCTGAGTTGTGTCTTTATCTTGGTTGTAGTGAGTCTTCAGAGGTTTTTGCTCAGACACATTCTGTATTCTTGTTGGAGAACCAGCGTTGGTTGTCCAGAAGGTAAGAGTTCCTGTCCTGATTCTCTGTTCTCAGAGGTTCTCTGGTAGGCTGCAGGAGACTTTAGTGTTTGGGTTGTGCTAGTTTGGTTTTTGTATGGTTTCATTTGGACGACTATCTTGAGGCCCCTCCATGTGGTTTAGTGAGGTTTTCTGGAACAGTTCTACAAAGCAACCTGCAGCAGAAGAGACTTTGAGAGTTTTTAGGAAGTTCTGGAGACCAGACTTTAGAGCAGCAGAAACATTTGTCAGCAGTTTGAGCAGGAGAAGGTGAGCTTCAGAGTAGAAATGAGACAGAAACCTTCTTGACCCGTGTGGTGAGGTCCTGTACCAAGAGTTTGAGCAGGTTGTGAAGAGTCTGTAGTTCTTTAGTCTGAAAGCACAAGAATCGACTCATTAAAGGAGAAAACAGGAGATATTGTTGGTTCTTCTGTCACTCTGCAGTTTCCTTAGACTGAATATCAAGTTTATATTTTAAATGATTTCTCATGTGAGCCCAAGAAGACTTCAATAAACTCCCTCCATCCCCTGGACACAACAGATTTTATTACCATGTAAAATCTTTTTTTTTAAATATGTTTTTTGTTTTAATCATAGTTTTAGCATAGTTTTTTGTCTTTGCTTGTTTAGTTTTGTCATCTGTGTGAAAGGTGCTAAACAAATAAAGTTGAATTGATAAACTGAATAATTGACTAACTCATGATTGTGACAACAGAAGTATTTTCATTGTGATTTAAGGGTTTGTTTCATTTCTAAGGTTGAGGTTAAAATCTTGACAGAAAAAAAAAGATTAAAGAAATAAACTACATCTTAAAAAAGCAATCAAATCAAAGGAAAAAAGCATTTAATACAACAAAACTTTGAAAAAGAAAATTAAACATTAAATACAATTAAATTACATTAAACAGACAAAATATTTAATTGAATAATTAAACAGAAGATACAAAACATGTAATTATGAAATTAAACAAAATTTATTAAACAAAAATATGAAACATTAAAGATTAAATATTTTAGATAATTAAACATTTAAAAAATAAAATTAAACAAGAATATTAAACATTTTTTTAAAAATACAAAACATTAGATTATTAAACCTTTAAAAATACAAAACATTGAATTAAAAATTAAATGTTTATTTGGAAAATTAAATCTTAAAGACAATAAAACTTTAAATAGGAATTAAACAGAAAATACAATGAAGCATTTAAAAAGAAAATTAAACATTGAAAGGTGGTAAAACATTTAAAAAGAAAAACCTTTAAGATTTAATCGAAAAATTAAACACGGGGAAAGAAAAGGAAATTTTTCAAACAAGCCGATAAAACATTTGAAAAAACTATTAAAAAGACAAAACATTTGGAAATCAATTCAGACATTAGAAAAGAATAAAAGGTGAGAAAAGAGCAAAACTAAACATTTAAGAAGAATCAAACTAAAGACAAAACATTTGAAAAGACACCAGTTAAACTTTAGAAGATCAAATTAAACAGAAGAAGCAATAAAATGATCAAAAGAGCAAAAACAGAAAAAAGTCTTAAAGTGTTTTCCAGTCTGAAATGAAAACAAGTTGTTTTTTCAAATGTTTCCTCTTTCTATGTTCTTGGTTTGATTGTGGACAGATTTACTAAGAACTCATTTCAGAAAACTGCTTCCAGATAAAGTCTACTAGTAGTTGAAGGCATTGATCAAACTAATGTTACCTTCTGATCTCCACAAACTTTACTGTTCAGTGAAGAGAATCAAAGTTTGTTGAGTATTTCTAAAAAACCCACAGGTGAAGGTCTGAGAAGAACTCAGATGGATGATCTAAATGTGAAATCAAGACTCATGGTCACAAGTTTTAAGGCTTCTGTTAACCAGAAAGTTCAAACTAACAGAGAAGTACTGAGAAACTTCTAGGATTTCAGTCCTCGGACTGTGGAAAGGTTCAAACTAACAGAGAACTACTCAGGAACTTAGAAGATATCAGTCCTTGGACTGTCTGAAGGTTCAAACTAACAGAGAACTACTCAGGAACTTAGAGGATATCAGTCCTTGGACTGTCTGAAAGTCAAATCTAACAGAGAACTACTGTGGGACTTAGAAAATTTCAGCCCTCAGACTGTGTGAAAGCTCAGGTCCTGAGGACTCGGGAGGTGTGGAGGCTTTGGAAAGTATTGGAACTGAGGGTTCAACCCTCCAGCACAAACGCTGAAGTCCAACCTCCTGAGAAAAACGGTCGAGTCGAGACTCGAGTTAAAAAAAATCTCGAAAACGACAAAAAATAGATGATAAATGCGCAAAAAAAAGAAGAATTAGTATCTGAGCGAGTAGCTCAGGAGGATAAGAAGAGGACTACCAACTGGAAGGTCGCCGGTTCAAGACCCACCAGCGGCATTTTTCTTTCTTTGTCTTTGTCAGGATTTTGATAAAATTTAAGAAGTGTCTGGTCTTGAACCAGCGACCTGCAGCTCCATAGGCAAATCCTTAACTCACTGAGCTACAGATCAGATAAAAAGAAATAAATTCGTCGTCCCTTTGGCATCGTAGTTTCCGAAGTGACCACATGGGTGGAGCCAAGGCGGAGTCTGGGTGGAGTCTGGGCGGAGAGTAGGCGGGGAGGTGGGTGGCGGCCTCCCCCCTCTACTCCCCCACCACCCACCACACCTTCCCCCGCCCGACGAGTTCTTCGAGTCTCCACGAGTTCTTCGAGTCTCGACAGGTTTTCCCGAGTTTCTGGAGTTTCCACCAGGTCGGAGGCAGAACAACTTGTCATGAAGAGGTGTTGAAGTCGGCCAGGATGGACTGACTTTTTACAGCGACTAGAAGGAAGACCACTAGAAGAGCAGGTCTTTAACCACCATCCATAAAATCCATGGAGTCGCTCCAGAGAAATGAAGGGAGGTCAACTTTTATCAACCTCCATACAGATGTTCAACTTCATATCTTTACTTTGAGATTTTTAGCACCACAAACCTTTAGTATCACACTTTATCATTTATTAGGACTTTAATGGAATCCACCACCAGATTTAGTTTTTGTTGACAAACTTTATTCTTGTCATTGTAGGACTGCAGTATTTAAAACTGTTCCTTCTATTTCACCTCATGTTTATTGTTTTAGTGGAGAAAGTTATTTTAGTTGTTGATTAGTCTCTTAAAAACCAAATAATAAATTGGATTAGTCAAGAGGTTTAAATTTCTTACTTTGTCATATTTTAAATATGACAGAAAATGGAAAAATAAAGTGTCTTGAGACAATTTCACCTGTAATTGGCGTTATATAAATAAAATTGAATTAAAATTGTATGTATCTTGTAATGTTGGAGTAATTCAGCCATACATGTTGGAAAACACATTTTCTTTGACCATAAATCTGTTGATTGTTTTCTCCAGTAATTCATTTCTTGTTTTGGTTTATAAAATGTCAAACCCAAATATATTCAGTTTACTGTCATAAAAACCAAAAAGAGTTACATTCATGATGCAGGAATCAGGCAGTTTTTCACTTTTTATCTTAGTTTAGTCAGAAAGATAGTTGATAATGTGTGAATTGTTGCAGCTTGTGAGCCATAAAAGGTTTTAATCTTTGGGGCCGAGTGTCAGGAAACATTTAGAAACCAACATCCACAAAACACTCAACAAAGATTTGAACATCATTAAAGGGAAATCCAACTTTTGCATGACAATGTCTAATGAAAGGACATTTATTTCCAACGTAAATGTGAGATATTCATCCCCTGGAGCTTTCTCTTCACATCGTCTTCCACCTGGACTGGTTTGGTCGGGAGCATGTGCAACAAACATTTGAAAAACTGCACTTTAACATCAATGAATGACACTGAAGTTTAATCTCTACATAAACGAGACTGAGTCTGGATGTGCTGCTCTGTCATTAACTCCTAAGTTTAGGGAAAGTTCAAACAAAAGAGGACAGTTCAGATCAGACTTGAGAATGAGCTTATTTTGAACAAACATCTCAGACTTTCTGAGCTTCAGCACCTCTAGCAAGATATTTTAACAACAAGCAACTCAAGAGATCCAGAAGTTGGAGAGAGTTAGCTTTAGCTGAGCCAAAGAACATGTGGGACGCTAACCTAGCAAACATTTCAGACTTTTCTCTGTGAATTCTGAGAAATAATTTACTATTTAATGACAGAGCTACACATCTTAACTCAGTGTCATTAAAACAGACTCTAATTCAGTGTCATCCATCCATATTAAAGTGCAGTTACCCAAAATGTTTGTTGCATGAGCTCCAACAAAACCTGTCCAGGTAGAAGGCCACTTTGACAAACAGGAAGTGGAAGATTCCAAGCAGATTTATAGAAGGGGGAACCGGACTGTACTAAGTGTGGTTGAGTATAGAGGGGTGTTTTGTGGGTTTTTAAGGCTGATAATGATTATTAGTGAAACATTTGGAGTAGATATTCATTTGCAGTAAATGAAAATATTTACTACTATCTACTTAGAAGAACACAAACTCTAACTAAACTCTAAACTTTGTTGATACGTTTTTGTTTTGTTTACAGATGTTAAGTTAAAGGAGTTTTATTCGTGACGTATAACCAATCAAATCACTCCAGAAGACAGAGCGACTAGAGGTAGATAAAGATTCAGAGCCAAAGTAGCGCCATTTTTAAATGTATTTATTCCCATAAATCAGCAAAAAAAATAAAATACTGATAATCAGTAAATCAGTCAGCCCACAATTACTACAATTCTACAATGTATGTCTCTTTCCTTTGACTTGTTATTTGTACAATCTACGATGTATATTTTCTACTATACTACTACGTTTGTTTCCTCCTCCTCTGTTGTTTTCTGGATTGTACTCAGCTGCATGTCTTCGTCCACCAGGCCTCCGTTGACTCGTCCCGCCTGCCGTCTCTGGAGCTGAAGCTGGATTGGAACAGACCAAAGTACAGTCCAATCACGATGCCAGCTGCCTCTCAAAAGGCTCCTTCATCTGGCAGGTGGCGCCACTTCTTCTGAGGGGAAGCTGAGCTGGCCTGGCAGAACTTTGGAGATGTGTTCCAGTGGTTGGTGGATGTGTGGGGAGATAGAGAGGGACCTTTGAATTGTTCAGAAAGGCAAACAGGGAACCCATTGGTAGTTTTAGTTTAGGTGCTACTGCGGTGTGTTTTGGGGTTTTAAGAGGTGAACAGGAAGAGGTTTTTTTTGTATTGATTATCTTTTACTTTGTTCCTGGTTGGAATGCCCATCAATGTCAACATGAAGTTCACTTTTAGTTCTGTTTATTTATTATTATTTTACTAACACCCATTTGCTTTTAACCCCCTCACATGTTGTGTTGTTGTAAACTTACTCTTTCAAATAAATACTTGTCTAACCCTCTGGAAACCAGCGTTTGTACTGTTTTTGTGTTGCTCCTCACCTACTTCAGACAGCCGGGACACAACAACGTTTTGTGGACTAAAGGCTTTTCTATGACGTTTTTAGAGCCACATGCTATATTATGATGTTTTTAGACCAAAGGCTATAATATAACATTTGTTGGACGACATGCTATACTATGAAATTTTTAGAGCAACATGCTAAACTATGACAATTTTAGAGCGACATGCTATACTATGACGTTTGTTGGGAACATGCTATACTATAGGCTTTTTTAATTGACATATTACTATGATGTGTTTTTTGTGTTTTTTTGTTTTTTAGCAACATATAATAATTTGAACAGTTTTAAAAATTACTATACTTTTACTTGTGCAATAAAATATTATTCTTTTTAGGCAAAGGCCATGTTTGATTACATATAGGCTATTAAATAAATTTTTATTAAAAACTAAAAAGCATTAAAAAATAATAACCAACTTAGGCACTTACTGAGTCACTAAAATAGTGTAGAGTCTACGGCCACATCAGCATTATTATAAGCATCCTCTGGTAAATTCACAGCCATATACTGTAGGAAATCTAGCTGATCTCATCATGATGTTCACTTACCATATGGACTTCAGGAGATGATTAGATGATGATAAACTGTGACCTGCTGGTTGGGTTCTCTCTGTTCTCATATTTCCTCCATGTTTGTCTCCTGATGCTGCCTTACTTCAGCCAGTCCATGAGCAACAGAAAACACAGTTTGCCTTGTATCCATTGCCAGGGGTTCCACTCTTCCTACTCCAGTCTGTACATTTGCAAACGTTTTTGCTTCTTTAGACGTGGTGGAGTTTCAGGTGTAGACATTTTTAAACGTGCGGGTGCAGCAGCGTCTGTAACCAGGCAACCAGAGACAGGACCGGACAGGACGGGACACACAGAGACGTCTGAAGTCTGTCCACTGGACCTGGCATCGGGTCCTCGCTACAAAGGTCCTACGAAGATGAAATTGGCTGCCCTTAATATTTCCTGTGTTTTATTTTATTCATTATGCAGTTTTGATGAGTGTGTGACAGACGTGTACGGGGCATTTATGAAAATACGGAACAACTTGCGTCCCGTATTGATTCAATACGGGACACAACAATTAATTGTCAAATAAAGGATGTTTCCGTATTTTAAGGGACGGGTGGCAACCCTACAGAGCAGTGTAAAGAAACTGGTCACCTAGCAACCTGAATTAGTCTAGGTAACACTTTGTTTATTATGTGTGTTTTCTGCTCAAGTTAATGTCCTGGTTTGATTCATTTTAAATTACTCCTGATCTTGAAAGGTTTTAAACTGTGCAGTCAAAGTAGTTACAACTGTGAGCGAATAGCTTGAAATGAACTGCCCTAGACTGCTCTGTTCATAGCCAACCATTCTTTCACAGCTATATCAAGAGTTATTGTGCAATGATAGATAAATGCAGCCCATTTTTCAACCGTTCCCTGTTTAGTATGTGTAACCTCCTCTTAATTTGTTCTAAAAGAAATGTCTAATGAGGCAGTCTAGTCTTTCAGTCAGGTTAAGTCATTTTTCCCATTGGTGGTTTGCATTATATAACTTTGTTTTTCTCTGTTCTAGGAACTATTGTTAAATCATCTTTATGTGAGACTTTGTTCTCGTTTGGAGCATATTCTCGGACGCATGCCTCTGGAACTGGACTTCTTAGAGTTCACTTGCACACAAGAACTTGTGTTTTTAAATGCTTTATCCAACCAAGTAGAAGTTTGCCCAGCTATTTTAAATGCACTGACACAGCTACACCATCTTATCAGCTCAGAAAAAGAAAACAGGAATCAGTACATTGCAACTGTGCACTCAGAGAGAGGAGCAGCTGGGCGACAAAGAATGGTCACATCCCCAGAGCACCTTTGTAACTTACTGGAACTTAATATGTCTGTCCCATGTATAGATAATGGTATCTGTGAAATATTAGCTGAGTATGTCAAATACTTTTAGATTTTTTTAAGTGGACAGTAGACCTAGTTTCAGTATTTTTTTTCTCACATTGAAATTTGATGCTATATATATTATATATAATATCTCAAGAATAATTCAAGATAAAAGCCTGAAATTTTTACTTATTTGTTTTGCTAACATAAGCATATCCGATTGCTATTAAATACAGCGGTGGAAAAAAGTTTTTGGACACCTCATACATTTGTGAAATATTGCATTAAGAATCTCTCTGAGGTCTTCAAATGCAATTTCTATTAGTTCAGTCACAGCCATAATACGAAACAAATCCTAAAAAAGTCAATAAAAACTTGAAATTCATTGGTTCCTTAAAAATAAGAAATTTTGAGTATTGGGTCATTTTGGTAGAATTTAGTTTTGTTAGTCACGTAAACAATAAACCAAAAAAGCATCATTTGTGTCTGTCTAATGCAGTCACACCTTTTGAAACACAAAAGACTTTCCAACAAATATTTCACGATAATATTTGAGATTGTGGAAAATTTTCAAGGTGCCTGAAAACTTTTTTCCACTGTATCTGTCAAAGCATGAAAATTTGCCATTGGAAAAATGCCACTATCTCCAGAACGATATATGTGGTCATGGTTCCATTATGCCAATGTCATGGTAATGATTGGATGCAGGGCTAATTTACAAAGAAATTACACAAAACAACATGTCAGGTTTCGAAGACTGGACTTTTCATAGACCACTTCATTTTTTTCATATTTCAACTCACCCATAATCTGAGATTACTGATCTACTTGTTCAGTATTATAGATTCTTCATCATTGTTCTGAGATAGTGTAATTCAAACAACCTCAAATTTCAATGTGCAAAAAAATGCCTGTTGAAGTAGGTTGACAGTGACAGGCAATTTAAAAATATTTTTTGCTCTGACAGTATTTGGCAGCCTATATATATATATATATATATATATATATATATATATATATATATATATATATATATATATATATATATATATATATATATAGGCTGCTGTTTTGTAATATTGCAACGGATTTTCATCCCATTCACCAGTGAGAAAATAAAGTCAGTACAGTCCAGTTCATTTTTAACTCCTGCTTTAATGCCGTGATTGCATGTATTGTTCACCAGAAATATTCTTAACTTCAGATACTTTAAATGTATGGCAGAAACACGCATACTTGAGCCAGATAACCTGTCAGGTGAGTTGGGAGAACAGGTAGGGGAGGGAATCCAAAAGTGCACTTAGTTTTGTCAGTCAAGTAAAACTAACTAGAGAACAACACCTAACATATCTTGACTGGCAAGTGCAAATACAGGCCAGGATATCAGTCTTAAGTGATGCGTATACCTTGTAATGTCCTGGGAATGTAAGGTCTCATAGCAGGTGCAGGCTGTCAGGTATCTGCCATTCACTACTTCTGAGGAGAGAGTTCTTGGTAGAATCTCCCATCCAGTCCAGAATTTCACCAGACTGGTCAGTTCAGACGGTGTTGCTATGGAGTGGATTAAATGGATTAAATAAATGGCTACAACAAATTATCAAAAACAATCTAGGGTACGCATACTAAACAGGAAACAGTTGAAAAAATGGGCTGCATTTATCTATCATTGCACAATAACTCTTGATATAGCTGTGAAAGAATGGTGGGCTATGAACAGGGCAGTCTAGGGCAGTTCATTTCAAGCTATTCCCTCACAGTTGTAACTAATTTGACTGCACAGTTTAAAACCTTTCAAGATCAGGAGTAATTTAAAATGAATCAAACCAGGACATTAACTTGAGCAGAAAACACACATATTAAACAAAGTGTTACCTAGACTAATTCAGTTTGCTAGATGACCAGTTTCTTTACACTGCTCTGTGACTTAACTGCATTTTCGGGCGCATAAATCACACTTCCACCCTTTTGTGCGTTTATAAAATTGTTACTCAACTACCCAGCTGCAGAACGTGCTGTCTGTATGACCTCATTACTGTGCTAGCGCGGCTAGCGCTGTATTAGCGTGGCTAGCGCTGTATTAGCGCGGCTAACGCTGTATTAGCGTGACTAGCGCTGTATTAGCGCGGCTAACGCTGTGCTAGCGCTGTATTAGCGCGGCTAACGCTGTGCTAGCGCAGCTAACGGCATGCATTACAGCTTACTGACTCTCACAAAAACAAACCACATACAGGACAAAAAGGATTAACACACTCACTGAAGCGCCGTCGTTCATGCTGGTAGCCGTGGTTGACCCCGGTCTTGTGAGGTGAACCGTCTGCGTCACATGACCGGAGGAGCGCCACGTGATTGGCTGGGCGTTGGTTCGATTTTGGCCAGGATCGATTTTTTACGCCTGAGTCCCCCGGATGTGAACAACAAATTTTTTGGTGAATTTTGAAGACATCAAATTTTTTTGATGGCGAATTTTGAAGACATTGAATTTTTAACTGGTTTTTAGAATTTTGATGAGCTAAATTCAGGCATAAAAAATTCACATACGTAATTTTGATACAAAAAAATTCAAAGTAAGAAATTCAGCAGCTTTTAAAATTCAGAATCTGATGAGTCTGATTTGCTTCCATATTTTTTGCACTAAAACAAAGGAAACATTAGGAGTTGTGGTTATTTATAGGTTATTCTGCTGTGATTTTACTGGTCTGGATCACTGGAGATCAAACTGGGCTGAATGTGGACCTGAACTAAGATGAATTGGACTCTCCTGCTATCGTTTCCTACTGGCGGCGGTGGCTCTGTCAGACTGTTTACCCAGGGTTTGACAGTTAAAAGATTTTCCCCTTCAAAGGAGGCGGTGTACGGATCCTCAGCCCTATAGAAATGCATGTTTGCTCTGTGCTTAAGGTTAAGATTACAGAGAGACTGCGAGGCTGCAATAAAGCGAGCTGTGGATGAGCTGAAGTCACGCTATGATAATATTGTGTGGCGTCTGCACAGAGCAGACAGTGTTTCCACGCCTCCTCTGAGGAACAATCGGCACACTGTGATGTGCAGAGAGCTGCAGTCATAATGGCAATTATGTCTCCTCCCGGCCAGATCAGCAGCTTTTTCATGGTGAGAACCAAAGAGGCAGACAGAGAGGAAGAAGAACAGGAGGGGAAAGACGGAGCTGACCAGCTGCAGTGTGGAGGGAAACAAAGAAATGTCTGCACATTTACATATTTATGTCACATTTGGAGTTCATTTGTGTGTAATTTCTGAGTCTATCCTGATAATAATATTAGCCACCACATTCCACATAATAGAGGACTACTGATAGGATATGTAGGGCAACTTTAACTAATATAGAGCAACTTGTGTACACCACTGCATGTATGCTACTGTTCAAAAGTTTGGGGTCACTTAGAAATGTCCCTATTTTTGAAAGAAAAGCAGTTTAAAAAAAAGTAAGATAACATAAAATGAATGATAAATCCAGTGTAGACATTGTTAATGTGGTAAATGACTATTCTAGCTGGAAACAACTGATTTTTAATGGAATATCTGCAAAGGGGAGCAGATTTTTAGGACATATTTTCCTACTTATGTTTGTATTTTAAGAGCATTTTTCTACACTTGCATTATGATTATTTAAAATTAGTATATATTATTTCTGCTGCTTTTATTTTCCTAGCAAAATGTAGATTTTTTTTGCTTTTCTATTTATGTTTATATTTTTAGGACATATTTTTCTACTATGTTTATTTGTTTGGACATATTTTTCTGTGTATTTTTAGGACATTTTTCTGCTTACGTTTATATTTTGAGGACATTTTTCTACACTTATATTGTTATTTATAATTATTATATATTATTTCTGCTGCTTTTATTGTCCTAGCACAATGTATATTTTTGTATTTTTTTGCTTTTCTATTTATGTTTCTATTTTTGGACATATTTTTCCACTTATGTTAATATTTTTAGGAAATATTATTCTACACTAATGTCGTTATCATCATCATCATCATCATCATCATCATCATCATTATTATTATTCTTATTCTTATTCTTATTCTTCTTATTATTATTATTTTGTTTATTTTTATTTTTTTACTCATGGTAATATTTTTAGGACATTTTATTACACTTACATTATTATTATTATTATTATTTATTATTAGATTTTTATTTTTATTATTAGATTTTTCTACTTTATTTTTCTATTATTATTATTATTATTATTATTATTATTATTATTATTATTGTTGTTATTATTATTATTATTATTATTATTATTATTATTATTATTATTATTATTATTATTATTATTATTATTATTATTTCTAAGAATTTGAATGGGAGCAGCTCAGCAATTTCCGTTTATAGATCAATAAATTATTAAGAAAGATGAATGTTTAGAGCGCCTCTTTTACTTTCTTTTTCACTATCATCTGTCTGATGAAGCCCAGAAAAGGAGCTAAATGAATGTATTTAAGACTAATTATTAAAGTATAATTAACATTATAAAACACATTAGTGTGTCTTCTGGAACCGAACCCACGCCCTCTTCTCACTCTCTCTCCCCGCCGCAGCGTCCCCGCCGCTTATCTCCACCCTTATTTACCTGTTGTGTTGCCATGGCAACCCCCCACCTGCGGCGGCAGGTGAGCGAGTGCAAGTGCGTGGGCGGATAGAAAAAAAGAAAAAAGACGCCATGTACTCGGTGAGGAGGGGCCGGAAAGATAAACGGAGACACCGGAGGAAACGTTCCGGCGGTAGAGACGCTTCGGAGGAACCGGAGCGGCGTCGCTTCTCAGAAACGGGAACTGGTCTGTCGAACCGCCGCCTCCTGTGACGCAGCCGCTCTGTGATGACGGTCATGTGCCCCCGTTGCCATGGCGACCTGCCGGCAGAGGACAAACATCTGGGCGGCTGCCGTGTCACGGCGAAAACCGCGTTATCATGCGTCGCCATGGAGACGGATAAACGAGCAGACCGCGTTGACAGGATTCAGTGGAACATTAAACCTTTTCTAGATAAGAAAAGCACACTGTAAAAAAAACTAACATTTATTAATAGGTTTAAAAATATATTTATGAAAAAATTATAGATAATATTTAATAAAATCACAGAATGAAAGGCTTATTTTTCCTTTTCACTGAATTTACTGTATTTAAGTCGACAAAAAAATTATTTTTTTATTTTCTGTCATTCAAAGAGAAACTGTATTTTAAGGCTAGATATTTTACAGCTAATTTTATTCAGAATTTTTAAAATCACAGGATAAAATTATCAATTTACAAATTAGCCTTAAAAAATCTAATCAAAATCTGAGCTTTTATAACCAGTAATTAGTTCTTTTACAGCACTGGACTCTAAAATTACACCATTTTACTGTATTTATTAATATTATTATTCTTTATTTTAGAATTATTTGCTGTTATTGAAAAGAATAATTAGGTATTTCAAGGAAAATAATAAAAATAACTTATAAAATCACACAAAAAACGTAAATTACCGTTAAAAAACAGTCCAATACTGTAAATCATGTCTTCATCAAAAATCAGTATTTTTAAATAAATGTTATTCATTAAATAATTATTATTTTTCAGCATTTGACTGTAAAATTCCACCATTTTTACTGTATGTGGATAAGAAATAAAAAAATATATTTTACAGATACTTGCTGTTATTAGAAAGATAAATTATGTAGATTAGGATTAATCATTTTTCCAAACAGTTATTTCCCCCATTTTGTTTAATTACAGATCAAATATACATACACAGAATTTATTTTATTTTATCTATTTTTAATTTTTTATATTAATTAATTTATTTCTTTAATCAGTTTTTCTATACCTGAAACAGCTAAAAAAAAAAATAATCTAGACTTCCACTAACCTTTCTTTTAAATTTTTCTTTTTACATATTTTTTCTGGCATCCTTGCATCCAGATTTTCATCTTTTATTATTTTATTTCTATTTTTATTATACGGAATTTAATTTTCGTTTTTATATATGATTTTATTTTACAGTGTCGAAGACTCAGGTCTCAAAATAGCAAGAAAGTTGATCTAGAAAGCATCTTTTCACTCACAATGGTTATTTAAAGCTTGTTTTACAGGCAACAATAAAGAAAGAACTGAACCAAAATATGTAAAAGATAGAAAATAAATTAATTAAACTGAATATATTAAAACAGTACAGACATGTTCATAAAGTGCACACTTTATTGACAGAAAAACACAAACATAATTTATAAAATAAGACAGATAGCAGCGGTTATGTTTCTTTCGACCCCAAAATGAAGAATTAGTTCCAGCTTTCATGCGGTTGTTTAGCTTTAGATCCTCGTCAGTGATCATCGTTCTGCTTCTCTGAAATAAATGATGACTTTAGATTATCATCGTTCATGCATTAATGTGCAGTTTATCATCGGTTTGAATTATTTATTTCCTGTCACATTTAGCCACATTTCCACACGTTCCAATCTCAAAATGGTTACAGATCATTTTAAAGTTAAAATTAATACAAAAACCTCAGATTTCTCAGAAAACTGAAAAAAAAAAACCCAAAACAACTAAAAGTCAACTTCAGTTAAAAAATGCACAAAAACAAACTTGGAAAATTGACTTTACATGTAAACAGGCTGTGTTATAGTTTTATTTCTGATATTTTTCGCCTGTACTTGCAGGTTTCATGAACTTTTACTTTCTTGGCAACTCAGTATTTTAATGAATTTTAGAATAAAATATGTGGATTAAAGATAGTTGAAAACAAAAACAAACATGGACCAGTTAAAATTCACCAAATACAACCTGGACTTTGTCTGGTAAACACACTTTGATGCACAGAAAGTCGCATTTTATAGCTTCTCTTTAGATTAAATGATAGTTTATTATGTGCAGAATGTCTTCATGGCAGTAAAACTATCAGATTTTATAGAGAAGAGGTGAATTTGGTGACAATGTGGTTCAAAAAATGACAACATTTTTCTATTTGTGTTCATATTTTTAGGACATTTTTTATTTATATTTATGTTTTTAGCTCATATTTTTATGTTAATTATTTTTTGGACATTTTCCTGCTTATATTTGTATTTTTTGGAAATATTTTTCTATGTATGTTTATGTTTTTAGGACAGATTTTTCTACTTCTATTTATTTTTTTAGGACAGATTTTTATGTTTAGATTTTTTAGGACATATTTTTCTCCTTAGAAAAAGCTTTTCACTTGTAACTCTGATTTTATTTCTTACAGGGTTAAATAAGTCTGTGAAAAATAAACATGCATTCAAAATGAGGCAAATTTAAACCTGTCTGATCTATAGTACATATATATTATCTTCTTTTGTCTCCTGCTTGACATATTTTATTGCGAGTTTGGCTTTGAATCCTCTTTTCCTGCCAGCTAGCACCACAACGCTGTGTTTTCATTCTTTTTTTTTTATTAGCACCACCATGAAACCGAAAGCTCGTTACGTCTGTCGGTTTTCTTGACGTTCTTCTTTGTAGTCTACAGAACGGCTCAAAGACTTTCAGCCACGTAAATGTGTGGAAATGTCTTCTCACATAGGAAGTAAAAGGTTAACGTTGTGTAACTGTACAGAAATCTGATTTAAGCTGCAGAACTTCCTAAATGACCCAACAACTCAGTTTCCCACCTGCAGACTTTAACTTAGGTAAAAATGAAAGTGAAGAAATCTCCTTTTGTAATTTTCAACCTGCAGCTTTTTTCTCACCCGTCTGTGGCGTCTTTTATTTCCTGTTTCTAACCTCAACAGATCAGCAGACAAACAAGGTGATGGAGGGAACAAAGAGGTAAAGGGTGAACACTGCATTTGTGAGATTTATGACACGATAATGAGTTCTTTTGCAGAGTTATGTGACGATAGGCGTTGGTTTGTCCGTCTGTTTGTCTGTTAGCATCATTACTCAAAAACAGAGACAGCTATAACCACAATTTTTGCATTTATGACATCCTGAAAACACGTACACGCATTCAAATGTTAGGGTCACTTAGAAATATACTTACTTTTGAAAGAAAAGCAGTTTTTTTAAATGAAGATAACATTAAATGAATGATAAATCCAGTGTAGACATTGTTAATGTGGTAAATGACTATTCTAGCTGGAAACAGCTGATTTTTAATGGAATATCTCCATAGAGGTACAGAGGAACATTTCCAGCAACCATCACTCCTGTGTTCTAATGCTACATTGTGTTAGCTAATGGTGTTGAAAGGCTCATTGATGATTAGAAAACCCTTGTGCAGTTATGTTAGCACATGGATAAAAGTGGGAGTTTTGACCCCAACCTTTTGAATGGTGTTGTAGATTAAATGTTAAATTCACTTCTGCTGTGCTGATAATGAAAAAATGCTGTAATATTATAATATAATATAATATATATGTAATATGTCATATATTATATAATAGGTCACACAAACTTAATTTTGTATGGTATTTACGTGTACATTTTCAAGTAAAATTAAATATTTTTTTAAAGATTAAAACTTTTTTTTCACTGTAAAATCAACAGTATCAATACATTTCTTTTCCGTAATTTTACGATAGTGTTCTGGTGACCACAGCTGCAGGAATTTTACAGTATAAATGACTGTGTTTTTACTCCGCCAAGGAACACAGCAGAGTTATGTGATGATCGGTGTTGGTTTGTCTGTCTGAATATGGATGAAATTTTCAGGGAAGGTCAGAAATGACACAAGGACCAAGTGATTAGATTTTGGCAGTGATGCAGCTTATAGTCTGGATCCACAGATTTGTTAAAGATTTCTGGATCATTCCGAGATAGCAGCACAGCATCACTGTAACCATGACAACAAGTGAACACTACGTCAGCTGCCTGCTGATGATCACATGATTGTGATCCTACTACAAATCCACCACTGAGGACTTATCAGGACTTATCTGTCGGAAATGATACAAGGAACAATTGATTAAATTGTGGGGGTGTTTCTGAGTCCCATCAATTCCCGCCACCCGCTACATATTTAGGTCATGTGATTCAGTATCCGTACATAACGTGCACATGCATAACACACGCCTGTGCTCAGCACAAGGTCATTTAGTTTGTGGGTACATCTATATTAAATGGACACGTTCTACAGTGCCGTGATTTCTGATCATCAATAACTAATAAAAAAATGATGCATTTAAAAAAATATGATGCATTTCTGACAATGCCATATGTTGGAATGAGCAGCCTTGGAGGAGGACTGTGCTCTCTGAGTGCTTTTCTTTTCTAGAGGTGAAGCAATGATGGGACACAACACAGGACACAGATGCTGATTTTTCTGAGAGCAATGCAATTTTTAATTCATTGAACCACATTTAACAGAAGATGCTGAATTTATACATGAAGCTGCAGCAGCTCGGCAACAACACAAAAACACTGAATTTATTGCAACAAGATGTTCATGTTTTTTACATTTATTCATTGCTTGGTTTGTGAACGATGTAGATTTAAAGTGCAGGAAAAAAGCATCTTAATAATACTGTCATTATGTGAAAGTGTGTGTTTGTGTGGAAATGAGAGCAGTCCCCTGTTCCTGCTGAACTGAGCCAGCCGACGTCACACACTGATTATCAGCACAGCAGGCACAGGAGACCGACCCAGCAGGGGCTGAGGACAGAGGCCACTACACAAACACACAGACACACAAACACACAGACAAACACACAGACACACACACAGACATAGCAGACACAAACACACAGACACACAGACATATGGACAGACATACAGCAGACACACAAACACAAACACACTGCCATGCTTCATGCAGAAAACCAACAGCTGGAGGTGCAAACAAAATATTTCTTTCCTTGAAGACGACCCATCGGTCGCCCTACAGGAGCAGCAGCAGCCTCCAGCACTAATGAGACAGCTGACATTTACCGCACTAAAGCTAATTCAGCAGATTAGCAGCTATGATATACCTGCATCCCATAAAAAAAAACCTCACATGCTTTCAGGTGATCAGGTGAGAGGTCAAGCTCAGTCGGTCCATAAAAACCAAGTCCGGAACAGCCTGATGTAATATTTGTATCTGACACTTTCTTTTATATTTTTTATATATTTCACTCTTTCTTCTTGCTACTCTAACAGCAGAATTTTCCCCCGGGCATCACATAAAGTGTTTCTATTCTATTCCGGTCACAAATTACCGACATTAGAGCACTTTCTGACACGCAGTTTTCACGTCAGCTGGGTTTCCGTTCAAGTTCAGCACAAAATTGCCAAATTTCCATCTGCTACAGTTATGTGAATCAAAAAAAAGAAATAAATGATGGCACTAATTTTCCACTCAGAAAGAAGGATCATCTATAAAATCTGCATTTCTGCTTGCCTCATTTATTAAAGAAGGTCCTCACTGATAAAAATAGATGCTTACAAATGCACTTTATATTGAGAAAGCTTCAAATTTGGGATCTCAAGCATTAAAGAACATTGTCAGTGGTTAAAAAAGGTGCCTACAAATGCAATTAACATTAAGAAAGTTTCATATTTTGGGGGGTCTCGTATTAAAGAGGGTCCTTGGTGATTAAAAAAAATGTCAAAAATGCAGTTTATATAAGAACCTTTCATATTTTAGGGTGTTATGCATTAAAGAAGGTCCTCTGTGAATAAAACAGGTGCCTACAAAAGCAATTTATATTAAGAATATTTGTGTTTTAGGGTCTTATGCTTTACAGAAGGTTCTCAGTGATTGAAAAAGGTGCTTAAAAATGCATTTTATATCGAGAAAGTAAAAATTTTGGAGTCGCGTACTAAAAAACATACTCAGTGGTTAAAAAATGTGCCTAAAAATGCAATTTATATTGAGAAAGTTTCAATTTGGGGGGGTTTCATGTATTAAGAAGGTCCGTATTTAGAAAACAGGCACTTTAAAAAGCACTTTATATTGAGTAGGTTTCATATTTTGGGGTCATACACATTAAAGAAGGTTCTAACTGATTAAAAAAGGTGCCTGCAAATGCATTTTATATTGGGAAAGTTTCGTATTTTGGGTTCTTATGCATTAAACAAGGTTCTCACTGATTAAAACAAGTGCTTTAAAAAGACCTTTATATTGAGTAGGTTTCATATTTTGGGGTATTATGAATTAAAGGATGTCCGCAGTGGTTAAAAAAGGTGCCTAAAAATGCAGTTTATACAGGAATGCTTTATATTTTACAGTCTTGTGCATGAAAAAAGGTCCTCAGTGATTAAAAAAGGTATCTACAGATGCAATTTATATTGATAATGCTTCATATTGTGGGCTCTCATGTATTAAAGAAGGTCCTCACTTATAAAACGGGTGCTTTAAAAAGCACTTTATATTACTAGGTTTCATATTTTGGGGTCTCGTAATAAGAACATCCTAACTGATTAAAAAAGGTGCCTACAAATACACTTTATGCTGAAAAAGTTTCATATTCTGGGGACTTGTGTATTAAAAGAGGCGACACACTTACAAATGCAATTTATATTGAGAAAGTTTCATATTTTGGTGTCTCGTGCATCACTCATAAAAATAAATGCTTATAAATGCATCGCATATAAGGATGTTTCCTGTTTTAGGGTCTTATGCATTTAAAAAGGTACTTATAGAAGCATTTTATGGTGAGAAAGTTTCATATTTTGGGCTCTCATGTATTGAATGAGGCCATGAACTTACAAATGCATTTTATTTCGTGCGTGTTTCATATTTTGGGGGTTTTTGAGGATGTGACTCGTACACAGGAAGCAGTGGTGCAGCTTGTCGTGGTCATCTGAAGTCTGGTGATGATGTTGGGGAGGTGGTTTTGACGCAGTGCGGCCCCTCCCTGACCTTTACTGCCCCCCCGCAGGCTGCAGCCCTGTGGCGGCAGAACTTAACCACTGTGAACATGGAACACACTCACTGTTCACATGTGGGTTAAGTCCTGCTGCCGCACAGCCGGGTTCAGAGCGAGCATCTGGTGGAGACAGTTTGTGTGTGGATACGCAAATGAGACGTCTGAGTGAGCAGACTGGTGAGAAATAATGCCGCTTTCTTTCGTGTCAGCCATTGGAAATCCCTGGCAATGTGATTCAGTCCTGTAGTCTCAAAAATCACTCTGCCAGGAATTCCCCTGGCCGACAGAGAAGCTTCAGAGACCCGGCTGACACTCGGACCTCCACCTCACGCCGTCCTCACATCTGTACCGTTTGCTTGTTTGTGCTGAACACGCTCGCCTCTTGTCAGCTCCCAGACTTCCCGTGGCCTCTTATAAAAATAGCTTTTCAATGACAGAATGGAGAATTGGGTTAGGAGGAAGTGGCCAGTCGAGTGGCACTCCCTTTAAAGACGTTTGACCTGCTCTGTTCTGCCTCTTTATCTGTGCCCCTTGTGTGGAAAAAAAATAAATTAAAAAAAGACCTGAGAGCACCGGGCTGTGTTTCCTCTCGCTGCTAAATCTCCAAAGAAACTGTGAGGAGTTCTCATGTTGTGTAAACATACTGTATTTCTTACTGCCACAAGCTTACAAATGCAATTTAGATTGAGAAAGTTCCATATTTTGGAGTTTCAGGTACTAAAGAAGGTCTTCCCTCATAAAAACAGATGCTTACAAATGCACTTTATATGAGAATGCTTCGTGTTTTAGGGTCTTATGCACTAAAGAGCATCCTAACTGATTAAAAAAGGTGCTTACAAACACTATTTATATCGAGAAAATTACATTTTTTGGCATCTCATGTATGAAAAAACGTCCTGTGGTTTATAAAGTTGTCTAAAAATGTACTTCATATAAGAATGTTTTGTGTTTTAGGGTCTTGTGCATTAAAAAGGTGCCTACAAATACACTTTATATTGAATTTTTTTTATTTTGAGGTCTTATGCATCAAAGAAGGTCCTCAGTGGTTAAAAAAACCTGACTAAATATCAAACTTACATAAGAATGTTTCATGTTTTATGGTCTTATGCATTAAAAAACGTCCTCACTGATTGAAAAAGGTTCCTACAAAAGCATTTTATATTGAATAAATTTCATATGTTGGGGTCTCATGTATTAAAGGAGGTTCTAACTGATAAAACAGATGCTTACAAATGCAATTTATATTAGGAAAGTTTCATATTTTGAGGTTATATGTATTAAAGAACGTCCTCAGTGGTTAAAAAAAGGTGCCTAAAAATGCCCTTTATATAAGAATATTTCATGTTTTAGGGTCTTGTGCATGAAAAAAGGTCCCCGGTGAATAAAAAAGATGCCTACAAATGCATTTTATATTGAGAAATTTTCATATTTTGGGGTCTTATGCATTAAAGAACGTCCTCCCTGATTAAAAAAGATGCCTAAAAATGCACTTTATATAAGAAGGCTTTAAAAAAAAAAAAAAAAAGACCTGAGAGCACTAGGCTGTGTTTCCTCTCGCTTCTAAGTCTCTCAAGAAACTGTGAAGAGTTCTCATGTTGTGTAAACATACTGTAAAATCCAACATATACGTCCAAATTCCTCCTTGTTGGACTTCACTTGTCTGGATGGGACACATTTAGATAACTGAATGAGCTTCGGAAGGCTACTTTGACGTCCTCTCCTTGAGTTGTTTTTATATTTAGCTGCATGAATATTCCGCCGTGTACAAGGTATGAGTCAGTGGGACGCTTTTGGGGAACTCCAGACTCTAAATAAGTGTTCTCCGGCTGCCTGTTGTCACCGTGGGCCTGCTGGAGATCAGTGCCAGGGACAAGGTGAACTCAGGCGCTATCGCCAACGCTGCATCATTGTTGTCACAAACCACTGCAGTTTGGAAAGAGCTTCCGAAAAAAAGCACAAAAACCTCTAAAAACTCAGCTGTGAAAAACACAGAAAATGTAAAAAACGTGCAGTTTTCTCCAGGCCAATGTTCTCTCTCTCCATCTGTGGTCCAATCAACTGATGACACCGAATTAGAACCGCCTCAGAACACGTGATTTTAGCGCTACTGGGAGGAAAACATGGTCCTTTTTTTCTTTTTTTTGTTACATTCTGCTACAGATCAAAAGCATTTCTGAAGCCTCGGCTAGATTTGTGTAATTTAAAAATATCTACATAAAGTTTGCACGTACACCACTGTTCAAAAGTCTGGGATCACCGGGACAATTTCATGTTTTCCATGAAAACTCTCACTTTTATCCATGTGCTAACATAACTGCACAAGGGTTTTCTAATCATCAATGAGCCTTTCAACACCATTAGCTAACACAATGTAGCATTAGAACACAGGAGTGATGGTTGCTGGAAATGTTCCTCTGTACCCCTATGGAGATATTCCATTAAAAATCAGCTGTTTCCAGCTACAATAGTCATTTACCACATTAACAATGTCTACACTGGATTTATCATTCATTTTATGTTATCTTCATTGAAAAAACTGCTTTTCTTTCAACAATAAGGACATTTCTGAGTGACCCTAAACATTTGAACGGTGGTATTTTTTTCCTGGATTTTAGCTGTAATCTTCTTGAATTCCGCTTGTCACTCTGTCTCTACACAGTCACAACAAGATGCTTCAAGAAGCAAAAAAAAAAAAAAAGGTCATTTAAGGTCTGCAGCAGCCATCAAAGACATCACGCTAACTCCCCTTTAGCTCCTCTCCCCCATCAACCTAAAACCCTCGATCCCGCCACCCTTTCATCTGGCACTGGCTCATCTTGTGTGTTATTTTCTCTGCCTTTTCATCTTTTCCATCGGTTTCTCTCTTCCCCTTCGCGTTCCCCCAGTCGAACCCACAGCCGTTAATGTCTATGAGCTCATTCCTTCCCTTCCCCTGTAATGACGGCATTCTGGTTGACACAGGCCGTCCAATACCTCACCTCAAACACTCGCCGCTGTGAGGATCTCAACACATCTCCCTGCTTTTTTTTCTGTTGCATTTGGCCTGTTTTTACTTTGACTGAGGAGACAGGCGATCCTGTTGTTACGCTCTCCTCAAATTGGATGTTTATTATGGTTAGAAATAATCATACGGTTCTGGCATGCAGGCTTATTGGTTGCTCACGACTGTGCCAACATGTTGCATCCTGACGAGGCGTAGAGTCGGAAAATTAGTATCACCGAGCGCCGATCGCCAGCAGATGTACTCAGAATGTTTTCAGGGAGCGTCTTCATGAGCCCCGGCCTTGTGTGCGGGTTGTTAAATGGTGTACAGTGTACACTATGTGTGTGTTCTGCTGTGTATACGTTCATGCACATGGAGGTCCATGTGTGGACGTGGCCACTGGCTGCTTTCTCTCCCCTTCAGCTGGAGTTCAGAATTGACATTGCCGTTTATACAAGGGCACACAGTTAAGTGGAAAAGCCTCTGTTGAGACAGCTGGATCTCAAGCCCTTGTTGTTTCAACACATATCTTCTCTCTCCCTATGCCCTTGTGTGCTCACACACACACACACACACACACACACACACACACACACACACACACACACACACACACACACACACACACACACACACACACACACACACACACACACAGCAGTGCACACATGATCCACCTTCTCCACACACAATATGCTCACTATCAATAAACAGTTATGCCAGTGGGCTGCTGGGTGAACATGGCATGAACGTTAGCTGGGTTTTTCACCGTCTCATAAAACAGGAATAGTACAAATACATACCAAAGTGACATCATTCACACCTCTGGGCTGTGAACCGCCTCACTGGACGCTCCGCCGGCTGCCATTGTGCACTTCATTAAGAACTACACTACCGTTCAAAAGTAACTAATGCAGAGCAACTTTAACTAAAGTAGAGCAACTTTAATTCATATAGAGCAAGTTTAGCTAGTATAGAGCAATTATAATTTATCTACACTACCATTCACAAGTTTAGGGTCACTCAGAAATGTCCTTATTTTTGAAAGAAAAGCAGTTTTTTTCAATGAAGATAACATTAAATGAATCATAAATACAGTCTAGACATTGTTCTAGTGTAGGTCAACTTTAACTCATTTAGAGCAATTTTAAATAATATAGAGCAACTTTAACTGTTGGAAAGCAACTTTAACTAATTTTTGAACAGCTTAAACTAATGTAGAGCAACTTTAATTCATGTCCACTATCGTTCAAAAGTTTGGGTTCACTTAGAAATGTCCGTATTTTTTTAAAGAAAAGCAGTTTTTTTCAATAAAGATAACACTAAATGGATCAGAAGTACAGTCTCGACAGTTGAAAGGCTCACTGATGATTAGAAAACCCTTGTGCAGTTATGTTAGCACATGGATAAAAGTGGAAGTTTTAATGGAAAACATGGAATTGTCTGGATGACCCCAACCTTTTCAATGGTGGTGTACTATGTATTGAAGTGGAGTTATTTTGGTATCTTTCCACTGCATCACAGAATTTTACAGAAGGTGCAGTTTTTTTCCAGCCCGTGAGAAATCAGTGTGTTTAAAGTCTAATAATTCAAGACGCTGTGTCAACACTGGAGTTGAAGGGCCACAAATACGTCTGAATTCTCTACTGAAAGTGTAAATATGCCGGGTTTGCTTTTCGTAATTGCTGTCGTATCCATTACGCCTCTCTGTGTGGGCTCACAGTGGAATAAAACGTGGAAAAGTACACGAACACCTGAGTCCGAAAACACTGGGAGACGGGCGCCCGCCGCAATCACACCTGACACAGCAGAAAATGTGGATTTACTCAACAATTTAAACAGTCAAAACAGGATTCCCAATCATCAATCTGACCGTAAAGGCTAAAATAACAAACCTCTTGGAAAAATGCTTCTGAGATCTGTTCTAAACCTGCAGTGAAATTGCAAAACACCATCTGATCCTACACACCTTCTGCAGTTCCACACCTTGACCAAGTTGCCACACAACAGAGTGTGTGTGTGTGTGTGTGTGTGTGTGTGTGTGTGTGAGCAAGAATGCGTTTGTTTCGTGTTGTGTGTGAGGGCGTAATTACTGCCAAGGCCGTGACATTCAGTGACATTCAAATGAGAACTCGGGCTCTACTATGGGCCTTCTTCTGTTGCAGTTTTCCTGAATTAAAGGCGGCCGTTCATTGGCTGGCCTGGAATCAATGGAACGCGCCACATGTGGGACATTAGTCTGAGAATAAAAAGTATTTCCAGAGCGGATTCAGAAAAAAGAGAAAAGCTCAAAGTCTCTCTGGGCTGTAAAGCTAGCCTCAGCAGAGCGGAGCCCAGCCCAAGCCCATGGTCCACTCCCTGTAGCCCGATGCGTGTAACTCTATCCTCAGCCTGATTCACTGCCAAACACCCTCACCACCACCAGCCCTGTACTTAGTGTACAGCTGCCCCGCTGCCACCGAACCACACATGCACAAATGGATGCCGAAACCGTACGCACACACTTTTATTCCACTACGCCACGGTTTCCTGAGCCCAGGCCCAATCCTGCAGACTTCTGCTGGGCACACCCACCCACTCAACCAGCCACCAAAGCCAAGAGCTCTGGATCCCCACCTTCTCTCCTCCATCCATCCATCCATCCATCCATCCATCCCCAGTCACTGTAGAAGGCAAAATAACAACACCTCTGACCTCCGCCTTCTCTTTCCCATGTCCTTTGGTTTAAAGGTTATCAGTCGGATCCTGTTGGGTTAAATTAACTTGTCTTGCCCCTTCTCTGAGCCGAACCTCCTCCACCTCCAGTTTTCTGCCTTCAGCTGCCCAGATTGGTGTTGAGCAGGAAGGCAGAGACAGCCGGCCCTGATCTGTAGCTCTAACTGGGTTAGCTACAGTAGCCGCTGGATTCCCTTCCTTTCATGGAGGTTTGGGAGCTCGCAGACTTACAGGGCCTCTGAACAATGAGAGGAATGTTTGAGCGGCTCCGGCCTCGTTCAGCACTACCATTACGCCTCTCGGCTGCTTTTCTACGGCTTTTTATGACCTGTGTTTGCACTCTGAGCTGCCAGCGACACCCCACAGACTGACGGACGTGTAGACAGACAGATGACATACACACTGGAAGCAGACGGTTGCAAAAGAAAGCAGTCAAACAGGTAGAGGCCAAGTAATTACGCAGTAAATCACTCAGACGGGCGGTGATATAATCTCTGGATCAACAGGCAGGCAGAAAGACAGGCAGAAACGAAGCCATCCTGTTTAAAGGAACTATTTACATCTGACCTTTGTAATGGAGCCGGTCCACAGTGGCAGAGCTCACAACAGGCAATATTCCAACATCACAGTACATTAGAACAGCAGGCGGACTCTACTGGGCTCCTCTGTCCTGATCAACAGGTTGCAGAAAGTCTTCTCTGGGGAAGACTGGCGGTTCGAGATGTGAAAAAACAACAAAAAGTCAAAGAAAAGTGCACAGTTCTGCCGGGTCATGAAGTCATAAAACAGTAAAAAAAAAAAAGGCAAGAGTCATCTTCTGAGGAGAGGCGATGCTGCACCTACCTGACAACACTTTTTACTCCTTCTCTCAGTCTCACTTTCTTGACGCTCCTCAGTGTCACACTCTAAAGTTGAACTTCACACTCTGCCTCCCCTCTCTCCCCCACTGTCTCTCGGTGTCTCTCGCCCTTTTGTCTTCCGTGTCGGCCTGCCTCTCCTTCGGCTGTGCAGACAGGAGTGTGTGTGAACGCGAGTGTGTCTGGGAGCCAGACGGGGTGAGAGTAAGCGAGGGGGCGGGTCCAGCCCAGCGGAGGGGATTCCTTTATGACGATGTCAGAGGAGAGGAACCCTCCCCTTCTCTCCCCCGCCTCCCTCGGCTCCCTCCCTGTTGCTGCTGCTGCTGCTGCTGCTGCTGCTGCTGCTGCTGCTGCTGCTGCTGCTGCTGCTGCTGCTGCTGCTGCTGCTGGTAGAACACAGGAAAGGGGGCAGGGAGATAATTGGCCGCACAGCTGCTAATAAATGAGCAAAGGCTGTTTGAGTCAACAGCAGGCAGGAAGAGCATGAAGCTAAATGTGCAGAGGGACAAACACTGGGACGGTCTGAGAGGAAAGCTGCACAAAGTTTGTCCTGGAGAGTCTCTGTCTTTTGTTTGGATGCAGAACTTTTCCTGATAGTGACGTGACACAAAAGGAAGTTAAAAGTCATATAGGTTAAAGCATGTCTTTAAAACTGAGCTTAAAGATGTCAAATCACAACTGCACATCTTGCTTTGTATGAAATAATGAAATGCAACAAGTGAGAAAATGAGGCATAAACCATCCATCCATCATCTACACACTGCTTAATCCTCATTAGGGTCGGGGGGGTTGGAGTCTATCCCAGCTGACTGAGGGTGAAGGTTCACCTGGACAGGTAACAGTCTATCACAAGGCTACACATAGAGACAAACATTCACACCTACGGACAATTTAGAATCACCAATTAACCTCAGCATGTTTTTGGACTGTGGGAGGAAGCCGATGAAAACCCACACATGCACAGGGAGAACATGGAAACTCCATGCACAAAGATCCCGGGAAGACCGGGATGCGAACCGGGGATCTTCTAGTTGCAAGGAAATGGTGCTAACCACCGAACCACCGTGCAGCCCAGGCATAAACCAGTTTATTAAGTTGGTATGAAGTTGTCTTGTCTCTTGTTTTGGTGGAGATTCAAAGTGCTTCTACACTGAGATTGGAGAGAAGGATTACCAGTTCATTTCTAGTTAGAGACAGATCTTTGAATCAGCAGATGTGATGCTTAATGTGGGAACATAATAATAATAATAATAATAATAATAATAATAATAATAATAATAATAATAATAATAATAATAATAATAATAATAGTAATAAATAATCTAAAATGCATTAATAGTAGTGATGGTTTCAAGACTTCTTATGAAAGAAAATAGCAAAAATCATTGTTTTCGCAGCTTCAAATGTCAGTAAGGTGGTTGTTTTTGTGCAACCAGGAAGAAAATGTTGCACAATAACTGTTTATTAAGTGTTTTGTGAAGCTTTAAAGTGCTTTTTTGTATGCTGAGGGGTTCTTTAACTGAGATTCTAGTGAAGGTTTAGTGGTTCAAGTTCAAGTTACAACTTCAGCTCAGAAATAATAAGATCTTAAAAACAGCAGGTGAGACACTTAATGTGGTAACATCAATGTCTTTGTCACAGAAAGATAACATGTTTTTTCTGTTTTACATATAAAGAATATACATAATCAATAATGTTTAAATAGCAATTAGTAGCAATGGTAGTTTCAGGACTTCTTATGTGAAGAAAATAGCAAATACCATTGTTTTCACGACTTCAGATCTCATTAATCCATTTTTATTTGTGCAGCCAGGAAGAAAATGTGTCAAAAAACTAATTTATGAAGTTTTTGGTGAAGCTTTAAGATGGTTTTTCATGCTGAGAGAGGTTCTTTAACTGAGATTGGAGTGAAGGTTTAGCGGTTCAAGTTCAAGTTAGACACAGCTTCAGCTCAGATGTAATAATGAAAATGACAGAGATCTTTGAATTAATAGATGCGACACTACTGTGGTAACATAATAATAATAAATAATCAAAAATGCATTAAATGGTTGTGATGGTTTCAAGAAGAAAATAGCAAAAATCATTGTTTTTGCAGCTTTAGATCTCAGTAAGGTGGTTGTTTTTGTGCGTACATGTGAGGTGTTGGTGTCCACGCTTGGTTTGATCTGCACCTGTCAAACACTGGACCCCCCCCACCTCAACACACACCAACCCCCACCACTACCTCCACCTCAACACCCCCCACCCCCCTGGGCACAGGGACGGTAACTGGAGCTTCTGAGAGGGGCTATTAGGAGCTTTACAACTTCCCCTTCTTCCCCTGAAGCCTCTGGGTGTGTGAGTGTGAGTGGCAAAGTCCTGCACAGTCGACCGACCACGCCCCTGCAGACGTCACACATTCCACACACACACACACACACACACACACACACACACACACACACAGACACACACACACACACACACACACACACACACACACAGCGTGTCTCCTAGCAACGCACACACTCAAGCTTAGTGAAATGACTATGCCAGTAAGACACATGACCGCAACACGTCGTTTATCTTCAGATGGGATAATGTTTTGTTTATGGACCTCAGTTTCTATGTTGTCCTCACGGGGGGATTTACAACTTTGCATAACAGCCAAAGTTTAATGAATGCCTTCGCTTTCTGATTGACGGTTAGCAAAGGTTGCATGACAGAGCTGCAAAAAGCCTTATAAGATTCATCTTTTCCAACTCGTCTCACTCTACACGTGCGATGAATCATCTGAGTGTGATTCCGTCGTTGGATGAGCTGACAGAATATGAAGTTGAACACCTTTTCATCTCCTTTCTCTAAACCACAGTGCGTGCTGTGCATGCTGCCCTCTTACTTTGCCTTGCAGACATGCTAATTAGCATCGCCACATGCAACCCCAATACTGTAATGACTGAGATCTGAAACAGAGATGATCCACTTATCTCCAGAGTTGCTTACACAGCTTTCGGTTCAGGCCAATACCGGCTCTTTCACTCTGAAATATGAACTCAACGAAACTGACGTGAAACTGTAAAACTGATGCCATATCTTGCAACTTTTCCACCCATGCTGGTTTACTGAGGGCAAACTGTAATGTTCTGAATTTTTTTCCTGCTGGCAGTGAGGGTGGCGGTATTTGGAAAATGGAGCTGAAAGAGAGTTCTGCACTTCGTTTCCCCCTCAAGGCCGTAATCTAGACTTTATGTATCAGCACAATGAGACGTAAACATGTGTCTGTGTTTTACCTGATGTCTATTTAGTGGAGCATACTTTCACCTTCAGCTTCACTGTGGGCTGCAGAACTCCGTCAACGTTTGTGGTTGATTCTGTGGAGTCATGGTGGTGGTGTTGTGTCATCTTTGGTTATAGTAGTTAACTGAGAAATAGTCTCCACAACATGTTCTGCTGTTTGGTTAGAGGTCACACCAACTGTACGTGTACGTACACCACCGTTCAACTTTAACTAATATAGAGCAACTTTAATTCATGTACACCACTGTTCAACTTTAACTAATATAGAGCAACTTTAATTCATGTACACCACCGTTCAACTTTAACTAATATAGAGCAACTTTAATTCATGTACACCACCGTTCAAAAGTATAAGGTCACTTAGAAATGTCCTTATTTCTGAAAGAAAGACAGTTTTTTTCAATGTAGATAACATTAAATGAATGATAAATCCAGTGTAGACATTGTTAATGTGGTAAATGACTATTGTAGCTGGAAACAGCTGATTTTTAATGGAATATCTCCATAGAGGTACAGAGGAACATTTCCAGCAACCATCACTCCTGTGTTCTAATGCTACATTGTGTTAGCTAATGGTGTTGAAAGGCTCATTGATGATTAGAAAACCCTTGTGCAGTTATGTTAGCACATGGATAAAAGTGGGAGTTTTCATGGAAAATATGGAATTGTCTGGGTGACCCCAAACTTTTGAACAGTAGTTCAGATTTTTAATGTATTTTTACTGTATTTTTTACCATATTTTCACTGGAATTTTCCTATATTTTTATCATATTTTTACTGCATTTTTACCATATTTTTACTATATTTTTACTGTGTTTTTACTTATTTTTTTTCTATATTTTTACTGTGTTTTTAACTCTGCTTTTTTACTGTATTTTTTTAAACTATATTTTTACTATATTTTTCCAATATTTTTGCTGTCTTTTATATATTTTTACTGTAATTTTGCTATTTTTTTACTGTATTTTAAACTATATTTTACTGTATTTTTCCAATATTTTTGCTGTATTTTTTATATTTTTTCTATATTGTTACTATATTTTTACTGTATTTTACTATATTTTATTACCCTTCCATTCAAAAGTTACATTGTGTTAGCTAATGGTGTTGAAAGGCTCACTGATGATTAGAAAACCCTTGTGCAGTTATGTTAGCACATGAATAAAAGTGGGAGTTTTCATGGAAAACATGGAATTGTCTGGGTGACCCCAAACTTTTGAATGGTTGTGTAGATATGCAGACTATAGATTCTCTACAGTCTACTAGCCTGAACTTTACTAAGGATCTATAGGTCTACTAGCGTATATACATATTTAAAACATGTTTTCAGTGTTTTCTGACACTACATGTGCATTTTTGTTCACATTTTCCGTGCATACAAGTCTGTAAATATGTGTTTTCATGTGACGGATGTACTGTATGCGTGTCTCGGTTGGTCACAGGGGACATTCGGCTCAGTGACCATCTTCGTCAGTGAGTCAGATGACAGTAAGTGGCTCTAATCTGGGCCACAGGGTCTGGGAAAAAAAAATAAAAAATCAACTTCCATTTGGTTGTCATGGTGAGTCAGATCCAATTATGCAACAAGCAGTGGAAAATGGTTTTGGAGAGGGAAGGAAATTCAGGGAGACTGAGAGAAAGAGCTGCTAGCGGTGCCAGCTGATCTGAAAGGTATCAGCGTTACCCTTATTTAACCAGACATGCCGGCTGAGAGAACATTCCAGTTTACCAGCAACAGTTTCTCACATTCTCCTGTGGAGGTTTGATAGTGTTCTTCTGCTCTCAGTCGCCCAAAGGTACCTTGACAAAAACAACCTGTGCACACTTTCTCTGCATTTTTTACAGCCAGTCTTTGGAATTAAAACAATCCAGCCTCCCTTCACCACATGCAGATAATACCTGCCTGATCAGTTTTTCCCATATATAAGCCATGCAAGACTTTCTGTCCACTGGGTAAAGATAGTTTTTGGACTTTTAACATTCTAGATTTGGTCATTTTTGCATTTTTGAGCCTCGCAAGGATGGATGGGGATGTCATTTTGTCCACTAAAAACAAAAATCAGCAACAGAATATGTCATTTTTGACAGAAGACGATAAGTCTACTGACTTTCCATACAGTCACAGCAGCTCAAAGTGTCAATTTTGTTGATTTTTTTTGGTTTATGAGCAAACACCCTACCTGTAAAACTTTCCCCGGCTTGGTTTTTAGTGTTTAGTAGACTGCAGGTTCAAGCTTGCTACTGGCAATGCATTTCTCACAACTTTCTCCTTCACTTTTGCTATCTACATAAGCTACACAAGCTAGCAATGTGCCACACTGAAAATTTCAAGTGTGCAGAAGATTTGGATAATGACAACCCTGTTATTTAGTTTTTGTTGCTGAATTAACCATTTTATTGACAGCAGTCGCTCTTCTGTGAACAAATGTTCCA
This sequence comes from Amphiprion ocellaris, assembly GCF_022539595.1. NCBI lineage: Eukaryota > Metazoa > Chordata > Actinopteri > Pomacentridae > Amphiprion > Amphiprion ocellaris. Next base: position 31,130,804 of record NC_072784.1, read on the forward strand.
CCAAAACAGTCAGTGGAGACTATTGATGCATCATTAATTTAACTTCATTCAATATGATTCTAACTGCATTTTAACAATTCTGTGTACAAAACATCTGCACAGTTGATCAAAGCCCCACTGTGCTTTAGAGACCATAAAAGTCTAAAGAAGAGCAGGATACCGTCTTTAAAGATGCACCCGTTCCCTCATGAAAGCTTTTGGTCGACAAAGCGACTCCACATTTTGGGAGCTTTTTCTAGGTGAGGTGGTTTTAAATATGGATGTTTTCGTGTAGCTGAATGAAATAAGTTGACATCCCACTCGGGGGATCTCCAGCAGTATTGGTATTGTTGCTAGGGATGACAGAACCAGCTTCCTAATCAACCTGTCAACTCTTCATCCCTCTCATTATCCTCATCTCCACCCTGAATTAGCACCCTCAGGCATTTTCCTCTCATTCCTGGCCTCCATTTTTTTCCTCCATCCACCCCTTGACCCAGTCCTGGGACATTTGAGGTCATAACTTTTCTACACCTCATCCATGCTGGACCCAGTCCCTGGAAACTGGTCCAGAACTCAGTCATAAAGTCCACGAAAAGACCAGCGACGTCTAAGCCGAAGCTCAGAGCAGCCGAATGGATCCACTTGACTTTGACTGGTCTGGCCTTATTTTTTCTTTCCTCTCTCTCTCTCTCACTCCCTCTCTCCTACCTCTCTGGTATTTATGTGTTGGCAGTTGCCGTGGAGACAGGACACACAAACACTGTGGCGGTAGACAGGAAGTGCTGTGGAACCACAATGGCGTCACTGCGGCTCTGCACTCGCTCTGCTCTCTCTCTCCTCCAGCCAGCGTGCATGCTATTATCCTTAGCAAGCTATCCGGAGACCACACCGCCTTTTCTCTCTCTCTCATCTCTCTCATTATTATTAGCATTGCTTTTTCAGCTGTCGGCCCGTCTCTCTCTCTCTCTCTTCGACTTTATACCACATTAGCTGCTTCGGTGTTTGGAAAATCGCTGTCTGATTTGTGGTGTCTGGAATGCCTGGTGTCGGTGGATGTGCTGAAAAGCAGCCGGGCATCGACCCGTTTTCAGTATTTTCGACCTGTCTGCAGGGCGTTCACTGTCGAGAAACTACTCCCCTGCTTCAAAACTGGGTCAGGAAAGTGTGTGTTGTGGAGTTTGCATGAAGCCGAAGGGTGAAAAATATCAGCGTTGGACTTGTATATGTAGAAATATGCATGAGGCCGCATGCTGTATTCTGTAGAGGCAGATAGAGTGAAGGGCAGCGCCACAGAGGGAGAATAGAAGGAATGTGTGTGGTCCTATTGCACACTCTTACATCAGACACACTGGAGTGTACAGTGCACATCCCTCCTGTTCTCCCTCTGTCTTTTTTACACATCCCGGCTCTAAATATACTCCTCTGGAAAAACCCCTTGAGAAGATACCGCCCTCTTCCACTCACCATGCTAAAAATATCCTGCCAAGACCACCTTTGCACCCCTCACCCCCCGCCACCGTCTTTGGTTTTCTTTCAGCCCTCGCTCCCCTCGTTTGACTGCAGCCCCCACTCACTTGTTCACTTGTTGAACTCAACACCAGTTCATTATCTTCAGCTATTTGCTTTTTTTAACCTCCGACTGCTTTAACTCTGCTTTCTGCTCCCACCTACTCCTCCTATCAAGCCCCTTTGGAGAGGTGCCTTCAAAAAATATCCCCCATCTGTTCATCCATTCGTCCGTCCATCCATCCATCCATCCAGCTGTCTGTCCGTCCATCCATACATCATCCGTCTGTCCATCCATCCATCCATCCGTCCGTCCGTCTGTCCGTTGTCCATCCATCCATCCATCCATCCATCCATCCATCCATCCATCCATCCATCCATCCATCATCCGTCTGTCCATCCATCCATCCATCCATCCATCCTTCATCCGTCCGTCCATCCATCTGGTCATCGGAGGCCTGACCTGTGTTGAAACTCGGCAAACAGATGAATTCTCAGGAAACACAAACAGTGAAGAAGAAGCGGAGGTGGATTTTCTTCAAGTGAGCTCATCACATGGGAATGAGCGAGAGTGCAAAGAGGACACATTAAAAGCAGATATGCTTAAGATATTAGCAGTTTCTATCCATCATCCTTGTTTGTCAGTAAGGGGAAGGTTAAAAGAGTGGTTCAGAACTGGAAGGAAATACTGCCAAGTAAGAGAAACAAACTAATAAATGTGCTGTTTCTAGAATTTATATGCTTTTAAATCAGTACGATGCACTTAATCACATATACTTTTTTTTATACAGCATCACTTTGAACAGTTTCCATTTTGTATTTTCACTTTTTTTTTAACAAGCTCTGTGTCAAGGCTGTTTAATTTAAATAGTTCAATATTACCAGGTGTAAATCTGCATAGCAAATAAGCTGTGCTAAACTACTGCTACTACTACTACTAACTATCTCCTACTCAATTTGAGCATCTTTTTATGGAGAAAATGAGCAGCTAATTAGCATTTCAGTATATATTTGAACTTTTCTTAAACTGTGAAACCACCTCAGTGGGATTTTTTCCATTTCTGAGTAGAAGTTTTTTCTAGGGCTGGGACTTAAACGCGTTAATTTCGATTAATTAATTGCAGCCAAAATAACGCGTTAAATAAATTAACACATTTAATTGCACCTTTCTCAGTTCCCTAATTTCTGGAACACCGGTAGCACTGATGAACACTCCAGCCCAGTAGGTGGGGGTAATGAACCTAAAGTCTGTTTGTAGCCGTGAAAAATATCCACAGGACACACTGAGTGACATAAGAAAGTTTGGTGAACAGTGAAGGAAGACGAGATTGAGCTTGTTGGGCAGAAAGTTTTCTTGTAAAAATCTTCCTGATGGCAGCTTGGATGAAAGCCTGGTTGTGTGCAAATTGTGTAACAAAGACTTTTCTGATCACTGCAGCACTTAGAGCTGACGGTATCACCTCAATGCAAAACATGTTGCTGTTAGCACCAGAGCTAACGTTAGCTACGAGTCATGCTAACGGCTAATGGTGTAGCCATCCCATAATAGACCACTTTTCTAGACAGTGCTTGAGTTTACAGAAAGTCTTAAAATGTTGAATAAAATCGCTATAATTGCACTTTGAGTTTGCGGTAATCTGTGAATGTAGCAGACAGATGAAAAATGCAGATAAATAGAAAAGCAAAAAGTTTAAGTTATCACATATTGCGATTAATTAATTACAAAGCCTGTAATTAATTAGATTATTTTTTAAAATCGTGTCCCACCACTAATTTTTTCCTTTTAGTTTGCATACAACTCTAAGGTGAGGTAGCTTATACACTGGCATTCAAGCTAAGTTTCAAGTTTGGGGTCATCCAGACAATTCCATGATAAAACTCCCACTTTTATCCATGTGCTAACAGAACTGCACAAGGGTTTTCTAATCATCAATGAGCCTTTCAACATCATTAGCTAACACAATGTAGCATTAGAACACAGGAGTGATGGTTGCTGGAAATGTTCCTCTGTACCCCTATGGAGATATTCCATTAAAAATCAGCTGTTTCCAGCTACAATAGTCATTTACCACATTAACAATGTCTAGACTGGATTTTCATTTAGTTAAGGTTCTAAAATGAGTTTAAGCTGAACCATATTAGTCAAAGTTGCTCTAAATGAGTAAAAGTTGACCTACATGTAGACTGAGAGGCAAAACCAGGGTAAGAAAACAGTTTTATCAACTCTAATCATCTGTACAGACTGTTCTCATAACAAGTCATTAAGAAAATAAATGTCCCAGTGGATGTAAAAAAGCAGAAGAAGAAGTGAACCTCCAGGAATAATTAATGAGAATGAAGTAAACTTGTGCAACCAGCTTGGTTGGTTGGTTTTTTGGGGAACTGATGAAAAGCAGCGTACTCACGTGGGATGGTCATTTTTCGGTGTTTGTTTGCGGTGGTCAGGAAGCCTATCTGAGGCCACGTGTTCCTCCGTTGGACCGCTGACATCATCCGGAGTGACACACGGCCGAGTGACTTCCTCCATCTCATTAATCACTGGAGTGCTAACAGGCGGCTAACACACTAGCGGCCTTTACAGCTCGACACCACATTCCCCTCTGCCTCGATAGCTTCCAGCCTCCATCGGCCCTGTAGAAGGACAAATTTAATATTAGAGCAACCTTAACTAATAGAGAGCAACTATAACTCATGTAGAGCAACTTTAACTCATGTAGAGCAACTTCAACTAATTTCTGAGCAACTTTACCTAACATACAACTTTACCTAATATAAAACAACTTTAACTAATATAGAGCAATTTTAAATAATATAGAGCAACTTTAACTAATATAAAGGAACTTTAACTTATTTAGAGCATCTTTAAGTTATTTAGAGCAACTTTAATTAATATAGAGCAACTTTAACCCATTTAGAGCAACTTTAAATAACATACAGCAACTTTAACTAATATAGAAAAACTTTAACTAATTTAGACCAACTTTAATTAATATAGAGCAACTTAACTCATTAAGAACTCATTAAGAGCCAGAGGAACCGGGAAGCTATCGAGGGAGGGCAGATATGCTGGATATAGGCCAGCTGGCGTTGCCCACTTAGCGCCGACCTCTGACCCCCTTAGCCCCTCTTCCAACCTCCACCCGGCTATAAAACCTCCAAAACCCACACCGTGCCTCCTCCACCTGCTGCTCACCTGCTGTAAGATCTGCGATGTCTTTAAACACAGATTTTTATCAAGCATGTTGCTTTTTAACCGAGCGTGTACTTTGGCTTTGCTGCACTTGCATTGTGAAACATCCGTTGGAGGACAGGTGATAGTTCTCCCGTCTTATCTCTGCACAGATAAAAACCTGACAAGAAGGATCATCAACTCTGACTCGGCTATTTAGAGCTGAACTTCAGCCACAAAGAAAGAGAGCGAAAGTAGGTTAAAGTTGCAGATTAATCTAATTTTGCAATAGTTTTATATGGCTATATGAGACTGATTATCACCAGCTACTGTATATTACATTCTAAATACTACTGCTTGTATTAATAGAGACGTTTACTGAAAGAGGCGGTGAGAATTTTCCATTTTTATGATACTGTAAAAATACACATCATTCCAGGGAGAATATAAGGGGCCTGTGTCGGGGTCAGCAGTAGCCAAAATACCCCTTTTAGCAGGGGATGAACTATAGTCTGTAGCTGCATGTAAATCCCAGCCACCATGAGCATAAATCTGCAGACCCCTCCATGTAAATAAAGTTTGTCATTTCCACCCACTAAAAGCCTGAAACACCAGGCCGTGGGAAAACAGTGGAGCAGAGATTGAGAATAATCGCTCCACTTGTAAGGTGTGAAATGTAAACGACTCATTCCAGAACTGGAGGACATTTGGGCTTCAAATGTTTGAAAAATAAACCTTCTCTTTTACAGTTTTCTGCTCCATATTCATCAATAATAGGTATTGATTGGCTCAGCTTCCACATCAATGGTAGCATTTTTATTCCATGTTTTCTGTGTTGTTTGCTAACCCTACTCTAATCACAGTAACAGGGTTGCTAATCCATGCTAATGTGATCTTTTTCTCAGCAGTAGAAGCTAGATATTTAGCTGCTGTTACTGCTGACCAAGAGGACAAACTGACTGATGGAAAACAGTCCAAAGAATTAGTCTGATCCTGATAATATGAGGTAGAGTGAGACATTCAATCAAGGCTGACAATGGGATGGAAAGATGAAAAATAGAAGAGAGGACATAGCTTTGCTCTACACATTCTATAGGAACACTGTTGGATGATGTACACGACAAAAGCAAGACAGAAAATGACAAAAATTTCATCAACAGGTTATGCTAACATGTTGTGGTACACATGTTCCATGTATAACAATTACTCTGCCAAGGAATACAACTGAGCTTTGTGATGATCGGCATTGGTTTGTCTGTCTGTCTGTCTGTCTGTCTGTCTGTCAGCAACATCACTCAAAAACGGACCAACAGATTTGGATGAAATTTTCAGGGAAGGTCAGAAATGACACAAGGACCAAGTGGTTAGATTTTGGCAGTGATGCAGCTTATAGTCTGGATCTATGGATTTGTTAAAGATTTCTGTATCATTCTTAGATAGTGACACGGTATCACTGTAACCATGACAACAAGTGAACACTACGTCAGCTGCCTGCTGACAATCACATGACTGTGATCTATTACAAATCCACCACTGAGGACTTATCAGGACTTATCCGTTGGAAATTATTCAAGGAACAACTGATTAAATTGTGGGGGTGTTTCTGAGTCCCATCAATTCCCGCCGTCCGCTACATATTTAGATCATGTGATTTGGTATCCGTACATAACGTACACATGCAGAACACACACCTGTGCTCAGTACAAGGTCATTTTGTTTGTGGGTACATCTATATTATATGGACACATTCTATGTGGCTGCAATTTCTGATCATCAATAACTAATAAACAAATGCTGCATTTCAGATATATGGGGAATGAGCAGCCTTGGAGGAGGACTGCACTCTCTGAGTGCTTTTCTAGTTATTATTTAAAATATTATGTTGATTAAAAAATATTCCTACAATTACAAGAGACATCAATGAAAAAAATAAAACCAAAAAAATGAGATTTAAATTTCATTTTAACTGTTCTATTTGAAATTCAGTTTGGTCATCAGGGGGGTGGGACAAGAGAAAAATGGCATTTTAGAGGGAACTCCAGACTTATTTGGTACTTTAAAAACCTTTTCAAACATTCTTTTCTCCTAGTTTTTTTTAGATTTGGTCTCAGGACAAGTACATTTACACAGCTACGGCATGTTTTAGTATTTTGTATGTAGATTATTTGAATTTTGATGGGTGGGACGTAAAATGTCCTCCAGTTCTGGAAATGTCCCGTACGCTGACTTCAGATAGTTTAAAGTTAAAGCTGTGCACGACCAGGTGGCCTTCCCAAGCGTGTAGGCGTCAGACAATAAACGGGTGGTTTAGCGAGTTAAGCCAAGGTGTGCACAAACTGGGTGTGTCGGTGTGTATGTTTCCGCTACCCCCACCCATGTGAAGGGTGCTCTGGGGAGAGGGTTTGCGCCCACACTCCTGCCTCTGGCTCTCCAGCTTCCCTCCATTTTACACTCTGCAACCCTTTAATCCTGCATCTCTTTTTTTGGTTTGGCTAATTTCTAGATTTGAGTGAATTATCCGACCCCGTTCCCCTCTCTCTGTCTCTCTCGCTCTTCTTTTTTTTTGGTTATTTTTCCTGCCTTCTCGCTCTGTGCATGTAGCTGTCCTTATTTGGCTTCTCTTTGAGTGAGTATGAATGTGACTGTGTGTGTTTCCTCCTGACTGTGACTCACTGCTTGTCTGACTCACGAGCGCTAACAAAAACACACAGTTGCCATGGGGACGCCTCCCCTCCGCCTCCCTCCATCTTACTCTCCCATGTCAGTTTCTGCTTTCTCTCTCTCTTCTTGCAGCCCTGGCACTGGTTAACGGGTGCCACTCTCTGGTGGGATAGCAGACAAATCGAGAGACACATAAGAACAGAATAAAAGTTAAAAAAAAAAAAAACACAGGTGAAAAACAAGTACAGGGAGAGAGGCTGCAGGAGGCAGAAGACCTAGGGAGCAAGACAAGCAATCATCTGTCATCAGCAGTAAGTAGAAATGCCTGCATTGACAGAGACGGGCTAAACACAATAAAGTGCCCACCTGTGGCTCTATTCTCTGCTTCTGTTCTGCTGCTTTTACTGCTCTGAAATTGCACACTGCTTTGAACTGCGCCTGTCCTTTGAAGTGCTGGCGTCACCGCTCGGCCTTGTCGTAACCTCCAGGGAGCTTGATAATGTGCCCACGTGTGGCGTTTCCACAAAGATCAGGTAGGGCACTGGATCCACCTATGGCCCCACGCTGCTGAGGTTTGGCCTACTTCCTGGATGCTACAATGCTGGTGCTGTGCCCCCTAGTGGACGGACAGTGGGTTGTTTAAAGTGTTTCTTCGTCACAGTTGTGGATAAATGTCACAATGTTTGTACTGACTCTGATTGAGCCACTGATATGAACACTGCCATTCAAAAGTATAAGGTCACTTAGAAATGTCCTTATTTTTGAAAGAAAAGCATTTTTTTCAATGAAGATCACATTAAATGAATGATAAATCCAGTGTAGACATAGTTAATGTGGTAAATGACTATTGTAGCTGGAAACAGCTGATTTTTAATGGAATATCTCCATAGGGGTACAGAGGAACATTTCCAGCAACCATCACTCCTGTGTTCTAATGCTACATTGTGTTAGCTAATGGTGCTGAAAGGCTCATTGATGATTAGAAAACCCTTGTGCAGTTATGTTAGCACATGGAGAAAAGTGGGAGTTTTCATGGAAAACAGGAAATTGTCTGTGTGACCGCAAACTTTTGAACAATAGTGTACACAAATTAAAGTTGCTCAGTATTGGTTAAAATTGCCTTATATTATTTGAAGTTGCTCAAAAATGAGTTTAACTTGCTCTGCATTATTTAACGTTGCTCTTAATGAATTACAGTTGCTCTATATTATTAAAAGTTCCTCTAAAGGAGTTAAAGTTGCTGTATATTCATTAAAGTTGCTCTTCATAAGTTAAAGTTGCTCCTTATTAGCTAAAGTTGATATTATTACTAAAAGTTGCTCTATATTAAAGTTGTTTTATATTAGCTGTAGCTGCTCCATATCAAAGTTGCTCTTAATGAGTTGCTCTAAACTTAAATAAATTTGTTCCAAAAATATGTTGTTTCCTGTCTCATTACTGAGCTCATATGATTCCAGGTGTATTATTTAGTTTTTAGAAACCATTCAGGTAATCTACTTTGAAAATGCTGTTACACACTGATGCACCTGCATGAAAAACCATCCAAAACTGTCATACATGATCCCAGAAAGCTAATTTTTCAGCCCTTTTTGCAGATAAAAAAGTGGCAACAAAAGCATCCGAATACGTCCTTCACCACAAAGCAAGGGCCACATGTTGTACACCTGCATGCAGACAATGGAGACGCACACGAAGGTTGCAGACAAACCCACAATCAAACGTGCACACAATCCTGCTTTTGACCTCCTGTTGACCTCGGTGTGTCCCGAAAGCTCGCAGCAGCTGGCCGGTGGAGAATTCTGAGAACAGGCTGAAACTGAAACTGTATGCCAACATAATCCTCAGCGAGAGAGAGACACGAGGGTATGAAGGGGAAAAGAGAGGAAACACTGGAGCAAATGAGACAAGTGTAAGAAATGAAACAGAAAAGGTGAGGGGGCGATAAAGTTTCAAAGTACGCTGCCGACCAAAAGTTTGGGGTCACACAGACAATTTCCTGTTTTCCATGAAAACTCCCACTTTTATCCATGTTCTAACATAACTGTACAAGGGTTTTCTAATCATCAATGAGCCTTTCAACACCATTAGCTAACACAATGTAGCATTAGAACACAGGAGTGATGGTTGCTGGAAATGTTCCTCTGTACCCCTATGGAGATATTCTCAGCTGCAGTCTGAATGAAAGTGGTATGATGGGAATTCATGACAACAGGCGTCAAGGGGTTAATTAAAGTTGCTCTACATTAGTCAGAGTTGCTCTAAATCAGTTAAAGTTGCTCTAAAGGAGTTAAAGTTGCTCTATATTCGTTAAAGTTGCTTTATATTATTTAAAGTTGCTCTATAACAGTTAAAGTTCCGAGTTGAGAAAAACACGATGACCAAAATGTGATATATTCAAAAACGCCATCGTCACACTTTATTGAAAAATGCAACCTGTATGCTTTTACTGTATTTACAGGAGCCACAGTAGCAGAGAGAGTTGTGCTGTGATTGTCAGAACAAACAGAGCGACAGTGTTCAGAGACTGAGGGCGTGAACGAGTACAAAAAACAACAAAAAAACAAGTTCTCCAATCGTCTTCCTGTAATGCATCATGTGAACACTGCTGGAATGGTGGCGTGTACACCGTCTAAACACACACTGCAGCAGACGTGTGTGAGCATGAGTACGACAGCTGTCCCTGCATGTGGAATAATCCTCCGTAAGCTCCATGGCTCCCACAGTCTCTTTCACCAGATCCTCCAGAGCATCTCTGACCTCAGCCGGCTACTCCGACACTCCCTCCCTCTCCGCCCTGCAGCCCGCCAAAATGCAGAAAAAACTCCCAGCATGCTCTCTGCTCGCAGAACCCTGCAGGCCATTTAGCTTCAGACACATTCTGGCACTTCTTAATTAAAAATAATAGACGTTACTGTAAATACTCTGCTGTGTGCAGGCGTTATATGACAAGGTGTGTTCATGTCTGTGATTTAAATAGAAAGCTAGCAAGAGAAAACAGCAAACGTAGCGCAGCACAAAGACTGGAAACAGGAGGGACCATCTAGGTGTTAAAACGTCTGAGAAAGGTGGAAAAAAGCAAGACTCACATCTTATTCTTAGGTAGAAACACTAATATCCCAGTGTGGGAATGCTGTTTTACAGGTAGAAGTCATGAAAATATCCTCAGAGGTACCAAATTTAAAGTACTGTTTATACAGAATGGCATACTTTGGAATAGTTGGATTATAGTTCATCTGCTGGATCCATACATTTTTATCTTAATCTATAAAATGACATAATTTTTTGCTTATTTTTTGTGTTGCTAAACCAAATCTGTAAATGTAGTGGAGTAACACGTACAATTTGCAGAAAATAGAAATACTCGAGTAAAGTAGTCAAGTAATGGGTCATTCCAGAACTGGAGGACATTTTATATCCCATCCATCAAATTTCAAACAATCCATGTAAAAAAAACTAAAACATACAGTTGTTGTGTAAATATTCTTGTCCTGAGACCAAATCTAAGAAAACTAGGAGAAAAGAACATTTGAAAATATTTTTAAAATACCAAATAAGTTCCCCCTAAAATGCCATTTTTCTCTTGTTCCACCCCCCTGATGATCAGATTGAATCTAAAATAAAACTGTTAAAATTACATTTAAAACTCCTTTTGTTGGTTTTATTTTTTCATTGACGTCTCTTGTAATTGTGGGAACATTTTTTTAATCAACATAATATTTGAAATAACAATTATTATACATGGAACGTGTCCCACAACATGTTAGCAGAACCTGTTGATGTTTTTGTTGTTCTGTCTTGTTTTTGTCATTTTCTGTCTTGTTTCTGTCATTTTGTGTCGTTTTTAGTTTTGTTTTTGTCATTTTTTGTCTTGTTTTTGTCATTTACATCATCAAACAGTTTTCCTAAAGAATGTGTAGAGCAAAGCTATGTCCTCTCTTCTATTTTTCATCTTTTCATCCCATTGTCAGCCTTGATTGAATGTCTCACTCTACCTCATATTATCAGGATCAGACTAATTCTTTGGACTGTTTTCCATCAGTCAGTTTGTCCTCTTGGTCAGCAGTAACAGCAGCTAAATATCTAGCTTCTACTGCTGAGAAAAAGATCACATTAGCATGGATTAGCAACCCTGTTACTGTGATTAGAGTAGGGTTAGCAAACAACACAGAAAACATGGAATAAAAATGCTACCATTGATGTGGAAGCTGAGCCAATGAATACCTATTATTGATGAATATGGAGCAGAAAACTGTAAAAGAGAAGGTTAATTGTTTAAATGTCCTCCAGTTCTGGAATGATCCAAATAACTTTAAACTGTACTTGAATGCAACACTTGTGTTACTTTCCATCACTTCAAATGTCTTGTCTCCAAAACTAATTAAAATGGAAAAATATTATTTAATAAATCCTGAGAGAACTTGGTCGTTGAATTTTGTTCCGTTTTTTTACACAGTAAGACTAGCTGTTTCCCTGTTTACTATCTTCGTGCTAAGCTACGCTAACCTGTTGCTACCGGTCGCTTTATGTTTGCCGTGCAGACATGAGAATCTCATCCATCTTCACGTCTGTCTCAGCAGTGAAAGCAGATGACTGTAGTTCTCAAATATTCCTCCCTCCAGGACACTTTTACCTGCCAAGAAAGCTAGTTTTATCCTTTTGTATTTTATTCCAAAACTGCAAACTTGCTTGTCTAAAATGTTCTGATTTAATCCCTTCCAGTTATTAATAAATGAGTGGTGAAGGTTTAACTGTAGTGTCTATATTCTTGCTACAACAATGTGAAAGATAATTACACAGAAAGTTGGCTGACATTTTCCTTCTCAACATGCTCTCTGCCTTCGCTTAAACAACATCTATTCAAGTCACAGTAAAGTCTGCCTCTCTTTTCCTCCTCTCTTCACAGCCACCTCATACCACAGGGAAGAAATCTTCTAATTATCTAGAGCAGGGGTGTCAAACATGTGGCCCGTGGGCCAAAACCGGCCCTCCAGAGGGTCCAATCCGGCCCGTGGGACGACTTTGTAAAGTGTAAAAATGAAAGACATTTTTGTAATATTTTGTCTTTCGTTTTTTTTGTCTGATTTTTGTTGTTTGTCTTATGTTTTTGTCATTTTGTTTCCTTTTTTGTCTTGCTTGTGTTTTTTGTCTATTTTTTGTCGTTTTGTTTCTCAATTGTTATTTTTTTGTCTAATTTTTGTTGTTTGTCCACTTTTTTGTCACTTTCTAACTTTTTTGTGTAAAACTTTTTGTCTTTTGTGTCGTTTGTCGTTTTGTATCTCATTTTGTTACATTTTGTCTTGTTTTTGTTTTTTGTCTTTTATAGTCTTGACTTTTGTTATTTTGATCATAAAGTAAAATACTACACCGTTCAGTTCCAGATAGCTGTGACTAAATGTTTTGTGTCTTTGTAGACACTCTGTGATCTGGAAGTTGTAATGTGTAAATGATGAACTGAGGCTGAACGTTGTTGAAATTGAATTTCTTTTTCTGAAGAAACTTCAGGTTGTTCATGATGTTTTGTAAAATGATAATTCCTTAAATGTGAACATTTTCAGAATGTACTTTCTTGCACCAAAACAAAGAAAAGATTAGAAGTTGTGGTTATTTATAGGTTATTCTGCTGTGATTTTACTGGTCCGGATCACTTCAGATCACACTGAGCTGAGTGTGGAACCTGAACTAAGAGGAGTTTGACACTCCTGCTCTAGTTTCTTTTCCCAGCCTCACCTGACTTAATCTTTGTTTCTGGGAAATTATGAGACGATGAATGAAGTCTGGATGACGTTTAGTGCCAGAAGAGGTTTCTGTTCGTAGCGTAAGCTTGCCCTCTGCTGCACACATCGAGCCTCGTCCCTCATGCCATTTTTCCCAAGGAAACTTCCTTCTTGTATTTCTGTTTAATAATAATGTTAGTGGTGCCTCCCTGTTGCTGTGCATGTCTGCACCGGAGCACTTAGTGAGAAGAGGTTAGTGGTAATACACTTAAATAACAAGTATTCCTTCTGAATAATGATCTGATGCAGCTCAGTTAATGTAAAGGTACAAATACATGTGGGATAAACGGCCGTCCTCTTCTGTCAGCAGCTATTATTAAATGCTGGAGGTCTCAACTCTTTCACAGTGATCTTCCTGGTCCAAAACTCTCACAATATCCACAATCAATATGGTCACAGTGTCCATAAAACTCTTTAAGATGCAGTCTAAGATGAAGGGATGCTGTTTATTTATATATATATTTTTAAATGATTTTTAAATATAAAAATAGTTGTGGAAATGAGTCTCTATGAGAGGAGAGAATGGGATGATTAAAGGATTATATTGACGGGGATCGAGGCAAATTTGTGAATATTTGTCTGCAGAGTTCCCAGCAGTTCATGTACATTTTTAAGATACTATCCCTTCTGAACAGTTTGATTTTTAGCATTTTAAGCACAGTTTTTTAGTCGTTCAGCACTTTGTGTCATACTCTGAAGGAAGAGGAGCTGCTCAAGTCTTTTTTTTGTCACGCTTGAGTCCAGCAACAAATTATGTTCTGCCATGTGGGTGATTTTTATGCTTTCTTCCAAGAAAAAAAAAAGCACAATCTGTGTCTGAAGAGGGACGTTCTCCAATAGCACAAAGTGGTCCACGCTCAGGGCTCCGTCCTTTGGTCTTTGAAGTGTCTCAGAAAAGAGGGGAACATCTCAGAAATTGCTGAAAAGCTCGTATTTCTTCATCCAGTCCATCTGTGGCGCCTTCTTCTTTTCTTTGGCGTGAACCTTCATCTTTTCTTCTGCCGCTGTGGCGCTCAGAGTCAAACCCATCTCAGCGAACGGGTCCAGCCGGCCGCCCTCGTCGTCGGCCAGCTACATGGGAGATGTTGTTTAAAAAGAAAAGGACAGACACATGAGCGGAGGGCTTTCATGTGGAAGACCAAAGACCAGGAGTAGCAGCAGGCTTGAATGCCGACACCCACCTGCGTGCTGTTGCCGTGGCTGCTGAGGTCGGAGTGCGTGGAGCGGATGGACTGTGTGGTGGAGCTGCCGTTGATCTGAGGGCTGGGAGAGCCGTTGGATATGGAGGGACCATCGTAGTCTGTGACAGCAAACACAGAACCCACAAGATTCCTCATTTACCACATTAAACCACATCTGCACTGGATTTATGATTCATTCAATGTTATGTTCATTCAAAAAATGCTTTTCTTTCAAAAATAAGGACATTCTAATTACCTTGTTTTTGAAAGAAAATATGGACATTATTTATCGTTCAAAAGTAACTTTTGAAGGACAGCGGACATGAATTAGTATAAATAAAGTTGGTCTATATTAGCTAAAGTTGATATTATTAGTGAAAGTTGCTCTACATTAGTTTGAGTTGCTAAAAAATGAGTTAAAGTTGACCTACACTACCGATCAAAAGTTTGGGGTCATCCAGACAATTTCATGTACAGTCTTTACATGCTTATTACTCAAACTGTCATTAAAATCTTACGAAGGACGTTGTAAGTCATCATCAGATATACTCCTCTGGACGTAAAAATCACATTTTGGATTTAATTCAAAAATCAGTGCACAGCAAGCGATATGAAGAAATTTAAAGAGAATTCAATTCAGCTGTGATCAAAAAACTCCTGACAACATTTCTGCTGCACCTATTGCAGCAGGTAGGAGCAGCAACTCTCATGAGTCGGGACTGTGTGTTTTCATGCACCATCAACACCTCATTTTTGTGACAACTTGCAGTTGTGCATTTACCATTCTGCAAATGGCTGCATGATGAGAAGAGTTGGTTCTACAGCAGCTGTATTTGCAGCGGAAGAGCCAGAAATCTCCAAGTTTAAAGAAGGTGCATCAGATCAGGAGTGCATCAAGAGCATGTTTTTTCGGCATCCACAAGGTTGAGCATCGTGAATTTGTTCCTCGACACTGAGTTTTACTCTTGCGCTTAGACATGTTTCAATGAGAAAATTTAGCCCAAACGACCTGAACTGCGGTGCAGTGGCATCTGGGTGCTGTTCACAGCAAAATGAATCATCAGCATAATCATGGCTTCCCATCTAGGGCTTTTTTTGGCTCCCTGTGACGTTTTCCACTCCCCAAAACTGAAATTCAGTTTGAAGATCACAGGTTTGATGGTGCTCACACAAGGACAGTGAATCATGAGGTTTATGAGGTACAAAGCTTTGAACAGGTGAAGACTAAACTTTTTGATTGCACCTCAGAGTTGTTCCTTCAAGTGCATTAACTGTGAAGTCATTATCTCCCAAATAACTCCGCACAATTAATAGTAACAGTAGATAAGTGGTACTGTTTCAGAAATCTTTCTAGAAAAGTTTGGAGTTCTACTTTTGTCTGACAGCTGATCTTTTGCAGTAAACACCATTCCTGGCTCCATAATGAGACATGCTTCCAACCCTTTGTGATTTTAAATTCATACTCAGCCTGAGAGCAGAGCAGCTTTCCCACCTTTGAGATGGTTGACTGTCGGGATCGTTCCCCTCCTCTTGAAGTGTTCGTCTGTTTCTGGATCCACCACCAGCAGCCAGGTCTCATCTCCGCCTTTCTTTATGAAGGCCACCACCTCCGCATGCCGCATGCCCTCGATGTTCACACCATTTACCTGCAGAACACACACACACACACACACACACACACACACACACACACACACACACACACACACACACACACACACACACACACACACACACACACACACACACACAAGTATGACTGATTGTTTTGTAAGCTGCCACGCTATCATGAAAGCCGCCTTAGAGGTTTCAACACAGAACTAAACTTTAAAGCCAGATTTTTACCATTTCTACACACCAAGGACTGATTAATTCACCAATATGTTCTCATAATGCTGCTTTTAATCACAGTCATGCTTTTAATCCTCTGTTCAGATCATAGTTCTCATTCACTGTAAGGGATATATGATGTTGGAAAGGAGCAGCAGTAGATATATGATTAGCTAGCATTAGCATCAGCTGCTCTGCAAACTGTTTATTTTGACCCCAGGATCTGTGAAGATGCTGTTGTCATAAATATATTATACAACATGCACAGATATGAAATCGTTCTTTTACAGAACATAATAAAAGTGCTTGGTGTACTTTACAGTGTGTTAATACAGACGATACTCCTGATACTCTGTCTTCATTAGTCAGAAAAATGCATTACTAGACAGTTAATAAACAATGACTTCCATCATTTTCCCTTTTAAATATCACTCCAACACACTATATGCATCTATATGAAAGATAAATCAGAATTTCTCCCTCCCTAAAATTGGTATCTGCCCCCAATATTTCAATATCTTTTAGGTTAATCTCCTAAATACAACCATAATCAATTGTAAGACCTTATAGCCTTGATGCTAAATGCCCAAAAGGGTGAATAAATGGTTAATAAATGGTCATTTATTTCTTCCTCTAGAGATAAAAAAAAAACCAAACACCAACAAACAAATCATTCTTTTACAGTAAAAATATCTCCAGAATCCCTAATTAATGTAGACTCCCGTTCAAAAGTTTTGGGTCACTTATAAATGTCCTTATTTTTGAAGGAAAAGCAGTTTGTTTCAATGAAGACTCCAAACTTTTGAATGGTGGTGTAGGACAACTTTAACTCATTTAGAGCAACTTTGACTATTACAGAGCAATTTTGACTCGTTTTTGAGCAACTTTAAATAATATATAGCAACTTTAGCACATGAATACAACTGTGAGTTTTCATGGAAAACATTAAATTGTCTGGTTGACCCCAAACCTTTGAACAGTAGTGTACATATTAAGAGTTTATTTCTTCCGTCACTAAGAGCCTGTGTTACCTCGTTCAGCCAGCAGGGGGAGCCATGTAACTACACACTAATTACACACAGCTCTACATGCTTTCCAGAGGGGGGATCTACAGGATGTTGCTCAAACTCTTGTTATGAATCCTGAATTCTTGCAGCTGTGGTTGAGGACAGCTGTGCATGCAGATGTGGCTGCAGCCTGAAGCTCCACTGTGAAACAGACACACAACCAACATGTGCGACCATCTATGACAGCATCGCTCTGCCTCTACACCCAACTGGTGAAACACAACAGCCTGTTATTTTCTGCTCTTATCTAGATGCTGCATATCAACAACTTTGTCTAGACCTCGGCTGCTCGGCAGGCAGCGTCGCACAACGCCGAGTCACTGTTGGTACACCATCAATTATTGACGGCTCTCCTGGCCTCCGGCTGGAGAGCAGGTTTCAGGTGTCGCTGTCCTGAGGGGGAATTTGTTTTAAATTCACTGCTTATGATAAGACAGGTGCAGTAAGCAGGGCAGAGGAGGAGAATGGAGAATATAAGATCATCAAGTTTGCTTTTCCTTTCGTCTGTGAGAAACAGGACTGGAGGTAAACAGGTGCACTTAGAGGGAATTCATGGGAAAAGACAGAAAGGAGGAAATTAAAGGGAAATGAGGCAGAGTGGAAGGAGGGAACATGAAGAAACAGATCAACAGATGGAAAATGTAAACCTCTCATCACCATTTCCATTTCTCCCAGGACAGACTGACAGTTTGATGCAGAGAACAAACATCTTTGTATTTGGCCAAACAACAGGTGTTGTGTCATGTTTCACAGTCTTCACTAACAGAGCATCCCACACCAGACAATACACTCTGTTCTCTGCCCACTGGGACAATTAATACAAGCTGCAGGAGCTCATTTCTCGTGGGACAAAGCTTCAGGGAGCCTCCTGAAGCTGAGTGAAATTCAACCAGTGGAAGTTCTCCATCACGGTTTTGACGTGTGTCCAACCTTGGAATGATCAAAACGAGGAATTTCTAATGCCTGTTTGTCTTTGAGATATTCGTCCAGCAGGTCTGAAGCTGGACAATCACCGGCTAAACTCCAGAGATACTCCTAAACAAGCTGTTACACATAATTCAGCAACTGCACGGTCTGTTTGGCGTCTCAGATTTATTCAGAACCTGATTTTTGGTGGATGAATTAGTGGAAATTTAATGTTCCCAAAACAGTTGTAAATGTTTCCAATGGAGACAGTGAGTGGCACGTTTGCTAACCATGTTTTATGGAGCTCTTTGGCTGAAATAAAGCGTCTCAGTGATTACTATTCATCCTGTAGAGGGCATGGATGCTCATTAAAAACACTTTTCCAGGCCACTATTTGTTGTGTTTATGTTAGATTTCAGGCTGACTAAAGTGTTTAACTTGATGACTGACACTGCCAGTCCACTAACAGCTAACATTCTGGGCTATTTCTTGGATTTTCTTCAGTGTTTTCTCCCTAAAAAACACAACAAAACCTGTGGAGGGCATGGATGCTTGTAAAAATCACCTTTTCAGCACGGAGTTGTATTTCTGCTATATTTCAGTCTGACTAAAATGTTTAACTCGATGACTGACAGTGCAAATCCCAGGACAGCTAAAATTCTGGAAGTTTTTAGGGGTTTCTTTGGTGTTTTGGGCCTAAAAAAACACAACAAAAGCAGTGGAGGACGTGGATGCTGATTAAAAACAGTTCTCCAGCCAGTAGTTGTTGTATTTCTGTTATATTTCAGTCTGACTAAAGTGTTGAACTCACTGACTGACAGTGCCAACCCCACTGTGGTTAATAACTGCCATTCTGGCTGAGCTTTGGAAGGTTTTTTCAGTGTTTTGGGCCTAAAAAACACAACAAAACCAGTGGACAGCATGGACACTGGTTAGAAACACTTTTTCAGCCAGTAGTTGTTGTATTTACATTACAGTGTGACTAAAGTGTTGACTGTCACTGCCAATCCCCAAACAGCTAAAATTCTGGGTTTTATTAGGGTTGTCTTTAATGTCTTGGACATAAAAAACACAACAAAACCTGTAGAGGGCAGAGTTTTGTTCCCCCCCCACATCCTCGCCACTCTCCAAGTATTCCTGGTCTCAGGACGTGTTGTTCTCTGGTGAAAGTACCATTTTAGAAGCTTCTGTCCTTGTGACAGGTTTACTGGCAGAACAATGAGGGGAGCCAGTTGGTTAAAAACCAACTTGTAGTTGTTGTATTCATGTTATATTTCAGTCTGACTAAAGTGTTGAACTCGCTGACTGACACTGCCAATCCCTGAACAGCTAACACTGTGGGCTTTTTTTTTTTTAGGTCTAAAAAAACACACCAGTTCCTGCAGCAGACGGCACAGAAGGGTTAAATGCGTCTTGTTTCGTGATGTGAGTGGGAGACAGTGAACTGATGCAGGTGTCTCATCGCTGTGATGTGGGTTTTCATGAAATTAGCGCTACACCTGGACGAGGTTCACATTTGATCGAGGCTCAGAGAGACGCTGTCGGATGCAGTCAGAGCAGAGACCGATGAGGCGTTCACTGGTGTCAGCGCTTCTGCCAAACTTCGTCAGAAAGCTGAGCTCTCGTCATCGCAGCCTTTAGAGCGCCGGCCGCCGGTACACCTCCAGTGTAATGGGGCGTGGTGAGAGGAAAAGACCAGATCTGTCATGGTTGTTCACCTCTCTAACAAGCTGCTGACAGATAACACAAGCGCTGTCTTGATGCATGGTCAGAGACGGCTGTAAATTATCTGCACACACACACACACACACACACACACACACACACACACACACACACACACACACACACACACACACACACACACACACACACACACACACACACACACACACACCAGCTGACTGTCCTAACAAGGGCTCAGATTTTTTGGTCCGGACTCAGTAAGATAAAGACGTTAAGATGTCCTTTCTAACAGAATCCCAGAGGAAATTAAACATAACTACAGTCCAAACCTTTATGCAAACAGCCAACACGTTTCTTTTCTGCAGTAAAACTCCTTTAATTAACTGAATGTGGCCTGATAATGTCTTGAGGACCATCATTTGTGTTTACATGCAGACTTATATGAGACTCCACTGAGATCTCAGGGAGGTGGAGGCCATTTACTGCCTCCAGTGACCTGCTACAGGAAGTTCCCACAAACTCTCACAAACCATCCAATGTTCCCGTCAAGCATCAGTGCTTTCTAATGATAAATGTGTCACTGAAATGGAAAAAAACAACAATGTTGCCTCTTACAGACTTGTATTTTGATGCACAACTGCATGTCTGCTTGGTAACCTGGTCCCAGTTCACATGAGCCCAACTAGAAACAGTCATAAACCTGTAAAACTGCAAACTGTGATAGTCACATTCTGATTTAATAGAACAAGATATAATGTATTCATTAATGCACTTTAATCCTTACCAGTTTTAATGCTAAGCTAAGCTAACTGTGTCTACTTTCTCATCTGACTATTGATGAAAAAGGCAGCGTGCTCAGAGAAAATCTTTAAATTTGTTGTTTTTTCTGTATATTTTTGGAGGATCGTACCTTTAGTTAATTTAATTTCCATACTTAATAACACTGGAGGATCTTAGCCTAAATAGTCTGTCAGGTAAAGTTGCATTTTATATCATTTTTGCAGGTATTTCTTGCTAATATTAATTATAAATTCACACAATAAATAACGCTGTAGATTAATGCATAATGCTGGTTTTATTTCTCTACTGGAAAAGCATTTTGGCGCAGCAGCCTTTGCTCTAAATGTTCTGTATAAATAATGGCAACTAGACTTGATTTCTCTGCAAAATATCTTGTAAAAATAGAATGTTTTTAACAGGCCACTTGAGCATTGGACTCCTACTGCACCAAAGCAGCAAATTAAAAAGCATTTTCAAAACAGATGCTGAACTGCAATATGGTGCATGACTTATTTTATTCTCAGGAAAAACCAATGTGATGCATGTGTGCTTTGAATTGTCTTTTCGTGTACAAACTGCTACTAATTAATAAAAACTTGATGCATAAATAGTCTAAAACATGCAAACCCATCAGGATGTTGCTTTACATTTAGGGCATTATAAATTATGGTTGCTTAACCTTTCCATGAGTTGCTGCTTTGGAGTCTGGTCTAGAGCCAGTTGGGACGAAGGTCATGGGAATGAAGGGTGAAGACGGAGTGTTTAGATGACGTTTCTGCAGCGTTTTACATCTTCTCTGTCTGCTGTGCTCTTTCTTTGCTATCTAGTGCACTCTGTCCCTGTTTCTATGTGTAATACAGAGAAAAGAAAAGACATGCATACTGTTTTCCTTCCCTCCTACACCTTGCATCTCCTGTCAGACCTGGAGATCAAACTGGTTTCCAGCTGACCCACTTCTCCCCAGAGACCAGCCTCTTCTGTCTCTGACTGAGTCCAGGCTCCAGGTCCTGTTATCCTCAAAAACACACCAGTGTGACGTCTGCCATCTTAATTACAGCTGTGCTAGTGCATCTGGAGGGGGTCAAATCTGCGTTAGATCAGAGGTAAAGTAAACTGTTGCAAACTTGGCTCGTTTTCTGCAGCGTCAGGTCCAAACTCTCCCGGTAGCTTTATTTTAAATAGCAACTCGTGATAAATCTATGAATGTTTTAATGTCTTTCATGATAAATTTTAATATATTTTTGTTGGGTGGGGTTAGTTTGATAAAACGGCACACGCTTTGTGTAAAAATAGACACATTTAAAGACATTAGTTCCTGCAGAGTAATGACATCTGTCAGCTCCTAGTGATGATGGAAAAGGGTGAGAATGTGTTCAACATACCGAGAAGCACGTCAGTGATTTATTTAGAGGTAAGAAGTTATAGATGGTTGTGTGGAAATATGAGCTTATGTGCAGAACCAGGAGTGTTTTTAGAAAGACACTGACTGAAGATACAGAAGAAGAAGCTGGAAGATGAGGGATTTTCTTCACACCTTGTCAAAGGAACCCCTCCACAACATGCACCAGACTAAACCGGTATCAGCAGCCACCTCATTGTGTTGTCTAATGTGTCAACCAAGTGCATGTATTCAAAAAAACCCTCCAGCAATCCCCACTTAATATCCTGTACTTTTCTGACCCAGATTCCATTCAGCTTATCAACACTGCCGAGGAGAGTCTTTATTCACCTCCTGAACTTCTCACACATAAAAAAGGCTGGAAGTTCCACTCGATTGTCGTCCTAATTGACACATTTGTCAAGTGTTTTACGACCACGGCTCTGTGGGAGTACGAGTGGAGGCTGGAAACGCCCACATGACAGTTATTTGAGCTCCGAAATCTCGTTTAGCTGGTTGAAAACTCACTACACCACAATTTTTAACTAACATTTCTCACTAAAGCACCAAAAACTGTGTAATTATACTGAGTGTAAACACCGTATGTGCTGTAAGAAAGCTTTGAAAGCTAAATTGTATGTTTTCACTCACATCCAGCATCCATACTGACGTGTTTCCCAATGTGGTGAAAGTATGTTTAATCAGCATTTATCACTGCTAAAGAGACCTTTTCCTGCTGCAGCACCAGCTGACTGCAAAGCTGCATGTTCAAAAGTTTAGAGTCACTTAGAAATGTCCTTATTTTTGAAAGAAAGGCAGTTTTTTTCAATGAATATACCATTAAATGAATGATAAATCCAGTGTAGACATTGTTAATGTGGTAAATGACTATTGTAGCTGGAAACAGCTGATTTTTAATGGAATATCTCCATAGAGGTACAGAGGAACATTTCCAGCAACCATCACTCCTGTGTTCTAATGCTACATTGTGTTAGCTAATGGTGCTGAAAGGCTAATTGATGATTAGAAAACCCTTGTGCAGTTATGTTAGCACATGGATAAAAGTGAGAGTTTTCATGGAAAACATGGAATTTTCTGGATGACCCCAAACTTTTAAAAAGTCAACGTATTTGGATTTGTACCTTTAGTTCAATTCATTTTCTGCCATTTATACTCACCATAAGTACTTTATATCTGTAAATTTAACTGACAGTAAAATATCTAAACTAAAATGAGCTATTTTTTCATGGTTGTCAATAATATTTTCACCATTTATGCAAATAAAAAAGACAAAATTCCACAATGTAATTTGCAGATTATCCCTAATTTCAGGGACAAATATTATGACGTAAATTGTGATTCTGTTCCTGTCTGAATAATGCATCCCAAATATTAGTATACACACAGAAACGGGATGAAAAACAATGCAACCTCAGTTTACCGCCTTAAATACTGGAATTATAGAGTTCCAGAGCTGAATCCACACCTCACTGACACTGTTGACAAAACTGAACTTTTAGCTTTAAAATGTAGAATTTCCTGCAGGATTATTGTATTATATGTTCCAAAATCCACAGAGACTCTATTTAAATGCATCTTTCCCACCTCGATGAGTCTGTCTTGTGGTCGGAGCCCGGCGTGGTCTGCAGGTGATCCGGGATCCAGGGATCGGATGTACTGTCCGGGCCTCGAGCGCTCGCTGTGGAGGTTGAAGCCGTAGCCCGTCTCAGACCGGACCAGGTGGCAGAGACGTGGGACGAGTTCAGAGACGGGGGCCTGGATGTTAGTTTCTACCGGGGTGACGGCCTCCTGGAAGACAGTCAGAGAAGCTTTATGTGTTTACTGTTGGATGCTGGGCAGAAATCATAATTATTTTTGCTTTGATAATGGGGATGTTTTTCTGCACAGTTTTTTTTATCCATATGAACAGCTGGTGTTTTGGTCCAGTCTAATAATAATAATAATTATTATAATCTAATAATATTTTTTTTATATAGCACAATTAAGAGCAGCGTTAAGAAAGTGCTTTGACAGTTAAAACCCATAACCTGAACCCATATCTGGAGTGTATTTCTGGAGATTCTGAACATAGATTCTGGACAATTTCTGAGACATTCTGAACATTTTTTGTAATTTTTGGTGACGTCAAACACTAAACTCTCAAACTGGTTTCTGGCTCAGATGCTTTTGAGGGTGAAAATATTAAAATTCTCAGGTCTGAAGGCATGAAATTCTCAAAATTTCTTTTTTTTTATAGATGCTTTAATATGACAAAGTGTCATACTGTACATGGTTAGTTTTAGTGACAATAAGTGGTCTTCTGATGTAGATTTTCAGAGGCCAATGCCAATGTACCTCATTAAAGAGGCTGAACCTAAAGGAACATGTGCATTATTTGTTTCCTGAAGTAGATCAGCACTGTGTATTGTGTGCTTATTTTAAATTTTTACAAAATTCATCAGTCGAAAACTCAACTTTGTAGGAAAAAACCCCATAAATGCTTGAAAAATAAGTTTTAGTGCACAAAACAATCACATTTATTAGTAGATAGAAGAATTACTCTGATAAATCTATTGACATTTGACATTAAACTACCGTTTCACTTCATGTTGTATGTTTATGTTATTACACAACTGTGCAGATATACCTTTGCTCATATGCACCATGGAAATCAGTTACCTGCTGTAGCCACCGTAGCCCCTGTTAGCTGCCCAAGATGATCTTAAAATGGAACTTAATCAGCTCATCAACCGGTCTATCAATAAACGATGTCATCAAATACTGATTTTTAAATCGTTATATAAAGTTAGACAGCTGTAGTTCAACATTGGAATACAGATGTACAATTGAATTGTACGTGAAGCATAAATAGTGTAAATAAAATCATCTATTAGTTCCTGATGAGCCTCAGCTGGGGTTTGGTTAATAGAGAACATACGCTTCATAATAACCCTCTCTGAGCATCGATTAAACCCCTAAAACCTCATCTCTGTGTATCAAAGTTACATATTTCTAAGGTTTTTCCCATTGAAACATTCTCTTCCTGCCTTGGAATGTGCAGATCTACGGCTACACAATGCCATGTTGTGATACTGGACTAATTCAGCCACACATGTTTGAACCAGAAACCAATTCTAAAGAAGGATGATGACAGAAGTCCCACTCTGCAGGATTGGTTCCTTATGTTTGCTGTGTGTGAGACCCTGTAAGCCAGACAGTTTTAAAGCTGGAACTCCTCAGCCACGGTGCTGACTGCTTATTCGACTCATGACGTGTCTCCTAGCGTGTTAAAAACACCATATGGAGATGCTAACAAGGTAGAAAAAGGTCTTTAAATGGAGCAGCATGTGTAAAAAAGAAGAGGCTGTGATGGTTTCCAGGTATCTGAGTCACTGCGGTCAACATGATGAACGTTGTGCTCAGATAAACGTGGGTGATAAACGAACACTTTAATGCATGATGACAACAAGGACTGTAACTTAACTAAGTAACATTGATTGCGCTATAATATGAATAGTTCTGTCGCATTGCTTGTGAATCATTCTTTGCAGCTCATCAGTTCTCCATCACTCTGTGCCGTCGTTCAGTGTGATTAGAATAGAGAGTGTTTCATTCTGGACTGAATCGGTCATTTGCAGCCTGAGTGAAGACATTTATAGAACCTGTATAATTGAGCTCGACGGTGTGATCACGCTGATTCCACCGCCTACACCAGGGAACAAATGTGCAGCAAGAGAGAGGGATGACATTTAGTGGTCAGCACTGTAACCTCAGCTGATGTTAGCAGACAAGTAGAGGATCCTTCTAGAACTGGAAGACATTTGGGCTTCAGAATGTCTGAAAAATAAACCTTCTCTTTTACAGTTTTCTGCTCCATAATAATATGAGGTAGAGAGAGACATTCAATCAAGGCTGACAATGGGATGAAAAGATGAAAAATAGAAGAGAGGACATAGCTTTGCTCTACACATTCTTTAGGAACACTGTTGGATGATGGAAATGACAAAAACAAGACAGAAAATGACAAAAACAAGAAACAAAACGACCAAAATGAAACAAAAAAATGACAAAACAACAGAAACAAGACACAAAACGAAAAAAACAAGACAAAATGACAAACGAGACACAAAATCACAGAAACGAGACAAAATGAGAGAAACGAGACACAATATGACAAAAACAAGACATAAAACAACTAAAACAAGAAACAAAATGACAAAAACGAGACACAAAATGACAGAAAGAGACATAAAACGACAAAAACAAGACATAAAACGACAAAAAAAGACACAAAATGACAAAAACAAGACACAAAACGACAGAAACAATGTGGATTATTGTAAATTCGACGGGTCTGGACTGACCCTGGAGCAGGTGTTGGATCTCCAGTGGTATTACACAACATGAGCAGCGTATTGTTTCCACTGTGAATGTGAAGCTAACACAACGGTCCAGCTTGTGCCGGCTATAAATACATATGGAGCATGTGGGCAGGGTGAGAGAGACACAAAGGTAGAGTGGTGTGTTGGTGACTTATTTCCCTGAATTCCATCTCCCCTTCCTGAGCATTTACTGCAAATGCATTTTTCAAATAATGACCGAGCCTCAATCGTCCCTCAGAAATATCACAACATGTCATTTCATTTATATAATTCTCATGAACGCGTGCGGATCCTGGAGAGGAAGCGCCTGGCTGGGCAGCAGGGCTGGATCTTCCAAGGGAGAGAAAAATATATTTAAAACTAAAAACAAGGATCTGGGTGAGGGAGAGGAGGGAGGGAATAGATGAGGAAGGAGAAAGTGCGTAGGAGGGATTGAAAATTAGATGCAGCGAGAGGCTTGAGAAAGGAGACAAGCAACAGGAGAAACACAGCAGACAGACAAACAGATAAACAGAGAGACGGAACGCTGAGGAAAATCAGACGTTTCCAGTAAGAGACGGACAAGTGGTGGAACTCCTCTAACATAAACAGTGAGAGGAGCACAGCTGGGAGTCATTATGTGGGGAGACTGCCTCTCCACCCCACCAATCACCCCCCGGGGCTGCTGCCATCTCCTAAAGTCCGTGTCCTCGACACATTTAAGACACTTCACATTTACTTTAATCCTCTCTGATGTGGGTTTGATCGAGTTAACTGTGTCGGTTTGCTGCAGGCCTGAACGTCACCACTTTGAAAGCATTAATCTGCACTGATGCTGGACAACAGTGCAAAAGCTGAGACTCCGATGTGAAACATTTTAAGGTTTAAGACAGGGATGTCAAACAAGTGGCCTGCGGGCCAAAACCGGCCTTCCAGAGGGTCCAATTGGGCCGACTTTGTAAAGAGTAAAAATTCCAGAGAAGACATTAACTGCATAATGTAAATCTGTAAAACTATAAATTTAAAATAATTTCTAGACCATGAAAAGTTGTTTTACCATAAAGTAAAATACTAGATTGTTCATTGTTCTTTTGTCATTTTGTGTCAGATTTTTGCAATATTTGGTCTTATTGTTTTTTGTCTGACTTTTGTCATGTCTCACATTTTTGTCATTTTGTTTCTCGTTTCTGTTGTTTTGTGTGTCTTTATTTGTTTTGTGTTGTTTTTGTCATTTTGTGTTTCCTTTTCGTCTCACTTGTGTTGTTAGTATTATTTTTGTCATTTTGTTTCTTGCTTTTGGCATTTTTTGTCTAGTTTTTGTCAATTTTTTTGTCGCTTTCCAACTTTTTTGTCTAATTTTCCCTTTTTTGTTTTGTTTCATGTCATTTGTCTCATTTTTTGCCAATTTGTTTCTCACTTTTATAATATTTTGTCTTGCTTTTGTTTTTTTTGTCTGTTTTAAAGTAAAATACTACATCATTCAGTTCCACATAGCTGTGACTAAATGTTTTGTGTCTTTGTAGACACTCTGTGATCTGGAAGTTGTAATGTGTAAATGATAAACTGAGGCATAATAATGTTGAAACCTAACTTATTTTTCTTCAGAAATTTCAGGTTGTTCATAATGTTTTGGAAAAAGATAATTCTTTAAATGTGAACATTTTCAGAATGTACTTTTTTGCACTAAAACAAAGGAAACATTTGTAGTTGTGGTTATGTATAGGTTATTATGCTGTGATTTTACTGGTCCGGATCACTGGAGATCAAACTGGGCTGAATGTGGAACCTGAACTAAGATGTGACTCCTCTGATTTAAGAGGCTTGCAGGACCTGAAGTCACCACACCGACCTCAGATCATCACATGAAGAGTGGCCACCGTGTTTGTTTGAACTGCGGGTGTTGAAACCTTGGCGGTTTTTGGGAAAAATATTTTGATGAGCGAGAGAACAGTTACATGTACAGTTTTCCCCTTTTGTCAGCAAATTAGCTTGTCATCAGGAAAACCTTCGGTTATCAGCGTTGGACATTTTTGCAGAACAGAGTCCCTGATGGGGGGAGAAGCAGCAGGAACTGCTGGGAAAACACTGAATAATCCACATTTTGTTCCACGCGCTGGCTCAAAATAAGCTCAAATGGAAAATCCTGCAACAAATCAGGCTGCTTTTCTATAACGAAGTAATATGGAATATTTCACACCCACTGCAGAACATTATGGAGTTTTACTTTCACCAACACACACTCATGCTCTGACCCCTGACTGAGAGGATGTGCAGTCAAAGGGACAAGTGCCATCCCATGAATTCCATCAGCTTCCTGCCACAATCGGCTTTTGTTTGGTGGGTTTCTGTGAGTACATGTGGGGGAGAGAACCGTGCACACACAGGACTTGTGTTCGCCGCTGTGGTTGGATTGACTGAAAATTAAACTGCAGATGTTTCTTTAGCTTGATCTGTAACATCACAGCTTTAAACTGAATTTAAGACGCATTCTGATTTAATACAAAGCTACAGCCAGCAGCTACTCAGGTTAGCTTAGCACTGAGATGAGAAAGAATGACAAACACCCATCCATATGTAACAAAACTCACCTGTTATCACAGCTAGAGATCACTGATTACTACTTATACCTGCCTTGTTTAATCTGTACAAAACCGGCAGTATATCGATGTCAGTTTACCATTTTATAGCATAAGGACAAGAACATTTAATACCTGACTATTTCTTAGCTGGAAACGATAACTTAGTGTATTTTAATGGTTACACCAAGCTAAAAAAAAAAAAAAACAGTCCTTCATGCTACTGAAGCTGCAACCTCTGGAGCTGAAAAAAGCCGCAGTTCCCCGAATGACCACTTGAAGCAGCCACTGAAAGCAACTCAAACCCAATAGACCCCCATGTTAAAATCTTCAACTTTACAGCAGAAATATACACATTTCCAGCCAGAAACAGTGGCTTAAGTTATATAAAGTTATATAAAAAGAGTTCACATTATATTTACTGCAACTTTTGCTCTGATGCCAAGTGGAAGATGCAGCTTATATACTGTATATGGCAACACACTGTGGTCATCATTAACACTGTAATACAAAGATTACTAACATTTAGTCATTATTCTCAGCACTAGTACAAAACAGCAGGTATTACAACAGTATAGTTCATAGTAGCAATCATTTTTAGCAATGAAAACATCATGCACAGAGAGATAAAAGTTGATACCTGATAGTTTAAGTCATAAAATTACACCAAAGTGTGCCTGAAGTGGAGAGCTATTTCCATACAATCCATAATATCACATTAGATAACTGTATGGGAATGAATATTTATCAAACTCACTTATTTTAATTGCATTAAGAGTTACAATTCTGCCTAATTAAGGGCATGGCTGCTTTAATTGACAGGTGGGTGCTGCTGCAGGAGATTCAATGGCCCAGAGATGTTTACATGGATCCTCTCAGCTCGACTCCTGCTCCACCTTTTGGCTCAACTTTGGATTAACTGGGAAGTTATGTGGAGTCATGCCCGGCCTAGATGGTGATGTCAGTATCCAGCTTCAAAACCCGCTGAGCTCAGAAAAACTTTGGGTGACGTTTGTTCATCTTATTCAGTCCATTACGCTGCTTTCTTGTGAAACAGTAAAATGTCTTTCTTTCTTCATCTATGTAGAAATTAAACAGGACATAATACATCAATTAGTCGCTGTAGAGCTGCAGGTATTTTGATACCTTCAGGTGGTGGCAGCCAAGCCGTTTCCCCTGTTTCCAGTCTTAATGCCAACAACTGTAGCCTGATATTTAACAGACAGATGTTTGTATGTAGTTTATCTTCCTATCTATGTCACCACCTGAAAGTAAATAAGTGGAATTTTCTCCAATTCATTTAAGGCTCTACTATTTATTCATCATTAATCTTCAAAAACAAGCTTTTTCCCCCACATTTATACAACATTACTGTCATTATTGTGTGTTATATGCTGTGTTTTATATCACAGATTCTATGTGGAAGGATGATTCAGTTCATGCAGGAATTGAAGGAAGTGGGTTGAACTGAAGTTTTATTATAAATGCGGCCCACGTTGTGTAAATGTGTGTGTGTGTATCTGTGCATTGTGTTTGATGTATGGCTGCAGACGCGATGTTTAATTTGTGCGTCTGATGCTTGTGCATATTTCCCTTCCCTGAAGCTGGCAGCGGCGTTGGCAGGTGATGAAATTAGATCGGCCTTGTTGAATAATTGAGCGGCGTCCTCCTGAGATGGACGGATGATGACCGCTGTTAACCCGTTCACAGCCAAGGATCACTGGCTCACTGCTGCTGCACAATGCACTGAAGTGTGTTCGGGCACGCATGTGTGTGCTGTTATAGTTGACCCGGGTTTGCTACAAAGACACTTTAAATCCAGTGTGTTAGTGTGTGTGTGTGTGTGTGTGTGTGTGTGTGTGCGTGTGTGTGTGCACGTATGACCTTTTGTGAACAAACCTCTGACTTACATGCTTCCTGTCGCAGATTATTGTAAACATACCCTACTGTTCAAAAGTTTAGGGTCACTTAGAAATGTCCTTATTTTTTAAGGAAAAGCTGTTTGTTTCAATGAAGATAACATTAAATGAATGATAAATCCAGTGTAGACATTGTTAATGTGGTAAATGACTATTGTAGCTGGAAACAGCTGATTTTTAATGGAATATCTCCATAGAGGTACAGAGGAACATTTCCAGCAACCATCACTCCTGTGTTCTAATGCTACATTGTGTTAGTTAATGGTGTTGAAAGGCTCATTGATGATTAGAAAACCCTTGTGCAGTTATGTTAGTACATGGATAAAAGTGGGAATTTTCATGGAAAACATGGAATTGTCTTTGAACGGTGGTGTATATCACCACTCTAATACATCAGTCAAGCTCCCTGTGAAAAGAATTTGAAAAGAATGCTGTTTCTCCTGCTGAATTTGGTTTATTGTGGTCTGAAGCATGACTTAAAGTATTGGCTTATAAAATCTATATTTAGATCATTCCAGAACTGGAGGACATTTTACATCAAATTTCTAATAATCCATGTAGAAAATCATAAAACATGCAGTCGTTGCGTAAATGTTGTCGTCCTGAGAACAAATCTAAGAAAAACTAGGAGAAAAGAATGTTTGAAAATATTTTAAAATACCAAATAAGTCTGGAGTTCCCCTAAAATGACATTTTTCTGTTGTTCCCCCGCTCCGATGACCAAACTGAATCTCTAATAAAAGAGTTCAAATTGAATTTAAATCTCCTTCTTTTTAGTATTACTTTTTTCATTGATGTCTCTTGTAACTGTGGAAAACAATCTTTTAATCAACATAATATTTTAAATAATAATTATTATACGTGGAACGTGTCCCACAACATGTTAGCAGAACCTGTTGATGATGTTTTTGTCGTTTTATGTCTTTTTTCTGTTGTTTACTACATCCAACAGTTTTCCTATAGAATGTGTAGCGCAAAGTTATGTCCTCTCTTCTATTTCCCATATTTTCATCCCATTGTCAGCCTTGATTGAATGTCTCACTCTACCTCATATTATCAGGATCAGACTAATTCTTTGGACTGTTTTCCATCAGTCAGTTTGTCCTCTTGGTCAGCAGTAACAGCAGCTAAATATCTAGCTTCTACTGCTGAGAAAAAGATCACATTAGCATGGATTAGCAACCCTGTTACTGTGATTAGAGTAGGGTTAGCAAACAACACAGAAAACATGGAATAAAAATGCTACCATTGATGTGGAAGCTGAGCCAATCAATACCTATTATTGATGAATATGGAGCAGAAAACTGTAAAAGAGAAGGTTGATTTTTCAAACATTTTGAAGCCCAAATATCCTCCAATTCTGGAATGACCATTTACTTTATCATCCACTATTGAAATCTAATGAACAAAAACATTACAGTAACATTTGCTGAAGGTAAAGTGAAATAAAACTTCATAACAAGCATATTGGAAAATGGGAGAACTGACAGCAGACAGCAGGTTAGATGAACACAAAAGCATCACGTCCAAGCATTCTGACGGAAAATCCAATCTGCAGTTAAGCTAAAAGTACATTCATCCATTTTTTTTTTTTTTGTTCCATGGCATGAATTTGTTTTATGACTTTTCATGACCTAAAAACTGTATCCCAGTTTGTTTTGTTATTTCTCAGCTTGGAAAAGTTCTCCTGGAGTTGACGGCCGGTTTTCCAGCTGGGCTCGCTATGCAGAAATTACCATAAACAGCTGAAAACACCGACTAATGCTGCCATAAAATGTCAATAAACTGGAGGATGTGTTCCAATGTATTCCTGGAGCAACTGACCGTGGACAGTTGCTGCAATTTTTGACTAGTCACTGGTCCAAGTGTGGCTTTCTGTACTGATTAAAGTTTGGATTGTATTTTAACTCCATGAAAATAACTAGAAGGGCTCACGGAAAGAACATCCTCTGCCAAGGCCAATGTACAATCTCACAATTTCGATGAAAGTGAACCAAATCCACACCAAAGTTTAACGCTCCACTTCCTCTCCACCCAGTTTAATGAAGTAGTTTCTGCAGAATCATACTGACAAACATTCATAGCTGCATTATAAATAATCCTACATACTACAACAGCGGGGATAACCAGCTCCACATGACAATTCACAGGAAGCATCTGCTCCCATACTTCCATGCATTCTTTGGTGCATCAGCTGCTGAGGACATC
The DNA here is from genome assembly GCF_022539595.1 of Amphiprion ocellaris. Taxonomy (NCBI): domain Eukaryota; kingdom Metazoa; phylum Chordata; class Actinopteri; family Pomacentridae; genus Amphiprion; species Amphiprion ocellaris. The sequence goes on from NC_072784.1 coordinate 31,163,788, forward strand.
TTTAGCATGATTTCATGTACGGTTTATGTCCATCATCTTCATTTGTCACCCAAGCTTTAAAAAAATCATCTGGAAACTATAAAAAATCTGAAAGTTGAGCTGTTGGCATTGAGTTATGTTAGTTTGCTGGTTGACTGATAAAACCAACAAGCAGCAAACAAAATCAAGGCTCACTGTGGGGACAAAAAGCCTGCTTTTGTTTGGTTTATAGTCGTCGCCGTGGTGACGAAAGATATTTAGCCGCTCTGTTCACTCAGTTAATGTACATTTAATACATTTCTTTCCAAAGAAATTGTGGCGTCAAGAAAAGAGTGGAATGCACACGCATGCATTAAATATATAATTACTCTACCAAGGAATGCGGTGGAGTTATGTGACGATTGGCGTTGGTCTGTCTGTCTGTCTGTCTGTCAGCAACATTACTCAAAAACGGACTATTGGATTTGGATGAAATTTTCAGGGAAGGTCAGAAATGACACAAGGACCAAGTGATTAGATTTTGCCAGCGATGCGGCTTATAGTCTGGATCCACGGATTTGTTAAAGATTTCTGTATCATTGCCAGATAGCGGCACAGCGTCACTGTAACCATGACAACAAGTGAACACTACGTCAGCTGCCTGCTGACGATCACATGATTGTGATCCTACTACAAATCCACCACTGAGGACTTATCCGTCAGGAATACTGTATATCTTGTCACTGGAAGTAGTTTGCACTGTTCAAGCATAAAAACGTTCCCTTACTACAGGTATTTGTTTAAAAAGATTTATGTTGTGAAAAACTGAGATTTGGAAATTTGTGTTTCTTGTGCCTTAACTTGTCATTTTGTAAAGATGTTTATTTTTGCTATTTTTTATTTTATTATTTGGAAATACCAGAATTTGCACATTATTTTACATTTTTGTCTGTCTGATCACATCATTTCTAAAAAATAAATCGGACATTACAATCAAACAGTTACTCAGTACTTGAGTAGTCTTTTCATCAAGTACTTTTTTACTCTTACTTGAGTAATTTTTTGGATGACTACTTTTTACTTCTACTTGAGTGATGCTATTCTGAAGTAACGTTACTCTTACTTGAGTACAATTTTTGGATACTCTACCCACCTCTGTGTGCTACATATTTAGGTCATGTGATTTGGTATCCGTACATAACGTACACATGCATAACACACGCCTGTGATCAGCGCAGCGTCATTTTTTATTAAAGATTTCCACCATCGGAAATGAAACAATGACTGAGCGGCCTTGGTGGAGTACTGCTCTCTCTCTGTTACTTTAATGATATAAAAGACTTTATTTCCTGGCAGTAATTGCTCTTAATTGAGGTCTGTATTTATGTTTTTGCATGATGTGCTTTTGTGCATTTTTTAATTGCCCCATTGAGGTTAATCTTTAATTGGATGCTTTTCCAAATATTCAAACTTGTTTTCCATCCTGTAGAGTTAATTAAAAAAGACATTGCATGATTTCTTGCATCATGGCAGCAGCAGAGTTTATCTAATTTAAACATGGAGCTCTGAATGGAAGCGTCAGTGATGCTGTATGGCACGAGGTACAAACAAACAGCAACACATAGGACTTTTTTTCTCTACTGACGTCATGGTTGACAACCAGTTGCCATGGAGACAGCAGTGGAACCAGTGGAGCCAGTTCCATCTGTCAGCTCATATGTCAAACATGTCTGGTAACTTTTTTAAAATCAGGTGAAGCAGACATTCAGATCTGTCATGCAGATTAGATTATTCCTTCACAGACACATGGTTCTGGTCCGCGTGACACACAGGCGTCATATTTTTTTAAAAAAAAAGGCCCACATGAGGATCATTTTGAACCAAATTAAGTAAATTGCTGTGCCTCAGACTTTCTGGCCCTCAGACTGTGTTTATGTGTGTTTTTCTGCCCTACATGCAGCTGCTTGGAGTGCTGCTCAACCAGAGAAGGAAAAAAGAGCAGATGTGGCCGGTTCACAGTGGGCGAGAGAAAAAGGAGTTGATAGGCAGCTGTGGGGAAGCAGAGAGGGATCTGGAGCTTGTGAAATTGGAAAATGGGATCGGAGCAGGGGAAAAAAAGAGAAGGAGATGATCAACAGGAAGACAAGCAAAGAGAACATGAAGACCGGCCTGAGATTTCACTAGTTCTTCTCGTACTGAGTTGTGTAACAGCTCTGTGATACGAGGGTTTGGTTTGTGTTTCTGCTCCACCAGGACAGACCTGCTGCTTGCAGAGTCTCCTGCTCTGCTGCAGGTTTAATACGTGCACTGCCTGCTGTTTAAGTGTTTCCTGAGATTATAACTCACCCACAGTACAAGAAGGAGACAGGAGTGTGTTAGGTAGAGGGCAAAACTGCATCAACTGGAGCAAAGCATGGAAAGAGAAAGTAGGAGCAACATGATCAGATTGGAAAACTGATATGTCAGATTAGTCATGGATCACGTTTTCATGCTGTAGTCCACAGCGTCCACAGAGCTACAGTTTATCACAGTGAATTCTTGCACTCAAGACAGGAATTATACCATAGCCTTTAAGATCAACTATTGTACCAGTCTGCCAGGACATATTCTTACATTTTTACATACTGTAGAGTGTTTTTTTATTTGCTTTACATCAATAGAACCTTTATATTCCAATTTCTAATATGCATTGACTTATGTCTTAACTACCACAATAAATCGTTAAAAAGTGCAAAAAACTTAAAAAAATGAAACTTGCTTTTGTTTTTTCACATATATATCAAAATACAGAAATAGCATAGCTGAATCCCTCAAACCTGTAAAAGAGTTGCTCAGCATCCAGTGGTCTGGTTTATAAAGATTTCTGTTATGTGCGCTTTATTGTGTATTTTTACAAACCCATCACTGCAACCAAAAAGCTCTGAGACCTGGTGAATGTGTGAAATGTTCGTTCCACTCTCCAGATTTTATAAGAAAGAAGAATGATGGATCTATCTTATCTGGTTTCAAATCTACCACCAATCAAAAATTAATATGAAATCATAGTGCCGGGACTATGCTGGGCTCTACAGGGTTAAAGGATACCGCAGGTTGCAAGTTTAGACATGAAACCCTGTTGGCTCAAAAACGTTCATCATGTCTTCTTGTTGATACTTTAGTTTCTGATTCTGTTGTTCAGACATTAGGTGAATGGATAGATGTTATTTACCTTTCTTGACAGTTTCAGCGAACACTCTCGCCTTCCTCAGAAGCGTCTCACTGACAGCGTGACGTGTCAGCCGGCAGATTTTGACAGCCGGCATTTGCGGCCCAGTAGAACCACCGGATGCGCAGTAACTCTACTGGACGTGCCGCAAATGCCGTCACACGTCAGTGAGACGCTTCTGAGGAAGGCGAGAGTGTTCGCCGAAACTGTCAAGAAAGGTAAATAACATCTCTCCATTCACCTAATGTCTGAACAAAAGAATCAGAAACTAAAGTATGGAACTCTGTTATTTATCATACATTTAGCATTATTCTAATGGTTTGCTCTCATTTAGAGATGAAGCCAGGAACTCAGGCTCTCCTCCAAAACAACTAAATCTGCCTAACAGCACCTTTAAAGCTTCTGTATAAATTAATCAGGTCTGAAAACTTTAATTTTTGCCATTTTTAAATGAGTTATGTGCTATATTATGTCTTTGCTGGATTCATAATGTGTCTGCTGGTTGCCTGGCAACTGGTCCCATCCAAGATACTGACAGCCTGTAAAACAGTGAACTGACATTTTACACTTTATTAAGACAAACAGGATTTAACATGTTCACCAGTGAGCTTTAGAGGGGCTGGTAGGTAGTTTCTGGACTAAACTAACCGCTCCATCTACACCAGAGGTAAGAATCTCCTCATCCAACACTTGGCAAGACAGCACACATCTGTATTTAGAAAAAAATGTAAGTATTCACTCTGAACCCACAACTTCAGAGCACAGCAACTTGATTTAAAATAAAACCAATAGGTGGCAGAAACTAGGCAGGCGGGAGCTAAAAAGGAACAACACACTAAAAAAGACTTTCCACAAGTTCCAATTTATGTCTCAGTATGTTCTGCTGTCAAACAGTCCAGTATAAGTAATCTGCACGTACACTGCTGTTCAAAAGTTTGGAGTCACTTGGAAATGTCCTTATATTTGAAAGAAAGGCAGGTTTTTTTCAATGAAGATAACATGAAATGAATGATAAATCCAGTGTAGACATTGTTAATGTGGTAAATGACTATTGTAGCTGGAAACAGCTGATTTTTAATGGAATATCTCCATAGAGGTACAGAGGAACATTTCCAGCAACCATCACTTCTGTGTTCTAATGCTACATTGTGTTAGCTAATGGTGTTGAAAGGCTCATTGATGATTAGAAAACCCTTGTGCAGTTATGTTAGCACATGGATAAAAGTGGGAGTTTTCATGGAAAACATGGAATTGTCTGGGTGACCCCAAACTTTTGAACAGTAGTGTATAAATATTATTTTTTGTCAACCCACACACGTCTTCCCTCTCCTGAGTGACACTCTGTCATTGTTTCCTGCTTTTACCAGCTCCTCACACCTGCCTGTAGTATGTTTGTTCTGCTTGCTGTGCGTGAAAATGCTGCTACAACCTTTAAAGACGTACTGCAGGAATATAGAAGACGTTTTAGAGTTTTTAACAATTTTCGTGAATGATATTGAACTTTTACCAGACATTTCATTGACGTGTAACTAGACACAAAATCCATACAACTTTCTCAAGTTCTAGTTCTAATGACAGCTGAATAAGTGAGCAAGTGCAACAACAACATGCCGGAACAAAACACACTGATTAGCTGCTTGTAAAAGTGTTTGTCATGCCGACCTAATTGTCTTATGACGCGGGCGTGGATGCTGATGTCTGCTGTCACCTGCTGAAGATGCCTGCAGCTAAACTGATGAAGCTGTAAACAGCTGAAGCATGTGAGCGTGAACGTACTGCATGGTGTCGCAGCTTGAGGCCGAACTGCCGCCAAGCACGGATGAGAGCGTGATGCACGTGAAAGTGTTGGACGTTGAAATTTTGTTTGCTTAAAAACTTCACGGTGCAAAGTTTAAGCTGTGAAAATATGAAGATTTTTGCTTCTACCGAGCCTGCACAAGTTGACGGTCTACCTATTTGGTCATCAGGGGGTGGGACAAGAGAAAAATGGCATTTTAGGGGGAACTCCAGACTTATTTGGTATGTAAAAAAAAAAAAACATTTTCAAACATTCTTTTCTCCTAGTTTTTTTAAGATTTGGTCTCAGAACAAGAACATTTACACAACAACTGCATGTTTCTGTAAAATGTACATGGATTATTTGAAATTTGATGGTGGGACGTAAAATGTCCTCCAGTTCTGGAATGACCCTTATAGTAGCACTCATGGGTCTCTACAATGGAAGAAATGTCTTTGCTGGCGAAAAATGAGAAAAAAGTGCAATCATGAACGCTCTGAGCACTGATTTCTGCGTATTTAGTGATCATTTAACCTTAAATTGATTCACAGATGCAGTAAATATCCTTTTTTCTCCAGATTTTTTCATTTTTTGTTTAGTGCAAAGTTTTTAAATGATCATCACTGGGTTTAGTTTATTTCAACAAAAACTGAGACGACGACTCGACCTTGACTCTGTGGGAATCACATCTCCGGCCCAGTTTCTCATTTTGTCACGGGATAATGAGAAAAAGACGTCGCTTGTCAGCTGTAATGGAGCAGCACAGGAGTCGACTGGAGTGATCATCTGTGTGACACCAGAGCTGGTGGCTCCTTGGTCTGATAAAAGACGACGTCTGAGGTTGTTTTTAATACGGCAAGAGCTGCACAGTGGCACTGCAGCTGATACTGAAGCACAGAAATGATGTCACAATCCTCCTTTATTTTGGCAAAAATGAGGCCATTTAGTTGTTTAACCTTGATTTAACCACCATTCTTCTCTTATAATCAAACCGTTTTATTAAGTTTACATGCATTTTACTTCTTAACGACTGTACGTTGGTGAGAGTTTAGTGAGTGTGGGATCTTTTTACTAACATCTGGAGCTGGTGTACAGGACCCTCAACCCCCCACCCCCTGCTTTAAATACCAATGTTATTACATCAAGGGTCTGGGGTTGGAGAGTAAACCAAATTCCTGGAGTAGAAACATGTAGGACGTGTCGGGGGAATTAAAGGACAAGGAGAAGGAGAGCGCAGTCAGTAAGGTGGGTTCATGTCGGAGAGACGTGAACAAATGAGTGCATTGTGTTAAGAGTGTGTGGGTGAGTGTGTGAGAGTGAACACAGCTGTGAGTTTTCTGTGTATTATCTCCCAGTGCAGAACTGATAATATATTCAAACGGTGCCCAGGAGATGCTGACCCAACTGTTTCTCTGCAGACGTACTAAAATAAATCATTATTGTCTGTGTCTCTTTGTTTAACTTACAGGGATACAACGTCAGTTCATATAAATTAGACATTAAATGGCCTCATTATGCATCTGATAGCAGTTTTTCACCTCATAGACTGTAAAAGTTGCTGCTTTAAACCAGTCAGTTTAGCCCTCTGGAGTACCTCAGGGCTTCACGCTGGGTCCCCTTCCATTTATAATAACATCTCTTTTAATAGTAGGCATACAAGCATAACATGCTTGAATTATTAGTTGCATTGTGGGTAATGTAGGCTCCAGGTTCTAAAGAATGTGTAGAATAATAAAAAACAAGGTGATATCTCTGTAATTCAATGTTAAACAAATGAAGTGTTTTCTTGGGAACAAAAAGATTGCATAACCCTGTATTTAGGCTTCGTGAATCAATTTCTAGTTGGTGTTCCTATTTTCAGGTTTTATTCATTACTGTATCAGCATTATAATATTCATAAAGCTGCATTTCTGCATTAATTTATCCTCTGTGTCCTCAAGTTTTTTTTATACACTACCGTTTAAATCACTCAGAAATGTCCTTATATTTGAATGAAAAGCAATTTTTTTTCAATAAAGATCACATTAAATGAATGATAAATCCAGTGTAGACATTGTTAATGTGGTAAATGACTATTGTAGCTGGAAACAGCTGATTTTTAATGGAATATCTCCATAGAGGTACAGAGGAACATTTCCAGCAACCATCACTCCTGTGTTCTAATGCTACATTGTGTTAGCTAATGGTGTTGAAAGGCTCATTGATGATTAGAAAACCCTTGTGCAGTTATTTCAGCACATGGATAAAAGTGGGAGTTTTCATGGAAAACTTGGAATTGTCTGTTTGACCCCAAAATTTTGAACGGTAGTATACATTTTTTTGTTGTTACCGCCCAACCGATAAGCATATGGATTATGAATCTGTAACATATCTTTATGGAACCGTTCTCAAAATTGTATCTGTGGTGGTGAACATGCCTGACCTAAATCCTCAGCATTATTCATAGACTGTGCTACTTTTGTGTAGTATTTATTGGACCAGAATGTGGAAAAACAGGCCTGTCGTCTTTAGATTATCTGGGCCTGGACTCTAAAAATCACTTTTGAAATCGATAACAGTGGTATTTAGTGTCAGATTTTGGAGGTTTATCCCAATTAATAATTTCAGTTTGGGATATGTTTACTCTGTCCTGCTTCTCTATCTCCATTTTTTAATGTCATCTTTTAAATATCAGTTGCTGGATGTGGGAATATCAGTGGAGTGTAGGTCGGCTGCAGCAGGGTGACGATCGATCAATGCGCTGCCCACACAAAGGCACTGCTAGAAAATATGTGAAGAAAAAACCTGTAAATACAACAGGATGGGAGACAGAAACTGCTATTTGCTGCACAGCTTCACCGCGACAGATTCGAGACGTCCTTGACAGTGAAGACAGCTAGCTCCACAGCTGATGACAATGTGACAATCAGCAGAAAGTCCACTCCAGGCCTTCACAGATTCCTCCTGTTTAGATCGCTGCTCTCACAGCTGTGAGCCAGCGTTCATTCCCACACATCGGTTCACACACATCTTGAAAACACACTGTGTTCCTGGTGTCCCACTGCTGCTGCTCACTGCTCACACATCTTGAATGAGTTTAATTGCAGCTCCGTCTGTGGGAGTTCTGCATCCTGATCGATCAGCAGGGATTCTAGAGATGCTTGAGCAGCACTTAATTTATGTGTGCATGAGGTGAGGTTAAAGCATGAGAGGGGAGGAATCACCTCTAATTGAATTATTATGGCTTGGAGAGGAGGGACGACAAATGTACATCTATCTGCTCGCTGAATGTAAATCTTTGGGTTGGTCTGAGCTACGAGGCCTCCACAGTCTGTTTCTGTATCCATGATGTACAGTCTGACACCCACAGGGTTTAAACACACATTTATATCCAGCTGCAACTACTGATTAGTTCCACGTTTAATTAAAAAAAAATACTATATTTCTATTTTTGGATAATTGTTAATAAAAATAGAGAAAAATGTCCATTATATTAGCCAGAGTAAAAAAAAAAAAAAAAAAAAAAGCTATCAAATGTCTCGTGTTTCCAAAATAATGATCTAAAAACCAGTTTATTGAAGGTATTTTTTTAACTATCACAGAATATTATCCAATGATTTTTTTCTGTGTTGTTTTGTTAAATAATGATAAAAAAAATTGACATATTTAGCTTCTTTTTTTAGGCTATCTATTTATATTTCCAATTTTTGTACTGGAGCCCAGAGATTTTCTGGTAAATTTTGGTTTAAATGAAATATTGTCAAAATTATTTGATCATTGTCAACTAAAACCCTAACTATTGTACTATTTTTGGATTTTTTTATTTATTTTTTGTTAGCTCTTGCAGGATATGCTAAAAATGTTTTTTGTTAAATATTATATTGAATATTTATATGTTTATAAAATAATTCTATTAAATTTATATATCATTAACATAATAATAATAACAATAATAATAATAATAATAATAATAATAATAATAATAATTATAATTATTATTATTATTATTATTATTATTATTATTATTATTATTATTATTATTATTCCAACATTCTGGTTTAAAAATTCCAAAAAAATGAGGAAAACTGGTGCTGATAAAAGTTGTGACTAATTCGTTGCTAATCAGGAATTGACTAACTCTTTAAAACATAACAAACACTTCTTGCACGCTGAGCACATTTACAAAACACACAGAAATGCACCGCCGCCTCCACAGATGAGGACTATCTGCCAGGCGTTGATAACAGGGGTGTGGACACACACACACAAACATTACATCACCAGCATCAACCGCCGTCCCGTCACGTGTGAAAAGCAGAAACAGGAGAGAAAACATTTTCCATCTAAATATACAGACGATTAAAAAATAAGAGAATGCGAGAAGAAGAGCAGAAAATAGCGGCGTTACCCTTAAAACACTCCTCCTCTGTGGCACAAACACACACAGCAGCACATGTCTGCTGAATATACCAGCAGCCCACACACTTCAAACTGACATTTAAATGCAAAAAGGCAGAAACGTTGCATCTTGCAGCCGCTTAGTTCAGAACGTGTTGCAAGACAAGGAGAATGAAAGGGTTAAAGAATCCAGCAGAAAGAAGATGTGGCGTGGAGGATGGATGGGTGAAAACAAACAGCAGATCAGGGAAGAATGAAGTGCAGAAAGATAGCGAGAGACAGATGGAGGAAATACATAAGAGGGTTGAAAGCACCTGCTGGTCTTTCCTCTCAGTCCTGGCGTGGTTTCACTAACCTCATGATACGCTCGGACAGAGAAACAGACACAGGAGGGAAGGATGAGATTGCTCTTATCGGACAGTAAAGCTGAAGTTTTCTGGAAAATATCTTTTAGTCCAATAAACTTCATGCAGCAGGTTCTCATGGAAGCTGGGATCTGTGGCTTTCCAAAGAAAATGATGACACATCCATACAATAAATGTTCAACTATTAGCATCTTAGTAACATTTAAAAAAGAAATCTGTTTTCTAGAAGTAAGGTTAAAGTCTGTGAGGTACTCTCAACAGAACATGAAGGTCATTCCAGAACTGGAGGACATTTTACGTCCCACGCATCAGATTTCTAATAATCCATGTAGAAAATATTAAAACATGCAGTTGTTGTGTAAATGTTCTCGTCCTGAGACCAAATCTAAAAAAAAAAAAAAACTAGGAGAAAAGAATGTCTAAAGATATTTTTAAAATACCAAATAAGTCTGGAGTTCCCCCTAAAATGACATTTTTGTCTTGTCCCACCAGTTCAAATGAAATTTAAATCTCCTTTTTTTGGTTTTGTTTTTTCATTGATGTCTCTTGTAAATGTGGAAAAAAAAATTAACCAACATAATATTTTAAATAATAGTTATTATGCATGGAACTTGTGTTCTACAACATGTTAGCAGAACCTGTTGATGACAGTCATTTTCTGTCTTGTTTTTGTCATTTACATCATCCATCAGTTGTCCTAAAGAATGTGTAGAACAAAGCTATGTCCTCTCTTCTATTTTTCATCTTTCCATCCCATTGTCAGCCTTGATTGAATGTCTCACTCTACCTCATATTATCAGGATCAGACTAATTCTTTGGACTGTTTTCCATCAGTCAGTTTGTCCTCTTGGTCAGCAGTAACAGCAGCTAAATATCTAGCTTCTACTGCTGAGAAAAAGATCACATTAGCATGGATTAGCAACCCTGTTACTGTGATTAGAGTAGGGTTAGCAAACAACACAGAAAACATGGAATAAAAATGCTACCATTGATGTGGAAGCTGAGCCAATCAATACCTATTATTGATGGATATGGAGCAGAAAACTGGAAAAGAGAAGGTTTATTTTTCAAACATTTTGAAGCCCAAATGTCCTCCAGTTCTGGAACAACCCTTTATGTTTATTCAATCCTGACCCTCCGACCTCAAGCCCTGACCCTGAAACACTCTGAACCCTATTCATGATTTTCTCACGCAGATCTTTTTCACCCAAACAACAACAACCACAAGCTGCATTTCTGTTGCGTGTTTCAGTATTTCTCTGGAAGTTCTCAGTTGTTCTGCTCCATGTTTATCCTATTCAGTCTCTGCTGTTGTTTAGATGGAAATCAGAAGTTATGTTCCGCCATCTGTGACACGTGTGCACAAATACACACATAAACTCATTTATTTGTCAGCACCGACACGCATGCTGAATAAAACATGCGATATGTCTTCATGCGTCAAACAAATCTGTGTTAGAGTCTTGACCATGCAAATGTTTAACCTCATGCACTGAAACACACATCCTTCTGCTGTGAGTGTTTTAACAGATGTGAATGTTCTACAGGGAGCAGATGATCTCTAGAGGGACCCAGAAAATCTTTACCATGATGTAGTGGCGTTTATTAAAACACAAAGTGATGTTCACGTGTCGCCCTCTGTGCTGCAGGGGTTCCATCATCGGGAAGACGGCAACGGTTTCACGCTCATTTGTGTCTGACGGTGCAGAAACTCATCAAAGGTGAGGACATATGCATGTATCTGCAAAACTCTTTCTCCTCCCTTTCTCCCATTTCTTTGATGCAGGGTTTTGCCGTCTGAATCTTTCTTGCAGGCTTAGTACTGATGCCCACCGTCACCATCGCGATGACTTTCCATGCACTTCCTCACAAGCCCGGTGTTAAACCAGCCAGGAGTGGAAAGAACAACAACAAAAGACCGCAGCATGTTAGTGATGGAGGCCTCACCACCAACGGAGAGGGAACACGAAGCCACACCGAGGCGGGAGAGGAGAGCAGCAGAAACAATAACAAAACCAAAATGAAGCAATTTTGACAAATGAGGCAGGAACACGTCTGTCTCTTTGTGGCTGTGCAGTGATGAAGGCTTCTCATGTGTCTCTCTTGACTCATTTTTCAGATATTTCTGAGTCCCGCGAAGCAATTTAATCAGTCTTTGGTAGTTTTAAATCTCCACAGTTTAAACATCTAAAAAATGTTGTATGTTTTGTGTAATAAATGTGATGTTAGTGTACTGTAAGTAACATGTGACTCAGTGAACTTTCACTATGAACATAGCAGTGAGTTCAAACAACATATAAAGATAAATAAATGCTATTTATATAAATGGAAAATTGGAGAGAAAACATCCAAGAAAACATCATGTGAGAGCTTCTGGATAAAAGCTACTTGTGAACTTTTCAATCATGCTGTTGATGAGATTACATCTAAGTTCAGGACGCTCCATATTTACTCTGCCAAGGAATGCGGCAGAGAAAATGTGACGATTAGCGTTTGTCTGTCTGTCCATCTGTCTGTTAGCAACATTAATCAAACATGTACAAACGGATTTGGATGAAATTTTCAGGGAAGGTCAGAAATGACACAAGGACCAAGTGATTAGATTTTGGCAGTGATGCAGCTTATAGTCTGGATCCACGGATTTGTTAAAGATTTCTGGATCATTCCGAGATAGCAGCACGGCGTCACTGTAACCATGACAACAAGTAAACATTACGTCAGCTGCCTACTGATGATCACATGATTGCAATCATACTACAAATCCGCTGTTGAGTACTTATTGGGACTTATCCATCAGAAATGATGCAAGGAACAACTGATTAAATTGTGGGGGTGTTTCTGAGTCCCATCAATTCCTGCCACCCGCTACATATTTAGATCATGTGATTCGGTAGCTGTACATAACGTACACATGCAGAACACACACCTGTGCTCAGCGCAAGGTCATTTTGTTTGTGGGTACATCTATATTAAATGGACACATTCTATGGTGCTGTGATTTCTGATCATCAATAACTACTAAATGCTGCATTTCTGACAATGCCATATGGGGGAATGAGCAGCCTTGGAGGAGGACTGCGCTCTCTGAGTGCTTTTCTTGTTTTGTTAGGAACTAATTTAAATTCAGTTTTCTTCTGGCTGCTGCACAGTGGCCTGCGATCTATCGACATGAAGTTAGCATGTTCTCCCTGTACATGCGTGGGTTTTCTCCGGGTTCTCCAGTTTCCTCCCACAGTCCAAAAACATGCGGAGGTTAATTGGTGATTCTAAATTGTCTGTAGGTGTGAATGTGAGTGTGATCGTTTGTCTCTATGTGTAGCCCTGTGATCGACTGTTACCTGTCCAGGTGAACCTTCACCCTCATTCAGCTGGGATAGACTCCAGCCCCCTGCGACCCTAATGAGGATTAAGTGGTGTATAGATGATGGATGGATGGATGTTTTCTTCTGTATTAGATGTAGATGATCGGCCTTCAGCCAATTCCAAAACTGAACATTGCACAAAGTTGGGTTATGCAATAAAGCTGAAGAGTAGCGTAAAAATAAATTTTGCTGACACTTTGCGTGAAATTGTCATTTTAACAGAATTATTTAGCCATGTTGAAGCTATGCTAACATGCTAACTGTCCTGATGGATTACAGCTGTGATGTGTGTGAGCACTGATGCATGTCTGCATGTGTGGATGTGGATTAGCAAGTTAAAAAAAGGTTCTGGTGAGAAAGTGACACCCAACACTTATCTTAAGGCTCAGTGTTAATGGCAAAGCCACATGACACACCTCAGTGCATGTGTGTGTGTGTGTGTGTGTGTGCGCGCACGTGTGTGTGTGTGTGTGTGTGTGTGTGTGTGTGTGTGTGTGTGTGTGTGAGCAGTGACACCTCAGGTGTGTGCTGAGGTAAGACAATACATCTCTAGCCGACTCATAATGTTCCTGTCCTTGAAGCATCGCTTCTGTTCTCACTGCAGCAGGCACAAGACTCATCATTGTTCCTGTTAAATGTGTTGTGATGGATTGAGAAAGAGGACAGAAAATAGCTGAGTTCATCTTATGTCCTTAATTTAAAACAATTTCCTGTGATCTTGTCACAAAAAGCCGGAACAGCAACAAGACAAGATGTGTTTAACGTGATTTTTCTCCTCCAAGGAACAGCGTTTGTCTGTCCATCTGTCTGTCTGTCTGTCTGTCTGTTAGCAACATTACTCAAAAACGGACCAACGGATTTGGATGAAATTTTCAGTGAAGGTCAGAAATGACACAAGGACCAAGTGATTAGATTCTGGCAGTGATGCAGCTTATAGTCTGGATCCATGGATTTGTTAAAGATTTCTGTATTATTGCCAGATAGCAGCACGGCGTCACTGTAACCATGACAACAAATGAACACTACATCAACTGCCTGCTGATGATCACATGATTGTGATCCTATTACAAATCCACTGCTGCACACCACAAATTGTGTAAAGATTTAGTCGGAAATCAAACAACGGCTGAGCAGCCTTGGTGGAGTGCTGCTCTCTCTACTATTATAATTATATCAAAGACTATTTCCTGGCAGTAACTACTCTTAATTGAGATCTGTATTTACGATTTTGCATGACGCTTGTTCATGTACTTTTTAAGTGCCCCAGTGAGGATAATCTTTGATTGGATGCTTTTCGAAATATTTAGACTTGTTTTGCACCCTGTATGGTTTATTTAGACAAAAAAGGAAAACATCTTGCATAATGTTTTGCATCCTGGCATCAGCAAAGCGGAGTTTATCTGCGATTTGTAGAGAATCTAATTCTAAAATGGATCTCTGAATGGAAGCGACCACTGTGGACTTATTGGGACTTATCCATCGGAAACGATACAAGGAACAGTTGATTAAACTGTGGGGGTGTTTCTGAATCCCATCAATTCCCGCCGCTCGCTACATATTTAGGTCACGCAATGCGGTATCCGTACATAACGTACACATGCATAACACACACCTGTGCTCAGCACAAGGTCATTTTGTTTGTAGGTACATCTATATTAAATGGACACATTCTATGGTGCCGTGATTTCTGATCATCAATAACTAATAAACTAATGATGCATTTATTAAAAAAAAAAAAAAAAATGGGCTGCATTTCTGACAATGCCCTATGAGGGAATGAACAGCCTTGGCGGAGTTGTTCTTGTTCTATATTCTGTGGTTTAGTTGAGGGGTGTGTTATGGAGCACACTTCCAGTTACTAGAAGTGGTTGCTGAGAAATGATTACGGTGCTAAATGACAGTGACACGTCTCTCTGACGTCCATAGGTCCACTTATAACAGCAAAATCTCATCCCTGTACATATTGTAAATATTATTACTGCTATTCTATTATTATTATTATTGTATTTCTATTACTACGTCTATTGCTACATAAGCTGCTGTAACAATGTGAATTTCCCCTGGTGTGGGGAGAAATAAAGGACTTATCTTAAAACAGCTCTTATGCTTACATTAGGTTGAATAATTCACTCTTGTGGCGGTAGTCGTCCACAGAAGAGAGAAAAATGTTTTTTTTTTGTCTTTGGCCTCCGATATTAGGTTTAAAATGCAGTAAGAGGATGTAGGTAAAGAACACACACATGTAGAAGTCTGTAGGTCAGCAGACCTCTAGACTCTCTGCTGACACAAATCAAGAGGGAAGTAAACAGAGGAATGGAACAAAAAACGAAACCTGAGGGACGAGTGGCCGTAAAACAGAAGAAAAATACAGGCGGTGTCATGTAACCTGGGCAACACGAGCACAGACCAAACCTCTGGTCGGGATATTTACTGTCCAAATGTACAAGTGATTATAGCTGCAGAAACGTTTCCTCTGCATGTGTGTGAGTCCATATAGTCCATGTACATTAAACTGTAATCTGCAGCTGAAGTAGTTCCTGTGACAGAACAGGAAACAACTAGTGAGGCTTTCTGGAGTTTTGCTGACTTAAAATCTTAACATTTCGAGCCTGCTGCTATATTTTGAAGTTTCAGTCCTGATATTCCCTCTGCTGCTGGGGTTCTAAAGGTCTGACTCTGTGAGATCTCCCTCCCTCAATGTAAACAACAAAAACGACTCAACTCGAGCCCCATTTTTATTTTTTTATCATTATGTTTTTCCCCTTTAGCTGAAGGGAGCGAGCAAAGTAATAAATCCCTACTTTTATGTGTACAATAAAGCTCTGTAAACTTAGAAAGCCCAAATTTCACATCAAATTCTCCCCTAAAGAACTCCTCACCTGCCTGAAACTCCTCATTTGCAGTGAATGGTTTTCTTCTGTAGGTTTATTGATGTTACAGGTAACCAATTTGCATGCCTTGATTTTCCAAAATGTTTTCCAAAATTGCAAAATAATAAAGCCTAAAACATCTTTATTGATGTGATTAAAGGCAGGACTGATATATTTTGAGCTTTGTTCACTGGCAGAAATACATTTTTATGTGAAATTAATTAGGAAAAAGAGCAATTTTGTTTTGCACCTGCATCAACTACTAAATAAATGCAACTTTATTCAGCTTTTGTAGTTACAATAGTTAAAGAGTCTTTTAAAGCCTGAGGTCTTTTAAGCCAGTAGAGTTAAGTTAGACTTAACTTAAATATTCACATTTTCTCACTAATAAACCTAAAAACTTGAAACTATTTTTGGTTATTGAGATGACCTACATGGTTCATGCACTATGTGAGCAACCACAAGCCCTATTTTTGACCCGTATTTACTTACATATTGATGAATTGTCACCATTAAAAGTTTGCTAAATGATCTATTACCAGATGCTGACTCCTAGATTACTTTTATGCTGAAGAAAACCTAAAAACATGCCAATTCTCAGCCAAGTTCTTGAGATATATGGAGCCATTTAAGTCATTCCTACGCAGATTTATGAGAGAAAACGATGCAAACATGCACTGCAATACCCATACTCCCCTAATATACAGTATGCCAAAAAAAGGTTTAGTATGTCCTAATACATAGTGTGTCAATGTTGTTTTGTAATATGTTTTTTTGGCTATTCTGAGCCACAATCCTACAGTATGTGCAGCAGAAGATCACGCTTGAGCTGCAGAATGTCCAAAAAAATCACAATATTTTAATGAAGTAGCATGTCTTATGCGTGCACACTGCATGCAACAGTACTTTGTATGGGTTGGCAGCATGCACAGAAAGGAAAAACAACAACTTTGCCATTTGGAACGCAGGAGAACATCCAATGACTAACCTCTCGTTGTTTTCAGATTAGCATTTAGCACCTGTTTCTTTCACCTCATGCAGTGTCTGTCCTTCACCTCACACTGTAAATATCTAGGTGCTAAATACTCAAATATGAAGTGAAATAAAATGAAAAGCATGAGTTTGCTGCACAGCCCAGTGGTGCTGGTGGTAGGAGGGTAAAAAGGGGGGCTTCCTGAAACTCCTTCCCGCAAATCCTCAAGGTTAGTCCTGGCTGATTCCCTCCGTCCAAATTCTTCTCTGTCTCTCTTTTCCTCATACCTTTCCCAAAAAATAAAATACGAGCGGAAATTTGCTTCTCTCAGCAGCTCGGCTCTCCGGAAACTCAGAAAAGTCAGTCAACTTCTTCAGCTGTCAGATGCAGATAAAAGAATCAAGAAGCAAAATGATTTGCTGTGTTGTTTTTTTCCTCTCTGTGATTCATTTTCCTTGTGTTCGATACTCGACAAAAGCTTCTTGCCAACCAGATGGACAAATGACCGCAACACAAGACATATTCTGCTGTGTCATCGTGCTGTGTCAATACTGAGTTTGCATATTTGTATCAGAGCAGCTTCCTTTGAGACAGAACAGAGAACAGAGATGTAAACCAGAGGAAGGTTTCGCTCTCTGGTTCGTTCAGCTTCATTCCCTGTATAAATGGAGTTGTTTTGTCTCACTAATCAACAGAAGTGTTCCCTCAAACAGAAGCTTATTCGCTTTCCTGCAATTTCTCTGCTTTTAATCTTGAACTGCTAATGCCTCTTGGCTCGTTTTGCTCAGTTTTCATTCCAGTTTTTCCTTGGAGTCGTTAAGACAGAGAGAGAAACGAGAGACTTTGAAGCATTTCCTGAACCTCGCCGAGCCAATCCAGCTCCAGCTTCTCTCCCCACAGGTCACAAAGCCAGAACTGAACAAAGACACACTTAAGATTTAACTGATTGGCCCCGTCACTGCTCTGGTAGGAGCAGCGGCTGAGTGCTGCTCACATATTGGCAGGGCAAACCTAAGTGAAAACACATGTTGTGTAAATGCAGAAAGCAGACGCTGGGCGGCTTCGTCCCCCCTGATAGGGACCATGTGAAACCAAATCTGATCTGATTTTCCAGGAGAGACAGAGCAAGCGGAAGCACATCCTGTTTTCCATGTCAACATGGAATCATAAGAAAACAGAGAATCCAACAAAAATTCAAACAGAAATGCCTGTTGAGCATTACACAACCAGTCCCCAAACACAAGAATACGAGATGCAACTGTCGTGCAAAAACAACTCCCTCTTAAATATCCCTTCATGATAAACCCACAAAATGAAGGCATTCTGAAGTTCTCCCAGCCAGCCATCTGTATTCATAGCTTCTTTACGATTTCTGTGGATTTCCTGTTCTGCAGAGTCACTGCGTTGTCCGCTGCCAGATTCCAAACATCTGATGGGTGCCAGCCTCTGACCTTTCATGGCCTCTCCGACCTCTAACGTAACATCTGGAGTGTTTTCAGCTGGCTGTGCTTTACCCTCAGAAACACGACACACACATGCTTGAAAGGCTGCAGAACTCGTACGACATCAACTAATCTAATCTTAAACTGGCAGAACGACTAGAAAAGAAGTCTGGGGTGAAAGTATGTCTGAGCCGAGGAGGATCTGTGACTCACTACCTGCAATCTGCTCACTAATATGTTAAATATTTCTGACTGTATCTGGGAGGAGACAGATCTCTAAGAATACTTCATGAGTGTCTGAGAAAACTCGTATTTGTTGGCGTGTTGCTTGTTGGTTTACGGAGGCAGAGGTTTGCAGGACTGTAGCTGTTCAGTTCAGTGAGAGAGAACATGTCCAGAAGCGCAGTGTCAGTTTAAAGGCTCACTGATTAGCTGAAACATGCTATATATAAGTGCAGAATATTTACCATGAAACTACATCCACAAGACAACACAATGACGCAGGAGAACTTCACATGGAAAGGAAGAGTTTCATGCCACTATCATGTTAGTCTTGCACATCCTAACATGCACAATGCTGCTGAGGAGAACAGTCTGACTGCACCACATTAGTTTTATGGCATAGGGCAAAATGCTGGACAGTGCTGAGCCCAGGATGCAGTGATGGTGCCCCTTCGAAATAATGACGGGGAATATGGAGCACACTGTCATTTAAATAGGTCATTTGCTGCAAGAATCAAGCAGGTTTGCCTGATAACACAATCCAGATTTGACAAACCTTAAAAAGTTTCTGCATCTAAGGTCCTGCTAAGAGGTTGCTGTTTCCCAAAGTGAAGGAAATTTGAAAATAATAACATGTAGATAGTGGAAGAGGGTTAGAAAGAAGAAGAAATAGCAGACTTATACCCAAAGTCTCCAGCCGGTAAGTCAGACTGTTCTAATTTAAGCATGGCAAATGTGAAATAACAATTTACAGTTGGTTCTCTTAGCTTAGCACACATTTCCTGAACTTTTGTTGTCATCATTAGGTTGCCTGGCAACCAGTAAGATGTCCAAGAAGTTGCTGCACTACAGTGTTGTTTTTCTGCTTTTGTTTTGGAAATGATTTAATAAACAAGAAAAAACTTGACAGTAAAGTTGCTGGTAAGTTCCTACTTAGAGGTTATTTCCAAAAGTTAAGGAAATTTCAAAAAGAGGATTAGAAAGAAGAAGAAATGGAGAGTTATATTTGAAGTCTCCATTCGGTGAGTCAGACTGGTCTAATTTAAGCATGGCAAATGTAAAGTAACACTTTATAGTTGGTTATCTTAGCTTAGCACAAACCAACCAGCATTTCTACATTTCACTAAATAATATAAAAATGATTCTTAAGTGTGAAAACAACACATTTCCTGAAGTCTTGTTATCATCATTAGGTTGCCTGGCAACCAGCAGCATCTCCAGGAAGTTGCTGCACTACAGCGTGTTGTTTTTCTGCTTTTGTTTTGGAAAACATTTAAAAAACAAGATAAAATGTGAGAGTAAAGGTGCTAGAGGTGGAGCTGCTTGTCTCTGTTTCCAGACTTTGTGATCAACCACCTACTGCTGATGCATATATAAGAATATTTTCATCTAATGCTTATTAAGAAAGAACATCCGACTGTACCCCAATACCTTTAAAGTTTCCATCCCCTTTATGTCCCAGTGTTTAGTGCTGATCTGATGATAAGCTCAAAACATGGCGGGACCTTTACCTTCTTAGCAGCCTTTGACGGCGACCTCCTGGTGGGTTTCTGGACCTGACCACTCAGAGCGACGGGCTGCTTGGACACCGAGCCGTTCTCCCGCTTCTTTATGGGGGACGATGGGGTGGAGGACGGTGCAGGGGAGGGTGAGGCCGGGGGTGAGGAAGAGGAAGGAGGAAGAGGCCCCGTCCCCACGATGGCCATCTCCTCTGTGGCTGTGAGGCGAAGGCTGCGAAGACTTTCATGGGTCTCCTGGTCGACCACCAGCAGCCGGGTCTCATGGTCCACGGCTTTGATCCGCTGGACCACCTGAGGGACGGGAAACAGCAGCAGTTAGTCTAGAAACGTGACAAAAGAGCAACAAATGTCTCAGAGATTTACTCCGAGATTTAGCTACAGAGAACTACAACAGCTTCTGTAAAGGAAACAGCAGCACTTTTATTGGTGCTCTAGCTGTCAGAGTGGAACTATCAGATGGCATCTGCTGTAAACTGGAAATTAAGTTATTGTTAAGAGTCAAACTGCCCGATGTGTGATTGTTTCGGCTTTTCAAATGTACATGAACATTAGGTGCTTTTCTTTGTCTTCTTTGTCTGAGAAAACAAAACATCTGAGCAAGTGATGCGCTGTCGGAAAGTGTGGAGTGTGACTAATGAAGAAAACAACCTGAATCGATTATGCAGCTCTGGATCAGTCGGCTCATTATGAAAACATGTCATAAACTGAGAGCAGAGACGCTCCTCTAACAGTAAAAATAATCTGACAACCAGAGCATTAGAGCGGCTCATGATGCTCCATCTGAACCTCGGAGCAGCAGATTTGCTCTGGCAGCCTCAAACATGATGATCAACAGGTTTGTTTTGTATCTGAGCTGCAACAAGGTTACAGAGAAACCTAATCTGCTGCACTGGGAGGAGGCTGCTGCTGTGACTGAGGCTTGGGAAAATAATGATCTGAGCCTGCTGTCTCAGAGTGCAACAACACCACGTGTAAACAGAAGGTGGAAGCTGCTTGGTAATGATGTCATTCACACTGACAGCTTCACACTCATATTTAACAAGCAAACATTCACCAGAGACAAGTTTCTAGTATCCAAAACAACATTCTTCTGAAGGCCTTTGTCTGTGCATTCCTTCTAATTAAACAAAGGCCCTGCACAGGTGAGTCTAATGGATCACGTGACTGGAAAGTACAACTCAGGCAAAATCTGGTTTTTAATTGAAGTATGCTCGAGGAAACAACAAACATTAGCAGTAAAAAGTTTGGAGAGTTTCCCAGCTGGAGCTTGCAGACTGCAGCCCAGCAGGAGGGTCTGGTTGTGCCATGGCACACTGCGTCAGGACGCGCAGCAGCAGCCAGTGCGACCTGTTGCTGTGTCTTTTATCAGTAAAAATCCCTCATAGGAATGTACTTGCCTGGTGGTGCGTCTCTTTCTCCACATTAACTCCGTTCACCGCCACCACTCTGTCCCCGGCGCGCAGCCCCGACGCTTCTGCGGGGGATCCAGCCTCCACTTTGCGGATGAACTGCCCGCTCTTGCCTTTCTCGCCATGCAAGTGAAATCCATACCCGTTGTCCCCTTTTGCCATGATGCAAAGCCGCGGTTTCCTCTCGTTGGCCATTTCTCCCCGTCGTTTCAACCCTTTGTTAAAGTTTAACAATCAAAATGCAAAGATGGGAGTGTAGGAGGATAAACTTCCACGGTGCCAAAGCATATCTGCCCCATACGCGCGCTTTCCTACATATCAATAGCGACCCCCACACACACAAAATGCAAAGTAAAACGGCTCCAAATGCACTTCAAAACAACAATCCTCCGCGTACAAAACACACCAGCAAAGTTAAATTTTAAGGAACCGATGCCACCAGTCCAGCAGATCGTGTGTCCAAACCGAAGCGCACCGATAGAGACTCCAAAACTGGTCCGACTCAGCGCAGAGACTTCAGAGCCTCCAGCAGAGCATCGTGGATGTTTCCGGAGAAGTGAAAGAGACCTTCGGAGGCTCAGCTCTGCCTGGACAATTATACTTATCAACTGTTCGGAGAGATACGTTCAGTTGTGCAGTAGTTTGCGCAGCAGCGAGCGCTTTGTGCGCAATAGCACCACCTCCCTCCAGAGCGTCTACCTGTCAGTGAGCCGACAGATCAGGGCAGCGGCAGAGGAGGGAAAGTTGGACAATATTGCCCCTGTGTGGCAGAAAATGGTCTGTCAGCAATGTTTCAACAACTAAAGAGGGCGTCACCAAAGTATTTGAAGACAAGAAATGCAATCTTGGAATAATTTAACTCTCTTGTTAGGTTCGTTTCTCAGGAACAGCAATTATGGGGCTTTAATTATTGTTTAATTATCCAAATGGCAGAAACAAACAAATAATGATCAGATCATGATTCAATGAAGATAATTCACTCATTTTTCATAAAAAAAAATGCATGTTGTAACTTCAACTTCAACTTTATTATTTTTCCCTTCAAGGGCGATTTGTTATGCAGCAGTTACACAAGAGATTACAATAAACAAACAATAAATACATAAAAACAACAACAACAACAACAACAGTAAAAACACAACAAAAACAATAAAATATCACACAAAACATAAGATAGGGGCATATAGGTCATTTAGTCAGCTGTAGTTCAGGGCAAACAGCTGCTTAGTCAGCAGCTCACAGGATCAAATACAGCAGCAGAAACATCGTTTATGACCTCCTCCTCTTCTCAGAGTTTACAGCTCAGATGAAGGCACAACGGCCTGAGGTCCGGGGGTCCTGCAGTCCTGGGGTCTTGGGGTCCTGGGGTCCGGGGGTCCGGGGGTCCAGGGGTCCTGGGGTCCTGGGGTCCTGGGGTCTTGGGGTCCTGGGGTCCAGGAGTCCTGGGGTCTTGGGGTCCTGGGGTCCGGGGGTCCGGGGGTCCTGGGGTCCAGGAGTCCTGGGGTCTTGGGGTCCGGGGGTTCTGCAGTCCTGGGGTCCAGGGGTCCTGGGGTCCGGGGGTCCTGGGGTCCTGGGGTCCGGGGATCCGGGGGTCCTGGGGTCCTGGGGTCTGGGGGTCCTGGGGTCCGGGAGTCCTGGGGTCCTGGGGTCCGGGGGTCCTGGGGTCCTGGGGTCCTGGGGTCCGGGGGTCCGGGGGTCCGGGGGTCCGGGGGTCCTGGGGTCCGGGGGTCCTGGGGTCCGGGGGTCCTGGGGTCCAGGAGTCCTGGGGTCTTGGGGGCCGGGGGTTCTGCAGTCCTGGGGTCCAGGGGTCCTGGGGTCCGGGGGTCCTGGGGTCCTGGGGTCCAGGGGTCCTGGGGTCCGGGGGTCCTGGGGTCCTGGGGTCCAGGGGTCCTGGGGTCCTGGGGTCCTGGGGTCCGGGGGTCCTGGGGTCCTGGGGTCCTGGGGTCCTGGGGTCCTGGGGTCCGGGGGTCCTGGGGTCCGGGGGTCCTGGGGGCCGGGGGTCCTGGGGTCCTGGGGTCCGGGGGTCCTGGGGTCCTGGGGTCCTGGGGTCCTGGGGTCCGGGGGTCCGGGGGTCCTGGGGTCCGGGGGTCCGGGGGTCCTGGGGTCCGGGGGTCCTGGGGTCCTGGGGTCCTGGGGTCCTGGGGTCCTGGGGTCCGGGGGTCCTGGGGTCCTGGGGGCCAGGGGTCCTGGGGTCCTGGGGTCCTGGGGTCCGGGGGTCCTGGGGTCCAGGGGTCCGGGGGTCCGGGGGTCCTGGTGTCCTGGGGTCCTGGGGTCCGGGGGTCCGGGGGTCCTGGTGTCCTGGGGTCTTGCCAGGCCTGAAAGGAGCGACTTCTACTCCTGATGAAGAGGAAAGAGGATGAGCAGCATCTGTAAGAATAGGTTCCGCTTTTCTTTTAACTTTTAGATGAAAAATGTCTTAAAGACTGTTAAACACATCCCAGCTACATCAGAGGCTACTTCCACTGTCCTCCAGAGGGAGTTCTTGTCCTTGCTCCCACGGTTACCATACCATCATTTGATGGAAAAGGGAATGATTGACTGGATACCCCCCAGAAACATCACTCCCACCACCTAATTAAATGCATGGTTGCAGGATTTAAAAAAGGCTGGATAAGACTATTTAAGTTATTCTTTTTTTGACACTTGATTTATAGTTTTTGTTTCTGAACATTACATTGGCATTTACAATAAACAAAGAACAAATTCCCTTTCCCCACCCACCCTTGGTCTACAAAAAGAAGAGAAAGAAAAAACAAACAAAAATCCCAAACAAAACAAAATAAAAGGACAAATAGAAAAAAAAACAATAATTTTTTTTAAAGGGGATACAATAATCATGACTACCATGACCATGAATTTCAGATGATGGGTCTATAAACGTAAGTACAGTAAATGCATTAGGTCAACATGGAAATAAATGAACAAATAATACAAGCAAGTTCTCCTTCACTTGATTGTATAGCATCATAAATTACATGGACACAAAATTATATGGATGTTTTACAGTTTTTCTCAATTGATAAGACATTAAATTCCATTCACTGCACACAGCCACCAACTGACTGCACACATTTCTCAAAAACAGGACTCTGCTGTCCAAATTTTGGACACTATTCATGGTTTGCACACAGTTTCCAAAACTCTGAATATGTTTTTTAAGGTAAGATAAGATAAGTCCTTTATTTCCAGGGGAAATTCACATTGTTACAGCAGCTTATGTAGCAATAGACGTAGTAATAGAAATACAATAATAATAGAACAGTAGTAATAATATTTACAACATGTACAGGGATGAGAAATGAGGATGAAATAGTACAGTATTGACACACTGTAAGACAATGCAATATAAAGTGGCTTAAAAAATAAGTTTAAAAAGTGCAAAGATGTAGCAGTGCAAGAATGTCTGTGCAAATTGTTATGGTTTGGGGTGGTAATGATATAGTCCAGTTTATGTCAACATCAGCCAGTGATGTTGATGTTGTAAAGTCTTACAGCAGATGGGATGAAGGACCTGCGATAGCGCTCTTTCTTGCAGGGTGGATGTCTCAGTCTGCTGCTGAAGGAGCTGCTTAAAGACCCCACAGTGTCATGCAGTGGGTGAGAGGGATTGTCCATGATGGATGTGAGCTTTGACAACATCCTCCTCTCACCCACCTCCTCTATGGAGTCCAGGGAACAGTCCAGGACAGAACCTCCTCCTGACCTTCTGTTTAGTCTCTTTCTGTCCCTTTCAGTATTAATAATGTTAATGACTAATGAATAATTAACCTCTGGCTGCATCTTTTGTCTGCTCATTATGAACATTTCTCAAAGTGTCAGAATGTATGATGAAGAGGGTTCAGAGTAGCCAAATGTTGGAGGGGGAGAAATAATGGAAACTGTTTTTTACGAATATTAACACTGTCGTAGTCCACATTAGCGGACATTTCATAAAATTTATGGGTTGCATGTTTAGGTTTAGGGATCCAAAACCGTCCAAACGTGTTTAACTGATTTTATTTCTCATTTTAGCAAATAAAAAATCTAGTAAAAACTGTCTTAAAAAGTTGGCTTTTGAATGCTAACAGTGACAGCAGGTTTTGGTTTGTTCACAGACTAACGTGGATTTAGGAGGAGGTCACTTCTGTTCATTTTTTCAGGGTCAGAAAAGACAAATATAACATTTATAAAGTACCTAATATAGCCTTTGTTTCTCATTATCCCTGTTAATGGGAATATGAGTAATAAGATTGAATTTCATTGAATTTCCCTTCAGGGATTAATAAAGTCATTGTATTGTATTGTATCATTGTATTGTGAGAAAACAGATGATAAGTAGCAGCTGTCTGCTTCCAGGTTTGTTTTACAGCACTTAGATTTTCTTGATTTTTGAGTTAAAGTGCATGAAGTTTGTGATATTCCAGTGCCACAACCTGCATGTTTTGATCTTCTAGTGAACCAGCGATGAATCAGCCTTATTCATACATCAGTAACAACTTAATTTTATGCATGATCCACGGTGATGAAGATGTAGAAACATACAAATATAAAAAACATAGCATGCAATCAATATTTCAGAGACCCACTGCAATGTTTCACAAACCATATATCCAGGGAGCTCATGTCTTATTAAGACGTGCTCCCTGTAGTTCACAGCCTGCAGCTTAAATCCTCAGAACAGCGTCCTCAGAGCACCCGACATCCCAAGACACAACAGATTCAGTTTGCTTCGTGTGGATTTCTTATCATCTATTAGAACTTATGTGAAAAGCAGGTTTCTGTGACCGGCTCCTCTTCTTTGCTCTGACTGATGACTGCCTCATGAAGCTCATCCAGAGAATGCCAAGAGTGTGCAAAACAGGAATCAAAGCAAAGAATCTAAAATATAAAACATGTTCTGACTTATTTTTTGTTTACTACATAATTCGGTATGAGTTCATTCATAGTTTTGATGCCTTCAGTGAGAATCTACTATATAAATAGTCATGAAAATAAAGAGTAAACACTAAATGAGAAGGTGTGTCCAAGCATTTGACTGGTTATGTACACTGTGTGAGAAGAAATATGCCCACTGTATTGTCTTTGGCCAAAGACTAACACAGTCCAGAGCATCAGCAGGCATGTAGAGGAGGTAACTTTAATATTTTTGGACTACAATGAATCCTTCCTCTCAGTTCTGCCCATAGACATAAAAACATCTCTAAGGTCTGTTATCTATTAGATTAGAATTATTAATGAGCCAAAACAATAGCTGGTGAAAAGAAAATGCAGAACAAGTGGAAATATGAATGAGATCATGTGCTAACTAAATGCATTAATTTATTCATTAACAAAACATTGAAATACTTAAAAAAAAACTCTTAGTCTTTCATGGTTGATTGTTCTTAAAATGAGCAGAGAGTAAAGAAAAACTGCACTTTTTTTATCTTTGATAATGATACTCTTTTTCTTTGTGTTTGACATTGAGTGTGATGGAATAAAAGCAGCTTGACCCCAGACGCTGAGGTAACCAGAGTGTTTCTACCCCCAGAACCCGCCACAGAAAGCGGTTGTCAGTAAACACGGCTGGAATGAGGGCTGAACAAGAAAGTACGTTACATGTTGCAGGTGCGAGTGGAAGAGGGAGGAAACAGCAACTGAAGAGGGAAATGTTCAGCGGGAGAAGATGATGGATGTTACTGCAGATAGGGCTGGTGCAAAGGCGGGAATTTCATTTGATGGAAGTTTATCATTTTGCAGTAACAGGATCACTGATTCCATTCTAGCTATTTATAACAATAATGGAATCTGTTTACTTGCAAACTTTCACTAAAATGTTTTAAATGTCACATGCAAGAGATCAGTGTTTAGTTTTCATCATCTGAACTGTCATAAATTCACATTTTTGATGTTTAACGCTGAATAACTGTATAATGTGACAGGAGCATCTGAGACAACCAAACATAGAAATCTTCCTCTTTTTCCAGCACCAACAGTTAGAAGCTTAAAGAAAAAAATAGAATTAATTAGCAAACAGGCTGTTCAGATGTACAAAATTCTAGGTGAACTTTTTGAGGTTTCAAGCGATGCTGGGAATTATCTACTCCATGCATGTGTAAATTACATACATAAATGTACACAAATAATGCATAATATACATAATTTGAGACGTTTTCAAGCATCATCACTCAAGAGAACATGCAAAGTCTTCTGAATATGAGGAAAGCTTCATAGTCCTACAAAATCATCTAAAAATACTAAATAATGTATTTAGCTTTGGCACACTTTCCCCTACAATGTTGACTTTTGGCTGCATTCCAGTTTAATATTTTCACTTTATACAGAATATATCTAATTTCAAAAAGCTTAAATTATGTTTGAAAATGTTCTAGGTACTAAATAATGAGCCGTTTTCCCGTAAAATACCCGAAATGAAAAAACAAGCCAGTTTTTTGTTTGATTTAAATCAAAAGCTAAAAACACTAGAAAACAAGCCTTTTTTTCTCTGATTTTTCACTGTCAATTAATGCTAAAAATCTAGTTTATCAAAACTGAACATGATCTGTGTACTAAAATATATACAGGGTTTCCTTGACTTACGTCAGAGTTCCGTTCCTACAGCCTAATGTAAGTCGAAACTCTGGCAGAAATGTAAACAAAGCTGATATCCATCGGTGTTTCACCCTGTTCTAAGCATTTTATTATATCTAATTTCACTTCCATGGAGACGGCTTTCCTTTTCTTCGAAGCACTGCCATCAGAAGAGTCTGACTTACACTTGGGAGCCATAATGAAGGGCAAAAAGTTAGCGAATGTAGCACAATCCAAGGTGGCTACAACCGGAGAATGGAAACAAATCCGTCTGATAGCGCCGCATGACGACGTATTCATCCGCTCCACTCATCAACTAGTTCCTCGTAACCAGTACGTCGATGATGTCGTAAACCGAGGACCCCCGTACAGACAATGTGAAAGGTGTTGAACTTACAGAGAATTTGTGATTCTGCAGCTCTGCTCAGTTTCTCGGCACTTTTGGTGGATTAAACTTATCGTTTAGATGTGCAGTCGGTTATTTTTAATGTTTTGGTTCATGCTCCAGGCTGCTGTTGTTTTGTTTTTGGCAACTTTTTCTCAAATATAAAAATAAGTATTACAAATGAGTAGCTGGTGAAAGCTGTGGAACATTTGGCAGCCAGAGAACCAGATATTTATCTCGGCAGCTGGTGGAGACCAAAACCGGAGCTAAAAGCGTTGAACTGTTTGTTAACTTAAATTCTCATATGTTGGTGTTTTGTTCACAAAAAAGAATTACTGCCATTTTCAGAGGCTACCAAATGATTTTATTTTCTCATGTTGAATTTGTTGCTCTGCATATTTGCACATTACAGTAAGTTATTTTTAAAATATATGGATAAAGATAACAGTGACCAATACGTCTTGTTGGATAAACATGGGATAAAATGAAGCCAGGCTTGGAGGGAGAAAAAAGTACTTTTGAAAGAATTTCCACTCTCCACTGTTTTCAGATGTGGTTGTATTTCTTAAAACACCAGAGACGGGAGGGTTAGATGATTAGTCTGGGAAACAAACAGACCAAACTCCACCACCATCAACAACAAATAAACTGTCAACTACCTCCTTTCATTCTGATTACATCAACCTTTCTGATGTGAATGTTTTGTTTTTTTCCCCAGATAAGCTTCAATGGGCAGCGCTGTTGGGAAAAAGCTACTTTGTGTTGTTGTTTCCCAAAAAATGGAAAACTAAATTTCTTCGTGCCGAGACATTAATATTCAAGCTGCCGTTGTTTCGTTTCAACTGGAAATAACATTAAAGTGCTTCAGTCTGAAACAGAGAAACTGTCTTTACACTGATAAGTTACAATAAACATAAATTTCATGGGATGGATGTACACATAGAAGAGCTTTGTTTCATGCAGACGCAGCCCTGCAGTGTATCATATAGAATTTATGCATGCATAATAGGTTTCACTGTTCATTGATATGCATGATAACATGACCGTGTTAGCATTTATGGCATATGTGTAAGGAATTAAATGCAGAATATTGCAAAATTCACAGCATTTCTTACACAAATGAATCTCTTGTCACCTGTTATTTCTTAAAACATCTTCAAAGTCACCATAAATATTGTTCACAGGGTCTTTTCTGGGCTCAACCTTGGAGAAAAAATGCAGTGTTTTCTAAAAATGCTGTCATCAAATGTCATAATCCAGCAGCTGCAGGTCAGAAAATGCTCCTTTACTGTCAAGGTGTCACAAAAAAACCTGTCAAAAGTAAAATAAATATAATAGTCGTGATCATCAGTTCTATTTACTGGGTGTAAAGCAACCAACAGGGTCTAGTTATAGCAGTAAGTACAGCAAATGCTGTAAATTCAACAATTAAAGGAAGAACAATGTCTGGGATAAAGTAATAAAGTAATTCCTGGTGAAAAAAAACCCCAAAAAACACTGACCAATGTGAAAATCCCAACATGGTAAATGTACTTCCACAGCTCTATTTAATCACTGTGTTGCTATGAGGTTCATTTCTTGGAAAATAAGCTTTATTTTCGTTCTAGCTGCAGATGAGAAGATTGATTCCACTCATGATTGTCCATTAAAGCCAAAGTGAGTTTAATTCTAGTCTAGTGCTGTGAGATTAAACATTTTACTGCAAATTAGCAAAAAAGCATTCCAGAAAACAAGGTCTCTTACTGAACTATGATCAAAAACAAATGTGGTGAATAAAGCTGAGAATTGGCAGCATTTTTTCAGTTTTTTGACTATTTCACGTCATGACAAACAGTGAAGCTTAGTACAATGCAATCAATTAGATAAAAAGACATAAAAAACAAAACTGCGGAGCTCAGTGATGAATGTCATTTGTGTCAATAAAGACAGAAAAACACAATAATAATAATAAAAAGTCCTCTGTGTTCTGTGTGGTAGAACAGCAGTTAAAGGCGGTCACTGGCCGTTCGCTGCATGTTTCAGAGGCTCACTGTCAGGGTTGCTGATGGCTTCAAGCTTGACAGTCTGCAGAGAGAAAAACAGAAATAAAATCAGATTAGAGACAGAAAACTTCTCATTTTTAATAGAAGACACATGAAAATGTCATAGCTGAGAGTTATAACTGATGGAATCATAATTTTTTCCCATCTGGAACATAAAGTGGCCTTAATCTCTGGAAGTCACAGTTCTATACTAAATAAAGTAAACATATTTAGTACAACAGCCAGTAATAAAGCGCATGCTAAGGTGTTTACCTGTGCTGCCTTGATTTGGGATTTTGACAAGTTTAACATTTGAATAAGACAGTTGGTGGAGTATTTTAAAATAAATAAGTCTATGTATTTTGAAAAAGAATGGTGGATCTGAGCCTTGAAGACCTCTGTCATTGTATATTTTAATATTAACATGCCCAAACCCGCCAAATCGCTGCAATTACACTATTTATCATAGACACAAACTGCAAAAACAAGAAGTAGTTCTGAAGGTAGTTGTTCTATTCCACCTAAATCACTTCACTCAACATTTATCGTTCAATAAATTGCCAAAAACAAACTGTTTGCTGTAACCAAGTTCTGTAAAAAATAAAAAATTCTAAGCTCCTTTGCATAACTGAGAAGCTGTTAGTCACTCAGCTACAACCAACGTTCACATGACAAAAATTCAAACACTTTTCAGGTGATCTGGGCTGAACTGCAGGCAGTGTTTACACAAAGCAGACAGGAGATAAGTTTGGAAACAAATGAAACAGCAGTAAGGAGTAAAATGTAACAGCATCGGTAACAGCTGGTTACACTTGTAGAAATACTGTACAGGCTGATTTTAGGTTTATCTTGTAGAATTTCTGCAACTGATTATAACTGATTAAAGAAATTCAGTTTACATTTTTGCTTTTTTAGGATTTATGGTTCTATAACTCATTTATACTGCATAAAAGAAATGTTTCAGCTCTTTGTACTTCTAGACATGGTTATGCTGTTTCCATAGAGGTGTGAAAATGAGCCCACATCGAGCAAAAACATTGATCTGGTTGGAGATCGATTCAAATGTTCAGGCCGATTCACAGCTCCAGAAATAGAAACTATGCAATGTGCCAGAAACTGAACTTTGCAGTGGGATGATCTTAAGAGTTCAGGTCAAAGGATGCACATGTACAGTATTACTGTTGTGAAATGTGGTAATGAAGGAGCAGGATTTACACAGACAACATGAATACTGTCTGCCATTCCTGCGTGAGGACAGGATGGTGGTTTACCTTGTTCGCATTCTGTCTAGCTCCAGTATTGTCCGCCGCCACGGCAGCGTTGGGTTTGTGGCAGCAGAGCACTTTCTGGAAGCTCTGCTTGAAGTTGTCGGACAGGAAGCCGTAGAGGACGGGGTTGGCGCAGGAGTTGACGTAGGTGAGGATGACCAGGGTAAAGAAGAAGACGGCTGTGGTCGTGCTTTCAGGGATGACTTGAACCAGGTTGACAATATTGGCAGTAAAGAAAGGACCCCAGCAGAGCACAAACACCAGCACGATGATCACCACCATGCGTGTCACCTTTCGCTCCGACCTGCGCCGCCTTGTCCGGCCTGCACGTACACCTGCCGACCTCACCTGGAGGTCACATGATTGAAGGTTATATGACACTGTGACAGCAGAACTTCCATCCATCCATTATCTATACGCTTAATCGTCATTAGGGTCACAGGGGGGCTGGAGTCTATCCCAGCTGACTTAGAGTGAAGGTTCACCTGGACAGGTAACAATCAAGGATCAAGGATATCAGTCAGATATCAGTGATCAGTCTATCGCAGGTCTACATAGACAGACAAACAGTCACACTCACATTCACACCTACAGACGATTTAGAAACATCAATTAATCTCAGCATGTTTTTGGACTGTGGGAGGAAGCTGGAAAACCTGGAGAAAACCCACGTATCCACAGGGAGAACATGAAAACTCCAGAATCTGTCAGGCCGTCCACGCCCCCGTCATCCGATGGTCTCTGGAGGATGGAGTCCCAGGTGGCTTTTTCAGCATCCTGTCCTTCTTGAGTCGTTCCTGTACAATGTGCGATGTGATGTCAATGGGGGTTTTTCACAAAAGTTATATAGCGCCAACTACAATTCAAATTGTCTCAAGATGCTTTACAGAACCCATATGCCTGAACCCCCAGAGCAGCCCTAAGGAGACAGCAGCAAGGAAAAACTCCATTTAACAGGAAGAAACCTTGAGCAGAACCTGAGTCATATGGGTGGACCCATCTGCTGCCGGACCGAGGTTTTTGTGATGATTTGAACTGATTTTGAGTTGATTTCAGTGATATGGAATGACTGTTAAGCTTAGGGTAATATGATGAGCATTTCTTAAAGGCTTTTTTTTTCACAATAAGCCCCGTTCATGTCACATTATACATTGTACAGGAATGACTCAAAGACAGGACGCTGAAAGAATGCACAAACTTAACAGTTAAAGACATCATCACATTATTCTGGTTTGTTGCCAAATCCACATACTTTCAGTTTAAAGAGAAATATAAAGTCAGAAAGAATGTTTCTCTGTGGGAGATTCACTATCAGCAATAATGAGCAACTTTTCATGAAGGACCTACAAAACAAAGCCATCGACACACTGCAGACCCACAATTTGGAAAATATACGTAGATGACATCCAGTAAAAAATCCAATATGGACACACACAAGAACTCACTGACTGTCTGAACAGCATACAGTTCACACATGAAGAAGAAACAATCCGGACCACATCTTTGTTGGACATGAACATTCACCACCAACAAGACAGCAGCATAAAAATCACACTTTACAGGAAACCCACTGACACGGACAAGTACCTCCTCTGGACATCAGAACACCCCACAGCACACAAGCTAGCAGTAGTCAGGACACTCAGCATCATAACAGAAGACAAAGACAGACAGGAGGAGGAAAAACACATCAAGAACACACTTACACACTGTCAATATGCAAAATGGGCCATAAACAAAGGAAAACAACAAGAACCAGAAAACAGATGTAATGTCATAAAAGAAATACTGTGTAGATCATGGAAGAAAACATACATTGGATAGGCAAGAAGATCATTCCATATGAGAAAAAAAGAAACACCAGACAGAGTGTGAGAAAGAAACAGCAGGACGCCTCACAAGAGCACTAAAAGAAAAAGCAGATCAAGAAAACAGAAAATGAGCCTCACAGACCGCTGCAAGAGAAACAACCACATCATGGACTGGGATGAGGGCAAAATCATAACATCAGAGACCAACAAGCACAAGAGGTGGATATAAGAGGCAACTGAGATCAGAAAGTGGGCCAATAATTCCATGAAACAGGATGAGGAGGCCTGCACCTTCTAACAAGTGTTGTCTTAGCAACCAGACCTTATGACGCCTTAAGGCCATAAAATGCATCGTTCAGTCTTCTAACCCGACGCTGGTTAACAAACCGAATGTGTTGACAAACGAGATAAAACTGGATGCTTTAAAAGCCTCCAACAGGAAACATCGAGTAAAAGTTAAACCAATGTTACTGAGAACCAATGAGGTCTCGGGTACTGATGGAGCTCTGGAGACTTTTCTGACCTGGACTCTTTGACTGTTACCTGGTTTGATCTGCTTCCTTTAGGTTTTAACAGTCCAAGTAAAAACACCAAAACTGACCCAGGAGTTAAAGAAAAAAACTAAAGTCTTCACAGCCAGGTAAAAAAACTCATCCTTACTAACTTTGTTGGCAAAAAGAATTGCTAACTAAATATAAAAAAAACGACAAAATGAATCAATCTATGCAAACTCCATGCAGAAAGATCCCAGGAAGGTAAACTGGGGATCTTCTAACTGCAAGGCAACAGGGCTAACCACCGACCACTGTGCAGCCCAGAGCAGAACTTCAAAGGAAAAAAAAGATCTGTCTGATTACCTTGATGACGATGAGCAGGTAGCAGAGGCAGATGACAACGAGCGGACCGAAGAAGCTCAGGATGGATGTGTAGAGGATGAAGGCGATGGACCACATGTCTTGTGGCTCAGGCCAGCTCAAGTTGCAGGTGTTGAACTTCTCCTGCACATCCGAGAAGATGGTGACTGGCAGCGCGAACACAAAGGACCCAACCCAAACCAGGCCGCTGAAGACCTTGGCCACCTGCAGCTTCCTCCATTTGGTGCTGCGAATGGGATAAACCACGGCAAGGAAGCGGTCGATGCTCATCAGCGTCAGGCAAAACGTGGAGGCGAACTGGCTCATGATGTCAACAGTCATGCACACCTTGCAGAAGAAAACCCCATATGGCCAGTAGGAAAGCACGCTGTTGGTGCCAAGGAAGGGAATCCCCAGGATGTAGAGTTCGTCTGCCACGGCCAGATTGAGGATGTATATGTTGGTCACGGTCTTCATCTTGGCGTAGCGGATCATCACGTAGATGGCAAGCGTGTTACCCAGAAACCCCATGATGAAGACGATGGCGTAGATGATTAAAGTGACATTGTTGAAGGGCATCGGTGTGGGTGTGCTGGAGGAGTTGTCAGAGGCGGAGTACAGTTGGGTGGAGCTGCCGTTCTCGAGTGTACAATTGTCCCTCATGTTGAAGGAAGGTGTTCTGGTGTCCGAAAAGACAGACACAAATGTACAATTATTACACTGCAATCAATGCTAGAAAAACAATCATAGCTCAATAGGCTCTGTGTTCTAACATTCTGTGTACGTTTGCACCGTACACAGTCACCAACACATGCAAGATGCCCATATTTACCAGGAGAGAAACTTTCCACTGCTTCGACCGGGCATGTGGCCAACAGTTGCCCTAATGGGAAGTTGCACTTTAGAGGACATTAGCTGAGCAGGTCTCGTGTTTTGTCGCTGCCATTCGATTAGATGTGAATAATGGAGGGACGGAGGGAATGAAAAGTGGCAAAACACCCGAGATCTGGAGTGAAACAGGGACAGCTGAAGGGTTTGGAAGCAGAGCAGTCGAACTGAAGTAGCTTTTGAGAAAAATGGGTTCAGAGTTTTATTGTTTTCCAGAATGTTCTGCCATTTGAAGTGCCACTGTAACACTGTATTTCTGTTGTGGGTTAGTCCACTTTATCACTAAAATCTAGACCACAAAATGTAAAACTCAGTTCGGCTGAAGAGGGGCTTGAGTGGAACGTATTTAGCAAATGTTTTGTAAATGTATTTCTCTATACAAATAGATTTTAAATCAACACTAGGCTCTGTATTTTCTTCCCACTGTTGCCAATTGCCTGCTCAATTTTTTTCCAAGGGTATTCTCCTTCCAAAGTTCTTGGATTGAATTGAAAAGGTGAAATAAATTATATTTTGCTACACCCGTTTGAAGCTCAACGCTTGGTCACAGTAAGAAATAATTCTTGACCCCTAGATTGAGTATACGAACACAGAATGGCAGCACATTCCTACAGAGCAGCTTGTGTTGAGAGGATAATGCTCCATCATTACAATGCAAGAGGGAGGAATGTACAAAAAGCGTTTCCTGCTTCAAAGCACAGACTTTTGTGACTTTGCTTTTGTGCGTTTGTCCAATTACACAGCTTGGGATCGCAGAATATTTGACTTAAACATGACTAAAGTTCCTCCTGATCACAGCTTTTCATCTCCTTTAACAAATAACTTGCGTTTTGATGTAACTGAACAGGTAGAATTCAGCACATTTGCTTTGTCAGCTTTAGTCTCACAACTAAATGTTATCCAAACTGTATACATTTGCTCTTTCTTTTAATCAGGACATGCTCATCCAGCCTGGACATTTATAGCTTTTACTTCATTTTTGTGTACTGTATTTATGATTTAAGAGTTTATAGTTTGCATTCTGTACTTGAATCTATCAGAAAAAGGTGTTGCAGTTAATTTTGTTGAAACATCTTAAATGGATGAAACCTGCTTTGAGCTCAAAGTTGCGCACGGATCCCAGTTGGAGCAAACAAATGACATTGCAAGTCCTCACCTGGTGCCTTGTGGGTGACCTAAAATAATAATAATAATCTTATGACTGTCAGTTGCAACCCGAGGCTGTGGAAATGTGTTGCACAAAAACAGAGTGTGACGTGAAGATTCACTGAACCGAGCTCCAAAACACGGGAGTGACGCGCAGCCCGCAGCATCGTGTTGAGAAAACAAATACTTGAAGCCCCCTCTCCCCCTTCAGGGCTGCACCAGCCTCCACTAAACTATAATGAGGTGTAATATGAGTAATTAGAGCCATTTTAAGTGAGTTTTGAACTAAAAATTGATTTAATATATAACTTTAAGGCTCATGCGCATTTTTCCAAACGCACATATGGAAATCCTCGGAAATAACGGACTACAAAATAAACTCTGAGCAGAAACATTCCACATTTTCTTCAAACTTAGCAGTTTCCCTTCGTAAACGCACTGTTTTCTTGTAAATGTCGTCACATTTCTAGCTTAGGATTGAACCTACCTGTGCGCTCTTACGCGCCTCTCCACTATCCGGCGAAGTGACGCGCGTCTCAGGACCTGGTGCGCTTTTGGAGACGTCCACGTTCTCTGCTCTCCTCTCCCGTTTCTTGAAATTGAAACGACCTCACACTCAACTTCTCATCCCGAGGCATTTTCCTGAATGTCAGCAAGCTCAAATTTCCATAGTGAGAATTTTTAAAAATTAATTTTTAACTGATATTATCGTTAATTTTCTTACAGCTCAGTTCTGAAGCAAATCCAGCCTTCCGTCACTGATGAGAAGTCCCTTACTGGTTCATGCAGACCGTTGACGCAGTATTTATATGTGGAAAACGTCACCCTACCTTTGGATGTGAAAGTCCCACCCCTGGGTGGCTGTAATGATCTCACAGCCAAGAGGAGTCCTTGGTGCCAAATCCTACATTTAGAGACTTTAACAGCCAGTCAATCATGAAGTCATGATGTTTTCCAACTGTGTGAGAGATAGAAACAGAGAAGAGATGGAGAGATGCCCAGACCCTCTCTGGGGGATAAATCACCTTGATGGTGGCCTTGGGCACCTGAGACAGGCAGAGAAATGAAGGTGAAATGGAAAAACGGAGCAGGGAGGATGAGGCGGCACAGCGAGGGAGAGATTTGATGGTGATTGTCTGGGAAAGCTGCCTACTTTAGAGCCATTAGTTTCATGTTGTTGTCAGGTTAGTGGAGCATTAACAACACAATAACAACAGAAATACCCCCAATCATGTCATCAGTGTCATCTATCAGTCTAAAGCATCTCAGAAGGTACAGCGGGAAGCAGATGACGTCCTGTAGTTCTGTTGAACCGGTTCCAACCAGGCCGGATGAGCAGCTTCATGAGAATTGGGAGGATATGAGTAAACATGGCTGCACATCTGTGCATGGAGGCCTGCCCTGAAGGGACTGCTGATGTGTGGTGGCACTCAGGAAGCCAGGATAATCATACGGCTCATTTACTTGGGATTTTCACCAGTGTGGGTGGATTAACCTCACAAACTGTAAAAACAAACATTTTCTTTGGGAACCGAGGAGGTCTACAAAGACTGTTGGTGATGCAGGAAATGCACAAGAAGATTAACAGGAGAAACCGACTGAATGAGCTGCAGTTTATTCAGAAGGAGAGATAAACAAATTTCACACATCAGTGTCAGTTTGCAGGTGTTCAGTAGCACTGCTGCACCTGGGAACATTTATCCAAGCATTTGTCAATTTTATTTTTTGAAAAAAAAACACCCCTAATTTCATTATTCCAGCTTTATTCAACTTCAAATAATATAGCGCAACTTTAATTCATGTACGCTACTCTTCAAAGGTTTGAGGTCATTTAGAAATGTCCTTAATTCTGAAAGAAAAGCAGTTTTTTTAGTGAAGATAACATTAAATGAATGATAAATCCAGTGTAGACATTGTTCATGTGGTAAATGACTATTGTAGCTGGAAACAGCTGATTTTTAATGGAATATCTCCATAGAGGTACAGAGGAACATTTCCAGCAACCATCACTCCTGTGTTCTAATGGTACATTGTGTTAGCTAATGGTGTTGAAAGACTCATTGATGATTAGAAAACCCTTGTGCAGTTATGTTAGTACATGGATAAAAGTGGGAGTTTTCATGGAGAACATGGAATTGTCTGGGTGACCCCAAACTTTTGAACAGTAGTGTAGAGTCCTACACATCTATGGAAACAGCACAGAAGCAGGCAGAACTTGAACATATCTTCTGTGCACAATAATTAAGTTGTAATAAAGTTGAATTTTATTGATTATTTGACTAAATTTGTTGTTTATACTTTGGTAGCTCCAAGAAAAGTCTGTGAAAGAATAAAGCTTACATGCCTAAATACACCTGTAACACACCTAAACCTCTGATCCAGCTGTGGCTGAGGTGCATTGTGGGTAACGTAGGAGGCAGATTTTAAAAAGACAGAGGGATTCCCGGAAAGAAAAAGATGCTCTCTCGAGTTTTGCTGCATCATTTTCAACCTTTTATTGTGTTAATGTGTGTTATTTCAGCCTCTGATGATGCAGTCTACTGTAACAGCGCTACAATAACACTGTTACTGTCACTATTTTCTCTAATTGACATAAAAAACAGGAATTTAAGCATTCAAGTTTTCTTGTTAAACCACCAGCAGCGATTTTTACATTTTCTGTCTCCTTCACTTGTCCTGAAGTCACCTCGCTCTTGTGTTACGTCTGCCACTGGATGTAGTTCAGGATTTTACAGAAGCATTAATGGACTTACTGAAGTGCTGTTGGCTGAGTGTCAGATTCTTCTCATTCAATAAATACCTGCAGCAGAAAAGATAAATGCTTCTTTAAACTGAGAGTAGTTCATGCATGTGATGGTTAACGTTCTTCTCCACATGTGACCGTTCAGCTGCTCTGTACAGATTCCACGTTTATACGTTTGAATTATTCAAACTGAAGCTTCTCTGGATGAAACCCGGAGTTCCATCAGAAACTGTCACAGCATCTTAATCAGCACAGACCACTCAGGATTACATTTCAGTGCTTTAATCGTGTTACAGGACTGGAGATGCGGAGGTGAACTTTTTAGCAGCTTGACTGAATCTGCATTGAACCTAATGTCTGATTAAAGGTTATGTTCTTGTTTATTTCATATTACATTAGTGTGTTCTTATTGCATTTGCTGCAGTGATCTCATTTCCTCACACTGATGAGCTTCATATGAGCTCAAACCAAAGTTCATTAAACATCAGATCATGATGTACGTTTATCAGCTACATAAACACATGATTTGTCCCCATTCAGAAGCAAAAATATTCACAAAATTCTGTTTGTTTTAAGAAATCTGCAGTTCAAGCTGTAAGTCAGGAAAAGATCTGAGTTATTTTGATAACTTTCCTATAAACTGCTGTTTCATTCTACTGCTCTGTGAAACTGTATCTGTGTATAAAAACATAACAATCACTACATTTCCTGTAGTTTTACACTGTTAAATAAATACATGCTGGAGTGTTTCAACCAAACCGTATCTTGGAAAATGTATATAATACGATATTTAGACCTATATTAATTAGACATAAAGATGAATTTATCACTTCTCTGTTTGCCATTAGTTCAAATGAAGACAATCAGGCAGTTGTTTTACTCCACATCAGCGGTCAAACATGCAGCCTGCGGTCCAAAAACGGTCCTCCAGAGGGTCCAATCCGGCCCTCACATTGTAAACATTTCAGGGAAGACATTAACTGCAGATTATAAATTAGTAAAACTATAAATTTACAATAATTTCTAGACCATGACAAGTTGTTTTGATCATAAAGTAAAATACTAGATTGTCCATTGTTCTTTTGTTGTACTGTGTCTCATTTTTGTAATATTTTGCCTCATTTTTGTTGTTGTTACGTTTCCCAAGCGGGACCCCAGGAAAATACCCAGAACCCCAAACTTTATTAAAGTATCAAAAGGAAAACCGTAACAAAACAAAGAACCCCAACACAAATAAACCAAACAAAAGGTCACAAAATGGGTTCAGAAAGGTGATAGAGGTAGATTGCCTCTATCACCCACTAAGCCAGCCAAAATGGCTGGAAAAATTATAATAAACAAAACCAAACAAAAGGAGGGGAGGGTGAAATAAATGTGCTTAGGGTGTAAACACAATTCAAAGGGGCTTTATTTCTCACAAAAGAGCTATTTGACACCCGCTCTCAAACGAACAGAGAAATATGATGTGCAGTTCTCTGAAGTCGGAGCCCATCTGAACAGCTCAAGAGTGTGTCTTTTAAAGGAGTGTCACCAATCACTGCAGCAGGTGCGTCGGATGCAGCAGCTGTAGCCACTCAGCCTAATCAACCAGTGTCCCAACACTGATCACATAGACACAGATGGAAAAACAGCAAAACAACACAAACTTGCAGTCACAAAGCCACAAAACAAGTTTGAAATGGCCAAAAATACAAGACACAAAACTCAAGTGAACTGATCAATGTGTTTTAAGCATTATTTCCTTCACTGTGGTCACTCATGAATTAAAAAGTCCCCTCACAAACATATGGCCACCAAAATTGGGCAAGACACCACACAAACTCATAACATTGTTTTCTGTTTTTTTGTCAGATTTTTGTCATCTGTCTCATATTTTTGTCATTTTGTTTCTTGTTTTTGTTGTTTTGTGTTTCCTTTTTGTCTCGTTTGTTTTTTGTGTTACTTTTTGGTTGTTTCATTTCTCACTTCTGTCTTTTTTGTAACATTTTAGTCATTTGTGTTTTTTTCTGCCACTTTATAACTTTTTTGTCTAATTTTTTGTTTTGTTTTGTGCCGTTTGTCTCATTTTTGTCGTTTTGTATGTTATTTTTGTAATATTCTGTCTTGTTTTTGTTGTTTTTTTGTCTGACTTTTGTCATTTTGCATTTCCTTTTTGTCTTGCTTGTGTTTTTTGTTTTATTTTTGTCATTTTGTGGGGGTTTCTTTTTCTTGTTTGTGTTGTTTGTCTATTTTTTGCTGTTTTGTTTCTTGCTTTTGTCATTGTTTGTCTTGTTAGTTGATTTTTTTGTTGCTTTGTAGCTTTTTTTAAAAAGTTTTTTTGTTTATTGTTGGCTTTATTTGATAGGTCCAGAGTCAGACAGGTAAACAGGGAGGAGAATGAGGGGAAGACATGCTGTAAAGGCAGGGAGCTGGAACTGAACTCAGGCCGTTGCGTACATTTGTCGCTCGCTCAACCAGTGGAGCTCTCTGGATTCCCAGTTGCTTTGTAACTTTTTAGTAAAATTTTTCCTCTTTTTTGTTTTGTTTCGTGTCTCATTTTTTGTCATTTTGTCTCTCCTTTTTGTAATATTTTGTCTTGTTTTTATGGTTTTTGGTTTTTTTTGTCTGACTTGTCATTTGTCTCATGTTTTTGTTTTTCATTTGTGTTTTTTGTCTTATTTTGTCATTTTGTTTTACGTTTTCGTCATTTTTGGTCTTGTTTGTCCATTTTTTTGTCGGTTCGTAACTTCTTGTCGAATTTCAGGTTGTTCATGATGTTTCGT
Source organism: Amphiprion ocellaris (assembly GCF_022539595.1). NCBI lineage: Eukaryota > Metazoa > Chordata > Actinopteri > Pomacentridae > Amphiprion > Amphiprion ocellaris. The sequence continues at coordinate 31,205,695 of NC_072784.1, forward strand.
AAAAATATAATTCCTTAAACGTGAACTTTTTCAGAACATCATTTTTTTGCACTCAAAGGGAAACATCTGGAGTTATGGTTATTTATCGGTTATTATGCTGTGATTTTTGGTCTGGTTCACCTGAGATCAAATTGGGCTGAATGTGGCCTCTGAACTAAGATGAATTTGACTTCCCTGCTCTACAAGATTGCAAATAAAAACAAGAAACCCATTTTTTTCTGATCAAAACTGTCCAAACTTCTTTCCTTAGCTCCGATGAGCCGCCATGGCTTCAGTCAGTTTCCATGCACCTCCTGCTTTTCTACATCCAGCTTCCTCTGTGAGATCATATCAGAGTGACGCTGGTCGCTAACACTGTTTGACTGATGACAAAAAGCTGGCAGGGATCAATCAGAGGACTCCATCAGGGTAACTGGAGTGCGACTTGTGCGTCGGAAACCCAGAGGAGCTTTCGAATCGATGCTGCATCTCTGGTTACAAACAGGACAGTGTTTGCATGGACGTTTGTGGAGACGGCTGGAAGGAAGAGAGAGAGAAATAAATTGTTGTGGAAGTTCAGCGATGTCGAGGCAGACACAGAGAGACACACTGGAGACTCGGATGACTTAGGTTACAAATCATGTTTACTGATATCAGGAGAAGTGACATTAACAGAGCAGCAGTACATGCAAGCAATGCCAGCATCAGTTCTGAGGATTCTCTCTGATCTTTGGGTATACGGGTCATTCCAGAATTGGAGGACATTTAGGCTTCAAAATGTTTGAAAAACCAACCTTCTCTTTTACAGTTTTCTGCTCCATATTCATCAATAATAGGTACTGATTGGCTCAGCTTCCACATCAATGGCAGCATTTTTATTCCATGTTTTCTGTGTTGTTTGCTAACCCTACTCTAATCACAGTAACAGGGTTGCTAATCCATGCTAATGTGATCTTTTTCTCAGCAGTAGAAGCTAGATATTTAGCTGCTGTTACTGCTGACCAAGAGGACAAACTGACTGATGGAAAACAGTCCAAACAATTAGTCTGATCCTGATAATATGAGGTAGAGTGAGACATTCAATCAAGGCTGACAATGGGATGGAAATATGAAAAATAGAAGAGAGGACATAGCTTTGCTCTACACATTCTATAGGAACACTGTTGGATGATGTTAATTCCATCGTTTCGTGTGATTCACTGTTTTCTTTTTATTCTACCAGCTAAAAAGGTTCTGCTAACATGTTGTGGGACACATATTGCATGCATAATAACAATTATTTAAAACATTATGTTGATAAAATTTTTTTTTCCACAATTACAAGAGACATCAATGAAAAAATAATTATTTATTTAAAGCTGTTTACTTTCTGCTTCAGCTGGCCATTAAGATGTGACAAGAAATGATTAAATGTGAACATAAAGAAAGTCATGTACATTTGTGAGGATGTTTGTCTCCAGATGGAGCTGTTGGCTTCGGTCACATGGGAGGAAACATCCCAGCTTCAAACAAACAAAAACGACATGATTTAATTTATTTTATGCTGTAAATCTGCATGCATTTGAAAGATTATGTTCAGAATGCATCAGTTTTGTCCACGGTGTTCAGGTTCAGTCTGAGCAGCCGTTTATTACTTTTCAGTTTCTAAATCAGTTCATCAGAGCTCAAACGTCCAGCTGCTAATCATCAAAATGCATTAAAGAAAGGGTGAAAGCAGCAGAACAGTTGAGTTACTGCTAATGTGTATTGTATTTGTCAAGTTATTCTAAGAGGGGAAACCAAAAAAAGCTGCATTTTCAGATTTAATCAGGTTGACTGAGATGCTCTCAGAGTTAAACATTAAAATATGAGTTAGAATATGAATGGTGGCGACTAGAGTTAATATATTGAAGGACACTATAAAAACATCTGTCATTTCACAGAGTTTTTTTCTGTATAACAGTAGAAACAGTACAGTAGATCAAAAAAAGAAACTGTTCCTGTCTGTTGTCTATTTATGCACAAAGCTTGTCTTAAATTAGCTGCAGACTGAAGCTACAAGGTTTAAAGATGTGAGTGAACACTGAGCCTTGCTTTTCTGTGGTTTCCTGAACTAATTCTGTTAATCGACTCTTAATGTGGAGACTAATAGAGGTCAATCAATCATCAACTCAGCACCATTCTTTGAGAGACTTTAAAAATCTTCAGTGAATGAATCAGTGTGAATGTTTTATTTATTTTTCTGCTAATAAACTGTAGAACTTTCCATCTGGGCTGCAGATCAGAGGAGCTAATTAGGCGAGAATGAAAGGCTCTAATTTATCATCAAAATAAACCAATGTGACAAGCATAATTACAACGTGTCAGGATTACAGTTTAGGGGTTTCTGGTCGGCTGAAGATTTTCTAAGAAAAGACGCTTCATGAAGCATTTAGGCAACGTTTGGCTTTTCCAGGAGAGACGGCGTCAGGATGTGTTTAACCTCCCGGCCTGCACACATAGAGGAAGAAGCTCAGAATAACCGTTGAGGAGGAACAGGTGAGAGAAAAAAATGTTAAATGTTAACTGAGTCACACTTTATTTTGGGCAATTTTATATTGGGTTTATAGAAAAAAGAAAGCAGATCTGTTGAAGTGAAAGTGAATCACTGAGGCTAAAACAACTTTATGGTTCTATTTATCAGCTTCTTTAAAAGAAAATAAAATGAGAGTATCCAAAATGATTACATATAAAACACATGGCCGGGTATATTTTGTAGACACAGTGGTCCCTACTGCCTGTGGTGGCTTTATATATATACTCACCGGCCACATTATTAGGTACACCTGTTCAATTGCTTGTTAACACAAATGGCTTATCAGCCAATTATATGGCCACAACTCAATGCATTTATTCATGTAGACGTGGTCAAGACGACCTGCTGAAGTTCAAACTGAGTATCAGAATGGGGAAAAAGGGGATTTAAGTGACTTTGGACATGGTTGTTGGTGCCAAACGGGGTGGTCTGAGTGTTTCACAAACTGATGATCTACTGGGATTGTCACATACCACCATCTCCAGGGTTTACAGAGAATGGTCTGAAAAAGAGAAAATATCCAGTGAGCACCTTGTTGATGTGAGAGGTCAGAGGAGAATGGACAGACTGGTTGGAGATGATAGAAGGGCTACAGGATCTCAAATAACTGCTGGTTACAATCAAGGAGTGAAGAATACCACCTCTGAACCATAACACCTTGAAGAAGATGTTCTACAGCAGCAGAAGACCACGCTGGTGCCACTCCTGTCAGCTAAGATCAAGAAACTGAGGCTACAATTCACACCAAAACTGGACCATAGAAGATTGGAAAAATGTTGCCTGGTCTGATGAGTCTCCAGTCCATCTTCTGATGCTACTTCCAGCAGGATAATGCTCCATGTCACAAAGCTCAGATCATCTCAAACTGGTTTCTTTTTCATGACGATGAGTTGACTGTACTCCAATGACCTCCACAGTCACCAGATCTCCATCCAATAGAACCTCTGGGCTGTGGTGGAACTGGAGATTAGCATCATGGATCAAATCTGCAGCAAGTGAGTGATGGAGTAAATATGGAGCAGAATCTCTGATGAATGTTTCCTTGTTGAAAGTCTGCCACCAAGAATGAAGGCAGTTCTGAAGGCAGAATGGGTCCAACCTTTTACTAGCAGGGTCTACCTAATTAAGTATTCCAGGGAGTGTATATTTTCTTTAATACAGGCCAAGTTTAAGCTTCATTGTTTGAAGAATTTGTCTGTTTTGTCAAAGGAAAAGTTGCCCCCTGGCTTTAAATCTTTATAAAATTGAGGTTTAAGATGATTTATTTGAATGATTTGCTGTTAAATGAGCAGATTTAGACTAATAGTAGTAATAATCTTAAACTCCATGTATGGCCTAGTTAATTAATAATTAATTATTGCAAATGAATGTTCACTATGCTGAGAAAAACACCTACATAGTAAAAAGTGTTAACTACAGGTGTATTTACTATTTAATGTGAAAAAAAGCAATTGTGGCAAAGTTCAGGTGTTAATACATCATTTTGAACTAAAGGATGAATGGAAAACTCTCTCCTCTTACTTCTTAATCCTCTTATGGAATGTAAAGCTTCAAACTTCCTGTTGTGCTGTTTGTTTTGTCGCAGTGAAGAAGCTTCTGTTTCACCCTGACAGATTTCCTGTGGAGGGTTCAGCTTCCAACAGGTTCCACTGAGTCAGACACCAGACAATGCGATTAATTAATTCCACAGTGGGGAAATATGCATTGTTGCAGCAGCAAATTTAGGGAATATCAGTAGAAACATCAAAAATAAAGCAAAGTATATGTAAGTAATAATCGGTAGTCGGTCCAGGTTGGAGGTTGAGCATAAAACTTACAAAAATCATGCAACAAATCAAAAACTCAAACACTTCCAGCTTCTGCAGAGAAACTTGAGATGTGTGCATCTTGGTTAATGCATCAAAAACTGCTAAAGGTGATTTGCATCCAGGGTCATATGCACAGAACACAGTTTCATACAGATATTCCTAATTGTTGTACATTTAGAAAACTGTACAAGACTGTTGAAGTGTTCTGAACCTCTGGAGCTGCACAATTACAGATTAAAAAAATACTCGATTAGCTTGCCAGTCTGAGTCTGAATGGAAGGCTGCTAATCACAGGAGAAGATAATGAAGAGTTAGTGTCCAGGTGACTCATACAGTGTTAGATGACACCACACAGCCAACGATCAGTCAGGAAAGACACAAAGGAGGAGCAAAGACTTCATCAGACTCTCACTTCCATCTAGTGTTTCAGTGAATCAAAGCTGGCGGCGTATTTACGGTAAATTCTGTGATTGCACTCTGGTGTTTAAAAGATGATTAAACACACTGCAGTGCTTCCTGTCATAAACAGTCAAAAAGGGAGTCCACATTAATTTTAGAGGATTTTTAGGCAAACCTGAGGTGACTTTATTTTGGTAAACATCTAAGCAATGTTGTATGTTGTTGTTACACTTTTACAATCAGTCATGTGAGTTTATTCTAATTACGTATTTATGGAAACGTATCTTCTGTGCAGAATAATTAAGCTGTAATACATAAATCATGAAAAACAGGAAAACACAAAGTTGAATTTTAGTGATTATATATTACAGAATACGTTGTTTGTTTACAAAGACTTTGGCAGCTCCAAGAAAAATCAGGTTGTGTGGAGTGTGAAAGAATGAAGCTAACCTAAACCTAACCTGCTGTTTCTCTCTGCTGGAGGCAGCATTAGCATCAGCTGCTGGTTTGAATTTACTGAGGAAAGTTTGTACATTTAGTCAGTGTTTGCCTTATGTTCTTGCTAAATGCTCTAGATTTCAGTGAACATGCAACATTATTAACCTCCAGAAGCTAAATATTGCAAACTGTTCTGTCCACGAGGGAGTAACATGCAAATTAGAATTTTAGCAAAGTTTGAGAAGTTTGAATTGAAATAATGTTAGTATCAGAGATTACTTAATAAGACTTAAATGACAAAAAAGGAAAAATGCAACACCACAGACATCACTAGGTCGTCTATTTACCATTTAAACAAGGGAGCAAAAAGCAAGAAAGTAGCAGCAACATGCAAATGATATTTACAAGTTAGAGGTAAAATAATATCAATTTGAGATCATTTAAAAACAAAAAGACAGACAAAGCAACACTACATACAAATGTTACTGTGCTATTTATCATTTAAACATATGGGTACTAATAAGTGGAGGCTTGTGTGTAAACAGATAATGAATGACTGAATTTAGGAACATACAGTTAAATAAAATGAATTTTCACATTCTGTTTTAAATGCTAAATCAGAAGAAATAAAGTGAAGTATTATTAGGAAAGGTTCTGCTTCAGTTTAAACTTTTAAAGTCAAACAGAAAGTTTCATTTCTTTACTTATAGGAGTTAATTATTGACAGGCAGCTGGGTTTTGCATGAGTAATTCCTGAGATAACAGAGTCAGAGGAACGTCAATAAACTAATTAACTTCCAGCTCCTCTTTCAACTTCCTTTGTTACTGTTGGACTTAATGTCTAAAGTGTACATTTGAAAACCAGCAGTAGTTTCAGTCACTTTGAATAGTGACAATGAACTAAATTTACAAGAACCATGCAAAAATATAAAACTGTATTTATAGCAGCATGTAAAGTAACAGTTCTCATATACAAATAATTTGACGTAGCACTGCTGCTCCTGGTTGCACAGTTTTGTTTCTTGCAGCTGCTTTCACCTGAGCAGATGATTAGAATGACATGAACCTCTATAACCTAAATCAAAGCAAACCCTGATGTCTGCAGGTTGCTGTGGTATCTGGCTGCTTGCTTAAACCTGGTCCTTGTCTTTCTGACAAACTGACATGACAACAAAAGCGACATTTCCACACTTCGGTTGCTCTGTTTGACCCGAGTTCACTCACACAGATTGGTGCACGAAGCAGCACAATAGCTGTGAGATTATGTGTGAGATTAGGATGACATCCTTTTAAGCTTTTGGCTGAAAGAGAAAAGAAGTAGTTGAGGTCATACTTTGCAGCCTTCCACTTCTGCTCGCTGCATAACTGAGGGGAAAAGGCAGCTGAGAAAGAGAAAAGAAAGATAACACCTTTCGACAAATCCAACTCTGTATGTCACAGCTGCTCGCTGATTAAAGGATTGTCTTTTAAATGTTTCCCACACCTGGGTTCCACAAACATCCATCCATCCATCCATCATCTACACACCGCTTAATCCTCATTAGGATCGCAGGGGGCTGGAGTCTATCCCAGCTGACTGAGGGTGAAGGTTCACCTGGACAGGTAACAGTCTATCACAGGTTCACCTGGACAGGTAACAGTCTGTCACAGGGATACATGTAGAGACAAACAATCACACCTACAGATTATTTAGGATCACCAGTTAACCTCAGCATGTTTTTGGACTGTGGGAGGAAGCAGGAGAACCTGGAGAAAACCCACACATGTACAGGGAGAACATGCTAACTTCATGCAGAAAGATCCCATGTCCAGGCCGGGATGCAAACCAGGGATCTTCTAGCTGAGAGGCAAGAGTGCTAACCACCAAGCCACTGTGCAGCCCAGTCCAAAAACATGCTGAGGTTAATTAGTGATTCTAATTGTCTGTAGGTGTGAATGTGAGTGTGATTGTTTGTCTCTATATGCAGCCCTGTGACAGACTGTTACCTGTCCAGGTGAACCTGTGATAGACGGTTACCTGTCCAGGTGAACCTTCACCCTCAGTCAGCTGGGATAGACTCCAGCCCCCTGCGATCCTAATGAGGATTAAGCGATGTATAGACAATGGATGGATCTTTCCCTTACATTCTTTGTGACACTCTTGACTTCACTTCATCAGTCTTTGGATGCTTGTTTTTTTCGTACTCATGTTTGCCTGCATGCCACTGCTCACGTACGCATTCACTTTGCATTAATCTGCTGTGCAGTGACTTAATTACAAAAGCCAATAAATGGTATTTTTATGCAACTAGCATTGAATTCGCTCACTTTAATACATCTTGTTTAAGTTAGATGAAAAGATTCTGATGTCTGTATGATAAATATGAAGCTACAGTTAGCGGATGGTTAGCTTAGCATAGCATAAACATCTAAAATAGGGAACAAAATTCACAGGCAGCTCTAAAGCTCAAATATATCTAGTTATTTAATCTGTGCAAAGATGAAATGTAAGAACAGTGTTATGTGGCTGTTCAGAGCTGGACTGTTTATTGGTGATGGTGCAGAAACTTTCTGACATGTAACGGTGCAAATGTTGTCATTTTACTCTCTGCATGAAAGTAAACACGTGCAAATTCAGTTCTGGAAGAAGCACGCAGATACTTTATTTAAATATCAATACAGCAACATAAAAATACTGAAATACAAGTAGAAACCCTGTGTGAAACATCCTATTTAAGTAAAATGCGTTAGTATTAGCAGCAAAATGCAATTAAAGAATAAAGTCAAAATACGAAGTTCTGATATTATTTTAATAGTGAAGCATCAGTGTGTGAGCAGCATGTTGCTGCTGCAGGTTTAAACTACTTTATATACAGTTTTGTACACAGGAACAACAAATAAATGGAAGAAGAACTGCTTACACAAAATACTCATCTCTTATCTGTTGGATAATTTGAACATTTGCTGAAATTAAACCGTGTGAGAAGTTTAGAAGGAAACAAAAATCCATTTGATGGATCCAGAAACACCGGAAACCACTGGATTAGGCTTTAACAGTGCAGCTTGTGCAAAAATCTTCCATTTAAATTGAACAGCATCTGTCAAGTAAATGCAACGGAGTAGAAGGTGCAATATTTAAACCTGAATGTAGTAAAGTAGAAAAATGGGAATATTCAAGTAAGCACAATACTAGAGTAAAAATATTCAGTTATTTTCTTCCACTTCCATTAATATCAAAGTTACAATGAAAGCATGAAGGTGAAAACCACATATTCACTCGTCTCATAATTTGACTCTGACAGTGTAATAAATGATAGCAGGAGCTCAGTAGTGTTCCAAAGTTCTACCCGACTAGTTTTTAATTTTATGACCATGATACTCGGGTTTTAATCATTAACAAACAGCTGTGTGTTTGTACTTGACATTTCATTGCTGTTGTTACTCATTTATGATGGCATTAACAGAACATACACAATGTCAAAAAGCCAATTTCTTCAAGGAAAACGTACATTTTATACAAAAAATAAAGTTTACAGATGGGTCTTGGCCTCATTAAAAATAAAAAACAAACAATATTTAAAACCTTTTTGCTCACCGTGATTCAAATTCAGTTTGTTCTCAGTTTACAGTTTACAGTGTCATATCATGTACACAACCGATCAAAAGTTTGGGGTCACTTAGAAATGTCCTTAATTTTGAAAGAAAAGCAGTTTTTTCAATGAAATAAAAAAGAGCATTTTGAATAATATAGAGCAACTTTAACTATTATAGAGCATCTTTAACCTTTTACTAATATAGAGCAACTTTAACTCATTTAGAGAAACTTTTACTAATGTGGAGCAGCTTTAGCTAATATACAGCAGCTTTAAGTCATGTACACCACCGTTCTAAAGTTTGGGGTCACTTAGAAATGTCCTTATTTTTGAAAGAAAGGCAGTTTTCTCAGTGAAGATAACATTAAATGAATGATAAATCCAGTGTAGACATTGTTAATGTGGTAAATGACTATTGTAGCTGGAAACAGCTGATTTTTAATGGAATATCTCCATAGAGGTACAGAGGAACATTTCCAGCAACCATCACTCCTGTGTTCTAATGCTACATTGTGTTAGCTAATGGTGTTGAAAGGCTCATTGATGATTAGAAAACCCTTGTGCAGTTATGTTAGCACATGGATAAAAGTGGGAGTTTTCATGGAAAACATGGAATTGTCTGTGTGAGCCCTAAATTTTTCAGCGTCTTTGAGCTTTTGGAAAAGCGCTTTATAAATAAAATTTATTATTATTATTATTATAAATTTTGAACAGTGGTGTATATTAGTTTAAATAAGCAGCAGTTCACTCTCTGCTGACACAGAACACAAGACGTACAGAGTAGATGGAGTCCAGCATGTAGACGATAGCGTTGAAGATGGTCATGAAGGTCACCACCAGCAGTTTATCCCAGGGACAGGGCGAGCTGCAGTTACTGGGTCTCTTATTGTTGCGGAAGCTGTACAGTGGCCAGATCACCATAGCCGTCATATACATCACAGCTGCCAAAACGTTGTAGACGATCACCAGCTTGTCAAAGGAGAACGGAAAGCGAAGGGTCAGCTGTCCGAGGGTGAGCAGGCTTATGAGGAGGGCAAAGATGAAACACAGCGAGTACACGGCGACGCACCACTGCAGCCCCGGAGACCCCGAGTACTGGCCCGTCTCCAGGGACATGAAGATGAGGCAGGCGAAGAAGGTCTCCAGCATCTTCATGATGCCGGGCAGCGTGGAGAGGAAGCCGCTGGTCTGGCCGCTCGGACGAAGGCGAGTTATGACCACCTCGCCTGCGTACACAGCAAAACACACCCAGGACACCACGGAGGCGCCGATGGCCCGGTGGCAGATGCTGCAGGTGAAGAAGATGGGGTAGATGATGGAGGCGGACAGGCACAGGAGACCCGCCAGCATGGCGAAGGCAGCCGTGAAGTCATCCCAGGCGAAAGGCACCTTGGTGCTGAGCGTGGTGAACTCCAGGATGAGAATGCAAAGGGTGAAGAAGAAGCAGAAGCACCAGGTGAACATGCACCACGCCCAGTACGGAGACGACACATAGCCCGCTGTCGCCACCAGGATGAAGCACATGCAGGTGAGAATCGCCGCCATGATCCGCATGATGCCCACTGGCTGGGTGACGGAGTGCAGATCCACATGGACCATGGCTGCACCGGAGGAGTCTGTTGGCCCTAAATGCAAACAAACAGTTCTGTACCGTGGTCAGTGCGTCCGTCTGCACAGCGAGGCCTTGATGTTCAGACCCGGTCCTGAAATGAAGAAATCCATGAAGGCAAAAGCAAGAACAGGTGTGTTCTTGGAAAGTGAAACTCAGGTGTGGTGGTGGATGTTCAAACAGAGCATCCTGGCCTTATCTGTGCTGTTTATGGCCCCCGTCCTGCTCCAGTGATTGGATACTGGTTGGGCGTTACATTCGACACAAACTGGACTCTGGTCCTCAGCACAAGCCCAAGTATAGAAGCAGTGATGGCAGTTGGTCATATCATAAGGGCAGAGGGAGGAATAAAGCACATTTTTATGGAATAAATATAACTAAACGAGTTTTGTTGAGCCAGAAAAAGATCTAACAAACTACAGAATGATATTTGAGTGTATTTACTGCAGCACTTTGGTCATTTTTCAATACATCAAGATTTAAATTACACATAAGAAAAAGTAAAATCAATGTAAATCATAAATATTATCAATATTTTACTAAAAAAAGAAAGAAAAATCACAGTTCCACAAGCAGTTATGTAACAGATGAGGAATATTTGTCCTTTTCTTTACAGTCTCTTCTACTTGAATCTCCCTCAGTCAATATATCAGTTTTTTCTCTGTTTGTTTTTTCTCTATTTACATAATTCTTATAATTAACTCTTCACATTTCCTTCCAGCGTGACTTTGTGGAGTTAACGTCTTCCAGAAATGGTCAAAGGTTCTGTAACACCCGAGTTTGTTCATGGTTATCGTGGATATAATTAAGATAAGCAAAGCAGGATTTAATCTTGGATAATAACTTACCTGCTTTTGTTATACGGTTAGAAGACGACTAAACATACAAACATGTGAACCGTCTCTGCTATCTGTCATTTTCTACAATCCAAAAATGTGGAGTTACAGGAGGGTGAATGTAATATTGTAAGAGGTTTATCTTAACTTTAAATATTAATCAGTCAAATAAAATAATGCAGCCACTCTGCTAGGATAGCAACTTGCTATAGCTTTAATAAAAAAAAACATTCCAAACTGTTAGATGATATCTCCATATATTGTTTAGTTGGAACAAAATCAAAAATATTGAGCTTCTAATAATAAAATGCAAAGAAAAGCAACAAATTCCATCATCTGAGATTCTAGAACCGGACAGAGTTTACATTTCATTTTCTTTTTACAGTATTTTATTTTAAAAATAGTTAACTGCACTATTTGGGACTTTGATGTATTTATTTGGTAGAAGTGTCTTTTTACAGTGAAGCAGAAATCTGTAGGTTTGTGACACCATCAAGAAGTTTCTATGTTCAGTAACATCCTGCAGTTCCTTCAGATATTCCTCTACTTGTCTCAGTTCTACACCATACATACGCATTTAAAATGTGAACATACTGCAGACATTGACGCCTGCTATTTGAGTCTGCATTGTAAAGAAAATGTGAGTGGAGTTTTCACATCCTATAGCTGCTGCACACTTTGACACACCTTAGCAAACATCACTTATTTCACCTTTAAGGAGGATTTACTCAGTCATGATTGTAAACTGTTCCTGAGGTGATGAAACAACCACACTGTGAAACCCATGGCGATGCAAACATGCACATGAACCTCACTTTCATTGCATTTTATTCATATTTCACATGAGAACAACAAGCATCTGCACCAAATTAATTATGAATGTGATTGAAATCATAGAGGAAGAAAAAGAACAAAGGGAGGAGAGTGGAGCTGCTTCTCTGAATTTAAATTAAAATCTATCACTATTTTACACTATTGTTCAAAAATCTGGATTCATCCAGACAATTCCACATTTTCCATAAAACTCCCACTTTTATCCATGTGCTAACATAACTGCACAAGGTTTTTCTAATCATCAATGAGCCTTTCAACACCATTAGCTAACACAATGTAGCATTAGAACACAGGAGTGATGGTTGCTGGAAATGTTCCTCTGTACCTCTATGGAGATATTCCATTAAAAATCAGCTGTTTCCAGCTACAATAGTCATTTACCACATTAACAATGTCTACACTGGATTTATCATTCATTTAATGTTATCTTCATTGGTAAAAAACTGCTTTCCTTTCAAAAATAAGGACATTATTCAACAAGTGCATGTTGGGATTATCATGAAAACAACTTTGAAACTGAATGTGCTATAAATTCTCTCGTTCAAGCTGACTTTTTATTCAGCTGTACGGCTGACGAAGAAGACCAGCCTGAAAGAGTAAACCGTGTCCACGATGTAAGCAATGAGGTTCAGGTAGGTCATGACAGTGATGACAACTAACAAATCCCAACCACAGAAGACATTCGGTAGATCGCAGAGGCTCGGTCTGGGATTGTTCCTGAAGCTGTACAGCGGCCAAATGACTGCAGCAGTGATGTACATCAGCACCGCCAGCACGTTACAGACAATCAGCACTTTGTCAAATGGTGCAGGAAAGCGAGTCAGCAGGCGGCAGATGGTCAAAATGATGACAAGGATGGCAAAAATGAAGCAAATGGAGTAGACGGCCACACACCACTTGAGCCCTGCGAACACGTAGTAGCCGGTGTAGTCCAAACAGATGAAGATGACGCAGGCCACAAAGGCTTCCAGAACCTTGAGGAGACCTGGGACGGTGGAAAGAAACCCACTGATCTCTCCAGGCTTGGCTCGAGTCAAGATAACCTCTGTGAGGTAAACGATGTAGCAAAGCCAGGAAGTGACTGAGGCACCGATTTGTCTGCCGCATGTCTGGCAAGCGTAGAATCTGGGATAGACGATGGATGCTACCAGCACCTGGACGACAGGAAGGTTAAAAGTTAGTGTGAAATCATCTTTTCTTTAACCTTATAGAGCCCAGCGTAGCGCCGACGCTATGGTTGCATATTCATTTTTGATTGGTGGTAGATTTGAAACCAGATGAAATAGATCCGTCATTCTCTTTGCATATAAAATCTGGGGAGTCAGGTGAACATTTCACACATTCACCAGATCTCAAAGCTCTTTTTGGTTGCAGTAATGGGTTCATAAAGACACACAATAAAGAGCACACAAAAATCTTTAGGAACAAGACCATGGGGTATTGTGCAACTATTTACAAATTTGAGGGATACAGCTATGCTGTTTCTGTATTTTGAAATACACTACCAGTCAGAAGTTTGGACACACCTTCTCATTCAATGATTTTTATTTAACTATTTTGCATATTGTAGATTAATACTGAGGACATCAAAACTATGAAAGAATACATATGGAATTATAGTATAAACAAAAAAAATGTGAATCGTCAGTATTAATTTACAATGTAGAAAATAATACAAATAAATAAAAAGCAGTGAATGAGAATGTGTGTCCAAACGTTTGACTGATAGCGTATATGTAGAAAAAACAAAAACGATTTTTTTTAGGGTAATTGCACTTTTAAGCAATTTATTGTACTAGTTAAGACATAAATCAATATATATTATTACAACTTGGGATATAAGGGTGATATTGATGTAAAGCAAATAAAAATACTCTCAAAAATTCCACTACAGTACATACAAATGTAAGAATATGAAAAGAATGATAGGTCTTAAAGCTTTAAGGTACTCTCGAGTAGTCCGTTCACCCATTTGGTAAGATACAGCTATGAAAGAAAGAGATTGTCTAAAAGTAGTAAACTCATACTTCCAATAATATAAATCTAAAAACCAGATCAATTTGTTAGCAAATTCATCAATGAATTACATTTTTTTAGCTGTAGATACTGTTGAGAAAAGTGTACAGATGATTTTAACTGTGTTCCTTCGTGTTGGTAAATGCTGCATATATTTCTTTCACAGAAACTAGAATTTCACATCTATAGTGACAATAATGTTCAGTAGCCATGCAGCAATATGTGGGTCATTCCAGAACTGGAGGACATTTTACATCCCACCCATCAAATTTCTAATAATCCATGTACAAAATACTAAAATGTGCAATTGTTGTATAAATGTTCTTGTCCTGAGACCAAATCTGGAAAAAAATAGGAAAAAAGAATGCTTGAAAATATTTTAAAATACCAAATAAGTCTGGAGTTCCCCTAAAATGACATTTTTCTCTTGTCCCACCCCCTGATGACCAAACTGAATCTCTAATAAAACAGTTGAAATGAAATTTAAATTTCCTTTTTTGGTATTATTTGTTTCATTGATGTCTCTTGTAATTGTGGGAACATTTTTTAATCAACATAATATTTTAAATAATAATTATTATACATGGAACGTGTGTCCTACAACATATAACCTGTTGATGTTTATGTCCTTTACTGTCTCGCTTTTGTCATTTTGTGTCTTGTTTCTATCATTTTATGCCTTGTTTTTGTCGTTTACATCATCCAACAGTTTTCCTAAAGAATGGGTAGAGCAAAGCTATGTCCTCTCTTCTATTTTTTATCTTTTCATCCCATTGTCAGCCTTGATTGAATGTCTCACTCTACCTCATATTATCAGGATCAGACTAATTCTTTGGACTGTTTTCCATCAGTCAGTTTGTCCTCTTGGTCAGCAGTAACAGCAGCTAAATATCTAGCTTCTACTGCTGAGAAAAAGATCACATTAGCATGGATTAGCAACCCTGTTACTGTGATTAGAGTAGGGTTAGCAAACAACACAGAAAACATGGAATAAAAATGCTACCATTGATGTGGAAGCTGAGCCAATCAATACCTATTATTGATGGATATGGAGCAGAAAACTGTTAAAGAGCAGGTTATTTTTTCAGAAATGTCCTCCAGTTCTGGAATGACCCATGCATAGACAGAGATCAGACTTGAGTGATAGTACACACCATGAGGCCGGCCAACATGGCAAAAGCGGTGGTGAAGTCATTCCAGGAGATGGGCAGCTTTGCACTGAGACTGGTGAGTTCCAGCACGATTATGAGTATGGTGACGCAGAAGCAGAAGCACCAGGTGAACATGCAGTACGTCCAGAAGGTTTCAGTGGTGTAGCCCACTGATGCCACCAAGCTGAAGGTGATGCAGGTCAGGACCACCGCCAGTAGCCGCAAAATGCCCACCGGCGTTGTCACTGCCTTCAGGTCCAGGGTAACCATCCTGACTGTGATCCTGGGCTCAGTGGTTGGAAGTCAGAAGTAATTCGCTTCTCTGTCCTCACCTTTCGATTTTATACGTTCGTTCTGTGGTTTTCTGAGCAGCTCTTTGGTCTTAGTCTTTGCTACTCGTCTGGTTGAGGCTTAAATGTGGAAGAGGTGGCCGCTGCCTCGTAGCCTCCTTATCAGAACTTCCTCACATTGCTTTCATCAAATTTTCCATGTGCAAGTGCATAGCAGAATTATGTGGAGTGTCTCTTGGTGGGTGCAGCTGTCTGTTGGTTAACTGCACTGCTTATCAGTTTTGTGTGGGAGGCTTGGTCAATAGAAGCATTCTGATATGACTACAGAAGTCAGGTATTACAGGAACTACACCTATGACGCAGTATTCATACACGATGCTTGCTCACTTAGCGACTCAATAGCTTAAACCTGTTAATGTGTTACACGAGGAGACACTACAGAGGAGACAGGTGAGATTAATAGAAGGGCAAGGTGAAGTAGGAGCAGTGATGGCTGCTGGAAATGGACTTCTGTACCCCTATGGAGATATTCCATTAATAATCAACCGTTTCCAGCTAGAATAGTCATTTACCACATTAAAGTTGCTCTAAAATGAGTTGAAGATGCTCCATATTATTTAAAGTTGCTCAAATATGAGTTAAAGTTGCTCTGTTAGTTCAAGTTGCTCTATATTAACTAAAGTTGTCCTGTGTTAGTTAAGGTTGCTCTAAAATGAGTTGACGTTGCTCTAAAGGAGTAAATGTTGACTGACACTATCATTCAAAAGTTTACACTAGAATTACACTATGTTTAAAGATAATATTTGTCCCTCAGTGAAAAATAAAAAGCAGGTGTGAGATGCATTTCCAAACAACTTCTGCACTTCTGCACAACAACTGCAAATGCGTATCTGACATTTATAATTCATTTAACTTGTAAATGTTACATTATGCAAAAAAGTCGAGTGAGTGGTCAGTGAAGTAAAGCAGCATCCTGTAAGACCGTTTTAACTGCTGACAAACGCATTAAAAGCTTGGATAATGTGGGTCATTTTGGTGCATTTTTGTGTTGATAACATGGTTCCTGCACTTTGAGACAGAGACAAAAGATAATGCTGACTCATGTTAAAGCTTGAAACTGTTCTTTCAGGTGTGACTCAGCCTTTCAATGTATGAGAAAACATTCTGTATTTTTTAAAGACATTTCGCTGCATGAAATTCACGTTTTCTGGGATTTGTGTGGCATTTTATATTATGAAAGAGAGGAGAAAACCCTGCAAAATGAAGTCAGTTCAAAGTTGTGTAAATGCCGAACATAATCAATGAACAAAACAGGGAGATTAACTTGTTACGATCATAACCACTTCTTCTGTGGCGGCTTGTACATTCACTATTTCTGTCTTCTGTCTTCTTTGAGGAAATAAAACATTTTGTAAAAATAAATAGTTGCTTCTATAATCAGTTCTAATAGCTGTCAGTGCTGGATAAAATGAGATGAATAGCGATATTTGAGATTATTTATTAGCATACTGATAAGATAGAGTTTCTAGGCATAGCCCTCAAACCACAAAGGAAACAGTAAATTACTTTGATTGTTATGAAAACTGCCACACTCCCTGATGTTTACGCAGAGAACACAGATTAAACTAAACTTGACCCTGCAGGAAATTTCTCACTAAACTACACTACCGATCAAAAGTTTGGGGTCACTTAGAAATGTCCTTATTTCTGAAAGAAAAGCATTTTTTTTCAATGAAGATAGCATTAAATGAATGATAAATCCAGTGTAGACATTGTTCATGTGGTAAATGACTATTGTAGCTGGAAACAGCTGATTTTTAATGGAATATCTCCATAGGGGTACAGAGGAACATTTCCAGCAACCATCACTCCTGTGTTCTAATGCTACATTGTGTTAGCTAATGGTGTTGAAAGGCTCATTGATGATTAGAAAACCCTTGTGCAGTTATGTTAGCACATGGATAAAAGTGGGAGTTTTCATGGAAAACCTGGGTGACCCTAAACTTTTGAACGGTAGTGTACATTTAGTTTTTTCTGCATAATGCTGATCATGTCCACCGTCTTAGCTTAGCGTGCTAACATTCAGTAACATGCAGGTGTGGCTGATGGAATGGGGAGTATAGTGGAGGTAAGGTGAGGCTAAGGGTTGAGGGGTGTGTCTCGTGTTGTGCAGGTGGTTTGTAGAGTCTGAGGATGCATCGATGGGTGACAAGGCTGCTTTTGATCTTGTTGCACAGGAAGAAAAGCTGAATTACTCTTCAGATTTCTTAAATTTCATAAAAGCCCAGAGATGTGACTGTCATGGAGGCACTTTGGGAAACTTAAGGGTTGTATACATTTAGTCCACACAGAATAACACAGAAATATATACAAATATCCATGAAAATGTGTGTTTTCTGGCATAGTTAGTGGGACTAACCCAGGTGTCATCTGTCAACATCTTCCTCACAGCTTAAACCTTTCTGGTAAACCCAGAACTTCTTTCTTTAGAAGTCATAATAACAATTTTGCATGTGCAGGGTTAAGATATTAGCCAGAATTCAGCATTTTTACATGCATCCTTTAAAAGTAGAGCTATAGGGAGACACTCATAGGTCACAGATGACCACAGTGTTCTTACTAATCATTTGAGATTTTGAGAAACAACTTTGTTTAAGGATGACGATTACCTCACTGGTTTCAGTCAGGTTTTTATGGTTTTCTATGTCCTCTTGCTCCACCATCTGAGTGGTGCTAAAACTGCAGATGGTTTGGGTGTGAGCTGATACTTCCTCCTGTATACAGTGGTACAGTTGTATTGTATGCACACCGGTTTTAGGAAAAGCTGATGTGGATGTGAAGCATTCATCACAAAACCCAATCAAAATTATAATCAGCATCATCAACTGTTTGCTGTTGTAATATGTTTTATCAACTAGGATGGATTCTACTGGATTTTCAACACAGAGCATAGCATTATTGAACATAAATCATAAAGTTTCACTGCAAAATAAAAGGCCGCATTTTTATACCCTTAATACTGTTGACAAACAGACTGGATTATTCTCTTCAGCCCTCCTCTCTGCCTCTTCACCTTCGTTGTTATCTCCTTCTTGACCGTTCCCACCTTATCTTTCACCCTTGTAAGACCATTTATTTAAACAACACTCAAGCAGAATGTGCACTGTGACAAGAAACTGGAGTGAAAGACTGAATGCACAAGGAAATACACAACAAGGCGGGGAGGGGCAGAGTCCATTAGAGTGCTCTCAGGGGAGGTGAACATTTCTATTGAACACTATTGAACATAGTGGAAGTAAGAACATTTCCACACCAACTTTGCACTGTTGTGTGGAAATGTTCTTACTTTCACTATTAAACAGCCGTGAGTTCTACTGTTGATTTCTTACGATCATCTCTGAGTTTGTTCCAACCACATTTGTTCTCCACTATCCTTCAGGTTTTAATGATGTGTTGGACGGTTCTTAACCTGACTTTAGTCGTTTCATCTTCTTAGTTGTTTTCTTTGCTTGATGCAGGCCCAAAATGTGATCCTTCTGAGACAGATTAACATCCTTTCCATGACCACAGGATATGTCTTCCAACATGGTTGTTTAAGAAACGAGAAGCTCCTCACTGCATCAGCTGGGGTTAAAGAAGTTGCAGCTGAAACTTATTCACCATTGCAGTAATTATCCAATGAAAGGCCCTTACCTATCTGCTTAGTTAAATCCAGGTGGTGACTTTGTAAATGTTCGAAGAAACCAAAACCATTCTCCTTTTGTTGTCTGACTGACTGGACTCCTCCCATTAAAACACATTTAAGATGGTTAAAGTCAGTCAAAAATGATGGATTAAAGTGATGCACATAAAAGCCCAAAGTCTCTATTTAAGGGCTGTACGTTAACTTGATTTATTGTATCTGACTGAACCAATAAACCTGTGGTGAACTGAACACTTCCTCTCTGCTCTGCTTGTTGTGTATGGCTAGAGAAGTAGACAAAAAGAGAGTGCTGGGTGTCAGTGGGCTTAGATTATTATTTGTTAAATCGTTTATCCTTTTCCAAAACAGAGTAAAAATTGTATTTTTTAAATGTACAGCGTAAGGAAAATGAACCCTTCTGTGGCATTTCATAAATGCAATATAATATATTATATGAATTTTAAGGCTGTAATTAATGACATTTTGTTTGTGACTCAGACTGACCAATCAGTAATCTAACCCGAACCCTTACACTCACATGCATACAGTGGAGCTTTGTTCACGAGGCATTATTGTGGCGTATTACAAGAGCTAAAGTACAATCCTTTTATTGCACTGATGACTAGGTTCATTCTGCAGGGCTTCCTGTGTGACCAACATGCTGTGAATCAATTAGAGCATCAACAGGATCACATGCTGTCATTCACCACGTTACTGCATATGTAGGATGCCATACCGTTCAGAACACATTTTGAAATAGTTTTCTGTCTGTTTTCAGCATTCAGTCCAGAAAAGAGACAAGTAGACAAGCAACAATAACTCTGCCACGTTTCTTGGAGTAATAATAATATTGATACCAGGGTTGGTATTGATATTGAACAATACCAGTGTAATGATATTGATACTTTAGTTTCAGTTTCTCTCCTGTATGTCTGCACTGATGCAGCTTCATCAAACAGACGACCTGGATGTCAGAGTTCCTCCTGGAACAGAGCAGCAGCACTTTGCTCCTCTTGTGGTTGGATGTTTTACCATCACGTGACTCAGTGGCGCCAGACAAACAATCAAGTGGGCTCAGCTAGTTCCACCACATACATCATAGCGGTAGAAAGTATAACTTTAAATTCTTCTTCTACTGTCTCTGTCAGTCTGTTCCAGTCTGATGTGTAAAACAAGCTTTTTAGCTGGAGGCAGAGAGGGAGAAGTCCGACTGAGACACAGCTGATGATCAGACTGCATTACAAAGACTAGAGCTGTAGCAGGGCTGCAAAATTAAATAGTCATTCATCATAACCATGATTTTAGCTTCTAACTACTATATGAAAACAACTGACTGCGGTTTTTAAATTTAAAAATGTGTTCTGCTCTTAAAAGATGTAGTGAACTTACCTGTACTGTCAACTTTGCTCATAGAAAACTACATATGGATAAAATTAGCTGCTTTCATCTTGGACTAATCTGAAATGAGGACACTTTACCTCACTCTTTTCAAAGTAATCTTTGCTCACACACCTGTCTGAGCACCGCAGCCACTGACTAGCATCAGTCTACACCGTGAGGCGTTTAGGGAACATCTGTAAATGTAGTGTCTATGAGAAGCTAGTGAGGTGTTTTACCTGTAACCAGGTGGGACCGGGTGGGACCGGGTGGGCGCGAACAACTGACAATGTCTGTCACACTTTATTATCAAAGACAATAACCATAGGGGGGGAAAAAAGATCATATTCAACATTACAAAAGTAATGCTGTGCAGAAAATTTTATGTAAAAGAGAATTTCCTATTTCAGTGACAGACGTATTGCACAAATATTGACCAAACTGTTAGAAGAGAACACTGTTTAAGGAGGTTATCCCTCACATTGGGATTTCATCGGCATCCCAGATTCTTCCTCCTGACCCACAGAAAGCTTACTCAGAAATTAGTCTGATCCTTAGACCTTGTGAGCGTTTACAACCCCATCTTCATTCCAGATCTGGACCATATACAGCAGCACCTGACCTTTGTTCTAAACCTACCGACTACTGAAAAAGTTAGTCTGGAGTATCGGTATCAGTATTAGCGATACTGGCCTTGTATTTAGTTCATTTGTAGGGTGTGGCTGTGCTCAGTATAAAAAATTTGTCTTGAAGTTGGCATCTTCCTCCTTGACGCCTTTCTTTAGAGGTTTCTGGAACAGATCCAACTGGGAGGAAACACCTGCATAGCCCTATAACTTGCTGGAGGGATTATATGTCTCATCTGGCCTGGGAACTAGCAAGCATTTCTGGGGAAAAGAACATCTGGAAGGCGTAGCCTTCTGCCAAACTCCCGATAAGTATAAGATAAATGAACAAGGTGTCCCACAAGGCTCAATTTTGGGACCAATGCTGTTCACTTTTTATTGCTCCACCAAAGAACACGGTGGAGGCATGTGACGATTGACGAATGTTTGTCTGTTTGTCTGTCTGTCTGCTTGAAACATTGCTCAAAAACGGACGAACGGATTTGGATAAAATTTTCAGGGAAGGTCAGAAGTGACACAAGGACCAAGTGATTGGATTTTGGCAGTGATGCCGCTTATAGTCTGGATCCACGGATTTGTTAAAAAATCTTTAACAAATATAGCGGCTGGCATGGCGTCACTGTAACCATGACAACAAGTGAACACTATGTCAGCTGCCTGCTAATGATCACATGATTATGATCCTACTACAAATCCACCACTGAGGAATTATCAGGAACAATACAAGGAACAACTGACTAAATTGTGGGGGTGTTTCTGAGTCCCATCAATTCCCGCCGCCCGCTACGTATTTAGGTCACGCGATCCGTGATCCATACATAACGTACACATGCAGAACACACACCTGTGCTCAGTGTAAGGTGATTTTGTTTGTGGGTACATCTATATTAAATAAACACATTCTATGGTGCCATGATTTCTGATCATCAATAACTAATAAACAAATGCTGCATTTCTGACAATGCCATATGGGGAATGAACAGCCTTGGCGGAGGACAGCGCTCTCTGAGTCCTTTTCTTGTTTGAATAAGTGTCTCCTCTATTGGTCTTAATGTGCATCTTTATCCTGATGATACAGTTTTGTACATGAGTGCAGATGCTGTATTGTATTCTTCTGTCTAAACCCTTCAGCACTGCTTTGTTAAAGTTGTAGTCAATGAGCAGAAATTTCTTCTCAGTGCAGATAGAGTACCTAAATACATCATCCCATCTAGAAACAGAAATATTGCTCCTAACAATCTGGCCATCTCTGGGAAAAATCTGTGAATTTGAATAAATAAGGTTGTTTCTTATCATGTGTTCACATTGGTGACTAAGTTCCTTTAATGGGAATGAATCATGTTTCCTACTGCACTGTGATAAAACACTTAATGAGGCAACTTTTCCATCAGTGCTGGACTGTGGTGATGTTTTTTACAGCCATGCATCAGTGGTGACTGTTCAACCTTTGGACTCTGCATTGTGACTTATTACTTGGAATTATTATAATACACATCACAGGATGGCCTTTGCTCTCTGTTGGGAGTGATAAACACTGGGTTTTATTTTTTTATTAGCCTCTTTCTGTTTTTATGCCCTTATGTTACATAATTTCCACAAATAATGAAGGCCAATCACGCCCACATTATTGTTTTACAGTTTTGCAACCTGGAATGACCTGCAGAAGTCAGTCCTGGTTTTTGATTTAATCTTATTATTTTTGCCTTTTAATAATGTTGTTGTTATCCAGGTTTCTTATGTGTGTGTTACTCAACTACATTTAAAAAGAATCTCCAAAATCATACCCCAGTGTACTCGGAGTTTAAATCAAGTGTGGATGAATGAACAACAACATACAACTTTCTGTGTGGACTGAACCTTAGAACTGGTTTGGAATTCCATTTCTACACTCTCTGTATTTGTTCCAGTCAGTGTGAAAGGTCATAAAGCTGTGCAGCAGATCTTAATCAAATGATGTAAAGATTTGTGTAATTTGGCAGCTTCAGCTCCTCCAACTTCATGTATCCTCCTCGTATTCCTCACAGAAGATATCAATAAAAGCCCATGTCTTTAGTCTCCATGCGTTGTAGAACGAAACAATAATGTTGGAATTATTGTGGCCTCTAGTGGTCCTGGATTATTAAAAGACCATCATTGTTCTGTGGAAGCCCAGAACCTTCCCATGTCCAGCTGTGGTGTGTCAGCGCTGCATTCCAGATGTGACTGATAGTGTTCTTGTGTTCACCCCGTGACCTCTTGGTATCTTCAGCACCATCCTGCATGTCAGCAAGTCTTGTGTCTGTGTCATGTGTTTGGATGATTCACGCTCACTCAAAGTGTGGTAAAGAATGGTTGGAAAGACAAGATTGTAGAGGAACTCACAAATATTTAGAGCTGCGAAAGAACATGGCACCTTTCAGTGGAATAAACCTGTGCTGAGAGGATGAACCACAGAAGAACTCCTCACTGAGTTCATGGAAGGTCAGCTGTGTCCGGTTACAACAGAACCCTTCCTGTTTTATTCCACTTCTGCTTGAAATTCTGATTCACATGATGATTGACACGTCTCACAGTGATTTGCAACATCATGAATGTGATGCAGAAGACCTCAAACTCTTGAATGGTGGTGTAGGTCAACTTTAACTCATTTACAGCAACTTTAAATAAAATAGAGCAAATTCAACTACACCAGAGCAACTTTAACTAATAATATCAACTTTAGCTAATATAGAGGAACTTTAGCTCATTTTTGAGCAACTTTAAACAATATAAAGCAACTTTAATATTGAGCAACATTAACTAATACAGAGCAACTTTAACTCCTTTAGAGCAACTTTAATTAAAATAGAGCAACTTTGACTAATCTAGAGCAACTTTAACCAGTATGGAGCAACTTTAATATAGAGCAACTTTAACTAATAATATCAATTTCAGCTAATATAGAGCAACTTTAATTCATCTATACTACTGTTCAAAAGTTTGGAGTAGAAATGTCCCTATTTTTTTTTTTAATGAAGACAACATTAAATGGTTCAGAATTCCAATCTAGACATTGTTAATGTGGTAAATGATGAGCAACTTGAGATCTAAAGACTGTGCTCCCCAAATTCCACCAGCATGTAAAATGTGCTACCAGGAGAGACAACACACAGAACAAGGTCTACTCAGACACTAAACTTGGCTCAGCAGTTACCCCATCTGAGCCCGTCAGACCACATGCCCCAGCTCATCATACCGGCATACACCCCCCTCAGGAAAAGTGCCCCAACCACATCCAGAACTGTTACAACCTGGCCTCATAGTGCCTCTCAACAGCTGCACGACTGCTTGGAGTCAACACACTGGGATGTTTTTGAACGCTACGACCTGGAGCAGTAAACCACAGCTGTCCTGGGATACATCAGGTTCTGTTTTCACATTGATGGTCTTACATGTTATGTGTTTTTTTCAATGCTATTTATTTTTTATTTGTGCATTTTAAGGATTGCACTTTCAATTTCATTGTTCTCATACAATGACACTCAAGACATTCTGATTGTGATGAGGAAGTCACTCAGACGCATGTCACTCCTGGTGATGGTTGAACAGAGGAACATGTGGCCACAGATAGGTTTCCGCTAGAGCTGCAGCCCACCACTGCAAACAAACACAGAGAAAATTAACACCTTACACTAATTTTCATCAGTTCAATAAACAAACCAACCAGCCAAGCCGGATGCACAATTTTACTTCATTCTCATTCATTTCTCCTAGTGGTTCATGTCTTCTGCTTTTTACAGCCACTGGGGCATTTATTTTCTAAATGAGTTGTAATGAGAACGGTCTGTACAGATGATAGAAGATTAGAGTTGATAAAACCCTCTCAAGCTACATACTGCAGGTCAACTTTAACTCATTTAGAGCAACTTAGAGCATCATCCTGCCATGAGAGACAGAACCATGCAGGGAACAGTTCACTGCTTGCCTATTTGGAAACATGAGGGTGATCCCATCAGGTGAATGCAGCACCGAAGCTCCCAACTTAATGAGTAGGTCTCGTCCCATGAGATTGGTGGGAGACTGTTTGGAACATGCATATCGATGTTTCCCAGTCTGCCCAGCCACAGCTGTGGTCAAGGGCCTTGCTACTGGCAGCTTAGTAGAAACTCCAGAGAAACTGGCCACTTCAACAGTCGAGGAAGAGAAGTAAGCAGGATCAACATCACAGTTCAATGTGGAACACGTCGCTCCCATATCCACAAGAAAAGGCAGCTCTCAGTTACAGTCCGAAAGCCTCCTGGTGTCCTCCTCTCCCTCTAGCAGGTGCCGGCTGCATCAATGACTGTCCCTGTTGTGTGGGTGGATTGGTGGAGCAGTTCCTTCACCAATGTCCAGGCTGCCCACATCCATGGCACCACTCCCAGAACCCTGCCTCGTCCCTGGAACCCTCCCCTGCCTCCACCTCTTCCCAGAGCCCCTCTGTAATAACCCTGTGGAGGCTGAAGATAGTATTGGACGGGTAAAGGAGGTGAGTGTGTGTGTGTGTGTGTGTGTGTGTGTGTGTGTGTGTGTGTGTGTGTGTGTGTGCATGCGTGTGTGTGTGTGTGTCCTGCGGCTGCTTCCTGCCTCTACTTCCTGTGCTACACTGTGCATCAGAGCACTCACTTCTGTCCTCCTGCTCTTTCTGCATTTTGTCATATATCTTACTGGCTTCTCTTAATGCGTCCTCCATGTCTCTCTCTCTCTCTGCTCTCTCTTGTTCTGTGAGGCGAGTCATTAACTCTAGCTCAGCTGTTTTCTTGTGAAGGGCCCGAATGCTTTCCTCCATCTCTTTCCTATAGCTGTCCTCCCTGTGTTGTTCTTCTGCTGCTTGTTCTTTGAGATCTGATTTAACCTGTTCTGCCTCATCTTCTCCTACCTCTTTTACTTCTACTAATCCCCCCGCTACCTGGTATAGAGGCATCTGGTAGTATGGCGGAGGTTTTATGTCTTTTAAGGATGGGTATAGTGGTGCTGTGGGCCGTAGTGGTTTTTCTATGTCTGAGGTCTGAGTGTAACTGGGGCTGCTGTTTTTGGATTCTATGAGTTCAGCCACTTAATTCCTAATATTGCGCTACATGAAACGGCCATGCTGTGTATTCTTCTCCTTTTATCTTCCAGCTCTCCTACCTGTTTTTTGTGTGTTCTGGTCATTCTAAAGCCTTTGAGGGAGTTTTCTTTTAGGTCTCGCAGTTCTTTAATTAGTTTATGTTCCAGGTCACTCAATATTTTGGTGAGGCTTTTTTTCTCATCCTCTTTTATAATTCCCTTAACATATGATTCTATAAAAGCAAGCCGTTAGTACAAAAACATCCATTTAGAAATATCATAGAAATCCCACAGTGACCCCAAACTTTTGAACAATAGTGCAGGTCAACTTTAAATCATTAAGAGCAACTTTAATTAATATGGAACAACTTTATCTAATATAGAGCAACTCTGATATAGAACAACTGTAGTATCGAGTAACTTTAACTAATACAGAGAAATGAAATTGTCTAAGTGACCTCAAACTTTTGAACGGTAGTATAGTTTCCATTTAGCAAACTGAGACAGTTAAACCAGAATGTGTACACAAAATTAAAAAAAACAGCAGAGTAGAAGAACAATGATGCTGTGGCAGCAGCAGGTTGATTAATATTATTAAAACAGAACAAAACATGAGCTAGTGTTTTAAAAAATCTGTCCTTGTATACATTTACATGTATTTTAACACATAGACGGGTTAGAGACGCTCCCAAACTGGGGCTAATTAATGATACACAACATCATGGTCAACAAAGAGCTCTTTGTCTTCTGTAAAACACTCTCTGCCCTTCTCTTTTCACTCTGTTTGTCCTGGGTTCATATCTCTTACTGCTGCTCTGATCATTATTTACATTATATTCTTTTTTTTTTCTTCTGACCAACCCAGTCACATGGAATAAAGGGAGGAGGGAAAAGGGGAGGGAGGAATCCCACAATCACTATATTGCATGAAGGAGATACAGATTGTCCTTCCTCTATATTTTGCACTCTCTCTTTATTCTGGTTCACAGCGTTACTTCCTCATTCAGCTCCAGAAGAAACGCTGCTTCACTCATCCTGCTCAAAGAAAGTCACAGGTAGGTTAGTTTATATTTTATTTCTACATTAAATGCCACAAAGTGAGAAGCTGTTGTTGACATGTTAAAGTTAGATATATATTTGTGTGTGTGTGTTTTATGTAATGTGTGAATGTTGTAGAACAGAAGTTTTCTGAACATTCTGAGTTTAGATTTTAGTTTTTTCATGTCTGATGTACTTCTATTCCAGTATTTTTCATGTTGTAAAGCCGCTTTGAATAAAAGTGGGCGAGGCACAGATGCACTGCTCTGGTGGATATAGGGGCTCATCTGATTGATTTAGGATGGATTTATAGTGAGACACAGGAAGGCTGGCAGGCCGTAATGGGTGTATTTACTACGAGCCAGACTGACCAGCGTAATGTGTGGCACTGCTTTCTTCATACTGTTAAAACTAAGAACGCACCGTTGTTGATTCAGTGGACGATAAAACTAAAGAGCGTTTAGTAGAAGCCGGACACCACCAGACCTCTCCCACTCAGCTAACCACCGATACAGTGAATTGCTTCCTGATTCTTACATGAATTGCTTCTGGTATATTTCCACTTTATGCCACTTGATACTTCAACTTCAGGTCATTCTTCAGCTGGAGTCAATGATTGTTCATCAGATTCAAATACAGCATGGAAAATATGAGGTTGTGTTATAAAATGTGGTTGCAGATAAAGATTTTTCAGACGATAAAATCCAAACTTTGACCTTCATATCAGCACAACTGTCCTTAGTCATGACTATATCAGTCATAATAATTCAACCTTGTTAAATCCTTTAGTTCTCAGGGACCATTTTTGTGGATTTAACTATTATATGCTACTCAGGGGGCTGCAGTGGTTCAGTGGTTGTCACTGTTGCCTTGCAGCTAGAAGAACCTGGGATCTTTCTGTATGGAGTTTCCATGTTCTCCCTGTGCATGCATGGGTTTTCTGCATGTTCTCCAGCTTCCTCCCACAGTCCAAAAACATGCTGAGGTTAACTGGCAAGTCTAAATTGTGTGTGTGAATGTGAGTGTGATTGTTTGTCTCTATGTGTAGCCCTGTGATATTGTTAGTTAAAGTTGCTCTGTTAAAAGTTGCTCATACCCCATATGTTATGATCCTGCTCCAGCCTCTGCCCTTCTTCCTCCTTTTCTCTTTTCTCCCATTGTTCCACATCTGTTTGTTTTGACCTGTCTCTCTCTCTCTGGCTCCCTCTGTCTGTCACCTCTCCCTCATGTGTCTCTCTCTCCCTGTCTCTCTCCCTCATGTGTCTCTCTCTCTCCCTGTCTCTCTCCCTCCTGCTTCACCTGCTTCACCTGCCTGCACTCTGTCTTGCTGATTGCTACAATGAGTTTCAGCTGCAGCAATCAGTTCACACCATTCACCTGTTCTCCACCTCACCTCCACTATTTAAACCCTGCTCATTCATTCACTCCCTGCCGGATCATCGACCTATATACCCTCTGCTTTTGAACTCTGTTTTTGCACTCGGTTTTTGGACTCTGTTTTTCCCCTCCTCTGGATTTCCCTCACTTGGACTCAGCAGTTCTTTTGGATTCTTGCTAGCCCTGTTTTTGTCCCCAGCCAGTAGCTCCAGTCTCATCTCCGTTCACCCCAGATTTCCTGAGCCTGCTTCCCTACCCCTTCTGTTCAGTTCCCCCATTTTGTAAGGACCCCTCCTTTGCTTAGTTTTGTTAGTTCTAGTTTAGTGATCTTCCGTTCTTGAATTCATAGTGTTTGTTAGTGGTTTGGTTTAGTCTGTTTTCCCCCCAATTCAGTTTTCCATTTATGTATTGTTTTAGTTCTCTGGTTAAATAAAAGCCTTTCCTTAATTCACACTTCTGCCAGCCTCTCTGTGTCTGCGCCTGGGTTCCCCAGCTCCCCCTGTAACACCATAATGAGTTCAATCGATAAACTGACAACGATGCAACTCTGATGATTCCTTTTGATTGATGTGAGTCTCTGGAAATGTTTATGAGGTCTTATAAGCTTCCAAACCATCTTTTGCTGACACCTACATTTGATAAAATCTATTTTCTCTTCTTCATTCATTTTTTTTTTAGGTAACCAAACATATGAAATGATGCTTCAACATAACTGTAATTTCAAGCATTAATGTGGCTCTAATTAGCATCTGATAAAAAATATACACACGTGGACAAAATTGTTGGTACTCCTTGGTTAATGAAATAAAAACCCACAATGGTCACAGAAATAATTTGAATCTGACAAAAGTAATAATAAATAAAAATTCTATGAAAATGAACCAATGAAAATCAGACATTGCTTTTGAACTGTGGTTCAAGAGAATTATTTAAAAAAATAAACTCATGAAACAGGACTGGACAAAAATGATGGTACCCCTAGAAAAGACTGAAAATAATGTGACCATAGGGACATGTTCAATCAAGGTGTGTCCTCTAATTAGCATCACAGGTGTCTACAGACTTATAATCAGTCAGTCGGCCTATTTATAGGGTTACAGTAGTCACTGTGCTGTTTGGTGACATGGTGTGTACCACACTAAACATGGACCAGAGGAAGCCAAGGAGAGAGTTGTCTCAGGAGATTAGAAAGAAAATTACAGACCAGCATGTTAAAGGTAAAGGCTAGAAGACCATCTCCAAGCAGCTTGATGTTCCTGTGACTACAGTTGTACATATTATTCAGAAATGTAAGATCCATGGGACTGTAGCCAACCTCCCTGGATGTGGCCACAGGAGGAAAACTGATGACAAATGGAAGAGATGGATAATAGGAATGGAAACAAAAGAGCCCAGAACAAGCTCTAAAGACATTAAAGGTGAACTCCAAGGTCAAGCTACATCAGTGTCAGATCACACCATCCATCGTTGTTTGAGCCAAAGTGGACTTTATGGGAGACGACCAAGGAGGACACCATTGTTGAAAACAAATCATAAAAAAGCCAGAATGGAATTTACCAAACTGCATGTTGACAAACCACAAAGCTTCTGGGAGAATGTCCTATGGACAGACGAGACAAAACTGGAACTTTTTGGCACATCAGCTCTATGTTCACAGATGCAGAAATGAAGCATATGAAGAAAAGAACACTGTCCCTACTGTGGAACATGGAGGAGGTTCTGTTATGTTCTGGGGCTGCTTTGCTGCATCTGGTACAGGGTGTCTGGAATCTGTGCAGGTGCAATGAAATCTCATGACTATCAAGGTATTCTACAGAGAAATGTGCTGCCCAGTGTCAGAAAGCTTGGTCTCAGTCGCAGGTTATGGGTCTTGCAACAGGATAATGAGCCAAAACATACAGCTAGAAACATCCAAGAATGGCTAAGAGGAAAACATTGGACTATTCTGAAGTGGCCTCTATGAGCCCTGATCTAAATCCTATTGAACATCTGTGGAAGGAGCTGAAACATGGTGTCTGGAGAAGGAACCTTCAAACCTGAGACAACTGGAGCAGTTTGCTCATGAGGAGTGGACCAGAATACCTGCTGAGAGGTGCAGAAGTCTCACTGACAGTTACACAAACGGTTTGATTGCAGTGATTGCCTCAAAAGGTTGTGCAACTAAATACTAAGTTAAGGGAACCATCATTTTTATCCAGGCCTGTTTCATGAGTTTATTTTTAAAATAATTCAGTAGAACCACGGTTCAAAAGCAATGTCTGATTTTCACTGGTTCATTTTCATAGAATTTTTATTTATTATTACTTCTGTCAGATTCGAATTATTTCTGTGACCATTGTGGGGTTTTCTTTCATTAACAGAGGGGTAACAACAATTTTGTCCACGTGTGTACGGCAGCAGAAATGCTATAAGGTGCAATAGGGAAAAAAATTGTAAAGGTGACGTGTGGAGTTAACAGTATGGCAAAAAAAATGGTTCGTGTATAGTAAGAAAGTAATTGAGGAGGCGGGAAAAGTGCACAAAACACATGGTTTCCAGTAACACCAACGTATGAAGGGCATGTTTTCATTTAGAGCTCAGGAGTCTGATGATCTGGGAGAAAAAACAGAACCTGGTGGTCCTGCAGAACCTCTTTTCAGAGGCCAGCAGGGAGAACAGCTCATGGTGGGGCTGTGAGGAGTCGCTGATGATGTTTCTGAAGAATCGAAGCAAATAGCTTCTCTTCTGTTTCCACATAGCTGATGGAATATGAGTCACATAGGATTTGTATTTGTTGCACCTGCAAAATACCATGGAGGAAGTGAAACATACATGTGAAACAACCAGTGTTTGTCATTTCCACACGAAAGATTTTCCACTGTTAAGCCAGCTAAGACAGGAAATGTGAGTGAAGGTTTTAGAATGAAACTCTAAGACCCTCCAAAAAGCTGTGCATTTTATTTATTTATTTATTAATAACCGTTATTTAACCAGGAGGAATCCCGTTGAGATTAACAAACTCTTTTCACAGGAGTCCTGTACAAGATAGGCAGCAGCAAAACACAGTTACAAAATTACAAAGTTAAAACAGAATTAAAACACAATTAAAAAATATTATTTTATTACATAAAAATTATGCTATATTTTATTTATAATATATTATTCATATCTTCTCGTTTGCTTTATTTTAATTTTAGCTGCCTGATTCCTTGGTGTGATGTCTTCTAATTCTTTTCATTCTCAGATTTTTTGATTTCTAACTTTTAACCCTCGATCTGATTCTATAATTTTTAAACTGCCTAGTTCTCTTGTTTGATATGACTACTAATCTAGCTAATTATTCATTTAACTTACCATATTTACTATTTATTTTAATTGATTGCTCTGACTCATCTCCTTATGTCTTGCTTGATTGTCTGTGTTGCATGTTTTAACTAGGGATGTCTGATAATACCGACTCACTGATATTACCGGCCCGATACTGGCATAAAATTGTAATATTGGTCAAGATTGTTATCTGTTTTTTGGGGGGGTTTTTTGTTTATCATGAAAATTGATAAAATTCTTATTTTGTACAGACAGTGTTTACATTTGGAAAGCCTTGCTGCATTTGAGAAAGCATTCAGCGGGGCATCACTATAAAGTTAGGTATGATGTGTTAATTCCATGACAGGAGATGCATGATAAATAAAGTTATTATTATTATTGTTATTTTTGCAAAAAACAAAAAAAATATACAATTTACAAGCAAGTTATGAAAAAGAAGTGCATGTTGTGGCCTCAAGAATTCTCAGTTTGGATTTAAAAGCGCTCAATGAGATTAACTTGGTTAGTTTCCAGTCTTTCTGCAACATATTCCATGCAAAAGGTGCAGAGTAAACAAAGCCTTTTTATCCAATTCAGTCCAGGAACAGAAAGCAACAAATGATCTTGTGAACAGAGAGAGTAAAGATCAGCACTTTTCTGTGCAGTTAGAGAACAAATGTAGGTCGGCAGTAGTCCAAGTTTTCCTCAGATATGAAAGTAAACCAATGACAGATCCTTCGTTGATCAACTTGCTCAGCATAATCCACATCTCTCATACTTATTAAGGACTTCTGAAGATGGAAAAAGGAGAAGACCCAGCTCCACCCTACCCCGGCCAGCCGGCCAACTATGGAGCAGCGCCTCCACCAGGAATGTACCCTCAGCCGGGCTTCATCCCTGCAGGAGCTCCCCCTGCTGGATACCAGGCAGGTCTGTGATCTCTGCTTAAACATCTGTGACACGACATCACACACATGCTGTGTTTTTATGTTTTGTAGAGCCTATGCAGAAACACAAATTATGTTGTGGTGGAACAGGAGCATTGTTTTGCTTCAAAGTCGGTCAAATCTGGTGGAGAAGGGAGGAAAGGAGGATGGTAGCGGAGAAAGACTGTGAGAAATGGAATTACGTTGCTAAACAGCAGTATTTGGACAAACTAAGTGTAGTAAAAAACATCCATCCATATGACCAGGAAGCCCAAGATTGGATTACAAACCCTGACATCTCCTTACAAACCCGACTGAATAGATGCACTTTGATGGAGGTTATAGAGGATATATAATCCCTATGAGCCAAAATGCAACAGTTTGCAGGATATAAACATGCAGCCCATTACACTGTAAAAATAAAATTGTTATTTATATGGTAAACAGAACGCAATTACAAAATTATGGTAAAACGTTTTTTTCATTTACAGTAAAGAAATGTATTGATACTGTTGATTTTATGATTTAAAAATCTGCTTACTGTAAAAACAAGTTTTAACCTTTAAAAAAGTTAGTTTTATTGGAAAATTCATTAAAATACCATATAAAATAAAGTTTGTTTGACATATTACAAATATTACAACATTTTTCCATTATCAGCACAACAGATAGTATATTTAATATTTAATTTAATATGTATATATTTAGCATTGACATACTGTATATGCAAAGATTCGGGTTATAGCTGTCATAAATATTAAAATATATGTCTGTTAATAACACAAAAGTACATCAATTTGATTGGGACAAACTGTAATTTTTACACAAAATAAATACAAAAATGTGACTTGTTCTAAATATTATGGCAAGTTTCCATTATCAGCACAACAGTTCGTACATTTAACTGTGAAAAAGTATAATTTTCAAGAAATAAATGCAAACATTACAGTATTGAATGTTATAAACATATTAAGTAACTGTGCAAAAGTAGTAAAATTTAGTTTTCAAGAGAAAAAAACTTAAAAATACAGTTTTGTCCTGATTAACTTATTTACGGTGATTCTGTGTTATATGAACTGGATCAATCTGTTTTAGAATTTACAGATTTTTACCATCATGGATTGACAGTTTTTCACCGTAAAATTTACGTTTTTTTTACAGTATAGGAAAAAGATGTTGAAATACAACATCCCATCAAAGCCCACCTCAAATAAAGCACCTGCTACGATTCTTTTACTGTATTTTATGAGAGGTTTTATGCAGAGGCAGCTATGTTTTGGTAGGTGAGTTCTGGAAGTATTTATCCAGAACCGTCCTCCCCTGTTTCAGTGATTTCTGTGTTTTATCTGACAGGTCTTCCTTATACTACCCCCACCATGGTACCTGTTACAGGTGAGACAATCTGATCCAAGAGAATCCTTTCGGTCTTTACATCATTTTTTCAGGCCACATTTTGGCACACTGGGCTGAAATACGTGATTCCCTTCCAAACCAATCCAAAGAATAGCTGTTTGTGAGCCTCTGTGCTCGACAAAAAGCTACTGTTTGGTGGTTTGAATATTGGTAACAGCTGCATAGGGGCTTCTATTTATTTATTATTTAATCTTTATTAGATTACAACAGATACAATATACAGAGATAAACTGAAAACAGCTATCAGATGCTAGAATTGTAGTTTTTATGGGTCATTCCACAACTGGAGGACATTTGGGATTCAAAATGTTTGAAAAATAAACCTTCTGTTTGACACTTTTCTGCTCCATATTCATCAATAATAGGTATTGATTGGCTCAGCTTCCACATCAATGGCAGCATTTTTATTCCATGTTTTCTGTGTTGTTTGCTAACCCTACTCTAATCACAGTAACAGGGTTGCTAATCCATGCTAATGTGATCTTTTTCTCAGCAGTAGAAGCTAGATATTTAGCTGCTGTTACTGCTGACCAAGAGGACAAACTGACTGATGGAAAACAGTCCAAAGAATTAGTCTGATCCTGATAATATGAGGTAGAGTGAGACATTCAATCAAGGCTGACAATGGGATGGAAATAATAATATAATAAATAAAAATTCTATGAAAATTAACCAAAGGAAATCAGACATTGCTTTTGAACTGTGGTTCAAGAGAATTATTTTAAAAATAAACTCATGAAACAGGCCTGGACAAAAATGATGGTTCCCCTACAAAGACTGAAAATAATGTGACCATAGGGACATGTTCAATCAAGGTATGCATGTATGCACCTGCCAAATGTGGCTACTTTAATGAGTCAAAGTTTAGAAGACATTTTGGTTCCCAAATAGATTTTTTTAAAACTTCATTTGTTTATTTGTTCGATGCTTTCATGTCAGAGTACAATCAGACATTAACATGCAGTATTTACAGTAAAAAACTGGAAAAATTGGAGTGTTCTAAAAGTTTTGACTGGTAGTGTATATATACAGGGGGTCCTCGATTTATGACGTCCTCGACCTAGGGCATTTCAGTTACTCTGGAACTGGTTATGTGGAACTAGTTGATGAGCGGAGTGGATGAATATGTCATCACGCAGCGCTATAAGACGGTTTTGTTTACATTCTCTGGTTGTACACCAGCTGAGATTGTGCTACATTCGCTAACTTTTTGCCCTTCATTTTTTATATCTTTTTATATATATATATATATATATATATATATATGTGTGTGTATATATATGTATATATATATATATATATATATATATATATATATATATATATGTGTGTGTATGTATATGTATATATAGATATATGTATTTATATATATGTATATATATTAGTGGTGGGATGTGATTAAAAATTAATCAAATTAATTACCTGGATTGTAATTAATTAATGGCAATAATTGCATTTTGTCATATAGCAATATTTGACACAGTAAGGAATTATTTTCAAATCAAATAAATTTTGGTTGCCAGTTGAATCAATGAATAGACATATTCATGTTTAGAATATAAAATGTATAAAATTAATGCAATTATAAAAATATAGAGAAAAAGATTTGCCATGACCAAACTGTTTCACTTTATTAAGCTGCATTTGTTGATTTCCATTATTTGTCCAATTCACCATTAATTACATTATAAAATACACTGCACTGCAGCCAGCTTAAGCAAACATA
Organism: Amphiprion ocellaris; assembly: GCF_022539595.1. Lineage (NCBI taxonomy): Eukaryota > Metazoa > Chordata > Actinopteri > Pomacentridae > Amphiprion > Amphiprion ocellaris. The sequence goes on from NC_072784.1 coordinate 31,241,677, forward strand.
CAGCATGGAAGTATAGTTTTTATTTTTTTGTGTCGTATGTGTCTCAGTCCAAACAGGTCATGTGATCGTAACTCCAGCACTTCAGGACATCCCAGGACAAACCGTGTGTCCCCACTGCCAGCAGTCAGTAACCACCACCACAGAGCTCAAACCGGGTCTGTTGACCTGGGCTGTCTGCGGTGGCCTTGCCATCTTTGGGTAAATGCAGCCAATAGTTGCACCAGTTCCAGTCTATTATTGCTTCAGGTAAGAAGCTAGAAGGTTCTAACTGCTCTGGTGTCCACCTACAGGTGCTGTCTTTGCTGCTGTATCCCATTCTGCATTGATGCCTGTAAAGATGTGGAGCACAGCTGTCCATCCTGCCACAAAGTTATCTACATATACAAGCGAATGTGAAACCATCTCCTGAAAAGTCGACTGAGTGTCAGTGCTTTTCTGCAGCTTAATTAATAGTCTTACTTACACAACAACATTCCTGGGATGTTGATCAAAATGGTACAAAACTGAACTCCTGACTGGTCGTTGTGTGACTCTTTCCTGCTCAGTATGAATGAGAAAACCATGGGCAGTTATTTTTAGTAATCAGTGGAACCTTTGTAATTGAAAGAATACAAACCATCACACATGAAAATAAAATGAAATGCCTGCTGTAGTTGTAAGATGTTGTTTGCAGAGAAGTGACTCCAGCTGGTTGTCGAACGTCTCACATCGTCTGCTGTGCATCTTTATGCTTCCTCTCTGCTCCAGTGTCTCACATTGTTCCTGTCTTTTCTTGTTGCACTTGTTTTTCTTTTTTATGATTGCCGATGGATTTTACTGTTTTTAATTGTTTTCTTTTAAAATGAAATTGTTGAATGTAGTCTGTTAGAACATAATAAAGTGAGTCTGTGAGCTGAGTCCTGGTGCTGTCGGCGTCTTGTTTGGTGATGATTGATTGATAAACCATAATGTTATTACAAAAACAAAAGCCCCAACAGGGTGTATCTGCAGGCACAACCTGTCCCACTGGATTAAAGAGGAATTCCTTTGAATCATATGATTTGCACTGAAAAAGAAAGTAAAAACAGGCCAACAGCATAAAAACAAGAGTCGTATGTTTCAGCGTCTTTGTTGGAGTGGAACACTGACAGCAGGTAAGGACTTATTTTAGTGTTGGATTCTTACTCTTATGATGCTTTATTCTAATCTCAAAGACTTCAATGTTCTGCAGATCTAGTGTTGTCAGATGAAATCTGAGTGATCTGAGAGTCCTTTATTCCAGATTGCTGTGCTCAACATAAACTAAACCCCAGTCAGAGATATCAGGTGTCATAAAGGTGGTTTTCAGATTTCTTTGTCAGTTCAGGATTTCTGCTTCAAAATCTATGGGAGTTCACGGAAAAGCATGTGTTTAACCTGCTACATGTCTCTTCTCATACACAAAATGAAGCAAAAATGAATGATTTTGAGTCAGTTTGATCTTCGTTCTTGCAGTTAGGATTTTTGCTGTTATGTGCAGAAGAGGTTAAGAAATAAATTGGTCTCTTCCTGCTGCACAGAAGTTTCCGTCTGTCTTCAGCCAGTTTACCAGATTGATTTAACTATTAAAGTTTGGTCATAGCAACAGTTAATCCTCAAATTTATTTTAAAGATAAATAAAACCTTTGAATATTTGTGTTTAGCTCGTGAGCTTTCCTGTGAATATTTAACAAAACCTTTGAACATTTCTATGTGTTGTAATATTGTGCAGCGATGGGGGGAATACTGTGGTCTCGCCCTGCAGACACCTTTCCTGAGGGTAAGATGTTTAAAACATGACAGAACAGAGCTTAAACTGTAAGTTAATTATTGGAAAATGATGGCACATTCTCAGTTGATGCTGGTGAAGTTATTTCTCATATTTCATGTAGTTTGTTTCATTAATTCATGTGTGATCTGCTGTCACCTTTTGATGAAGATTGGAGGAAAATACCTATGAGGTGAGTGTGTTGGGCTTTTTCTTGTTATGTAATGACAAATCTTATGCTAGTTTTTTTTTATTCTATTTCTTTCAAGGCAAAATGTCAAATTGGTTTTAAAACAGAGGGTTGTTTTCTAAACCTCCTAATGTTAGCTCAATGTGTGTTGTGTTGAAAACGTAAACTGCAGCAGCTGTTAGTTTCATTTTCAGTTGTCTCAGTAACATCCTGGTGATGCTCACTGCTGTCTGTAACCACTAAACATCTCCTTCACTGTCTGTAACAATTTATGTGGCTTCAATATAAGATGATCTTCTCTGAATACAGCAAAGACCAGTATCTGGACTATGTAAAGAATTATCAGCTTCATCACGATGACATCCAACAGCTCAGAATTCTTCTCCATGGACCAAGTGGTGCTGGGAAGTCCAGCTTCATCAACTCTGTGGACACAGTTTTACGAGGCAGAATGACTGGTCGAGCTTTGGCAGATGGGATTGGTGCGCACAGCTTCACCATAGAAGTATGATTCCATTTGGAGAATGATTTTATCTATAGTTTGTTCATATATCAGCCTTATTTTGCTGTTTCCTGCTATCAAGAAACTAACCACATTACTGTCATTATAAAATAGGATTCACTATTATCATATCTGACTGTTTTACAGCACAGAACTTTCAAGATCCAAAAGGAAGAACGAGGGACTTTTTATCCTTTTGCCTTTGCTGATATCATGGGCCTTGAGAATGTCAGAGGAGTTAGTGTGGAAGACATCAAACAGGTTATGAAAGGACACGTGAGAGATGGGTACAGTGTATGATTGAATGTACACATAATGTACTGGTGGATACAAATTACACTGGTTTATTACACGTGAGACACATTTAAATACAAAAGATATTCCTAAATTTAATTCTGTAACATTTTCCAGTTCAATCCCAGCGCAGCAGTATCTGATAAAGATAATGGCTACAACAAAAAACCCAACCTGAATGACAAAGTCCATGTTCTGGTTTGCGTGGTTTCTGCTGATACATTAAGTGTGATGAATCCAGAAACCATGAGAAAAAGGAGAGAAGTCCGACTTGCAGCTCGTGATCTCGGTAAGAGTTAGAGGTGGTTATTAGACTGAAATCAGTGAAATCAAATAAACTGACAGATATTATCTTGATTGATTCTGATATGCTCTGAACTGGCAGGGATTCCCCAACTGGCTGTTCTCACCAAAATAGATGCAGCCTGTCCAGTAGTCAGAGAAGATGTGAGGAATGTGTATAAGAGCGTATATATCAAGGAACTGGTAAGTTTCTGCTGGTGATTCTATGAATCTGTGGAGAGATGTTTACGTTGGACTGAAATGTTGCTTCACAATCTAACATTCTGACTCCTGAAAAACTTCTATTGTTACAACTTTTTTCTCATTTCACAAACCATGAATATTAGATGGAGAAACTGAGTGCCTTCCTTGGTATTCCACCATACTGCATCTTTCCTGTGAAGAACTATCACTGGGAAATCTCCCCAGAAGATGTCAGCGACAGACTGATACTGAGTGCACTGAAACAGATGATTGACTTTGGAAACGACTTCATCAACAACCACATGTAGACCTGCTTCCTCTGCTGCTGCAACAAGTCTACTTTATCTCAGGGTGAAATTAGACTGTTGTTGGGTGTAACCAGGAATGTGCATGATGATGATATGCATTGTGCTGCATTGTGTTTTGTTTTCTTTTATAAGGAATGTATTTGCTATAAGTTTATAAGAACAGGCTGTGCTGAATGACGTTTCAATTAAAACCTTGACGTGCAAAAATCAGGCTTATACAGTTTTACTCACACTATGCATTTAGATTTTAATCGAGATACTCATTAATTTTTGTATTATTGATGTGTTAGCTACTATATTTTTGATTGTGGTGGTAATTTGAGGTGTTCTGATCTCCCAGAAAGCATAAATCAATCAATGTTTTAACAGAAATCAGAATAATTTGAAACTGGGTTAAATGTGGTTGGAACTAAGTTGTATGTACTTGTGCTCATTATATCATTGTTTAGATCTGTACTAGAACTTTATGCTACTTTTAAAAAATGATTAAGTTTGTTCACTTCCTTTTATCTTCTTCAGTCTTGCAGTTTTCCAGCTCTCTTAATCAGCAATGACTCAGAGTCATCTCCTCTTTTGAGTTCACGGTCTGATTAATGAGTCAGGAAGTTGTGAAAAAGATGCAACAGTAAAATGGGTAAAGACAGATATTGTCACAATAGTTTTCAATTCATGTGGATTATTGGCATGATATTAGGTTTTAAAATCAATGAGAAGACAGCAACAACTGTGAAGAAAAGTTAATCTTTTCCTTTTCTAAGGTGTTTTCTTGCAGCTGTTAGCTGACATCATCCCAGATTATCCTCTGACAGGCAGACGCTGTAGGAGGAAGACATGCCAGGACTTTCTGCTCTGGTCGAGGTTAGATATTCTCTATTCTGATGTGACTAAGCAGACTAGTTGTCTCCATGTTGGTCTGTAATCTACAATCTGACCTTTTCCCAACGCCAGTATAAACCCAAAGACCAGAGAGAATCCTCAGAACTGATGCTGGCATTGCTTCCATGTACTGCTGCTCGATCAGTGTCACTTCTCCTGATATCAGTAAACTTTACTCACAACCTCAGACATCTGAGTCTCCAGTGTGTCTCTCTGTGTGTCTGCCTCCTCATCCTCTCTGGACCTCAATGAACAGCAACATCAAAAGTGTATAAAATACTGCACAGCCAATAAAATCAATACAATCAATATATAAATATGACACTGAACATACAGTTACTCCTGGTAGAGTCTTCAATGAAGTCTAACTCCCAGAGAGTTCACATCTGCTCAGTGTTTAACACAGACCAAGTCCAACACTCTGGATCATGAAGTGGCTGCTGGACAGATTGGGTCCACTGGGGGGAAACTCATCATCTCCTGCTGAACAACACTGACTCCTGCTGGGTCCAGGATGCTCCAGCACCTTCCTCAAAGACACTGAGGACTAAACAGTGGTCAAAAATCCAGCTGATTCATATGTAGGGTGTTTTATACTGCAGCTCAGATAGTCCTGATCCTCAATCATATATAAAGGGATGTTACTCTAGGACAAAAAAATAGAGCTTTAACTGCATTTTCTTTTTTAAATTATACATTTTCCCTCAAACATTTCTTAATGTGAAAATGTAAAGACTGTAAAGTGCTCTGATAGTCAACAGGTCAGCAACATGTTTGGTTGAATTAAGCCTGCGAGTCGAAATCAAATAGGTTGAATAGGGAATTTTATCATAAAGGCCTCTGCAAACTATGGAGAAAACATACAGAGGGCATTTTTTTAAAGCAAAGGAGACCAAGATGATCCGTCTGTGATCAAACAATAGTAAAAAACATTGAAGCTGCTCACCCTAGAGCATAGTTTTTCTATTTATGTATGTATGTATTTTGTGTTTTTTGTAAATGTGTATGTATACATTTGTTTGTTTTTTATTTTTTGAAAGCACATTTGTTTTAAATTTAATTTCACTGAACAACCCCAACAATGTCAACAAAAGAGTACATTTTCAGTAGTGTATAAGTGTGACTTATTGTTTTAAAGATGCTGTTATTTTACAGAGTTTGTTAAATTACACATGGCTAGCAAAATCACAGAAAAAAATTACAATTCATATATATGTCAATTGTAAACAAACAAACAAGAAAAATTAATATCCGGATACCACCGTTGGGATCGGATATTCGGATATTCGGGTCCGGCCCTAGAAAATAGGGCAGCGACTTACCGGAGAAAAGTTATTAGCTTAAGATAACTTATAATCGATTTTACAAGTTAAATAGACATCCACAAAATATTGATGGCCAGCAGTAGCTTCAGTTAATTGGGCCCGGTGCCAACTCAGTGTCGCTAACATGAGTAAACTAACTGATAGCATTAAGCTAATATCTACACGCCATGATGTAACTGCTGACTGCATTTTCACATGAGCTTGTCCAAATACATTTTTTAAAAAAAAATTATATTCAGCCTTTAAAAAGCCATTATTTATATATTCAGTGACAGACGTATTGCACAAATATTGACCAAACTGTTAGAAGAGAACACTGTTTAAGGAGGTTATCCCTCACATTGGGATTTCATCGGCATCCCAGATTCTTCCTCCTGACCCACAGAAAGCTTACGCAGAAATTAGTCTGATCCTTAGACCTTGTGAGCGTTTACAACCCCATCTTCATTCCAGATCTGGACCATATACAGCAGCACCTGACCTTTGTTCTAAACCTATCGACTAATGAAAAAGTTAGTCTGGAGTATCGGTATCAGTATTAGCGATACTGGCCTTGTATTTAGTTCATTTGTAGGGTGTGGCTGTGATCAGCATAAAAAATTTATCTTGAAGTTGGCGTCTTCCTCCTTGATGCCTTTCTTTAGAGGTTTCTGGAGCAGATCCAACTGGGAGGAAACACCTGCATAGCCCTATAACTTGCTGGAGGGATTATATGTCTCATCTGGCCTGGGAACTAGCAAGCATTTCTGGGGAGAAGAACATCTGGAAGGCTTAGCCTTCTGCCACATCCAACCCTTGATAAGTATAAGATAAATGAACAAGGTGTCCCACAAGACTCAATTTTGGGACCAATGCTGTTCACTTTTTATTGCTCCACCAAAGAACACGGTGGAGGCATGTGACGATTGACGAATGTTTGTCTGTTTGTCTGTCTGTCTGCTTGAAACATTGCTCAAAAACAGACGAACGGATTTGGATGAAATTTTCAGGGAAGGTCAGAAATGACACAAGGACCAAGTGATTAGATTTTGGCAGTGATGCGGCTGATAGTCTGGATCCACGGATTTGTTAAAGATTTCTGTATCACTGTGAAATATAGCGGCACAACGTCACTGTAACCATGGCAACAAGTGAACACTACGTCAGCTCCCTAATGATGATCACACGATTGTGATCCTACTACAAATCCACCACTGAGGACTTATCAGGAACAATACAAAGAACAACATTAAATTGTGGGGATGTTTCTGAGTCCCATCAATTCCCGCCGCCCGCTACATATTTAGGTCATGCGATCCATGATCCGTACATAACGTACACATGCAGAACACACACCTGTGCTCAGTGTAAGGTGATTGTGTTTGTGGGTACATCTATATTAAATAAACACATTCTATGTTGCCATGATTTCTGATCATCAATAACTAATAAACAAATGCTGCATTTCTGACAATGCCATATGGAGGAATGAGCAGCCTTGGAGGAGGACTGCGCTCTCTGAGTCCTTTTCTTGTTTAAATAAGTGTTTCCTCTATTGGTCTTAATGTGCATCTTTATCCTGATGATACAGTTTTGTACATGAGTGCAGATGCTGTATTGTATTCTTCTGTCTAAACCCTTCAGCACTGCTTTGTTAAAGTTGTAGTCAATGAGCAGAAATTTCTTCTCAGTGCAGATAGAGTACCTAAATACATCATCCCATCTAGAAACAGAAATATTGCTCCTAACAATCTGGCCATCTCTGGGAAAAATCTGGGGTTTGTATAAATAAGGTTGTTTCTTATCATGTGTTCACATTGGTGACTAAGTTCCTTTAATGGGAATGAATCATGTTTCCTACTGCACTGTGATAAAACACTTAATGAGGCAACTTTCCCATCAGTGCTGGACTGTGGTGATGTTTTTTACAGCCATGCATCAGTGGTGACTGTTCAACCTTTGGACTCTGCATTGTGACTTATTACTTGGAATTATTATAATACACATCACAGGATGGCCTTTGCTCTCTGTTGGGAGTGATAAACACTGGGTTTTATTTTTTTATTAGCCCCTTTCTGTTTTTATGCCCTTATGTTACATAATTTCCACAAATAATGAAGGCCAATCACGCCCACATTATTGTTTTACAGTTTTGCAACCTGGAATGACCTGCAGAAGTCAGTTCCAGTTTTTAATTTAATCTTATTAATTTTGCCTTTTAATAATGTTGTTGTTATCCAGGTTTCTTATGTGTGTGTTACTCGACTACATTTAAAAAGAATCTCCAAAATCATACCCCAGTGTACTCGGAGTTTAAATCAAGTGTGGATGAATGAACAACAACATACAACTTTCTGTGTAGACTGAACCCTAGAACTGGTTTGAAATTCCATTTCTACACTTTCTGTATGTGTTTGAATGGAAAAAATTAGATCAGATCAGGAGGTGTCAAACTGCAAGATTGGAAAAAGTAGAAAAACATTTTCCTTTAATACTTCAATAGCTCAGTCTTTGTTCACAGTTTATTCTCACAGTGCTGCTTGGTTGGTTGTTGCCATGTGTGCCATGTTGTCCAGAGACAATGTAATAAAATACAGTTAATAAAGAGCAGTTGGTGAAATCCAGTAAATCACTTCAGAATATGTAGGATCATTTAATTTGAAAGTGTTGTGGAATCACATAAAGCAGCAACTTCCATTCCAGCTGACATACGTGAATCCTGCTGCAGCCAAGTGGTGAATTACTGAGCAGGTAACCATAATGCAAATAAAGAAATAGCCAAAGTAATCATAATAAAATGGATCTGTGTGTTTGTCAGGAGATTTAAAAGGGACTTTATGTGATAATTATTAAAGATACTAATACTCAGCACTGTTTTATATCTACCTGTAGAACTTTCTATAAGGGTCATTCCAGAACTGGAGGACATTTTACGTCCCACTAATTACATTTCCAATAATCCATGTAGAAAAAACAAAAACACAGAGTAGTTGTGTAAATGTTCTTGTCCTGAGACCAAATTTTTAAAAAATTAGGAGAAAAGAATGTCTGAAAATATTTTTAAAAATACAAACTAAGTCTGGAGTTCCCCCTAAAATGTAATTTTTCTCTTGTCCCACCCCCTGATGACCAAACTGAATCTATAATAAAAACAGTTCAAATGAAATTTAAATCTCCTTTTTTTTGGTTTTATTTTTTCTCTGATGTCCCTTGTAACCATGGAGAGATTTTTTAATCAACATAATATTTTAAATAATAATTATTATACATGGAACGTTTCCCACAACATGTTAGCAGAACCTTTGTAGCTGGTAGAAGAAGAAGAAAACAGTGACTCACATGATACGCTGGAATCAAACAGTTGTCCTAAAGAATGTGTAGAGCAAAGCTATGTCCTCTCTTCTATTTTTCATCTTTTCATCCCATTGTCAGCCTTGATTGAATGTCTCACTCTACCTCATATTATCAGGATCAGACTAATTCTTTGGACTGTTTTCCATCAGTCAGTTTGTCCTCTTGGTCAGCAGTAACAGCAGCTAAATATCTAGCTTCTACTGCTGAGAAAAAGATCACATTAGCATGGATTAGCAACCCTGTTACTGTGATTAGAGTAGGGTTAGCAAACAACACAGAAAACATGGAATAAAAATGCTACCATTGATGTGGAAGCTGAGCCAATCAATACCTATTATTGATCAATATGGAGCAGAAAACTGTAAAAGAGAAGGTTTATTTGCCAAACATTTTGAAGAATAAATGACCTCCAAAGCAGGAATGACCCTTAAGGTTTTAAATTGTTGTTATGTAAGGAGTTCTGTGGACCTTTGTTTCAGTCAGTGTGACAGGTCATAAAGCTGTGCAGCAGATCATAATCAAATAAAAGATTTGTGTAATTTGGCAGCTTCAGCTCCTCCACCTTCATGTATCCTCCTCGTATTCCTCACAGAAGATATCAATAAAAGCCCACGTCTTTAGTCTTCATGCATTGTAGAAAGAAACAATAATGTTGGAATTATTGTGGCCTCTAGTGGTCCTGGATTATTAAAAGACCATCATTGTTCTGTGGAAGCCCAGAACCTTCCCATGTCCAGCTGTGGTGTGTCAGCGCTGCATTCCAGATGTGACTGATAGTGTTCTTGTGTTCACCCCGTGACCTCTCTGTATCCTCAACACCGTAATATTTAACATAGAACAACTTTAATATAGAGCAACTTTAACTAATACAGAGAAATGAAATTGTCTAAGTGACCCCAAACTTTTGAACGGTAGTATAGTTTCCATTTAGCAAACTGAGACAGTTAAACCAGAATGTGTACACAAAATTAAAAAAAACAGCAGAGTAGAAGAACAATGATGCTGTGGCAGCAGCAGGTTGATTAATATTATTAAAACAGAACAAAACATGAACTAGTGTTTTAAAAAATCTGTCCTTGTATACATTTACATGTATTTTAACACATAGACGGGTTAGAGACGCTCCCAAACTGGGGCTAATTAATGATACACAACATCATGGTCAACAAAGAGCTCTTTGTCTTCTGTAAAACACTCTCTGCCCTTCTCTTTTCACTCTGTTTGTCCTGGGTTCATATCTCTTACTGCTGCTCTGATCATTATTTACATTATATTCTTTTTTTTTTCTTCTGACCAACCCAGTCACATGGAATAAAGGGAGGAGGGAAAAGGGGAGGGAGGAATCCCACAATCACTATATTGCATGAAGGAGATACAGATTGTCCTTCCTCTTTATTTCACACTCTGTTTATTCTGCTTTCACAGCGTTACTTCCTCATTCAGCTCCAGAAGAAACGCTGCTTCACTCATCCTGCTCAAAGAAAGTCACAGGTAGGTTAGTTTATATTTTATTTCTACATTAAATGCCACAAAGTGAGAAGCTGTTGTTGACATGTTAAAGTTAGATATATATTTGTGTGTGTGTGTTTTATGTAATGTGTGAATGTTGTAGAACAGAAGTTTTCTGAACATTCTGAGTTTAGATTTTAGTTTTTTCATGTCTGATGTACTTCTATTCCAGTATTTTTCATGTTGTAAAGCCGCTTTGAATAAAAGTGGGCGAGGCACAGATGCACTGCTCTGGTGGATATAGGGGCTCATCTGATTGATTTAGGATGGATTTATAGTGAGACACAGGAAGGCTGGCAGGCCGTGATGGGTGTATTTACTACGAGCCAGACTGACCAGCGTAATGTGTGGCACTGCTTTCTTCATACTGTTAAAACTAAGAACGCACCGTTGTTGATTCAGTGGACGATAAAACTAAAGAGCGTTGAAGCAGGACACCACCAGACCTCTCCCACTAAGCTAACCACCGATACAGTGAATTGCTTCCTGATTCTTACATGAATTGCTTCTGGTATATTTCCACTTTATACGATAGGATATACTTTATTGTCCCCGTAGGGAAATTTGTCCTGGACTTGTGCTGAAGTGCCTTAAAAAGAAAAAAGTAATACATATTCCATACATCATGCATCACATAGAATACAAAAGTTATCAAACATACAACACCATAGTGATTCTCAGGCGTCCCTGTTTAAAAGCATTACCAATTTTGGCAAGAAAGAGTTTTTAAATCTCTTCAAACCCCTATGTACCCTGTATCTCCTCCCAGAGGGAGGCAGATCATATTCTGGATAGAGCACATGTGAGGGGTCAGCCAGTATCTTCCCAGCCTGTCTCAGAACAGATTGCTCATACAGTGCATTGAGGGGCTGATGATTCTTCACCCCCATGATTTTCATCGTGCTGTTGATTTGTCTTTGTAATTTTGTTTTTGACTGTACAGTCAGGTTTCCATACCAGGCACTCATGCCATACCTTAGCAGACTCTCAATCACTGCCTGGTAGAACATGACATGAGCTTTCTGCTGACTCCATACAGCCTAAGTCTGCGCAAAAACTAGAGCCACTGTTGGAGCCGAGAGCACAGACTATCAACATAAGTGCTCCAGGTAAACTTGTTGTCCATGTGGAGCCCGAGGTATCTGTAGCTGGAAACCTGCTCAATCAGTGTTGTGTATAACCACAGGACTATGATCCCCGACTAACTTTGGGTCTAAGACCATTTCTTTAGTTTTATTGACATTTAAAATCAAATTATGACTGTCACACCAATGGGTAAACTGTTCGACTTCTGAAAATTAGTTTTAGGGGTTTTCATTCTTGTGCAAAAGGCCTAATATGGCAGTATCATCAGAAAACTTAAAAACAAAATTGTTGGAATTTCTGTTAGAGCAATCATTAGTATAGAGTGTGAACAGTATTGCTGAACTGACACACCCTTGCGGAACACCAGTACTGGCAAGTTTTGGCTTCGATAAGGTTTGATTCACTCTGACTTGCTGCTGCCGATTGGTTAAGAAGGAATGATACCATCTAATTAATAAAGGATTAACATTCATGTGTTTCAATTTAGATAAAAGCAGGTGTGGTTGAAGCGTATTAAAAGCAGAACTAAAATCAACAAATAAAATTCTGGCATATGCTTTAGGGTCCTCTAGGTGCTTGAGTGCAAAGTGAGTCAGGCTATTGATTGCATCATCAGTACCTCTTCTATGCCTGTACGCAAATTGAAATGGGTCGAGCAAAGGACTAACTTCTGCTTTTAGTAGAGTGACAATGACAGTTTCAAAACATTTCATTACTATTGACGTTAGTGCCACAGGTCTAAAGTCGTTGTTTTCTGTTGGGCATGATTTCTTGGCAATAGGCACAATAATAGATCTTTTCCAGATGGTAGGAACAGTATGTGAGTCTACTGAAAGCTGGAAGATGGGACACCAAGCTGTAGTTAACTCCTCTGCACACTCTTTTAAAAGTACTCCTGAGATGCCATCCGGTCCAGGGGATTTTTTTTGTGGACACTCCTCTGAAGGTGGATCTGACCCAGTGTGGATCTATTGTAATACTTCCTCCAGGGTCATCTGTCAGAGTTTCTAGCAGAGACACACATTGTTCTGAGATGCATGGTTTTTCAAACCTTAAGAAAAAGTTGTTAAATTCCTCAGCTTTATTCTGCTCATTATCAGTGATGAGCTTTTTCCTTGCTGGGTTCATATTTGCTATGGACTTCATGTTATCCCACAGTCTTTTGGAGTCCATTTCATTGAAATTGTTCTCCAGAATGCCACTTGATACTTCAACTTCAGGTCATTCTTCAGCTGGAGTCAATGATTGTTCATCAGATTCAAATACTGCATGGAAAATATGAGGTTGTGTTATAAAATGTGGTTGCAGATAAAGATTGTTCAGACAATAAAATCCAAACTTTGACCTTCATATCAGCACAACTCTCCTTAGTCATGACTATATCAGTCATAATAATTCAACATTGTTAAATCCTTTAGTTCTCAGGGACCATTTTTGTGGATTTAACTATTATATGCTACTCAGGGGGCTGCAGTGGTTCCGTGGTTGTCACTGTTGCCTTGCAGCTAGAAGAACCTGGGATCTTTCTGCATGGAGTTTCCATGTTCTCCCTGTGCATGCATGGGTTTTCTCCAGGTTCTCCAGCTTCCTCCCACAGTCCAAAAACATGCTGAGGTTAATTGGCAACCCTAAATTGTGTGTATGAATGTGAGTGTGATTATTTGTCTATATGTGTAGCCCTGTGATAGACTGTTACCTGTCCAGGTGTCAAGGCCTTCACCCTAACTCGGTTAGTTTCCAGTCTTTCTGCAACATATTCCATGCAGAAGGTGCAGAGTAAACAAAGCCTTTTTAAAAAAAAAAATCTAGTTCAGTCCAGGCATATGCAACAGAAAGCAACAAATGATCTTGTGAACAGAGAGAGTAAAGATCAGCACTTTTCTGTGCAGTTAGAGAACAAATGTAAGTCGGCAGTAGTCCAAGTTTTCCTCAGATATGAAAGTAAACCAATGACAGATCCTTCGTTGATCAAGTTGCTCAGCATAATCCACATCTCTCATATTTATTAAGGACTTCTGAAGATGGAAAAAGGAGAAGACCCAGCTCCACCCTACTCCAGCCAGCCTGCCAACAATGGACCAGGAATGTACCCTCAGCCGGGCTTCATCCCTGCAGGAGCTCCCCCTGCTGGATACCAGGCAGGTCTGTGATCTCTGCTTAAACATCTGTGACACGACATCACACACATGCTGTGTTTTTATGTTTTGTAGAGCCTATGCAGAAATACAAACTATGTTGTGGTGGAACAGGAGCATTGTTTTGCTTCAAAGTCGGTCAAATCTGGTGGAGAAGGGAGGAAAGGAGGATGGTAGCGGAGAAAGACTGTGAGAAATGGAATTACGTTGCTAAACAGCAGTATTTGGACAAACTAAGTGTAGTAAAAAACATACATCCATATGACCAGGAAGCCCAAGATTGGATTACAAACCCTGACATCTCCTTACAAACCCGACTGAATAGATGCACTTTGATGGAGGTTATAGAGGATATATAATCCCTATGAGCCAAAATGCAACAGTTTGCAGGATATAAACATGCAGCCCTAACCCTTTGCTTGAAAATTTACATGAAAATACCATATAAAATAAAGTTTATGTGACCTATTACAAATATTACAACATTTTTCCATTATCAGCACAACAGATAGTATATTTAATATTTAATTTAATATGTATATATTTAGCAATGATATACTGTATATGCAAAATTCAGGTTATAGCTGTCATAAATATTAAAATATATGTCTGTTATTAACACAAAAGTACATCAGTTTGATTGGGACAAACTGTAATTTTTACACAAAATAAATACAAAAATGTGACTTCTAAATATTATGCCGTGTTTCCATTATCAGCACAACAGTACGTACATTTAACTGTAAAAAAGTATAATTTTCAAGAAATAAATGCAAAAATTACAGTATTGAATGTTATAAACATATTAAGTAACTGTGCAAGAGTAGTAAAATTTAGTTTTCAAGAGAAAAAGACTAAAAAACACCTTTTTCTCCTGATTAACTTATTTATGGTGATTCTGTGTTATATGAACTGGATCAATCTGTTTTAGAGTTTACAGATTTTTACCGTCATGGATTGACAGTTTTTCACAGTAAAATTTATGTTTTTTTTACAGTATAGGAAAAAGATGTTGAAATACAACATCCCATCAAAGCCCACCTCAAATAAAGCACCTGCTACGATTCTTTTACTGTATTTTATGTGAGGTTTTATGCAGAGGCAGCTATGTTTTGGTAGGTGAGTTCTGGAAGTATTTATCCAGAACCGTCCTCCCCTGTTTCAGTGATTTCTGTGTTTTATCTGACAGGTCTTCCTTATACTACCCCCACCATGGTACCTGTTACAGGTGAGACAATCTGATCCAAGAGAATCCTTTCGGTCTTTACACCATTTTTTCAGGCCACATTCTGGCACGCTGGGCTGAAATACTCGATTCCCTTCCAAACCAATCCAAAAACTAATCTATTTATTTATTATTTAATCTTTATTAGATTACAACAGATACAATATACAGAGATAAACTGAAAACAGCTATCAGATGCTAGAATTGTAGTTTTTATGGGTCATTCCACAACTGGAGGACATTTGGGATTCAAAATGTTTGAAAAATAAACCTTCTCTTTTACAGTTTTCTGCTCCATATCCATCAATAATAGGTATTGATTGGCTCAGCTTCCACATCAATGGCAGCATTTTTATTCCATGTTTTCTGTGTTGTTTGCTAACCCTACTCTAATCACAGTAACAGGGTTGCTAATCCATGCTAATGTGATCTTTTTCTCAGCAGTAGAAGCTAGATATTTAGCTGCTGTTACTGCTGACCAAGAGGACAAACTGACTGATGGAAAACAGTCCAAAGAATTAGTCTGATCCTGATAATATGAGGTAGAGTGAGACATTCAATCAAGGCTGACAATGGGATGGAAAGATGAAAAATAGAAGAAAGGACATAGCTTTGCTCTACACATTCTTTAGGAACACTGTTTGATGATGTTAATTCCAGCGTTTCATGTGATTCACTGTTTTCTTTTTCTTCTACCAGCTACAAAGGTTCTGCTAACATGTTGTTGGACACGTTCCATACCTAATAATTATTTTTTTAAATATTCTGTTGATTAAAAAAATAATTCCCACAGTTACAAGAGACATCAATGAAAAAGTAATACCAAAAAAGCAGATTTAAATTTCATTTGAACTGTTTTATTAGAGATTCAGTTTGGTCATCAGGGGGGTGGGAAAAGAGAAAAAATGGCATTTTAGGGGGAAATTCAGACTTACTTGGTATTTTAAAAACTATTTTCAAAGATTTTTTCTCCTAGGTTCTTGTTTTTTTAAGATTTGGTCTCAGGACAAGAACATGTACACAACAACTGCATGTTTTAGTATTTTCTACATGGATGATTTGAACTTTGATGGGTGGGACGTAAAATGTCCTTCAAGTCTGGAATGAACCTTATAGTGTTTATGCTAATTTGCAACGTCTGTCTCCAGGAGAGCTTCTGTGAAATTAGGAAACGATAGGACAAAATGAAGAAAAACTGGTTTCATCCAGATAGTCTAAAACTAAACAAAACTTGCGTATAGTAGGAGACTGTTACACTAGTCAGCAAAGACATGTAGAAAAATGACAGTAGCATTAAACAGAAAAGACAAGAAGAACAGGTTTTGTGTCTGATAAACTCAGAGTTGTGTGATTAGGGATGAAAGACACTTAGAACTGAAGATGTCCAGTTTCCTCTGAAGTTCTCTTGAAGATACTACAACTATGCAGAGGAGTTTAGTCCAAAATGTATCACTGTAGCACGGCTAAGCTACCGTGTGTGTAAATAATTCATCATCACATGACAGATTTTGACCATTTTAGGCTGATTACACAGAGGATTCTCCTTCGTTTTAACACTAGATGGATGGATTGCACTAGATGGAGCAATCTGTGACTTGATTGCTCAGTAATTTGAATCACAACACAGGAAGCACATGGACAGGCTAATGGAAAAACAGCACGCATTGCCAAACACAGGACTTTCTCAGCTGTTGGATAAGGGAGTGCTTCAGTGCTTTATATGAACATGTCTGCATCATTTAAAATACTAACTTTGTCTCTAAATGAATCACGCTAGTCTCAGGAATTAACAGTGCTGCGGCGTCTTGGCCATGATATCCATGTTTTATAATACCATACAGTTTTAGCTATAGTATTACATTAGTTAGTTTATTTTTCAGAATTAATAACACTGTTGGGTCTCAGCCTTAATATATATTATAGTCAGGTGAAATGTAATTTCTAAATGATATGTAAATTACTTACATAATAGCACACCTTATCCTAATAGTTAGACTCGTTAGGTTACTCAATTTTTTACTGGAGGACACTTCATATCATAAATGTATTATATATGCACACACTACCGGCTAAAAATTTTAGAACGCCCAAGTTTTTTGTTTTTTATTGAAATTCAAGTAATTCAAATCCAATGAATAGCTTAAAATAGTACAAAGGAAAGTGGTGAACTGCCAGAGGTTAAGAAAAAGGTAAAGTTACCCAAAACTGAAAAATAACATACATTTCATAATTATACATAAAGGCCTTTTTCAGGGAACAAGCAATGGGTTAACAGCAGCTTTTCTGCAGAAATGGAGGTTGATCAGCTTTTCTAGATTCCTTCCAACCCCCTCTGTCTGCATAAAGTAGTGATGGAACACACTGTGGAACCCTCCAGAGCATTATTAGAACAGGAAGTACTGCAGAAAGTAGTGAGTTGCTGTAAAAATGGAGAGGAAAAGGCAATTAACAATAGAAGAGAGACAGCCCATCATCACACTTACAATGTAGGTCTTTCCTACAGAGAAACTGTGAAGAAAGTCCAGGTGTCAGTGAATCCAGTTTACTTCTCCATCAAAAGGCTCAGAAACTGAAGGAAACTCTGACAAGAAGAGATCTGGAAGATCCAAAGCTACAACAGAACCAGAAGACCAGTTTGTGAGAGTCAACAGCTTGGTGATAGGAGCTCACAGGAGAACAGCTTCAATCATCTTCATAGTGGTCATAGGAAGAAGTCTCAGTTTAACTGTGGAGAGAAGACTTGGAGCTGCAGGTTTGACAGGTGGAGCTGCAGCAGAAAGCTGTTGGTAAGACGTCAGAATGAGAAAAAGAGGCTTCCTGGACCATGAAACACCACCCATGGACTACTGAAGACTGG
Source organism: Amphiprion ocellaris (assembly GCF_022539595.1). Classification (NCBI taxonomy): domain Eukaryota; kingdom Metazoa; phylum Chordata; class Actinopteri; family Pomacentridae; genus Amphiprion; species Amphiprion ocellaris. Next base: position 31,259,568 of record NC_072784.1, read on the forward strand.
AAGAAGGTGTTATGTACTGATGGATCAACATTTGAAATCTTTGGTTCATCAGCAGGATTTTTGTAGCCGTCCAGTAGGAGAAAGGACGGTTCCTCAGGGTGGAACATCAACTGTCAAACATGGAGGAGGAAGTGTGATGGTCTGGGGATGTTCTGCTGGATCCAGGGTCGGTCCTTGTACAGAGTGAGAGGAACCCTGAACTTGAACAGCTACCACAGCATTCTGCAGCTCCATGCAGAACCCTCTGGTATGTTCTAGTTGGTCAGAGGTTCATCCTACAGCAGATAATGAGCCAGAACATCAGTCCAAGCTCTGCTGAACTACCTGAGGAACAAAGAACCAGATGGTTGAGAACATGGAGTGGCAGCACAGTCTCCAGACTTAAACCCCATGGAGCTGGTTTGGATGAACTGGACAGAAGAGTGAAAGCAAAGAACCAACAAGAACCACACATTTATGGGAACTTCTGCTGCAGAGCTGGAAGAACTTTCTGAAGAATATTTGTTTTTCATTGTGGAAAGAATGAGTGTGTTCAGCTGTTAGATCTACCAAAGGAGGTACTTTGATGAGTCAAAAGTTTAGAAGACATTTTGGTTTCTAAATAGATTTTTTTTTTAACTTCATTTGCTTATTTGTTCTATGCTTTCATGTCAGAGTACAATCAGACATTAACAATGCAGAATTTACAATTAAAAAATGGAAAAATTGGAGTATTCTAAAAGTTTTGACTGGTAGTGTATATATACAGGGGGTCCTCGGTTTACGACGTCCTCGACCTAGGGCATTTCATTGTTACTCTGGAACTGGTTATGTGGAACTAGTTGATGAGCGGAGTGGATGAATATGTCATCACGCAGCGCTATAAGACGGCTTTGTTTACATTCTCTGGTTGTACACCAGCTTGGATTGTGCTACATTTGCTAACTTTTTGCCCTTCATTATGGCTCCCAAGCATGACCAAGTAGGTCAAGTTGTAAAAACAGGGCAACATATTCTGCTTTCTTCTTGTAAAATGGCTCACACATGCATGAAAGTCGTTGGTATTCATGACTTTTCTGAACTGATCGATATCGTGACGCACGTAACAGCTTTGTCTACATTTTCGCCGGAGTTCCGACTTACGGCGAAACTCTGACTTAAGTCGGGGATATGTATATATAAATCTATCTATCTATCTATCTATCTATCTATCTATCTATCTATCTATCTATCTATCTATCTATCTATCTATCTATCTATCTATCTATCTATCTATCTATCTATCTATCTATCTATCTATCTATATGTGAAGAATTGCCATGAAGAACTGCCATGACCAAACTGTTTCACCTTATTATGCTGCATTTGTTTCAATTGATTTCCATTATTTGTCTAATTCACCATTAGTTGCATTGTAAAAGGCACTACACAAAGAAAGTTATCATTACTGTTAGCAATTATTAAATACAGAAGGGATAAATGGGTTTTCAAAAGGGGCATTGCAGCCATTTTAAGCAAACATACAGCATGGACGTATAGTTTTTATTTTTTGTGTTGTGTGTGTCTCAGTCCAAACAGGTCATGTGATCGTAACTCCAGCACTCCAGGACATCCCAGGACAAACCGTGTGTCCCCACTGCCAGCAGTCAGTAACCACCACCACAGAGCTCAAACCGGGTCTGTTGACCTGGGTTGCCTGTGGCGTCCTCTCCATCTTTGGGTAAATGCAGCCAATAGTTGCACCAGTTCCAGTCTATTATTGCTTCAGGTAAGAAGCTAGAAGGTTCTAACTGCTCTGGTGTCCACCTACAGGTGCATTTTTTGCTGTATCCCGTTCTGCATTAATTCCTGTAAAGATGTGGAGCACAGCTGTCCATCCTGCCACAAAGTTATCTACAATCACAAGCGAATGTGAAACCATCTCCTGAAAAGTCGACTGAGAGTCAGTCCTTTTCTGCAGCTTATTAATAGTCTTACTTACACAACAACATTCCTGGGATGTTGATCAAAATGGTACAAAACTGAACTCCTGACTGGTCGTTGTGTGACTCTTTCCTGCTGAGTATGAATGAGAAAACCATGGGCAGTTATTTTTAGTAATCAGTGGAACCTTTGTAATTGAAGAAAGAATACAAACCATCACACATGAAAATAAAATGAAATGCCTGCTGTAGTTGTAAGTTCTTTGGTTGCTGAACGTCTCACATCGTCTGCTGTGCATCTTTATGCTTCCTCTCTGCTCCAGTGTCTCACATTGTTCCTGTCTTTTCTTGTTGCACTTGTTTTTCTTTTTTATGATTGCCGATGGATTTTACAGTTTTTGTTTTCTTTTAAAATGAAATTGTTGAATGTAATCTGTTAGAACATAATAAAGTGAGTCTGTGAGCTGAGTCCTGGTGCTGTCGGCGTCTTGTTTGGTGATGATTGATTGATAAACCATAATGTTATTACAAAAACAAAAGCCCCAACAGGGTGTATCTGCAGGCACAACCTGTCCCACTGGATTAAAGAGGAATTCCTTTGAATCATATGATTTGCACTGAAAAAGAAAGTAAAAACAGGCCAACAGCATAAAAACAAGAGTCGTATGTTTCAGCGTCTTTGTTGGAGTGGAACACTGACAGCAGGTAAGGACTTATTTTAGTGTTGGATTCTTACTCTTATGATGCTTTATTCTAATCTCAAAGACTTCAATGTTCTGCAGATCTAGTGTTGTCAGATGAAATCTGAGTGATCTGAGAGTCCTTTATTCCAGATTGCTGTGCTCAACATAAACTAAACCCCAGTCAGAGATATCAGGTGTCATAAAGGTGCTTTTCAGATTTCTTTGTCAGTTCAGGATTTCTGCTTCAAAATCTGTGAGCATTCATGTAAAAGCCCTGAAAAGGAGAGTAATGAGTAAAGAATGTACGGACACAAACTTCCCTGGCCATGTGTGTAATGACTGAGAGGAGCAGCGGAGTGGACCGGAAGCTTGCTCACAAATTGAATCTCCCCCTGCTGGAGCCCTCTGGTAACTGCTGTTACAGTAGTATCTAGGACATAAATTATAACTGAATGACAATTACTGTACTAAGACCGTTGCAACTGACAATAAACATTCATTAAATCAGAATGAACTCTGAATATAAACTGGATGCCTTCAATTATCACGATTCAATAATCAGAATCTGAAAAATAATGCAGCTGGTATTACAGATATTCCAATCCATCACATCGACAGAGAGGCCTGCGTTTAACCTGCCACATGTCTCTTCTTCTGTACAAACCAAAAATGAATGATTTTCAGTCAGTTTGATTGTGGTTCTTGCAGTTAGGATTTTTGCTGTTATGTGCAGAAGAGGTTAAGAAATAAATTGGTCTCTTCCTGCTGCACAGAAGTTTCCGTCTGTCTTCAGCCAGTTTACCAGATTGATTTAACTAGCAGTGTTGTCATAGCAACAGTTAATCCTCATATCTATTTTAAATATAAATCAAACCTGTGAATATTTGTGTTTAGCTCATGAGCTTTCTTGTGAATATTTAACAAAACCTTTGAACATTTCTATGTGTTGTAATATTGTGCAGCGATGGGGGGAATACTGTGGTCTCGCCCTGCCGACACCTTTCCTGAGGGTAAAATGTTTAAAACATGACAGAACAGAGCTTAAACTAGAAGTTAATTCTTGGAAAATGATGGCACATTCTCAGTTGATGCTGGTGAAACTATTTCTCATATTTCATGTAGTTTGTTTCATTAATTCATGTGTGATCTGCTGTCACCTTTTGATGAAGATTGGAGGAAAATACCTATGAGGTGAGTGTGTTGGACTTTTTCTTGTTATGTCATGACAAATCTTATGTTAGATCTTTTTATTCTTTTCCTTTTCAGGCAAAATGTCTACATGGTTTTAGAATAGAGCTTTTTTTCTTAACCTCCTGATGTTAGCTCAATGTAAACTGCAGCTGCTGTTAGTTTCATTTTCAGTTGTTGTCTCACTAACATTGTGGCGATGCTCACTGCTGTCTGTAACCACTAAACATCTCCTTCACTGTCTGTAACAATTTATGTGGCTTTACAGTTTTTCTGAACTGATAAGACACTGCTCCTGAAATATAGCACACATTTCCCAACACACTGTACACTATTTTTTTATTTGAACACAATCCACAAAGCACTGCACACTTGTGTCAAAAGCGCACTTTATTGTCAAAATCTGAACTTGTTTTCAAAATTAAGACACACAAAGCAAAACCTGGACACTGCACTGCTAAATACAAAACACTCTTCTCTCACTGTGTTTTCACATGAAGTGTAAAAAAATATACAGTCCTCAAAAATGAAAACTTAAACACAAATGCATCCTATAAATAAATCAGACGGGGCCATTGCAGTGCTTGACTGTACATTTTAAAATAAAAATAATGTTAGACAAAAAATACTGCACTGTATTGTACACACACTGTAATAGTGCGGCCCACAGCTTACTGTAAGCAATATATATATTTTTTTCTACTTTTAATGAGGACAAAAAGTTTCTGATATGCTGACAGAGGGCAATATGTTTGACCTACTGACAACATGCAGGTAAGTGTTGCAGTTGCGGGACTCTACCAGTTGGTGGCGGTAATGCAGCAATAGGCTGTTTGCTAACCGTCAAAAAAAAAAAAAAAACTCAAAAGAAGACTAATGGAAGTGGAGTTCATGGCTGCAGCCAGTAAAGTTAAAGGCAAGTTGTGTGAGGAACACAGGACATTTCCACAGTCATGGGATGAAGAATTTGCTTTTGTGGAGGTAAATAACAAGCCAGTGTGTCTTCTTTGCCAGAAACAGTCCTTTCCAAAACGAACGAATCTCCAGCGCCACCACGACAGCTGTCTGTCACAAAGACTTCAAAGCTGACTTTCCACCAGGCAGTAATATAAGAAAAGACAGAATATGCAGTCTTTTTGGAAATCTTCGTGGTCAACAAAGTGTTTTGAGATTCAGCTGTAAAGAAAGTGACAGAATCACGGAGGCATCATTCAAAGTAGCGTAGAATGTAGCAAGGAGTCTGCGGCCTTTCACTGAGGGAGAGCTGATAGAAAACAAAGTGTTTTCTGGACTGCAGTGAATCCCTTTTTACCAAGTTTAAAAACAAAGCTGAGATCACCCGATATGTTGTTTTACTAACTATTATATGTCTTTTACCACTTGAGGAGCTGCTGCTGTTCACTGAGGACAAAATGGTGTAATAGCTGCTGACTTGTGAAAAAATAGATTTTCTTTATAATTCCTAATTCAATCATTCAAGTGTATTTGTGTAGAAAGCAACTTAGAATTAAGATGTATTATAAAGACAGTAAAAGCATTTCCTAGTATAAACTAGCTGTACCACACCTGTTTATATACTTTATATTATATCACTTATTGACAAATTATATTATTTTATTGTTATATTTGATCATTTTCAATACATGGTTTAACATATAATACTAATAATATAATATTTGCCAATTTAAAGGTTATTTATTTGTTGCTGCTCACAGTAAATTAATACCTTAAATGTAATTTTACATCCACTATCTTCACACTGTGTGCTACACTTATTTACACATCCCATTTGAAGGCTCTACCAGGAGTACCTGTATGTTCAGTGTCATATTTCACAGGACTATATTTGATTTCATTGGCTGTGCAGGATTTTAAACATTTGCTGTTGTTGTGGAAGTTCATCGAGGTCCAGAGAGGATGAGGAGGCAGACACACAGAGAGACACACTGGAGACTCAGATGATTGAGGTTGTGAGTAAAGTTTACTGATATCAGGAGAAGTGACACTGACAGAGCAGCAGTACATGCAAGCATCAGTTCTGAGGATTCTCTCTGATCTCTGGGTTTATATTGTAATTGGGAGAAGGTCAGATTTAGATTACAGACCAACATGGAAACAACTAGTCTGCTTAGTCACATCAGAACAGAGAATATCTAACCTCGACCAGAGCAGAAAGTTCTGGCATATTTTCCTCCTACAGCGTCTGTCTGCCTGATGTCAGCTAACAGCTGCAAGGAAACACCTTAGAAAGGGGAAAAAGTCATTTTTCCTTCATACCAATGAGTGTTTCTTTATATAATAATCGTGTTTATTTTGTACACCAATGAAACTATGATCTTTTTTTGTTCTTGCTTCCAAACTTTTACTTATTTGAAGAAATGATTCATGATCATTTTTATAGTTTCCACCAAACATTAAACTAAAAACTGAGTCCATTCAACTTCTCTCCGTCTTTGGAAGAGGAGTATATATTTTATATTCAGTATTCATACGTGATTAAGTATTTCATATTAAAACATATTCTATATGCTCTGTTTCATAATGTTTTTTGCATGCAGCTAGCATCTGGTTGAGAAAATAGTCGTTAGCTTTTTGTTAATTTGTGCTCAAAGATGGGACTTTTCATAACAACTTTAATTTATTTTCATATATCAACTCAGCCATGATCAGAGACTAGTTGATCTACTTTTCCAATATTGCAGATTCTGGACCACTAACACGATGAGAAGTAACTGTGAAAATTTCAGGCTTTTATCTTTAATAGTTTCTGATTTATTGTGGTTCAAACAGCCTCAAATGTCAATGTGCAAAGAACAAAAAACCTGCTGAAAGTGGGTCAATAGGCGATTTACAGAAGAAATTATCTCAGAAATTGTTTGTCAAATCAGTTTAAAATTTGCCAGATATGTTTATAAATACCCATATTTTATGCCTGAAACATTTCAGGAGAAGAAAATGCTGTGAAACATGTGATTTATGGAGATGAAATGACTCTAAAATTAAAATATTTATAGCTTCCTGTGCCCCCATTAACTTTTAAATTCATATTTCTGTAATTAATCTTGAAAATCATTAGCTGGACGTTATGAGGCCTCCAGTGCAGGACTGTGTCACTGCAAATCATGTTACGTCGGTAGCATGATGTGACGTCATCACGTGATCTGGTCAACAACTCAGCTGTTGGAGGGCGCCTTCACGTACAGTCGGAAATTATGCAACTATAAGTAATAAACAAAGAACAATCACATTGATTGTGAGGCATTTAGTTGTTTATCAGCTCCCAAGCGAGGAGGTGAATATTTAACAGTCATTTAGCGTAAAAAGCATGTGATTTAGTCATAAATTTAGCCAACTGCATGGGTAAAATTAATCAAATTTGACGGAATTGTGATTAAATTTGTTTAAAAACTACTGAGATAAAGAATATATTTCTGGAGTGCTCATATTTAGGTCATTCCAGAACTGGAGGACATTTGGGCTTCAAAGTTTTTGAAAAATAAACCTTCTCTTTTATAGTTTTCTGCTCCATATTCATCAATAATAGGTATTGATTGGCTCAGCTTCCACATCAATGGTAGCATTTTTATTCCATGTTTTCTGTGTTGTTTGCTAACCCTACTCTAATCACAGTAACAGGGTTGCTAATCCATGCTAATGTGATCTTTTTCTCAGCAGTAGAAGCTAGATATTTAGCTGCTGTTACTGCTGACCAAGAGGACAAACTGACTGATGGAAAACAGTCCAAAGAATTAGTCTGATCCTGATAATATGAGGTAGAGTGAGACATTCAATCAAGGCTGACAATGGGATGAAAATATGAAAAATAGAAGAGAGGACATAGCTTTGCTCTACACATTCTGTAGGAAAACTGTTGGATGATGGAAACGACAAAAATAAGACATAAATGACAGAAACGAGAGGAAATGACAAAAACAAGATATCAAAAAGAAAAACGTCATTAACAGGTTATGCTAACACGTTGTGTGACACGATCCATGTATAATAATTATTATTTAAAATATTCTGTTGATTACAAAAATATTCCCACAATTACAAGAAACATCAATGAAAATATAAAACCTAAAAAAGGAGATTTAAATTGTATTTGAACTGTTTTATTAGAGATTCAATTTGGTCATCAGGGGGGTGGGACAAGAGAAAAATGACATTTTAGGGGGAATTCCAGATTTATTTGATATTTTTAAATATTTACAAACATTCTTTTCCCCTCGTTTTTTTATTTAGATTTGGTCTCAGGACAAGAACATTTAGACAACTACTGCGTGTTTTAGTATTTTCTACATGGTTTATTTGAAATTTGATGTAAAATGTCCTCCGGTTCTGGAATGAGCCTTTAACTGTGTGGTGATGGTTGGTGGTGGGACGTCGGAGCTTTGGACGAGCATTTGAACGCAGCACGGGACAAGCGAAGAAAAAATAGGAAGAAATCCACGTCGCCCGTGTTGCATCGTAATAGTACATCCGCGCAGCGTTCCTCAATGTGTCCGCCTGTCTGAGGGAGATCTCTTCATTCCGGGGAAAGCGGCGGGCTGAGGCGAGAAAAAAACACTCCCGCATCGGTCCTGCTTGCTGCTGAACGCGAGAAAATGGAGCTGGAGGACGGAGTGGTGTACCAGGACGACCCGGGCACGTCGGCGATGATGTCGGAGCGGGTGTCGGGCCTGGCCAACTCCATCTACCGGGAGTTCGAGCGGCTCATCGGCAAATACGACGAGGACGTGGTGAAGGAGCTGATGCCGCTGGTGGTGGCCGTGCTGGAGAACCTGGACTCGGTGTTCGCCGAGAACCAGGAGCACGAAGTGGAGCTGGAGCTGCTGAAGGAGGACAACGAGCAGCTCATCACCCAGTACGAGCGGGAGAAGGCGCTGAGGAAGCACGCAGAGGAGGTGAGTGTGGTGGGAGAGGAGAGCATCCTTCTACCGGAGGGAGGGAGGGATGGATGGATGGAGGATGGAAGGATGAAGGATGGAGGCATGATGGATGGAGGGATTCTGCCTCAGGTGTCTCCCAGCATCACCTTTGCACGTGGCCTGGCAGCATCCGTGGAGCTCAGTGGGATGTAAACAAGGCAGAGTCTCTGCTCTTTGTGTGCTTCCACGGAGTGATAGAAAGTCCTGCATCCATAAAAACCCAGAGCAGACCTGGGTTCTGTCTCCTATTGCATCAGATAGTGAAGAGACCCAGCAGCTGAAGTGACTCAGCGTTTTGTAACATGAATAAACATAATAAAGAAGATGGAGATCGCAAATGACAGCAGAGAGCAAAGAAAGTGAGTCATCCAAGCTATTGATCATGATGATCGGATCAATAAGCTGTTTATACGGACACCCTGCACTACCAGCAGCTTATAATTAATCCATACATCCATGTGCATAACAGCATTATCGTAATATTAAATAAAATCATGCACAACACTAAAATAATCCCTTCCTGCAAATTAAAGTCAAATCATTCGTACTTAGAGTATTACAAGTAAAAATACTCTTTCTGCAGAAGATTTATGTCAAATTATGGAAACAAAACTGCAAATATTAGAGAGAAAATCTGCTAAAAACATGCAGACATCTGAAATGTGCATGACGGACCCTTGTGAATTTTTTTTTTTGGAAGCCAAAATGCTTGGTCACAAACTGAGGTTTAATGCCAGGATCCAGTTGTAATTTTATTTATGCACATTTGGGGATTTAGTAAGGGACAAAAAATGTGACTAACTGATTTAACAGAGGCTTTAAAAGTCTTTCCTTAAAGCTGCAAAACTCTGCACCCTCTAATGGACTCTCATGGCTGCTAAAAGTCTTCCAAAGTCCACAACTTCATGTTAGAATACAGTCTTTCTGTTGCTTTTTTAAAAATGTTATTTGCATTGTTACAGAAACAAGGGGAATAGTGCAAACATTTAGGAAAAATCTGAAAAATAATTTTAAAAAATAAACCAAAAATACACATAAATCCTGGTTCATATTGTCCAAATTACTCTGGATGTGAAAATAACAATATTCCATATATGCAATGTAAATACTGATAGAAAAATATTCATATTGCACAGAATTTATCTATATTTCTTCCTGAGCCACACAAAATGGAAAGGTAGTTATCCAAATCCAAATTTTCTAGCTAAGTTTTAGTTTAAGCTTGAGATAAATGTTCACTTTCAGTATGTTTTTTTTTTTTTTTTTTGCACATTGACATTTTGAAGTTATTTTTTGGCCTTTTAGTGTCTCTTTTAGACAGGTTAAAGAGAGGCAGACAGGAAAGTAGTGGGAAGAATGGAGGAACCTACAGTAAAGGACCATGAGCTGGAATCAAACCCTGTGTGCTGCATCGGGGACTAGACTACCTGTTTATGGGTCACCTGCTCAGCCAGCTGAATTATCTGGGTGCCCTCACTGACATATGTGACCGAAAATATCTCATTTACTATTAAAATTAAAAGCCTGAAATTTTCACAGTTCTTTCTCATCATGTCATTGATTCAGAATCTACAATATTAGAAAAGTAGGTCAAGTCGTCTTTGAAAGAGTCTGGAAACAACAATTAATAAAGCTTTAGGATCTGGACCTTAGTGGGCAATTAAAGTGATAAAACAGAGAAAATAGAGGAACAGCAGGAGACACATATTGACCATTTAAGTCACATAAACAGAGGAGATAATTCAGTCACTCCTATTTCTATTTTACTTATTCAGTTCTAGTTGCCCTTATTAACCCTCAGATGCTCCAGTGATTGGACCCTACACTCTTCCATTAGTGGGTCAAAATGACCCGTATAAGAATCAGTGTGGTTTTATGCCATTTTTGTCATTTTGGTTAAGAATAATAATTTGTGTTATTGTTTGTATTCTATTTTTGTCCACACAAGAATCATTTCATGTTTGAAATATGTTCATTTTTGACTTTGTAACAGATTTTAAACATTTTGATGATTGAAAAAGAAGAATATCACACAGAACAGCAATAGAAGAATGTCAACATCCATTTTCTTTTCCTCCAGCTGTTGCTGCTCTCCGTCCCTCCATCACCTCTAGTATGATTATTATCAGTGATAAAGAGCTTGGGGTAGTAATACAAATATTACAAATTCTTTAAAAGTATGAAATACTTAAAAAAGATTAATGGACTGATATTAGAAACATGATTTTGAGGAATAGCTGGAATATGAAATGATAAAAACTTTTCATTACAAAAATATTGCCAGAAAATGACCTCACTGAGTCATCGATGCCCTGATGCATCTAAGGGTTAATGATGAAGTCTAATTATGAATGACAGGTTCTCTGCTATCATACTGTTTTAATGTACATCCAACCCAAATAATCATTTATCAGCCTTCTACTTATTACCAATAACCAGCACCGGTATCGGCCTTAAAGAACCCATATCGGTGGATTCCTACCGGCCTGGATGTTTTCTAACATGTGTGTGGTTTGTGTGTGATTCTGCCCTGAGCTTCTGCATGAAGGCTAATGATGTGATGTGACTCGGACCTTCTGTCCCAGCTTGCCTCTTTGGCTCAGGGCGTCACATAAAGCAGAAACTCTGGCCCTGTGTGACGGCGTTAGACGCTGAAGGAGGGCGACAGCGGACACAAACATGAACGAGCAACGCTGCTGCACCCTGCATTATTATAGCAACATGTTAAGTCAAATAAACATGTGCATGTAAGCAGTGATCATGGGATCGTCCTGGGAAAGTCTGCATGTTGGAGGAGTGAGGAGGGGCTCAGCGTTACTTCCAGGTCATGTGATCTTTTGTCAGGAGGCAAACATCCTCCTCCAGCTTCCATTTTTGCTTAAGTGTCAATGGATTTCAACCCTAAACCTCACTGAGGCGTCGTGTTGCTCCTCAGGAGGCTAAATCTTTCACATGCATTGACTTTTACCCACTGGATTGATCGTTCATTGCCTCTTAACTGATTAGAGATTTCAGAGAGGCAGGAATTGTAAAGTGCTTTGCAAACCACTGAGGGAGCAGGTCACTGTGTGGCTAAGTATAGAAATAAAGCAGACTGTAGCATCATCCTCCCTGATGCTCTGATGCACTTTAAAGATGCAGACACAAAATTTAACAGTGTAAATTACAGTGTGTCGATGAAAATCATTTGTTTTGACTAAATCTAATGCATTTAGTCAGCTGCTTAGGTAATTACAGCTCCAAACCTTCATTGTGGTTGTGGTGTTTGTTATATTTCAGCTCTTCTAACTAAATCAACACTAGATTGTTGGTATTTCTGACACATACACTGTATCGCTTGAGTTGCATTTCGCTAAGGCTGCAGCCAAACAGCAAATATTCATATCTGAGATTTTAGATTTGTCATTTTCAGTTTCGTTTCCTCATAATTTCACACTTTGTTACATTTAAAATTATTTATACTTTGAAAACTCTGTGGTGGCCTCTTAAAAATCCTGGAATCTTTTGTGCAGATCCTAAAGTCTGAGCAGGAGAGATGATTTTGCTGTCACTTTAGTGCATGGCAGCCTGTTAAGTGTTTCTACATTAAAGTACGGTCAGACTTGCGTGGCCAGAGGAAACAGGGAAAAGCCACATTAAGGCCTTGGCCTGCCCAGCTGGACAGGAAGTGGATGCACACCAACACACACACACATAAACATCGTCCGGCTCGGAGGTCCTTTTAGAAGGAAACTGGGAGAAACTGGAATTTCCGATCTTGATTCATGCGCATTTTAAAATCTGTCGTCACGATACATTTTGGGGAGAGTTAGCTCATGTGTCTGTGCTGTAGTTTATTTACACACTGCAGGCCCAAAGTTTGGAAGCAAGAGTTCAACTTTCACTGGTGTATTTTGCACCAAAATAAAGCTCATTTGTTTCCTTCCGACTGTGAGCTGACATCATCGTCTCCTAAATTAAGACAGGCAGAAGCTGAAATAAGAAGATATGCCAGGACTCTCTGCTCTGGTCGAGGTTAGATACTGTCTGTTCTGACGTGACTAAGCAGAGGAGTTGTCTCCATGTTGGTCTATAATCTAATTCTGACCTTCTCCCAACTACAGTTAATACCCAAAGATCAGAGAGAATCCTCAGAACTGATGCTTACATGAACTGCTGCTCTGTTGGTGTCACTTCTCCTGATATCTCCAGTGAGTCTGTGTCCACCTCAACATCACTGAACTTCCACAACAATCAGAACACATTTTTTCCTAGAATTATCAGACATTTGTATCTTGTTTCTTTACACGACTGTCTTGTAAATCTTCTCAGCCCTAAAACTAAGCCTTTCTTTTCTTTTGTTGACATTCATTCAGCAATCGTCTGGTAACATCAATGTATACTTAAAGGTAAACTGAAGAAAATGGTGCATGTCTATGAAAGCGAAGTCTGATCCTGTAGTAAATACATCCCAGAATCCATAGAGTTCATACTGGTTTTTAGGAAAGACATGATGGACAGAAACTTGAAGTTGCTTCCAAACTTTTAGCCTGTAGTGTGTGTTTACACAGTGTATGAAGGGTAACTGTCGACTGTAATAGCTGCTGATTATTCTTCTGTGTGTGCATTCATGATTTCATTACTGTTGTATTATCAATAGAACACTCAGATTAGTTCAGATGCAGCATCTTAGCAACTATACTGAGATATTAGCTCATTTTATCTGCCTAAAAAATGACAGAAAGTGTCTGATTATGAACTTCAAACAGACTATTAATGGTAAATGCGTTCTGATGGGTTCTGAATAAAATGCCAGTGAGTCTCACCGAGCTGTGTGTGTGTTTTTGTGTGTTCTTATGTGAGTAGAAGTTCATTGAGTTTGAAGACACTCACGAACAGGAGAAGAAGGATCTGCAGAACCATGTGGACCGAATGGAGTCACATTCTCGTCAACTGGAGCTCAAGATCAAGAACTACGCAGACCAGAGTAAGCACAAAAACCACACAAACACACTCTGACCTTCATGCACACACAGTTTGTGCATTTACTGCTCCCTGTCTCTTGTTTATTTTCACTTTTCCACTGTATGCAGTTCGCAATATTTAAACCTCTAATCACATCTTCTTCCTCCTGAATTTGAAGTCTTTCCCATGGCTTCTTATGCACACAGTTTGATCTGAGTGTGCATCAACAACCATTCATTGATATAAAAATTACATTTCTGCACCCCATATTATCATTTTTTTTCACTGTATACAGTTTGCCTTTTTGTCTGCTCTCTTCTCTGACTTTGAAGTCTTTCCCATGGCTTCTTATGCACACACAGTCACACACTTGCACAAAAAGACACACTGTTTCTCTGCCTTTGCGGGGATGACAGTAATGGGATTATAGGATTTCTGTTATTCCCATCCTCCTAATGCGACAGTGCATTGCCGCGCTTCTTATTGGTGGATTAAGCAGCGGAGGGAAAGGCGATTGGCTCGACTTGATGGGGAAAAAGTGAATTCACACAATGGCTGGTCTGGTATTTAGCAGCAGAGCAACACAGCTGGTTCAACTGAGTCACACGGAGCTACGAGGGGGAAGAAAACATTTAACTTCCAGCTCAAGTGTTAAGAAGGAAAACCGAAGCAGATCAGTGTTTGTCTTGTGCTTTTGTTCCAATCTCAGTTGTAATTGTTTTTGCTGTAAATCCACGCTTTCTGTGAGCAGTCGGAGGGTTCAACCAACTCACTGCCGCTCCCTCTGAATGGTAAATCATTCATTCATGACTGGAGTCAGAGTCCACAGTGTTACAGAATATAGCTCAGACATGTCGGGTTTATATTCAGCAACCAGTCATTTATCAGATTACATTCAAATTTATTGTCGTTACACGTGTACAAGTACAGCTAATGAAATGCAGTTTGGCATCTGACCAGAAGTGCAAAAGGCAGCAAGTGCAAGATTTAGAAAAAAAATATTCTGAGATATACAGGGTGACTTGATATATTTTAACAATGAAATGGTTTGTTATAGACATAATGCACTGAATATTGAGATGCTATGGACATATTTACACCCTGTAATATACAGTAGGAGGTGCAGTGAACGTCCTAATGCTGATAGACACAGTATATATATATATATATATATATATATATATATATATATATATATATATATATATATATATATATATATATATATATATATATATATATATATATATATGAATGGATATCGACATGATATACAGACTATTGGGATGCTATATGCTTAGTTCTTAGTTGTTGCTCGGCTCTAATTTTGCTTCCTTTGTTCTTTTTTGCCCTTTAATATCTTATTTTCTAAGTCTTTATTTAATGTCTACTGTTGCACGAAGAGAGAGTAACGAAATTTCGATTCTTGGTATGTTATGTACATATTGAAGAATTGACAATAAAGCTGACTTTGACTTTGACTATAAATAAACTGTACAGGTGCATTGAACGTGCTATACGAATACACACAATATGGATATAAGGATATATATGAATGATATAGTCATAATAGATGTAATATATGGATATATATGCATGATATGGAGATATTATACAGACAGGTGAGTTTCCATTCATTTGTCTGCAGACTTGAATACATTTGAGATATGCCTGCTATTTCTGTGCTGTTTTATTCCAAGGCCTCGGCGTGCTAACACTCCGGTTATGAAGATTTATACTCAGACACACACAGCTCACCCTTCAGGCACATTTATAACATCATATTAAATGTACGCCAGCAGGCCATTACGCAGCTATCAGGGAGATGACGGCGTGTGGTGTTTGTTATCCTGTTTGGATGGATGTTAGTGTGTTAAACTGATTAGGGAAGTAAATTATACATTCAATCAGTGTCAGTGTTCAGCTTCTGGTTTGTCAAACCTGTGGAAGGATTACTACAGACTTCAGCTGCTCTGTAGCTCATTTCCAGAAATGTGATGACTCAGGCTGGCAGAGTGAACTCAAAGTACACTCATAGACATCATCAGGCAACGTGCACGAGCCTCAGCTGCTGTAACTGATAGCATCTGAGCTTTGTGTATCTGTCTGCTGCAGCAGCTCACTGTGTGCTTAGGCTAAACCTGATGTACTAATAGAGGATTAGGTGTTTTTGTCACTTCGTAAGTCGGATGAAACCCACTGAGTGAGATTAACTCCCCCTGACTACTACAGAGCCTGTCTGGTGGAGGGAAGTTCTGCTTCTCTGTGCTTCAGTTTACACACACAAAGACGCAATAATCAATAATGCTGCAGTTCTTTACTACAGAGGTGTAAAATGTTGAATAATATATGATTTATACTCCGTAGTCTTGCGATCAATGCCCTATTTGCAAATTTTTCATTCTCAATTCTTGTTTTTTATTGGGATTGAACGATGTGTTTTTGTTTTTGTTTTTTTTTAGGGTCGATTATTGGTGATCGGGAAAAGCAGATAACCAATACGTTAATGTTTTAATAGCATGTAATAGCAGAGAACGTGTCAGTCATCACTAGACATCTTCATTAATAATGGTGATAATAACTGAATATGTAAAATAAAACAGGAGGGACTAAATTATCTCCTCTATTTATGTGAGACTGATCAGTTTGATTAGTTATGTCTTCACTGTTCTTTCCCGCTACAGTTAATATCTTAAAGCTTCATTAATTATTGTTTTCCACTGTTTCAGGTAAATCTGTGTCCTCCTGCTAACTTACCTGCTAGCCATTAGCAAAGCCTTTGCCGCTGTAGAAGCTAATTTCCTGGTTTGTGGCAACAATTTGTGTTTCTTGGTCAGTTTTTCTGCTTGAGAGGTAAAGAATTGACAAAGAAACGATGCCGATAATCAGAAAAATGGCAAATGTCAGCCACAGCTATCGACCAAGCGAACAATTAGTCTCGCCCGAATTTTATATATTTGTTTAATTTTTGCAAAACACCGTGAATAACAAGTGTCTTGTGTTTCAGTCGGTAGGTTAGAAGAACGAGAGCTGGAGCTCAAGAAGGAATACAACTCCCTCCATCAGCGACACACAGAGGTAACGCAGAGAGAAAACACAATATTTTAATGGTTATTTACGTCAATGGCTGGTTTTTAATGAGTGTTTTTTACTTTGACTTGTGCAGATGATCCATAATTACATGGAGCACGTTGAGAGGATCAAAATGCAGCAGATCAGTGAGACTTCAGAGTCCAGCACAGTCAGCCGAGTCAGGTAAGATCACAGTGGGAGAGTTTGTGTTTCCACGGATGTTTTAAGATCCCTGCAAAGCAAAACAGTTACACAGAAAACCTGCACAGTCCACAAACATCCATTTACTGGCCTTTTCTTCAAGAAAATATTATATAATTCAGAAAATATTTGGATTTCAGACACTGGAATCAGAGAATATTGACTCTTTTTTAAAATTAACTGATAAATTTAACAGTTGACAACTATCGATTACGCCACAGAAAGAAAGAAACAGGAGAAAGATCAATAAAACTATATTAACAAGTTAAATAAATGTATTATTTTTGTATTTTTTTTCGTACATAACCAAAGTTTAACTGTAATTTTAAGAAGGTTTCAGATCTTTACTAATGTGTTTTTTTGTGTGAAGATACTAACTGATGAGTTAATCGGTCGATAAACTGCGATGAAATGTCCGTCTAGGAGAGAGCGTCCTCTGTCTTTGGGGATCTTCCCATCATCTGGTGGGGCGTCGCTGCTGATCCCAGACCCCCAGACCCGAGCAGAGACTCCAGGAACAGAAGGATGGAGGTTCACCGACTCCTCGCAGCCTCGATCCAACGCCAGTCTCAAGGTGGGTCTGAATGTGGCGCCTCCTGCTGGGATTTATCTCCAGAAATTAACATCAAAAATGTCCATTTTCTATCTTCTTTTCCTGGATCCAATAATTGTCCTGTGCTCTAAATAGTTTTCTTTATTTATTGGGACAGGACGGGGCATATTAATGAATGTACAATCTCATAAGTTTACACAAGGTTGCTGTAAATAAGCTGGATTTAGCACAAGGCTAATTTCCATCTGTTGTTCCAAACATAAAGGAACAACATACAGACGTATAAAAACAATCTAGTAAAACTAAAACAATGGTGATAAATGAATTGTGGCTGGGTAAAACCTACCCTGAAGTGTTTTTATTTTAGAGCCTGTCATAAAGTGCTCATGCCTGTTTTTAAAGTGTCTGATTTTCTCAGTGTTCACCAGTTTGATAGATGCCTTATACTGTCTCTTAGAACTGACAGAGGTGGAGCTTTTTCTGATAGCTAGAGGTAAAGTATTCCAGTTTGTGCAACCTTTAATAGATACATTTTACTTCCCAATCATCAGACAAACATCAGATCAGTGAGTATTTCATCTCTGCACAGTCACTGTTTTGTACACAAACTCTAAAAGAAATACAGGAAATATGGATAATGACACGACCACTGTAACCGTGTTTCCAGCTGTTCTGCCAGAGATAGAAGATAGAGGAGTTTTTGGCTTCAGATCCATTTATAAATAGAGATCCTTTGATAAGGCTCGGGTGTTCTGATGCGTGTTTTAGCAGGCATCTGACAAGGCCACCTCTGTTTCCAGACTCTTCTTTAACCACTGATGAATATGCAGACTTCCTCTGGTGCAGCAGTCGGAGGAGATCATTAAAAGCATCCCATGAATATGCAGCAATCATCTTTTGAATGCACATACATATATTTTAATGTTAAATATGGATTTTAGGCTTAATTAAATGACAAATTTCCACTTTTTGTCATACAGACATGATGATTGTTTTGTTCTTTCAGCTACAGATAAGCTGCTGTTGCTACTTTTCGGGTGTGTGGGTGTGTTTTTGTTGGACCTGGAGGGTGACGACGTTGCTTCATCCCACTGCTGCCTTTTTGTTGAAACTGGGACATGGCCTGTGGAGCGCAGTGCATGATGGGAGTGATGCCGCTGTATGGCTCGCGGCCAGTCACTGAGGGAGAGAGAGGCTAGCTGGAACGTGATTGGATCTTATGTAATGGCAGCTACAGGATGGTTATTGTTGAGCCGTGGCCTTTTGAACACAGAGAAACCTCAGATGTCATATTTATTTATGGTAGGGGGCGAAAAGCAGCGTCAGGTTAATGACAGGATCTGATCTCCATGTACAAGATGAGTCAATAAGCAAAAACCACCGATTGAAACTGGCTGAATTAATTTTTTCTAAACCACTGCATATTATTCCATTCACAGAGACATCATAAATAATTCAAATAGACACTTAACTGGTACAATTTATCGAAATTATTTAAAATTTGTTTTTGGTTTTTTTTTTGCTATTGTCACACCTCAGTGATAATTTTACTTCTTTATTAACCCTCTGATCTCCCAAACCATGCACCAGCTTTGAAAGGCTTTTTATTTTCTAAAACATACAGAAATCACACCATTAAGCATAGTTAGAAACTGATTTTTACCTTTTCAACTGTCCTTGAGCTGAACATATGTTGAATATTTTTCCCTTTTTTTGGGAAAAACAAGCAAATCTAAACTAGAAATCGAGATATTTCATCACTTTGTTTGCTTTTCGGCTGAACTGCAGGCTGTGTTTACACAGAGCAGATGGAAGAGAAGGATGTAAATAATGAAATACTGCTGTTTTCCCCTGGTGTTTCCACCTGTGGGCACTTAGAAAGTGTTCAATGTCCATCTCAGTTCAACTTTTTAAATGATAATTTATTGCATTTTAAGTTTGTTAAACTGCAAGAAAACAAAAATACGTCTGCTTTCTTTCCATGATTTCTCTGTTTCATTTAAGGTGCAGGACTTTATGTCACATTGAACCCTGAGCCCACAGCGGGTAAAAATGTGACAAAATGCCCAGAAACTGCTAGAAGTTCAGAGAGTATATTAAAAATGTGAAGCTTTGTCCAGTTCACATCACCAGTTGTGATTTCTTGCAGCCAAACATGATGTTAGTTGGTGCCTTGTGCTGTTTGATCAACATTTAAGAGCATCAAATCAGCACAACTGAGAAAATACAGGCTTCAACATCCGATTATTAAACCGATTATCAGAATATTTGCACAGTATTTTTTTGTGAATCATAAATGGTCTCAGATTTGCAGCTTTTTTACATTCTACACAGAAAATGCACATTTTTCCTCCACCGTTAGCTTCTGACTCGTGTGCGCAAACATCACACACAGGCTTACATATTTACTTTTCCATCCACTTCACAGACATGCACACTTCTGTGGTGTTTGCATTTCTGCTGAACTGCTTCTGCACATGTGAGCTTCATTCTTACTCTTCCCCCCCAAGCAGTTGGACTTTGTCGACCCCCCGAAGGAAAGGGAGGGTAAGAGAGCGCAGGACTCTACTTGGGGGAATTCACTGGCAGACGACTGCAAGGTAGTTGAATGATGGCAGCGTCGGCGGCGGACGGCACAGTTTGTTTGTGTGTGGGCTTCAGTAGTTCCCTCCATTATGCTGTTTCATCTTTTCAAAAGCGTCGCCTCTCACCTCGTGCATTCACGGACCTCCTCAGTTCACAGAGCACCTGTGCTTTATAGTGCCACATGCAACCAGGTCCTGTGTGAAGACTTTCAAAATCTGAGCCAACTGGTTAATTATTAATCCGTCAAGGTCGATAACGGCTTGGTTGCATCTGGCCTCGATTTTTGTGTTTCATTTCAGTTAGAATGCATGACTTTTCTGTTTCACTTTGCTCCATCCATGTAGAGCTTCAGCATTACCGATGACTCATTGTGCAATAACACGGCATCAGACATTTAAATCTTCTGTCACTTACTGCTGTAGGTGTGTTCCAGTGGGCTTAGCAGCTTTATCATTTCACTTCCTGGATCCTCTGTGGATTCATGTTGTGTTGTGTTCTAGAAGTAGTGACAGATCCCCTGTTGTCCTTCGTTGTGTTCAGCTGATGTTGTGTGAAGCCCTCTGCAAACCCCGCAGTGCTGTGTGGACTTTGTGTTTTTCTGTTGTCTGTCTGCATCTGATTAGAAACCTCGAGTGTGTCAAAGTTATTTCATTTGTGTGTGATTTTCTGTGAGCTCTAGTTTCACAGAAAAAAATCTTTGTAGTATAGCGTTTCTGTTTTTTTTTGTGTATGTGTATTTTCTTGTAAAAAGCAAAACATTAGTGAGTTTTTTAGTATTAGAGGTGGATTTTTATTTAGAGATTAATGCTCTATATCAGGGGTGTCGAATTCATTTAGTTCAGCCCAATTTGATCTCCAGTGATCCAGACCAGTAAAATCACAGCATAATAACTAATAAATAACCACAACTAAAAAAATTTCCTTTGCTTTAGTGCAAAAATACGTTTTGAAAATGTTCACATTTAAGGAATTATGTTTCTTACAAAACATTATGAATATTCTGAAATTTGTTAAGAAAAAAAGTTCAATTTCAACATTATTTTGCCTCCATTTATCATTTATACATTACAACTTACAGATCACAGAGTATCTAGAAAGAGGCAAAACATTTCGTCTCAGGTATCTGGAACTGAACAATATAGTATTTTACTTTATGATTAAAACAAATTATTTACAAATTTACAGTTTGTAGTTGATGTCTGCAATTTTTACACTTTACAAAGTCATCCTGCGGGCCGGTTTTGGCCCACAGGCCGCATGTTTGACACCTCTGCTCTACACAATACAAGAGCTGAGAGAAACTGGACTCTTAGCGTCTGTTGTTGTGTCTGCTTTATCTGTTACCTTTTCCATCCTAAACTCTGTTGTTTTGTGGTTGTTTCCTTGTATCAGTGTGGTCTAAGTGTTTTCTGTACGATTTTTTTGTTTGAATTTGTTCTGGTTGTTTTTTATTTTGGCATCAGTTCATTCAAGGTGTTGTTTGGACCCTTTGAATGACTTTCTGTAAATACCGCTGTAATGAGTCGCTTTTCACTGCAGGATGAGCTGTCAGACTTCACCGGCTCCAAGTCGGCCACACCGATGTCCACCACTGCCTCGGACATGGAGAGGGAAGACGGGAACAGTAAGAGCACCGAGGTGCAGGCGGCACCAGGGACCAGGTCCATATCAGTAGGTAGGGCCACATATTCTCATGTTATTTACAGGTTCACAGTCATTCACAATCTGTGTAGGGACAGATCCATTATTGTTGCCAATATTTGACTTTTTTCTCATTATTTTTATTTATTTGATAGGGACAGGGCACATTAATGAACATCTATTTAGGCAGCAATAGATGTAAATATGCTGGAATATAGCAACATCCGCAGTGCCTAGGTAGGTAAAAAAAATAGAACAGTGAAACATAGGACAATAGGTCACAATAAAAGGACAGTTTCACAATAAAAGGACAATAGGTCACAATAAAAGGACAGTTTCACAATAAAAGGACAATAGGTCACAATAAAAGGACAATTTCACAATAAAAGGACAATAGGTCACAATAAAAGGACATTACAAAGAGTACACAAAGAAGTTAAAGGTCAATGGTTGACTTTCATCCACTGTTTAAGGTGAGTTTTGAAGGTTACTAACGTGGGACACTCTCTGATGGACAGTGGAAGACTGTTCCAGATCTTACTGGACTAAACAGAAAGAGCATTTTGTCCGAAGGCTGTTTTTCCTGTGTGGGACCCACAGTCCCCACTAGAGGAGACTCTGAAGGGGTCCTGAGACGGGTGGGGCGAGTCCATCTTTTTTCTAATTATCAGTATCAGTGTTTTTATTTCCTGATTATTGATAAATTAAATGCTCTACTTCAGGTCTGTCTGTCTGTTGTCACTCTGTGGTCTCAGAAATGTCTCTCAAGCAGAAAACTGAACAAGAAACCAGGAAATCAGCTCCTCTCATTGTAGCTAATGCTACGCTAACAGCTAGCGGCTAAGTTAGCAGGCAGCCATGGATTAACCTGTGACAGAGTCTGGAAAACAATCATTTTTAAAGCTTTAAAGATCTGGACCTTAGTAGGAAATAAAAATGAAAAAACGGAGAACGATTAAGAAACTAGAGAAGAACAACAGGAGACAAACTGATGAATTTCAATCACATAAACAGAGGAGATAATTCAATCACTCCTGTTTCTATTTTACATATTCAGCTATAGTCGCCCTCATCAATGAAGAAGTCTAGTTATGAATGACAGGTTCCCAGCTAAAACATTATATTTTATGTTTTCTGGTTCCACATATTGATTATCAGCCATTCTGGATTACCAATAATCTTCATCAGCTCTGAAAACCCAAATCAGTCGATCCCTAATTTGGTGGATTTATTGCATTTCTATTTTCTGCAAGATGTCGCAGCAGAACTTTTTATGGCTGCTTCAGTCTAAAAATACCACAAATAACATCTTTTAACAGTTATTCCTGGCTTCTCTTTCCTCTATGTCTAATGCAGGTTTGCCTGAAAACGAGGACAGCTCAGATGTGCAGGACATCATCGAGTCCACGCCTGAGCTGGACATGGACCTCATCGGACACAAACCCTGCAGGTAGCAGAGAGCGAGCCTCAGAACACAACCCTAGTCAGAGTTTCAGCAGGTAACACCTCAACACCATGCTGCTGTTATTCCTCTCAGTACTCCCACCAAAGGCATTGAGAACATGGCGTTTGACCGCAACACAGACTCCCTGTTTGAGGAGCTGTCGTCTGCAGGCACCGGGCTGATCGGGGACGTGGACGAGGGGGCGGATCTGCTGGGTGAGTACTAACCTCACCTTTGCTGAAAGTGGAAAATGTCGCAGCGGTCTGGTCACGTCCTCTGAATGCATTTCATCTGGATTGTGTTGGAATGAAACGCTGACTCAGTGATTGTTGTTGAAATAATTCACATCATAGACCAGGTTATGTAAAAGCTGATTTGCATTCTATTTGTGACATTTATGCTGTGATCATGGAAAATGCTCTTTAGTATTTAGTTTGCAGGTTTTCTGTAGAATTAAACGTGTTTTTTGAAGCTTCTGTAATCAAGGTTTAAGATTCAAAAACTTTATTGTCATTGTACAGACAACAATACAACGATGTTCCTCCCTGAGGTATAATAGAATAAAAGATAAGATTTTTCAAGATCTTTCAAAAATAAGGACATTTCTAAATGACTCTAAACTTTTAAACGGTAGTGTGCATGAATTAAAGTTGCTCTATATTAGCTAAAGTTCATATTATTACTTAAAGTTGTTCTGTATTATTTAAAGTTGCTCAAAAATGAGTTAAAGTTGCTCTACATTAGTTGAAATTGGCCAACAGTATTTATATATATATATTTTTAGTGCAGCTGAAGTTTTACTGCTGTTATCAGTCTCAAATCAAAGGTGATCCGTGGCAGCTGGATTTTACTCTCAGCCTCTTGTAGATGATGGTTTATTTAGTCCTAAATACAGTTACATGCTAAAGTAATTAATAATGTAATATAAACTGAGAAGTGATACTTTGTACAGTTTGATCAGACCTCAGATAAAGCTTCAGCTAATTCTTGCAAGGGCCTATACAATCTGTTGCTTTCCTTTTTTTTCTTTTGCAAGTTAAATTATTCTTCTTAAAATGCAATTTGAGGTGTTTTCATATAAAAATAATGGACTGTGGAGCAAACTTCGCTCCACCTCTTACTTGTTCATTTTATTGTCTTATTTTTATTAGGACAAGTCATCAGGCGACGAGAGAACAGCCTAAAATTTGTGTTTCTAGGATTTTTCATGTTTGAATTGACTGTGACTGTAACAAACCTGAGGATGTTTTGACTCTGTGAGCTTTACTGTTTTGTTTCTTTAATGTTAAATTCATCGGAGCTGCTGTTTGCTGCGACGCTGCTTTGCTTTGGGTCCAGCTGTTAAACGCACCGTTAGCCATCTAGCCATGTTTAACACCACCTCTCTCTTCTCCCGTGTCTCATTCTTCTGGCTTTTGTCCATAATCCCAGTGGAGTACTCTGGTGTGTATGACCTCCAACTTTCCTCAGCTAAACATTGTTCTGTTACTGTCCCTCTGACCTCCACCCCATTACTGCCATTTCCTCCATCGTTCCGGCTTCTTCTTCATTACGTTTCATAACAGTTGCCATCCAGTAGGTGCAGAAATGCGCAGTTTATAGCTTTTCTACTTTTTTGACAAGGTTTGGTGCATGAATGATGGATTTCCTTTGTTGGCCTAATTGTTCTTTTTGCAGCTTATGAGGTTTTTTTTATTTGCCCTGGTACTTTTCCTCTGTTCCTTCTCTCTGCTGCTACAATTGTCAAATGTTTTTAGCCTTTAGAGATTTGGCAGCATCTCTTCTTTTGTGCTTGTGGAGTCGATAGCTCCGACTCCTTCATCATTTTGGACATTCCACTGTCTCAAACTATATCCGCATCTCTTTCTCTCTCTCTCTCTCTCTCTCTTCCTTGCTCTTTCCGCCTGACTTGGATTGCATGGTTTTCTCAGACCTTAGTTTGATTGGTAAGAGCTCACCCACTCTATCCATTCTCCTCCCGTCAGTCACGTGCTGTGGGTTCTTGTGTTGTGGTAGTTTGTGGTGCCGTGACAAAATATCTCTCTAGGAGATATTTCACATCCTTGTGTTGGATTTGATGTTAGTAATGTAGTGCTAAAGTAGTTTCTGCTCCAGTGTGTTGTTGGATAGTTTTTTCTTCTTCTTTTTTTTGTTTTATAGTAATAAAACCCTAACGTTTTCTCTAATTCCGTTCAGGTATGGGTCGTGAAGTTGAAAATCTAATTCAGGAGAATTCACAACTGCTTGAGACAAAGTAAGAACATAACTAAAACTTGGAGATATGCTAAATTAAATTAGCAGGTATTCTGACATGTTCTTGCCGCCCGTCTTTCCAGGAATGCCTTAAATGTGGTGAATAAAGACTTGATACTGAAGGTGGACGAGCTGACGTGTGAGAAGGAGATGCTGCAGGGGGAGCTGGAGGCTGTATTACAGGCCAAAACCAAGCTGGAGGACAAGACCAGAGATCTAGAGGAGGAACTCAAGAAGTAAGGAGCAGTGTGATGCACTAGACCAGGAGTGTCCAACTCATCTTAGTTCATTGGCCACATTCAGCCCAATATGATCTCAAGTGTTGAACATTTTCAGAATGTACTGTTTTGCACTAAAACAAAAGGACATATTTGGAGTTGTGGTTATTTTTTATTATAGGTTATTGTGCTGTGATTTTACTGGTCGAGAACACTTGAGATCAAACTGGGCTGAATGTGGCCCCTGAACTAAAATGAGTTCGACACTCCTGCTTCAGACAGTTCTATGTTATTTTAAAGCTTTTATTTGCTTTTACTGATAATAATGCTGATATCATTACACATCCCCAGTTAGTTAATTACTGCAGAACTTGTGCCAAATAACAGAATGTTCCCTACAAATACTGTAAATGCAATAAATGATCTTTTCCAGAGTACGAGTGGAGATGGAGGAAGTGAAACAGAAAACTAAAGACGAAGAAGATGTGAGTCTTTTGCATCTGTACGACAAACTTCTGCCCCGTTTGTCCTGTTGGTGAAATAATTAAGGTGTATATTTCTGTTTGCGGTGCCTCAGAGTGACGTACCGACGGCTCAGAGGAAACGCTTCACCAGAGTGGAAATGGCTCGAGTGCTGATGGAGAGGAACCAGTACAAAGAGCGACTGATGGAGCTGCAGGAAGCTGTGCGGTGGACGGAGATGATCAGGTAAGAGGGGGAAGAAAGAGGGACTATTTTGCACATGCATGCCTGTATGGTGCTGTATAAGTGTGGATCATTTACAAACTCAGCTAAACATGCTAAGCTTAAATAAACAGGCCAAACTTAGCTAAAGCTATAGAAAAATCTTATTTGTTAGTGAGCTCCTGATTTCTGCTTTCAATTTAAGAATCGGTGGGACACAGGAGACAACACTGACCTTTTTCTACATCTTTATCTTCTGCTTGTGTGTCTTTAACTATGATTAACTTTCTTTTTCTTTAGGGCTTCGAGGGAAAATCCAACTCTGACAGAAAAGAAGAAATCCAGCATTTGGCAGTTGTGAGTCCTCTCAAATATACCACATTGTGATCTTTATTTAAAATAGGGCTTTAGCTTTAACCGAAGGTTTCCAAGTTTCCTCCTGACTTTTTCTCTTAAATATTCAAACGCATTTTGTTTCCTCATCTTCTCCGGGATGTGCTTTTGAATTGGCAGCATTAGGTAAAGATGATGTGAAAGTCCTTCTCCCTGCCAAACCTCTCTCTTGCCCTCCATTAACACAGAACTGCTCCTCCGTTCCACAAGGATCCAACTTTGATGTGTCGTTCTCCATAAACGCTTCTCTCTCCGTGCAGCCAACCACTCGCTGTTATCACAAACTGCTCCGACACGAGTCTCATTGTGGCCCCGGGCTTTTCCCGTCTCCTGCCTGCTGTGTGTCTTTTCATATTTTCCTGAGCTGAAGCGAGACGTTTGGTCGCTTATGCCTCTGAGGTTGTAAATTATAGGAACTCTGCAGATTTAGTCGGGTTTTATTTCTTTTATCGGGCTTATTTGAAAATATTCATCCAAAAATTAAGCGGTAACCTGATGACAAATGACAACGTCAGTCTGCTATGATTTGAAGAACATTTTTTCTCCATATTTTCTGCACTAGAGATTTCCCTGTTTGGCTGGTATAGAATCTATAAAGGCAGCATGATTCAAACTGTGTCTAGAAATTTAAAAATTTTGTAATTAATGTTTAAATTGTGATTTTGGCAAGTGGAAAACTGCATTATACGAGTTGAGTTGGTACTTTAAAGTTATTTCGGCCAGTAAAAAACAGCTGGATTGGATATAATGTAGGTCAGAGAATTTTTGGACTGTTTGATGCAGATATATTTAAAAAACAAACAGATATCTATGTGCGTCAACTGGTTAATCAGTTTTTGGCACATATTTGGGCTATATGATGCCAAAAACAGCAGTACAAGGCAGGCAAAGCACAGGAATGTTAGCATTTAAATGTCAGAGCAACATATGTAGGTTTTCTGAGTGTTTACACATGGAAATATTTTAATTATGCAGGATTTAAACTGGAGTAAATACTACTTTTTGCAAATGTTAAATATTAAATTCTTGGGACCCAGTTTGGTAAGTACATACACTACCGTTCAAAAGTTTAGGGTCACTTAGAAATGTGCTTATTTTTTTTAAAGAAAAAGCTTTTTTTTCAATACAGATAACAATAAATGAATGATAAATCCAGTGTAGACATTGTTAATGTGGTAAATGACTATTCTAGCTGGAAACGGCTGATTTTTAATGGAATATCTCCATAGAGGTACAGAGGAACATTTCCAGCAACCATCACTCCTGTGTTCTAATGCTACATTGTGTTAGCTAATGGTGTTGAAAGGCTCATTGATGATTGGAAAACCCTTGTGCAGTTCTGTTAGCACATGGATAAAAGTGGGAGTTTTCATGGAAAACATGGAATTATCTGGGTGACCCCAAACTTTTGAACACTAGTGTATAAGTTGTTCTTGATTATATGTTGTCGATCCAGCTTCAGTTAGATGTGATAGGAAGCTGCACTACGACTCCCAGCATGCTTTATGTTGCTGTACGGTAAATGTTGGTGGTAGTGTTGATCCTCGACTGTCTGGTTGGTTGGTGACCCCCTTCCTTGCTTTTCCTCTGCACTCCTGTCGGCTCTGTTTTCCCTCTCGGCTTTCTGTAACTTCACCACCTGCAGCTTCAGCAGACTGTTTAGCTCCTCCTCCAGTTCTCCCGCCATCAAGAAGGTGGAGTCCCAGTCCAACGTCAAGTACAACAGCCCCGGCGGCATGGTGAAGAGGAGCAGCACCTTCTCCCAGTTCCCCACCGAGAAGTCCAAGACGTTCGACTTCCTCAATGAAGAGTGAGTAACGGAGACAGTTGTGTTTTTTGTATTTTAGCAAGGTGAATATGTCAGAAGAGAGTCTTAAAAATTGTAAATGTTCTTCTTGTAGTAAGGAGCAGTGCAGTTCGCCTTCACGTAAAGAGCAGAAGAGGGCCCAGTACCGACAGATGAAGGCCCACATGCAGAAGGAGGATGGACGAGTCACTGCACACGGATGGAGCCTCCCCAGCAAATACAAGGTGGGAATTAACGCTTGAACAGGAATCAAGAAGGTGGAAAAATGGCTGCTTTTTCATCAGAGACAGTCATTATCGCTGTCAGTTTTACAGCTGGTTAGTTAACTTTTCCACATTCTTTGGGAGATGCAGTTTATGTAAAGTGTCCGCCAGATGGAGCTCAGCCTCTTGAGAAGCAAAAATGGTGGTTTTATCCAATTAAAATTAAACATCAAACACAATAAAGCATGCCAAAAATAAATAAGTCAGAATACTTTATGAATTCACTATATCAGATCTGCACAATCACAGTTAAATAAACATGATCAACTATGATATTTTTATTTAAAATCATGCTCCACTTATAGAAAACAACCCATGGAGCTCACTTGGTTTCAGCAGGTATAAATATGACAGTATTGTGCCTTATTTTACTCTTTTTGAAGTAGTTTTTTCATGCACTGGAGTAAATGAGTAGGGAGAGCAGCATCTACGTTAGTCTGCATGTGAGGCATTCAGGACACATCCGTAAATTGTAGTGTCTCTTAGCGTTTTGGGTACGTTTTTATTTAGATTTTGCATCGAGGAGATGCTCTGAAAATGAAGAAGAAATGTGTTTTTAGTGTCTTTACGAGGCAGAGATTCATACATTAGTAGAAATGCAGCAAAAGGAGTGACCTGATTGTCCCTAAAATTAATGAATATTCACAATAACAATGCTGATCAAAATAATTGTGATTGTTATTTTGGCCATAATCATGCAGCCTTATTTCATTTACTCATAAGTGTAGCTTTCCATGTGTTTTATCTGTGTTTATACCAGCTATATGTTGAGATGCATGTGAGAAAATGTTGATTTTCAAAGTTTCTTGGAACACATTTTGCATCCGTGACTGTTTTTTTTTTCTGCAGGTGGCAAACGGAGGGCAGGTGGAAAATAAGATGAACCTTCCAGTACCAGTTTACTTGAGACCTCTGGATCAGAAAGATGCTTCTATGAAGGTTTGTAAATAAACAACTCGATGCTGCTTGGATGCAAGCGGCACACTGTGCACCTTTTTGTACATTTCTTGAAATTGTGAAGAGCCTCAGATATTTATAACATGCTCTGTTCTCCAGCTGTGGTGTGCTGCAGGGGTCAACCTGTCAGGGGGTCGGACGTCTCCATCAGAGCTCAGTAAGCAGACCAAGGGTTCTCAGAGTAGCCTGGACCAACTGGAGCAGGAGAACAAGGTGGGTCCCTTACGGAAGTTTATCTTGAAGTTAAAGTCTTGGTTGGAATTGTTTCAAGACTTTTATGTTGTTGCTGTAAGGATCAGGAGAAGGAGAAGGAGCTGACTGTCCAGGACGAGGTGTCCAGCAGGGTTTGGGTTTGCACCAGCACCCACTCCTCCACCAAAGTCATGGTGCTGGACGCCAGCCAGCCTTCAGACCTGCTGGACAGCTTCTACGCCTGCAACACCCACGTCGTCTGCATCGCCAGCGTGCCGGGTAGGTTGAGCCGTCACGCTGTGCAGTCAGGTTTATTTTCCCTCTTTGATATTTTAACTTGACGTTGTTGTTTTTCAGGTGTGCTAGATTCTGATTATCCAGCAGGCGAGGAGGTACCAAAAGATCTGGAGGCCAGTCAAGGTGACGGGGTGTCGCTGGCAGGAAGTGTGGCCAGTGTGGGCTCCACGGGCAGCGACGGCACCATGGCAGCAGAGGGCGCCACCGCCGTCCCCCAGACGGCAGGTTCAGGCGTCACCGACCAGCCGACTGAGCACAGCGCGATCTCAAGCTCCGGTAATTCTCCTCGAAAAGCTGGAAAAACCTCTGCTAGCAACAAGTTAATGAAACTTCAGGGGCTTTTTTAACAAAGCAGGATTAGTGGGCTTTTGCTGTCTGTGTCTGGGGTTAAATCCAGTTCACTGGTACCATTAAACTACCACAGTAACTTTTGTTTTATGGGTAATTTTAAGGTTAGAAAATCTAGAAAATGTCATTAAACTGACTACTGACCAACCACTGTACTGAAACGATAATATTTACATGCTTACATGGACTGAAAATATGGTAATTGCAGCAAAATGGCAAGAATATAAAAAAGCGATAACAAAGCATTTGTCATCTGTAATAATTATGCCAAAAATAGATCAAATGTATGAACCTTGGTTTGAAACAAGCAAGATCCTGTTTTAGCATAATGACAGTCTAATTAGTGCTGTTAAAAGGAGCATTTGAACCACACCAATTTGTTTCATAAATTGTTAACAGTAGTAGATTTAACATTCTTATTTTAGCTTTGCAGCGCAGGACAACCGAACATTCTATTAATGAGCTCAGTGAATCAATTATTCATGTCTCATTTCAGTAAGATCTTCTTGGGCTTTCATTTCTTTTCTTCATATTTTTTATTTTTTTTTCACACAGAATATCTTTAGTTCACTTCTCAGCCGTGGCAGCAGAAACATGTTTTGCAAACATCTTTTTCAATCATGTAACTAATTATAATATTATTAATAATATGAATAATACATCCGTGGATACTCACTCAAAATGAATCAATAGAACAACACCTGATAAAATAATAAAATGCCAAGTAAGGAAGAAGAGCAAGTGAAGTTAAAGAAAATAGAGGAAACCAAAAACACAAGGTTAAAAATAGTAGTAATGGTAGCAATAATAAGTACGTAAGTAAATATTTAAAGAGTAAAAGCTAATAAAATGAATAACATGAAGTCTTAAAAACATCAATTAGATGATAAAAATAGTCGATGAAAATAATAAAAATTGTATTTGTGTAATATTTTGTCTGTTTTGGTTGTACGTTCTTTTCGGGGTTACTTCAGTTAGGATAGTTCATTTTACTGTTTACTAAATTAAATAACTCCACCTCATTAAAATCCCACCTACAGCGATGCACCAACTTTATTAGAATCTCCACAGCTCTCAAAGGAATCTGCCCTCAGCTCTTCTACTACATCTTTTTAACAAATACTCCAGATTCATACATTACTCACACTCTAAACACAACAATCAGGGACACCAGCTAATATTTTTTATTGAGAGACGTATGAAAACCTGACCTTTGTAAACCCCTTTAACCCTGTGATTCCCACAGTGGAGCTGTCCAGAGAGACCAGTCCGACAGAAGATGTGGTTCCTACAGCAGAGGAGGCGACGGAAGCAACAGAGGCCAATGCTGGTGTGGGTGAAGAAGGAGAGGAGGATCAGGGAGCGGATCAGAACCAGCCAGGAATCTATACGGAGCACGTTTTCACCGACCCGCTGGGGGTCGGACCCACCGACTCGTCTCCGGCTCAAACACAGAGGTAAGGATGGAAAGATAAGATAAGGATATTTTTGTGCCAAATATAGAATAGATATACTTTATTGATGGGGAAGTTCTGTTTGCTGCAGCAGAAAGCTGAAAAACTAAAGTGACCACAAATACAAAAAAAAAAAAATTATACAAATGAGCACAAAAATCCGGTAAATTAAGGTAAAAAAAAAAGAAAAACACTAAAGTACAAAATACACAAAGAAGTTTAGAATATACTAGGGCGAAAAATGCCAAATAAACTTTAGTAAAAAATATACGGTCAAATGAGGAAATTAAAATGTCCTGTAAACAGCGGTGTAACGTGCAGTATTGCTTAGAAAAATCTAAATGCAGTGCCTAAAAATGTAGAAAAACAATGAGATACAAGAATGATAAATTACTGAAACAAAATAAATAAACTAAAATACAGCTAGAATGGAAAGTAATGCTGTTAATTATACTGAGGTAATAAATAATGAAACACATGACAATGAAATAATGCACCTGAAAATGAGGCTAAAAATAAATGCTGTCCATTACACTGACAGTGTTGTACATGAAAGTGAAATTTTGCACATTTAATCAAAATGTGTGTTTTTTAGTAAATCCTAAGATGTGTAGATTTCTGATTTTCTATTTTTAAAAAAAGTTTTAAACTTAAACATACAAAATAGTCTTGAGGGAACAATTGAGGTCATGTTTTGTCCTGTGTGGACCAAACAGACACTCAGAAAGAGTTTAGTTTTTAAAAAATCTGTCTAAAATTAGTTGTATTTAATTTTCTGGTACAGATCAGGATTTATAATTGGAGTCACAAGTGTTAATGTTTTTCTGAAGGATGCATTTTAAAGTCTGTTAAATCTTATTTCTTCTGTAATTCAGGGGCTCTGGACAGGATGGTGAGGCTTCGCTGCCAGAAGACTCGGATCCATCAGAAGGTGAAGCCCTGAGGATGAGCAGCGCTCTTCCTACCATGTGGCTGGGAGCTCAGAACGGATGGTGAGCAGGACAGTGGCCACTAGAGGGCGCTATTCCATCTGTGGTAAGCCAGTATTTTATCCTGATCAGCTTTCCTTCATCTCTTTCTTCCTTTCCAAGCCTGTACGTCCACTCGTCTGTGGCTCGATGGAGGAAGTGTCTCCACGCCATCAAGCTCAAAGACTCCATCCTCAGCATAGTGTGAGTCCAGCGTTTGTTCAGTGATTCACACACTTTAAAGATGCATTAATGCCGACATAAACAAATAAGAAGTGTGTTTTACTTGTTACAGACACGTTAAAGGGAGAGTTCTGGTCGCTTTGGCTGATGGCTCATTAGCAATTTTCCACAGAGGCATCGGTGAGTCTGTAGTAAAGCATTCTGTAAGTGTAAATAGGACGTTTTCTTACTCTAGTTTTTGCATTTCATTCAGTTTTTGGTATTAATCTATATCATTGTAAGTGAAAACCAGAGTCCGATTTCCTTTTCATGCCACAAAGATCTCAGATCCCTTTGTTTCTCCTGAGCAGACAGTCAGTGGGATCTAACCAACTACCACCTGCTGGATCTGGGTCGGCCTCACCACTCCATCCGCTGCATGACTGTAGTCCACGACAAGGTCTGGTGCGGCTACAGGAACAAGATCTACGTGATCCAGCCCAAAGCCATGAGGATAGAGGTAACGCTGTCACCGCAGTTAATGGTCAGAAATAATTGTCTTCAACATTCCTAAAATATTTCTTTGACGTCAAACGATCTCAATCCGTCCTCGCCGAGCAGAAGTCGTTCGATGCTCATCCTCGGAAGGAGAGTCAGGTCCGGCAGCTGGCCTGGGTGGGAGATGGCATCTGGGTGTCCATCCGACTGGATTCAACTCTACGCTTGTTTCACGCACACACTTACCAGCACCTCCAGGACGTGGACATCGAGCCCTACGTTAGCAAGATGCTAGGTATAGCTTCTCTCAGAAACCCTTAGAACTTCTGACCTCCAGACTACCAGATTTATGCTTTTTCTTTTACAAGCAACAATCCTTGTTACACATCTGTACAGTTTTAGAACAAACTGAACTCCTTTCTTTACGTTGAAACTGAAAGCAAGTGTGTGTTTTACGTGCACTGCAGGTACGGGTAAACTGGGCTTCTCTTTCGTGAGAATCACGGCTCTCGTGGTGTCCTGCAACCGGCTGTGGGTCGGGACAGGAAATGGCGTCATCATCTCCATCCCGCTGTCTGAAGGTATCACACAGATTCACTCCTCACTGTCCACTTTGGGTTCTCTAGTGGTGAGAATCAGTGAAATATCCAGACAGCTATTAGGAATAGTAATGATTAATCTGTTAAAATATATATTAACTGATGAGGCAAAAGTTGAAGGACTTGCATGTCAGAAAATTATAGTAGATTAGCTGTAATACCTGGTTGAGCCACTATACTGTTTATTACTGTAGAGACCAGAGGAGGCGTCACTCAGACAGCTGGCAGTTCACTGTTGGCAAGCAGAGAGCATTGTGGGACTTTAGCAAGTAAAATACCACCATGACAAAGTCTCCTGTGACATTTAATGCCCACCAGTCAGAACTTTCATTCTGTAAGCTAGCTAATGTGAGTCTTATAGCGGCTTGGTGGTTAACTGACCATGCATTAAGAGCAGTTAATATCATGTGATACAGCCTGATTAAGTGGCTAATGTTATGTCGACTGTGTTGAAATAGTTACATCAGAATCTGCAATGGTGTCCACTGACTTCAGTTTATGTCAGCGGTTAATCATTTATTGAGTGTTGAGGTTCATTTGTTAAGAACAATTACTTAAAATCTGTATCCCGACCAGCAATATTTTGGTATTTGAATTTGAATATGCAAGTTATGAATCTAATACTGTCAAAGTGCACATAAAATAAAAACAGTCACTATCTGTGATAAACCTATATATATCCATGCATTATCTACTCACACTTAATCCTCATCAGGGTCATGGGAGGCTGGAGTCTGTCCCAGCTGACTGAGGGGGAAGGCAGGGACACCTGGACAGGTATCAGTCTGTCACAGGCCAAACAATCACACTCACATTCACACCTACAGACAGTTTAGAATCTCCAGTTAACCTCAGCATGTTGCTGGACTGTGGGAGGAAGCTGGAGAACCTGGAGAACCCAGCAGGGAGAACATGGAGACTCTATGTAGAAAGATCCTGAGATAACCGGGACGTGAACCGGGGATCTTCTAGATGTGGGGCGATGGTACAAACCACTGAACAACTATGCACCCCTTTTAAAATAAGCAAAATTAACAGAAAAAGGTTTGGATTCAACATTACAAAAGTCACTTTGTGCAAAAATGGATGTTTAAAGAGCATTTTATATTTCAGTGACCAAACTTTTGCACAAAACTCTGACCAAAAACTGAAAACTGTTTAAGGAGGTTATCCCTCACAATGTGATTTCATCGGCAACCCAGATTCCTCCACATCTGACCCACAGAAAACCTATCCAGGAATTAGTCTGATTCTTAGACCCTGTAAGTATTTACAGCCCCATCTTCACTCCAGATCTGGACCAGATACAGCACCAGCAGTGATTACAGGAACATTCAACATTCAATTAAAATATATGTATGTGTGTATCACAGAGAGTGACTGTTTTCATGTGCATATTGACAAAAATAGATTCATTATTATATCTAAAATTTAAATGTCTTCAAAATAAAGTTGTTGTTTTTTTACATGCATGTTGCAAACTAAAACTCAATTTTCTGACTGTAGTTTTGAGTAAAGATGTATTTCTGTTTGGCCAGGCTTGAACCAAAGTGTACTAGTAGTAGTGAAAATGCCCACTGCTGTCTACTGACTCTTCCATATCTCCAACATTTCCACTGTGTGGCGCCTCAGGGATCATCACACTGCACTCAGTCTCGCTTCCTCTCCATCTCTGCTGTTTTTCAGCCTCTTTCTTACCTCCTCTGGATCTCTTCTCTCACTGTATATCTGCATCCTACATTCCTCCTAAAGCACCATCAGACAATGCGAGTGTCGTTGCATCCCAGACGCCACTTGTTGAATAAAAGATGGTCGGGTTGCCATGGATACAGGTCTCTCAGTCACCAAGCGTCATTGTTTGACAGTTTTATTCTTCAAAGCTCGGCTCTGGGTGCAATCTGCTTTCTTTAAATATTAAAACCTTTTTTTGTCCCTTGTCTCTAGTTTCTTCCTTTTCCTTCTCTCTTTATTTCTGTGCAGTTTTCCTTTGCCTTTGAACTCCAGCTTCCCGCCGACAGGCTTTACTTGTTGGTCAGAATAGAGCTGTTATTGCACAGTGTATCATGGATGTCTCACTTTGCTTACGCTTTGAAAAATATTAGACACAACGTGACAAAATCTAGAATAAGAATCTAAATGGAGACTTTTTTGCACATGTCATCAGCTGTTTTCTTGAATTTCTTTCTTTGTTGTTCTTCAGCTAACAAGACAACAGGGAACGTGCCAAACTGGCCCGGCAGCGCTGTGCGGGTCTACACTGATGATGCCTCAGACTGTGCCATGCCAGGCAGCTCTGTGCCATACTGCTCCATGGCTCACGCCCAGCTGTGTTTCCATGGACACCGAGATGCTGTCAAGTTCTTCGTGACGGTTCCAGGTAAAGGTGCAGATATTATTGGTCAATAGCCATCAACGTGTTAGAACTGATCAGTAGTTTGCAGCTGATAAGACATTAACAAACAGGCATGACCACCATTTATGTAGAGATCCAACCATGAATCAGTTATTGCATTGAAAAACTGGTAATTGTTTTCAGTCATTTCACATTTAAAGCAAAATCCTAAGTTGAAGCTTCTCAAATATGAGGTATTGCTGCTCTTGTCTATTTAATGTCTTTGGGTTACACTTTACAAGACAAGACATTTGAATAAGTTGCTTTGGACTGTGGGAAAGGAAGTTTAGTCTGTTAGTTGTGGCATTAATCAGCAGATCAGATTCAGAAAATAGTCATATTTTGAATGCTGATATTTTAAAAAATAGTAGTTTTTAATGCTTATTGCAGTTTCTGAGCAAAGTTTTCCGACAACAATCCCTCAGATTTCTTTCTTAATCCGTTTTGTAAATATAAAAATGTTTCTTTACTGTTTTTCTTGCAGGCCAGGCGATGCCACCTCCAGGTAGCGCAGATTCAGGCTCAGATGATCCTCCGTCTGAATCCTCCGACACGACGACCTCGGAGCCCAAAACATGCCTGGTGATGAGCGGAGGGGAAGGCTACATCGACTTCAGAATGGGTGAGTTCAACACACTGCATGTACATATAGCTAGATAAATACTTTATTCACCCTCTTGGGGTAATTCAAGATATTCAGTAGCTCACACAATAAGGAAACAAAAGTACAAAAGAACGTACAATTAATGTGCAAAACGTGTTGGTTGGGGAAATGCAAAAATTACTAATATTTACAATAAAGGTACAAAATTGGTGGTATCTACAATAAAAATGAGTATTAAAAAGTCCAAGTACAGTGCAAAAATAGAAATAATAACAAGTATGTAAGGGATGCTTGTCTTGAGTTGAGTCACTGTGTGAGTGTCTATTTGTGTACAGTAGAAAATCTGAACTGTTCTAGATTCTCCTCAGTAAAATGCCAAAATGTCAAAGGTTGCATGTGAATTTTGATCTGCAGCTGATTCCTCCACTGTTTAGTCAGACTGTTAAAGTGGGTCATTCCACCTCAGTTCAGTTCAAATGGTAAAATGATCTGATGAGTTGGAAAACCCTGATTTTACTTTTAGCCCAGTAACTTTATTATAACTCCTCCAGTTGGGAGACTACTGGAGTGGTTTCACCATCATACCTGCTCCACGCATGTTCAGATATTGGCCATAAATGCAAAAAAAATTACTTTTAGTGCTTTTTTTCTCATAAAGTATGCATCTGACATGCACCATGCTCTAAATTTTTAAAGCTCCTATTGATGGCAGCCACAGCCTCTTAGGGTAAAAAACGAAAGTTTTATGGTTGGTGGAATATCTGAGTAGGAGTTATGACCAAATTTGCAGCATCATGTCAAACTGAAGATGGTCAGGCATGAACTTTGTTTAAAATCTGGTGAATTGAGGTGAAATGACAGGATTTGTATAAAAACATCCACTAGATGGTACAAATCTGGCTGATAGATGCACTTGAGGATTTTTTAAAAAGTAATCTACATTGTGTAAGTATTACTAAATGTTGTGCAAAGTTTTGGTGCCTTATCTCGAGTTTTTATTCAAATTAACAAGCTCATGCAATCACCACTACTGTATTTAAAACGCACAAAATATTTAAACAAGTTTTCAATAACTGCTCCATTTTGTACACCACTGTTCAAAGTTTAGGGTCATCCAGACAATTCCATGTTTTCCATAAAAACTCCCACTTTTATCCATGTGCTAACATAACTGCACAAAGGTTTTCTAATCATCAATGAGCCTTTCAACACCATTAGCTAACACAATGTAGCATTAGAACACAGGAGTGATGGTTGCTGGAAATGTTCCTCTGTACCTCTATGGAGATATTCCATTAAAAATCAGCTGTTTCCAGCTACAATAGTCATTTACCACATTAAAAATGTCTACACTGGATTTATCATTCATTTAATGTTATCTTCATTGAAAAAATTGCTTTTCTTTCAACAATAAGGACATTTCTAAGTGACCCTAAACTTTTGAACGGTAGTGTACATAGTGATCTTACAGGAATATAAGTAGTTTGTAGTTGAGTGTAGTTGTACTTGTTGCTCCACAGGTAATGATTTACCTTCTGTTTAATCAGATAAACTAGAAGTACAGTATTAGAAAGGTGTTGCTTTGATTAAATATTTTATAATAGAGTCTTTTCAGGGGAGGTTTGTGTATCTCAAGGCCACACAAGATCAGGATGTTGACGTAATCCATTCCCAGGCCAGTTCAAACCATTCAAACCATTCAACATGACGTACCTTCTTTAAGAATATTTAATTCAAAAACTACTGTTACCTATGAGCTCAGATTGTACACACAAACAACCCAATGAATATTCCCAACTTTAAAGAAGAAAAACAAACGATCAAATTGGAGCCTTCGATGAACTGACCCGCCTGGTTAAACTGGTTTAAATGGGCTTGAATGTGTCCACTTTCTGATTCGCTGTTTGCTCGACTCGTCATCTTCCTCGTCAGGCGATGACGGCGGTGAGTTGGACGGTTTATCTGAGCCGACAGCCAGCCAGCAGTCAGCGCCCAGCAAGGCCGAGCGGAGCCACCTCATTGTCTGGCAGGTCACAGCGTCTCTCGACTGAAAGGAACACCACACACTGTTGTGTCAGAAGCCACAACGCATGCCCTCCTCCCACTTTTTAAATTCATAGTACTGATTGTTCCTAATGCCTGAGTAGTCGACTACTTTGTAAAGAAAACACGACAAAAACAATTATTTTTAGTCCATGTTTTGTACATTTTATTCTTTATGAATTTGAAATAGGTGAGGTTTTATGTTAAAGAAAACGTCCAGGCGTTCCCTTCCTGCTACAGTGCATGTTGGAAAAGCTGCTGCACACAGGGAAAAGTTAGCAAATGGTCAGGCAAATGTTTGTCTCCCAAATGTTTTGAAAAAAAAGAGTTTGAACGTGAAAGATTGAAGGGAATTTAATTTCTGAAGCAGCTTTTTTGCATACATTAAAAAAGGAGCAGGCAGTTTTGAGTTGCACTAAAGTTTATTTTATATAAGGCTCATTAGGGCTGCATTTGTAATCCATTCACTAAATATTTTTATGACAGTTCGAGCTGAGTGGAAAAACGCTAATGTGGTTTCTTGTCACCTACGATTAAAAGGCAGATTACTCCACTGGCCTTTATTAGGAAAACACTTCACTCTGTTGCATAATTAAATGTGCTTTTAGTCAGCAGAAGTTGTAGGAAAAACACAGTTTGAGAGGTTGTTTAAAATCTAAATGACACCCAGGTTGTAGGAACAATATCTCAGCACATTTCCTGTGAGTAGAAGAAGCAGCTTGCTGTACTGTAGGTCAGCCTGTATGAGGACGTCCGATGCTCGCTGTGTTTTCTTGAAGCTAAAACCCTCGTCTCCGCCTGCGGCACCAACTCAGTGCTTCCTGTTTGCTTCGTCTCATTGGCACTTTAAAATGTTAGATGTGAGGGAACAAAATGTACAAATGACTTGAAGAAGGTGGTCCCAGGAACCAAAGGATGAGAGAAGAAGAAGTGCCGTGAAACTGTTTAGCTCATCCAGTAATATGAGGGTTTATGTTTTGAAGGGAAATGAGCTTGAATAAGGGAAATTAACTGAAAATAACATTTTCCCGTGGCACCTTGAACAAACGTCCACTAAAGAGAATCCCTCCAGGTTGCTTTGTCGTTCCTTGTTTTATTGTTACAGATACGTTCGGAGGCCTGGAAAGCAGTTGTTTTCTTATTATTTCTGTTGTTGTGCGTGTTTTGTATTCATTTGTGAGACGCTTTCATCGAGTAATGAGTATTTTGATGATCGACTAGTAGCAGGATGCCAACAATAAGCAGATGTTTTCATTTGTTTTTATATCTGAAGAGTCCATCTCAAAACACTAACTTTATATTGTGTTTTTTTTGCCATTCCAGTATTTATTTCCTCTGCTATCGAGCCGATCTCGGTTCAGAATGTAACTTTCTACATGAGCAAAATATCATAGGAGGCTATTGTGAACAAAATAGTCCGGTGAGTTTACATGATTGTCAATAATGGTTAAAAATAAATAGATTCATGTAATCACGCTGGAAAAGATCAAAGTGTGCAAACAAAAACTTGGTGGTTCTTGGGGAGAAAAAAAAGAAACACATTCATGTACTAAAGCTATGCATGTTTTTTTTAAGAAGAGAACACTGCTATGTTATATCAGCTTAGTCTCGGTTTATTGCCACCGTTTTGGGTGGGCTGGATGTATGTGTGTAGAGTACATGTAGGGCTCTGAACACATTGGCCAGTGTGTGTTTGAGTTTCCAAGTGTGTGGTTGTATGTGTGCATACTGTATGTCCATCTGTAAAAGCCCAGAGGCCGGTCACATTTACCTCCTCTGGATGCCATGACGGTGGTTCCTCCTGGTTGATGTTTGCTAAAAAAACAAAACAGTATCATAGCCTTATTTTTAACGATCTATTAAACTCAGTTTCATGGAGAAGTTGCTATTGTCGTGTGTCTTATTACTGGCGAATTTATTTGTGTGATGGTTTCTTTTATGAGCATGAAATTTCCAACAGTGTTTGCTATTTTAACAATAGAGGTTTGTACTATTATGTTTTTTCCCCCTCTGCTATGAGCATCATTCCAGAACTGGAGGACATTTATTCTTCAAAGTGTTTGAAAAACCAACCTTCTCTTTTACAGTTTTCTGCTCCATATTCATCAATAATAGGTATTGATTGGCTCAGCTTCCACATCAATGGTAGCATTTTTATTCCATGTTTTCTGTGTTGTTTGCTAACCCTACTCTAATCACAGTAACAGGGTTGCTAATCCATGCTAATGTGATCTTTTTCTCAGCAGTAGAAGCTAGATATTTAGCTGCTGTTACTGCTGACCAAGAGGACAAACTGACTGATGGAAAACAGTCCAAAGAATTAGTCTGATCCTGATAATATGAGGTAGAGTGAGACATTCAATCAAGGCTGACAATGGGATGAAAAGATGGAAAATAGAAGAGAGGACATAGCTTTGATCTACACATTCTATAGGAAAACTGATGATGTAAACAACAAAAACAAGACACAAAATGACAGAAACAAAACAGAAAACAACATAAGACACAAAACAACAAAAACAAGACACAAAACAAAAGACAAAATGACAAAAAATAGAAAATGAGAGAAAAGACAAAAACGTTATCAACTAGTTTTTTTAGATTTGGTCTCAGGACAAGAACATTTACACAACTACTGCATATTTTAGTACTTTCTACATGGATTATTAGAAATATGATGTTTGGGATGTAAAATGTCCTCCAGTTCTAGAATGA
Source organism: Amphiprion ocellaris (assembly GCF_022539595.1). Taxonomy (NCBI): domain Eukaryota; kingdom Metazoa; phylum Chordata; class Actinopteri; family Pomacentridae; genus Amphiprion; species Amphiprion ocellaris. Next base: position 31,301,559 of record NC_072784.1, read on the forward strand.
CCCAGAAGTTGGGAAACGGTGACGTTGCTTCACTGCACCAATCAGGATTTGGAACCATTTGAATCGATTAATCAATAAAACCACACAGTCTTCACAAAGCACATTAGTCTACAGGGATTGAAGCAAATTTTTCAAACAAAGACATTCTTGTACTTTCACTGTAATTGTTATAAATATTCAATATGAGTTTTCAATCCCATACAGCCCACTACTGCCAGTTATTCATGATTTAAACATTCCCACATGAACACCAACACTCGTTTAATACCCAAACCTTCCTTCTCTTTCCAGCCTCTAAACTGTGACTACATGCATGTATCCCACTAATTTATTAAGTAATATGTGACATTAAGCTTAGAAAACCTCTCACTCCTTCAAAATAATTCACCCACGTTACCACCAGATGGTGCTCTACATTTATTTTTTTTTTTTCAAACAGATTCCACAGTGGTGATATTTAAACAGGAATAGCAATGTGAGGTATCTAAAATACGGCACCTTTCAGTGAGAGGTATGTGGCATCCCAGCTAAAACAAAGAGGTCAGGTTAATTAACCGATAGGTGAGAGTGGTTGTCTGTCCTCCCATCAGACTTCCTGCAGCTCTCTGCACATGACTTTATGATGCAAAACAAATGGAAAACTCGGCCAGTAGGAGGCTGTGCTGTTCATGGCTTTTTACAGGATGCAGCATCACAGCATCACAACAGCTTCCATGAAATTACATCACAGTGTCGAGTCCACCTCCCACCTCGGTGCTGCTCTTCCTCCCTCCATCCAACCCTCCTCCTCCTCCTCCTCCTAAGCCATGCGGGGGCTGACGGCGAGGCCTTCACACACATACAGAGAGCTTTCTGACGTCACAGAGTGCGTCGAAGCCCAGACAGGGGATTCTGAGGCTGAAACATGCCAGGACTGTGCTGCATTACAGCTGAGATGCTGAGAGAGGAGAAGTGATCCCAGCAAATCTATAGCAAGACAGAAAGAAGAAACAAGTGTGTGAGCTGGGTAATAATATTCATAACAATGACAAAAACAACAGAAATACTGCTCAAAATGCTTTACACGTTAAAAACGCGGGACAGAATAGAGTCAGAATATTAAAATATATCTAAAAAGATGAAGAAATCATGTATATATACGGCAACAACTCCTTCCATCATCATCATAATCGATTATAATCCTCTAAGACGGATCAGTGCTGCAGTACTAACAGTCTGTAGGTAAAAGAAACGCAGAAAATAGAGGTTAGATGTTGTTTTTTGTTCTGACTGGACTCTATTATATAGCTCGACTGGGACAGATAGTAAAACTAGAATAGCCTTCAGAGAACGCAGTCCTCCTCCAAGGCTGCTCATTCCCCCATATGTCAGAAATGCATCATTTGTTTATTAGTTATGGATGATCAGAAATCACGGCAACATAGAATGTTTCCATTTAATATAGATGTACCCACAGACAAAATGACCTTGCACTGAGCACAGGCGTGTGTTCTGCATGTGTACGTTACGTACAGATACCGAATCACATGATCTAAATATGTAGCAGGTGGCGAGAATTGATGGGATTCAGAAACACCCCCACAATTTAATCAGTTGTTCCTTGTATGATTTCTGATGGATAAGTCCTGATAAATCCTCAGTTGTGGATTTGTAGTAGGATCACAATCATGTGATCATCAGCAAGCAGCTGACATAGTGTTCACTTGTTGTCATGGTTACAGTGACGCTGTGCCGCTATCTGGCAATGATACAGAAATTTTGAACAAATCTGTGGATCCAGACTATAAGCAGCATCACTGCCAGAATCTAATCACTTGGTTCTTGTGTCATTTCTGACCTCTGAAAATTTCATCCAAATCCATTAGTCCATTTTTGAGTAATGTTGCTAACAGACAGACAGACAGACAGACGTCAATCATCACATAACTCCATCATGTTCCTCGGCAGACTAATAAACCCAGTGCAGTCTAGCATGCAAAGATAGAGTTCGACTGTTATGTAACATCCTCAGCCGCTTTCTCGGCTTCATGAAAGTCAATCCTTCAGTCAAGGTCGAATCTTTTGATGTGCAGAAAATCCATTCATCGCTAAGATGTTCCCAAGTTTGATGAAACACTCGTTTTCTTCTGTGACGCCAAAGTCGACGCCCATGCTTGTCTCGGCGGTGCTGACATGCAACACGGACGCACAAATCAATAGCGTGATCACGCTGAGAGATTTAAGTTAAGAACTTCAGTGAAGTGAAGAGAAAGGCAGAATGGGTTCAGTGTCACCACAGTTTCTCTTCAGTATAACAGCTTCATGTGACAGCTTTCATGAGATGCGGCTCGTAGATGTGCTGCTTTCAAGGATGTGGCATGTCAGCATAGCGGCGCAGCTCCGAGTTGATCTATCTGGGAGACTTCTCAAAATCTGAGTCGTTCTTGGCAAGTGGAGAAGGATGTTGGATGGAAGAAAAATGAGGAAGGTGAGAAATTCATGAAGTCTAGAGCTGGAATTGCTGCCAGGGGGTTAAACGCCTCTGCCAGCTGAGGTTTACATCCAGACTCATATTCTATACAGTGAAGGGTTTGAAGGAACCCAAGATTAGTGTCACTATAATCAGCATCCAAACAAACAGAATAAAAGTGTTTTTGCAAGATGCTGACCTTTGACCTTTTGAGTCTAAAACCTCATCGCTTCCTCATTTTATCCAATTAGACATCTGTGTGAAATTCTGTCATAATTAGCGCATAAATCCGTGAATTATGGCCAGAAATGTTATTTGTGACCTTCACCTTTGACTGTCATATTCTCATCAGCTCATTGTTGGATCCAAGTGGACGTTTCTGTCATTTTTGACGCAACTATGCTGAATGCAGTGAAGGTTTTGAAAGATTTTGTTAAGTGAGAAGTGAGAAGATTAGTGTCACTATAATTAATATCTGGAACCAGAAAATTATTTTGCAGTAAGTTGTGATGTCACAGCGAGGTTGACCTTTGACATTTTGAGTCTAAAATGTCATCACTTCCTCTTTATATCTAATTAGACATCTGTGTGAAAGTGTGTCATAATTAGCACTTACATTTTTGAATTATGGCCAAACTCGTGATTTATGACCGTCACCTTTGACTGTCATATTCTCATTAGTTCCTTATTGGATCCAAGTGGACACCGGTGTCAAATTTGATTAGTTTCCCCCAAGATATTCAAGAGATATTGCGTCCACGAGAATGGGATGGACAACCTGAAAACATAACGCCTCCAGGAGTGACTGTCGCTGCTGCAGAGGCATAAAAAGAGGAGAGTGTGAGCAGTGGGGAAGATGTCAGCAGAAAGAGGAGAGGCTCAGCTAATGACACTGGAGTGAAAAATATGAGGAGATTCTTCTGCTGCATTCAAAGGTGGATGCTGTGCTCAGACATGTTTGTGTTTACTAAAAATGAACACTCCATTTTCAGTAAACACTTTGGGGTTCCTACATGAGTGTCATTTGTCTTTTTAAATACAGAACCTGGAATTTCTCCCAGTCAGAACCAATCTGATGAATGGGTTCTTTAAGACTTAGTGGTTCAAATAATTAAGAGAGCTTGAACACAACAATTTACAGACCAATTTCCACACACATGATGGCTTGTTGATGTGTAACTGAGCACATACATGCAGTTAAACCCACACATACTCTGAACCACTCACACTATTCTGATCTTTTTTGCACAGGCGCCCCTCTGGTTGAACATCACACAGTGCAATAGTATCAACAGAAGATTTGTATTATATTAGGCAATGAAAACCTGCATTACAATAGGACAACATGATCAGGAAGTGAGTTGGAATAAACATTAACAGTGAATAAAATGCATCAGGAATTATTAATTAAAAAAAAAAAAAGACAGTCTTCAAGAAGTATTCCATTTTAAATATGTGTATTTATATATTTAGTAACTGAGTTGCAGATGAATGCTGTTATTTTTAGAATAGGAACCTGTACTGTCAGTGATGTGGACATGCAGCAGTGCAGTGTGCACCTATTTGTGTGATTTAAAAGCCTCCCCTAGCTTGCAGCGATAGCGCCCTTGGCCTCCCATTGAAGTGTGCAGTATTTTTCCTGTGATGGGCTGGGCTAAGCATTTTCTGATCCAACACATGGAAGCATCACAGCGTTCTCAGAGCCCGCTGTGCACGCCGTGAACAGCCCTGCAGCTGAAGCTCTTTGGCTGACAACATGTGTGTGTCCCTGTGTTTATTTATAGCTGAGGGGCTGAACTGGGGTTGAAAGTGGGGACACATTTTAGTGTGACACCAGCAGTGAGACAGAGGTTATATATGGGTGCAAACCACTTGGATCCTCTTCTCATCCTATATTTAGAGACAGTTTGCTCTTTAACCAGAATCTTTTGGGGGTTTTTTCACCCTCCTGCCCTCTTTCTAATTCTGGATGCGCTGAACAGAGGCAGCTATAGATGCAATAACAAGTGTTTACTTTTCCGGTGTTTGCTGTTGCATTGATGGTCTATTATATATCAAGAAGGAATCATGTTTGTATATAAATATATGCTGTATGTTTAATAAATAAGCATCTGCAATGTGTGTGTAGGTGTGTGTGTGTGTGTGTGTGTGTGTGTGTGTGTGTGTGTGTGTGTGTGTGTGTGTGTGTGTGTGTGTTTGTTTGTGTGTGTGTGTGTGTGTGTGTGTGTGTGCATTCCTTTACATGCTGTGTGTGTGTGTGTGTGTGTGTGTGTGTTTGTGTGTGTGTGTGTGTGTGTGTGTGTGTGTGTGTGTGTGTGTGTGTGTAGGTGTGTGTAGGTGTGTGTGTGTGTGTGTGTGTGTGTGTGTGTGTGTGTGTGTGTGTGTGTGTGTGTGTGTGTGTGTGTGTGTGTGTTTGTGTGTGTGTGTGTGTGTGTGTGTGTGTGTGTGTGTGTGTGTGTGTGTGTGTGTGTGTGTAGGTGTGTGTAGGTGTGTGTGTGTGTGTGTGTGTGTGTGTGTGTGTGTGTGTGTGTGTGTGTGTGTGTGTGTGTGTGTGTGTAGGTGTGTGTAGGTGTGTGTGTGTGTGTGTGTGTGTGTGTGTGTGTGTGTGTGTGTGTGTGTGTGTGTGTGTGTGTGTGTGTGTGTCGGTGAGGGGCAGGCCAATCGAGCCTCTCTGCAGTCTGAGTGACATCACCAGGCAGCATCACGCTCCTTTATTTATCCTCCACCTGAGGCTCTGGTTACTCTTTCACCGATGACGTAGTAGACATCCTGCTGTTATCACGCTCCCTCCTGCTCCTTTTCTTCCTTTCTTTTTTAAATTTTTTTATTTGCACCATTGTGCTTTTGCATTCAGACAGCAACTGTGTGATTTCAAGCCTATGAGTCACTTAAAAAAAAAATAAATAAATAAAATCAATTGTATAATTCGTGAGGCTGGCAGTTGTTTTTTCTTCTCAAGAGGCACTTTAGGCTCTCAGGCAATCTGTGTTCTTTCTGACAACCAATTCTATCTCTGTGATTCAGCTTTCTTTTCCTGTGATCAAGTACACATGTACCAGACTGAGCAATAGGTAGTGAGAAAAAAAAGAAGCTTGGCAGGTAAAGCTGTCTGCGTCATTTTTACAAAATATAAACAATTTACACCCCTAAAGGCTTTGAAACCATGTTTGCTAATTTAGCAAACATTGATCTGAAGCTCCCATATTTGGCTCTTTTCTGGTAAATTAGCAAAATTTTCACATTGTGTCTTTGGAATTTTCAGCTCAAAACACTACTGAGATGGTTCATTTGACCATGTCCCTGCCCCCTTCAGGAAGAAGACTCTCTCTGCATCTGTGATTGAAAGCTCGAAGCAAAACAGTCGAGACATGTGTGAATGAATATGAGAGAGCAGGGCTTTTTATAGCATCTAATTTTCTGTCTGATTAACTGCTTTAAATGGAAATACAGATGAATTAACAGCCATTGTTTTTAACTCGTGGGTTCATTTAGTTGTGGTTATAAAATCCGGTTTCTAGTGGTGCAGATCCACAGCTTGGAGATTGCTCTTAAGTGACTGCATATTGATACTGTTGTCTGACAACAGAAACATAAAAATATGTAAATGAGAAAAGCTTTGTTGGTATTTCCGCTGTATTAAAATGCAGAATTTGTGAGCACTGAGAGCAGGAGAGAAGCTAATAGATGTAAATCCAGTCCTTGTTTATTGTTTTTACATGATTCTTTGAGTTTCAAACATTTCTGATTGTCTCTTAGCATTACAGTTTCCACAGAGCATTAAACTGTGTGTAAATGATCAAAGCTAATGGTAACATTAGCCACATTAACTGCACAATGTGTTAACATTAAGGGTTTTTCCTATGGCTGTGGTGACATTGCCATTAATACTAAAAGTAATTCACTGTGTCTTCAGTTCTTCAGGTGCTGGGTGTGCATGAAAACGTTTGTGTTTACTCTTTATTAGCATTAGCAACATTTAGCAGAAGCAGCTTTATAAAGTAAATAAATCTAGTGGACCGTGAGGTGACTGACTCATTCTGAGTATACACAGTTGGAACTGGACAACGATTCCTTCTTCAGCTGGTACGTAGCAGTTCTCAATGGTTTGCAAAGCTTCAAAAGTTTAAATCAATCACAAAGAGCAATGAAAATGGATATTTACTTTGTGGCACCTTTAAATCAAAAGATATCATGATAAAATTACTTCTGACAAGTAATGGTTAAATTCAACATGAGATCATTGACCTAAAATAAATGAAACCCAAACAGTCTGGTGCAGTACTCTAAATAAAGATGGATTTGATGATGGTGATTGATGTCCAGATAAGCCTCCGTTGTACTTTCTTTTTGGTGCTAGAGGTAAAGACTAGCATGTTGACATTAATATTAGCGCTCAAACAGCACCGTTTCATCATGCAAACATTCACAGAACCACTAAAATATGTTTCTCTGTTTCTGACTGTTTCTTTAAAGCAGAAACATGATACTGGATCATTAAAAGAAACAGAAACACATCTTATCTTACACTTGTAGCATTTTGTTTTACTGCCATGTCACTTCCTGAAACCAGCTGTCAGGCCACAAACAAACAAGAACTATTTCTGTCGTCTTCTTCACCTGCTGCCTTGAGGACTTCATGTCCAGTAACATGCCAACAGTTCTATTCCTGAGTCTGATCACCTGTCCAAGTCTAATTGTGTCTCTCTATGAGTTCATGTGCACAAGACGTTGTGGTTTCATTACTACAGACACGTGTCAGTCTACACATTACAGGAGTTTATTTTGGTGGTGTCGTATTTCTTTACTTCAATGATGCAGAATGCAAAACAGAATAAAGCAAAAAACAAACTAAATAACATATTACAGTAATAATACATATATATATATACACACGTGGACAAAATTGTTGGTACCCATCAGTTAATGAAAGAAATGTCCACTCCTCATCAGCAGACTGCTCCAGTTGTCTCAGGTTTGAAGGTTCCTTCTCCAGACACCATGTTTCAGCTCCTTCCACAGATGTTCAATAGGATTTAGATCAGGGCTCATAGAGGACACTTCAGAATAGTCCAATGTTTTCCTCTTAGCCATTCTTGGCTGTTTTTAGCTGTTTGTTTTGGCTCATTATCCTGTTGCAAGACCCATGACCTGCGACTGAGACCAAGCTTTCTGACACTGGGCAGCACATTTCTCTCTAGAATACCTTGATAGTCATGAGATTTCATTGTACCTGCACAGATTCCAGACACCCTGTACCAGATGCAGCAAAGCAGCCCCAGAACATAACAGAACCTCCTCCATGTTCCACAGTAGGGACAGTGTTCTTTTCTTCATATGCTTCATTTCTGCATCTGTGAACATAGAGCTGATGTGCCAGAAAGTTCCAGTTTTGTCTCGTCTGACCATAGGACATTCTCCCAGAAGCTTTGTGGCTTGTCAACATGCAGTTTGGTAAATTCCAGTCTGGCTTTTTTATGATTTGTTTTCAACAATGGTGTCCTCCTTGGTCGTCTCCCATGAAGTCCACTTTGGCTCAAACAATGACGGATGGTGTGATCTGACACTGATGTAGCTTGACCTTGGAGTTCACCTTTAATGTCTTTAGAGGTTGTTCTGGGCTCTTTTGTTACCATTCCTATTATCCATCTCTTCCATTTGTCATCAATTTTCCTCCTGTGGCCACATCCAGGGAGGTTGGCTACAGTCCCATGGATCTTAAATTTCTGAATAATATGTGCAACTGTAGTCACAGGAACATCAGGCTGCTTGGAGATGGTCTTCTAGCCTTTACCTTTAACATGCTGGTCTGTAATTTTCTTTCTAATCTCCTGAGACAACTCTCTCCTTGGCTTCCTCTGGTCCATGTTTAGTGTGGTACACACTATGTCACCAAACAGCACAGTGACTACTGTAACCCTATAAATAGGCCGACTGACTGATTACAAGTTTGTAGACACCTGTGATGCTAATTAGAGGACACACCTTGATTGAACATGTCCCTATAGTCACATTATTTTCAGTCTTTTCTAGGGGAACCATCATTTTTGTCCAGGCCTGTTTCATGAGTTTATTTTTTTAAATAATTCTCTTGAACCACGGTTGAAAAGCAATGTCTGATTTTCATTGGTTCATTTTCATAGAATTTTTATTTATTATTACTTTTGTCAGATTCAAATTATTTCTGTGACCATTGTGGGTTTTTCTTTCATTAACCGAGGGGTACCAACAATTTTGTCCACGTGCGTAATAGTGCCACAAAACAGCATGATGTAATGAGCAGCGGTTTTTGATCAGTATTTGGTGCAAATTTGATCTGTTTATTGGGTGGAAAAAAAATATGCATCAAAGTTCCGGATTTCTGTTTTGTTGAAAGTCTGTTATCTATGTATAAGTTTGATGTTCTGGGGATTTTTTTTCATCTGTTCCTGTCTTTGTTGACGGATGTCACTAAACCCCTCTGGGAGGGAGTCGGTCCACTGTTTAAATTTCTTTTCATTGTAGTTGTGACTTGAGGGAATCCAGTTCTCACACATTTTGCTCCAGAAACAGGCCTGCCTAAACAGCACACAACTCCTGAATAAAACATGATTTGTGTACAGTCAAAAGAACTAGAAATATATATGGTATTTATTTATTTATATTATTTATGATAATGAATGAAGGTGGAAGGTGTCTAATGGCGGATATAATGAAAGTTTCTGTGTTTACTAGCATAAAAAAATGCATGAATACATTCACATACATACATACACACACACATACATACATAAACACACTTACGTATACACACGCACGCACACATGCATAAACACACTTTCCAGAGTTCATTTCCATCCTCACTGAAGCTGCATCACTTCTATTAGTAGACATGTAATTATCAGCAATTATTTTCCAGCTACACATAATTTTCTCAGAAATATTGACACATTAACAGCACAGACTTCCTTGTGAAATTAAAATAGCAGACATTATGATTCACGATTTTACTTTGACTGGCGTCAGTTTTACCTACAGAGTTGCTAAGTGAAGGTTGTTGCAGGGTGCTACGTTAAAGGAGATTCACAGCCAGCAGAATCACATCCTCCCTCACTCCTTCCACTTCAACCTCTTCCTCATCCTGCATGGATGAGCAAAGACAATCACCTCCACCTCTACAGGTGCATTCCTCCCCGATGCCCCGCTGCGAGGTCCCATCGGTGGGCTACACCACAGCTTTTGATCCCTCCATGTTGCATCTGATGTGCTCCCAGCAGGAGACCCTGAGCTGCTCTGACCTTTCCCAGGGCTGCTCCCATGCCAGGCTCATCTAAAGCCCAGTGGAGGGATGCCTGGGGAAATATTGACATCTTCCATCATCAAAAGCAGCAACAAGCTGACGTCTTTCTGAGTGCAGTGTGTGTGTGACTGATGTGTATCCACGCTGTCCTTGTTGTCTGCATTATTGTAAACATGTTCGTGTGTTTGTCAAAGCTGCAGAACAGTTCCTCTTCTTCTGTTATCTACAGAAACATATCTGTGTTTTTGTGTGTGTCTGTGATTTTTAGGTTTAATTCCCTGCACAGATTCTAGATGAGACATCTTTTTTATGTGTAGCCGATTCGTACTGATTAGTCCTGATCTGTCCGAGGTGTTATTCTTCTGGGCTCTACGCCTCTCAACTCTGGAGGGTTTATCAGCATTCAGAGGGTGAAACTAACAGCCAAAATGTTCAGATTTTTTCTTAACAGCAACGTATTATCTCTAGTTTAACTCAATTGGAAAAAAACTGGTCCTTAATCGCAGCTTTCTAAGCATTCAATGCCAGCCACACATACAAAAAGAATCACTGTTTATTCACTTGAATGAAAGATAATCGTCTCAAATAAGCACCTGCATGATGTTGGGTTTTTCTCGCATTAATGTTGACAGACACAGTTCTGCAATATGCATAAAAGTGCCAATTTATAGGTCAGCGCAAACAAACAGTTTTAAAATGGCATCTTGTTCATTGAATATAATGAGCGCTCCTCATTTGCATGTATTTTACAAGTTCACCACTCAAGTGCTTAATATGGGCCACATGAGAAATGACACGTAATAGACCGCTTGTATTCTTTCACAGGATCTGTTTCATGACTCACAGTTATGAGATGGATCATTAAAATGCAAATGTGTTCATTTGTAAGATCAACTAATTTCATGTCCTGTGTTATGACTCCTCTCATGGCAGTAGTAGCTCCAGTTTTACATTTAACATGCCAACGTGTCAGCAAAGCAATGAGCTGCTGCGTGTCAGGAAAATTAGTTAGCCTGTAAAATAACTTGTAGATTCAGGTTCTGCTGTGTGTTTGTTGTTGGTGTTGTTGTTTGTTTGGGCAGTTTTGTGAGAGAGGGAGAGAAACTTATCCATGTCTTTAGCCAGATTAAAGAGATAAAACCTGAGGACTGATATTGTGAGCTTAGTTGTAACTGTGTTGTTGGGTTAAATTTAGGGCATAAAAAGACATGAGTGCTTGTAAGTTGTGAAAAGAAGAGTACCTAATATATATTTTTTCACAATGGAAACATTGTTTATACGACATTGTGTACGTTTGATCTAATGCTTTGGCTGTTTGCTTCAAGTCATCATCATGCTGGAAAACAAATCTTCTCTTCAGACTGCATCAGGTTGTTCCAGGATTTCTCTAGACTTTGCTGCTTTCATTTTACCCTCTACCTTTACAAGCCTTCCAGGACCTGCTGCCAAAAATCAATCCCACATCATGATAATGCCACCACCATGCTTCACATCATGATGCTGCCACCACCATGCTTCACATTATGATAATACCACCACCGTGCTTCATATCATGATGCTGCCACCACCATGCTTCACATCATGATGCTGCCACCACCGTGCTTCACATCATGATGCTGCCACCACCGTGCTTCACATCATGATGCTGCCACCACCGTGCTTCACATCATGATGCTTCCACCACCGTGCTTCACATCATGATGCTGCCACCACCGTGCTTCATATCATGATGCTGCCACCACCGTGCTTCACATCATGATGCTGCCACCACCGTGCTTCACATCATGATGCTGCCACCACCGTGCTTCACATCATGATGCTTCCACCACCGTGCTTCACATCATGATGCTGCCACCACCGTGCTTCACATCATGATGCTGCCACCATCATGCTTCACATCATGATGCTGCCACCACCGTGCTTCACATCATGATGCTGCCACCACCGTGCTTCACATCATGATGCTGCCACCACCGTGCTTCACATCATGATACTACCACCACCGTGCTTCACATCATGATGCATACTTGACAATATTTTCAGACATTTAAGATGCTTTGCAGAAACAATTGTTGCAACAATGACCATAAATGTTCTTATCAATGGAAAAACTTTATAAAGAAGATTTTAAATATCAGGAGGATTTAAAGATCACGAGGTTGGGAGGTGAAGGGGAACAAAACCCACCTACCAGCAGTAACCAATCAACACACTGTAATACTACAATAGTTGTGCATCAGACTCTTTTGGCCTGAACAAGTAACTTTCTGGATTCTCTGCCTGTTGCCTGGAAACTGCTCCTGTTTGTGTAACTAACCTGCAGCGAGGCCACGGCGCTCATCGTCACTGGATGATATTATTCATGAATGTGTGTTTAGGACCAGGAAAGCCCTTGAGCTGCACCTCAACAAACATTTATCAAAAACACAATTGTGGTTTTCTGTCAGAAGTTGCCATAATTTAGCTGTTATTTTGTGGCAAACACACAATATGCACAAACATACCTCAGGAGACCCTCCTACAGCTTCCTTTCAGCTTCTGTTCCTGGCTCTGTCTTATACTGAATATTATTTTTTTGTCTTTACCTGAAGGCTATAGGCACAGAGACGAGCTGAGAAAACCTTATTATACAGTCTGTGCTTCAGGTGCCTCGGGACTAAATGAAAAAGAAGGCGAGAGAAAGCACGGCAAAAAGGAATCCACACTCTAATGTACTGACTGCAGAGTTAGAGGCATAGCTGCATTTCTGTAAAACTTCCTGAAAAAACAGAATAAATGCTGAATTAGACTCAGAAGAACACTGTGTCTTATAGCAACAGTCAAACTGTGCTGATCCTCTTGCATGTACACTTGGATGGAGACACATATTTGCAGTGCTCAGACACATGCATAAACACCACACATACACGAGCAAATGTTTTCGCTGTCGTGCACCATGATGTGATTACTGAGCATCTCTGGGTGCAGTGGTGGGCTTGTGGTGAGACGGAGTCATAAATCTCTGACAGGCACACAGACACAACCAGACAGATGGGAGCAGAGAGACTGAGTCTGCAATTCATTTACTGTAAGAGCGCCGCATGTCTTTGGCACGGGATGATTTGTCTTTTTCATTTAGCAGCACAACTTAGTGTGGCAGGAAGTAGCCTATATATATTCAGGAAGTAAGGGCGTCGACTGCACCACCACCTGAGGAAGTGCATCCAAGGAAATGTGTAAGATTAGGAAATGAATAATACTAGTAGAACTTCACACTTCAACAACAAGGCGTACGAACTCTACGATACTAAAAAAGAAAGAAATATGTGAACTGTAGTAAGCTTAACCCTTAGATGCATCAGTGGTGATGTTGTTTTCTTGCAATATGTTTGCAATGAAAAATTTTTATAATTTCATATTCCAGCTATTTCTCAAAAAACATGTTTTCGATATCATTCTATTTAAATTTTTAAGTTACTTTTAATGTTTTTAAAGAAATTGTATGATTTGTGTTACTACCCTGAACTCTTTATCGCTGAAAATAATCATTAATAATCAAGAGGTGATGGAGGGACGGAGAGCAGCAACAGCTGCAGGAAAAGAAAATGGATGTTGAGATTCTTCTATTGCTGTTCTGTATAATATTCTTCTTTTTCAATCATCAAAATGTTCCAAATTTGTTATGAAGTGAAAAATAAACATATTTCAAATATGAAATCATTCTTGTGTGGACAAAAATAGAAAACAAACAATAATAGAAATTATTCTGAACCAAAATGACAAAAATGGCATAAAAACACATCGATTCTTATATGGGTCATTTTGGACCCACTTATTGAAGAGAGTAGGATCCAATCACTGGAGCAACTGAGGCTTAAAGAGATAATAACTGTAGCAAAATGCTGCTCAGTGTGAAAAGTTTAACCACCCAACCTCAGAATCTCGGTGCATTCAACTGTCCTGTTTTTCCTCCTTTCTCTGCCTCCTGAGTGAGTTTCTCTGTCTTTGCCTGCGAGTGAGCTGAGAAAACTGTCAAAGATGTGTTCCCATGACAACCTCCATCCAGCATTAGAAACATGAAGTGTAAGGGAATATCTAAATGTGTGTGAAAGGGAAAGAGAGCGAGAGGGAGAGAGGGCGAAATAGACACATGATGTGGGTGGAAGCAGTTTCAAAGGCAGCACAGAGAAACTTGGACATAAATATAAAGTACATGTGGTTGAAAGGTATCCATTAATGTGACCGGTGTAGTTTCTATGACCATATATGCACACAGAAATACACCACCGTTTAAAAGTTGTCCTTATTTATCCTTATAATGTCCTTATTTTTGAAAGAAAAAAATTTTTTTTCAATGAAGATCACATTAAATGAATGATAAATCCAGTGTAGACATTGTTAATGTGGTAAATGACTATTGTAGCTGGAAACAGCTGATTTTTAATGGAATATCTCCATAGAGGTACAGAGGAACATTTCCAGCAACCATCACTCCTGTGTTCTAATGCTACATTGTGTTAGCTAATGGTGTTGAAAGGCTCATTGATGATAAGAAAACCCTTGTGCAGTTATCTTAGCACATGGATAAAAGTGGGAGTTTTCATGGAAAACATGAAATTGCCTGGGTGACCACAAACTTTTGAACAACAGTGTATAAACACACCATTTTAATCTCTTTAAACATTACAGAAAGTGACCCCCTTTAACATTTTTTTCCAATCTTTCCAAACATCCCACGAGGGCACCTTCATTTTATATCCTCACATGAATTTTGAAGCAAAATAAAGTTGTATCCCAGGCTGAGGTCCCAGAGCACAGATTACACTGGGTGTGTTTGTGTTTGTTATTGGCGTCACGTCCAGCTCAGCAATGAAGGACTTCCACAAGTGTTGCCACTAGAAAACGTTGCAAGAGCTCAAAATGATGGACCTCATTTACATTTGGCACAGTGGTAATTTACTCCTGCCTCGCTGAGATTATCATCTTGGGTTCAGTTATGAAAACAGCTATAAATAGGTCATGTTTCAGGAGAAAGCCTCTGTCTCCTGTAAAATTCATGTTGTGACATGTTTCTGGCACCTGTCAGCTCATGGCTCAAGGTGTCATTCTGCACTTCTCACCTTCAGCGCTGATAGAAATTGTTCACACCCCATGGAAGTTTTCAGCGTTTCACCATTGAATCACAGTCGATTTAATGTGGCTTGAAATGAAAACATATTCCTACAATGAAATGTCATTTTACCAAAAATCCAAAATGTCACCACTTTAAGTCAGTAGTCAGTAGATGTATGGAAGCAAATCAGACTCATCAGATTCTGAATTTTAAAAGCTGCTGAATTTCTTACTTTGAATTTTTTTGCATCAAAATTTCGTATGTGAATTTTTTATGCCTGAATTTAGCTCATCAAAATTCTAAAAACCAGTTAAAAATTCAATGTCTTCAAAATTCGCCATCAAAAAAATTCAATGTCTTCAAAATTCACCATCAAAAAAATTTGATGTGTTCAAAATTCACCATCAAAAAATTCAATGTTCAAAATTCGCCATCAAAAAATTCAGTGTTCAAAATTCGCCATCAAAAAATTCAATGTTAAAAAATTTGCTGTCAAAAAATTCGCTGTTCACATCTGGGGGACTCAGGCGTAAACAATCGATCCTGGCCAAAATCGAACCAACGCCCAGCCAATCACGTGGCGCTCCTCCGGTCATGTGACGTAGACGGTTCACCTCACAAGACCGGGGTCAACCACGGCTACCAGCATGAACGACGGCGCTTCAGTGAGTGTATTAATCCTTTTTGTCCTGTATGTGGTTTGTTTTTGTGAGAGTCAGTAAGCTGTAATGCATGCCGTTAGCTGCGCTAGCACAGCGTTAGCTGCGCTAATACAGCGCTAGCCGCGCTAATACAACGCTAGCACAGCGCTATCACGGCGTTAGCCGCGCTAATACAGCGCTAGCCGCGCTAATACAACGCTAGCACAGCGCTATCACAGCGTTAGCCGCGCTAATACAGCGCTAGCCGCGCTAATACAACGCTAGCACAGCGCTATCACAGCGTTAGCCGCGCTAATACAGCGCTAGCCGCGCTAATACAACGCTAGCACAGCGCTATCACAGCGCTAGCCGCGCTAATACAGCGCTAGCCGCGCTAATACAACGCTAGCACAGCGCTATCACAGCGCTAGCCGCGCTAATACAGCGCTAGCCGCGCTAGCACAGTAATGAGGTCATACAGACAGCACGTTCTGCAGCTGGGTAGTTGAGTAACAATTTTATAAATGCACAAATGGGTGGAAGTGTGATTTATGCGCCCGAAAATGCAGTTAAGTCACAGAGCAGTAGGGTTGCCACTTTTCAGAAATTAAAATAAAGGACGCCCACCACGGCTACTTGGGGCCACAGTTCAGTAAAATCGGAAAGATATTCACAGATTCAGAATTCCACCATCAATAACTCATTATAAATGATACCTCTTTTCCATCGCTGTAAGGTAGACAATGTGCTACAAGCCTAGTTTTATCAACAGTAGCTGTCTTTCAAGCTGCAGAAATAACATTGGTGTCAACAGGAGCCAGTTGAAGGCTGCAGTGATTCTGGTGACACTACAGTGTATCAGAGAGAAGCTATTGAATATTTGTGTCTCTCTTTGCTGTTGCAGCAGTTTTGCAATTTGCACACGGTCCCTGTTCACTCCATAGACACCAATGTTATTCATGCAGCTTGAAAGACAGCTACTGTTGATAAAACTGGGCTTGTAGCACATTGTCTACCTTACAACGGTGGGAAAGAGGCATCGTTTATGTTTTGACCAATGTTGCCAACTCCTCAGTAAGGAAAGTAGCTATTGGCTGTCCTAAAAGTCACTGGAAGTCGCTAAATGATGTCATTGCCTAATTTGCATAATTTCCCGTTTGCATGTAATTGTAATCAACATTGTGGGAGAGACAAAAAGTGAGTTTAAAATACCCAAAATATGTTTCTGAACTAGAGGCTAAATGCAGTGATTTATTTTAGTGTGACAGTGAAGAAACATTTTCATTTCCATCCCGCTCTGTAAGCAGGACGGGATCTGCAGAGACTTTGATTCATCTGCCGTCTGGACATGGAGTGATGTGGGTCTCCTCTAATCAGACAGTGGGATGCTGCAGGTCACTAGACTGACCTCCTGTGCTTTGTGAAGGGGAGGAGCTCACAGCGCCACCTGCTGCTCGTTGAGGACAGTAACTGCAGAACGATCCCAGCTTTCATGTCAGACAGGGGCGGATCCAGATTAATTTTAGTGGGGGGCGGGGGGCACGGGGGTACAACAGATATTTTTGGGGGGGGGTTGTAAGTTTTAAAGCTGCTACCGACCTCTCGCTTTTACAAAGTTTTTTTTCATGTTTTTTTTTGGCTCTTTAACCCAATAGGAAAGCTGTATATGACCTTTTCATTTTGGACTGTTAACATTCAAATTATGATGGACTTGTTTCCTTGTTTATGTGAATTACAACATCATTAGCTGCAACATCTGCCTGTTCTGTAAAACTGGTAGCTCAACGACAGCATCCTGAGGGCAATTAAGTGACAAATATTGTGCAAGAACAGCACTATTACAACCCTGACAATTTCCACTTCTTAGAATGTTTACTGCCAATTATCACACATAAAACAAGAAATAATATTCTGTACTAATACTTCTGTACTACCCAATACACAGTGAATAAATATTATCTTAAAGTCGGGTTATTGTTGTTTATCAGCACAATACAAAAAGATTCATGTTAGACATATTCCAGTTAAGACTAGAATATCATGATTTATGTAAATTTACCTCAATAATATGAATGTTCAGGTTAAGATTGTACAGTGATATTTATTATGTAAGTTTAACTGATTAAATTTAATGACTCTGCACTACATTATTATTTATTATTTAGATTTACATCATGATTGTAATATTTAGGGTCAGACTCTACAGTATTAAGATTAAGAAATCAAATGTTCTATAAAATGTAAATACACTGAACTCATTTGGATATATTTAAGTGAGACTTTACAATATTCTTTGACACAAATCTATCTAAATCAAAATTTTAATCATTTTTACTCCAAACATTTACTGGACTGATTTAAACATTAAAATCACTCCTTTCTAATCCTCTGCTGTACGTTCAAACCTGAGGCCTTAAATAGAAACACACAAGTATCTGATTGAAGGAACTTCTGCAGAGTCCTGGTTCCAGAACATGATGATAGAATTATAGACAAACTTTAACAAAAGCTGCCTGAGAGTTTACAGGTTTTTATGTTGGATTTCTTCAGTAATTTAATGAGAGTTATCAGCAAAAATCAAGTGTTCATTTGATGAACTTCATTTCCTAAAACATCCAGAATTGGAGCTCATATCTTTGGCAGCTGTAAAGTTTCTGCTCCTTCAAAGTTCACAACACAATGAATGAATTCCTAAAACACTCTCAATGCTGGAGAGCGTTTGTGATGCTGAAGCAGTGACCAGTTTTTCTGTTTCTTCTCTGGAGATGCACAATGAGGGACGTCTGCAGAGACTGAGAAAGAGTCTCACCACATCCTGACATGAGGAAAAAGACTTTATTGAAGACTACAATGAGAAAAACTATCAGACAGCAGACGGCTGCATTCAAGGTGAGCTCTGAACATTTGATCTGGAACAGGAATTCAATCACGGCAGCATGAGCTTCATTTCAGTCTGTAGCTGCTGAATTCATGGATGAATCATCTGGCACTAGAGAGGAAGACCATCAAACATCCACGTCAGCTGATGGAGGTCCAAGAGTCTCACCCAACAAACAACCTACAGAGTGAAGACCTCGAATCTGATTGGACGGCCTCCTATTCAGCCACATGTGTGAACAAATGCCTCTAAGCTGATTTGTTTTCTAAAATAAATCTAGTTTGTGTCCTAATCAATGCTTGTGTGTTTGCTTCTTTACACTGCTGTTAACAGTTTAGGCTGTTAGATTGTTCCAGATAAGACGAGTACAAGATTCTTCAGAGCCGTTCTACCATGAGCCTGACAGGAAGAACTGCAACAGCTACTGAATGTTCCTGTGGTTCCCTCAAGGCTACAGGAGGAGTCCTAAGAGGACGAGCCGGTCCACCTGATGGCGGCCAGTCGCTGTGGTTCAAAGCCAACACCGACTACGTGGACTTCTACTGGACCACATGGAGGCCTTCAAACTGGACCAACAAGTTCACAGACTCCCCGACTCGTGGGTCTGAGGACGCCGCTGAGCCTCGGTCCAGCCGGCCTCCTGTCTGTGGGTGTTTGAGTGCTGAGAGGTTTGTGGATGCATGTGAATGTTCTGTGTTGAAACAGCAGCTTTGGACTCAGTAACGCCGGGAAAAACCAAGAGCTCCTTTATTTGTGACTTCCACTAAAAAACTGAAGAAAATAAGTTTGACAGGGTTCTGACTGATAACAGATTATTAAATAATGAAAGTAATCGTTTAAATATTCCTTTAAACAAACCTTTTAGGTCTACATTTCCTTTACACTGACTTCTTGGTATTTTGGGTGGAATATACCATTAAGCCCAATGTTCAAGGGTTCTTCTGGGAATATACCATTAAACCAACCTTTTAGGAAAATGTTCCAAGATGTTGGGTAGAATATACCATCAGATAAACCTTTTAGGTCTACATTGGAAGATTTTAGAGTCGAATATTACTCCAAACCATCCTTTAGGTCTACATTTAAGGTGGAATACTCCTTTACACCAAGATTTTTTGGTCTACATTGAAGGATTTTGGGTGGAATATTCCTTTGAACGAACTTTTTAAGTTTATGTTCAAGGATGTTGGGTGGAATATACCATCAGACCAACCTCCAAGGTCTACAGTAGTGAATTTTAGGTGGAATATAGCATTAAACTCACCTTTTAGGTCTACATTGGAGGATTTTAGGTGGAATTTTCTTCAAAACCATCTTTTAGTCTACATGTAAGGATGTTTAGGATGGTATATATTTCCAAACCAACTTCTCAGGTCTACATTTCAGGTGGAATATTCCTCCATACTAACTTTTTTGGTCTACATTGAAGGATTTTTTTCTAACACACCCTTTCAGATTTTAGGTGGAATATTCCTTTTAACCAGCCCCTCAGGTCTCTTTGAGGATTTTGGATGGAATACTTGGTTAAACCAACATTTTAGGTGCATGTCCAAGGATTTTTGGTGGAATCTTCCTTTAAGGTGGATGTTTGAGGACCTTGTAGGTGGAATACTTCCTGAAACCAACCTTTTAGGTCAACATTCAAAGATTTAAGGTGGAATATTCCTTTAAACCAACCTAAATTTCATGTTTTGATCATTATCAAGTGAGAAACCTCAATCCAGACTCCTCATAATGACATTTGAGATTTATGCTGCTGTTTGTTTGTTTAGTCCAGACTAAATGACAGAAATCTACAAATGTAATTTTATTTCAGGACTCAGTTATTAAATGTCAAAACAATCCATGTGACTCTAAAAACTCAACAGCTTTACAAACTCTAAAGTTAAACTCTTCACAAGGATCCAAAATAAGTTGGACTTCTACATGAGAGCTTTAATTATTCTTCATCTACTTCCTGATAAGTTTGGTCAATAAAAGAGACAAAAACTAATATTTTCAGCTGAACTAAAGACAGACTTCCTCTTTCAAGTAAATAGCCTCCTAACCCCCTGGAAACCAGCGTTTGTCCTGTTTTTGTGTTGCTCCTCGGTGACCCTAGACAGCCGGGTCCTAATGTTTTTTGAGCAACACACCATAATATGACATTTTTACAATGACGGTTCTGCTATGGAACCAGTTTGACATGTTCAGGTGTTCTTTGTGTGAAAACTCAGAGATTTCAGGGATCAGAAGGTGGTTTTCAACTTTCTTTGTTAACTTTCTGCTTCAACTTTAAACTAAATTTCCTTGACTAACCCAGCCCTCTGGACTTCCAGGAAGCTGTGTTCCTATTGGCTGTCCAGGTGGCTGCTTGGTGTTATCAGGAACACCTGAGCAGCTCAGTGTCTTCCTGCTTTATTTAGCTGCAGGCAAACATTTCCTCTGTTTCTCTTCACCAGTGAACTGGGTTTGGCTCCATTGCTTTAATTTGTTCTTTAGGCGTTGGCTTGCAGCTTCCAGCAGTAAAATCATATTTAATGTGTTTCTTGGTGTGTTTTAGGGCTTTGTACTGGATAGTTGTCTTGGTAAATGTGGTTCTTTAGCCACAGTTAGCACCTGGTGCTAATGTGTGCAGTGATTAGTGGATTTGGTGCAGGTGAGTTGTGTCTTTATCTTGGCTGTAGTGAGTCTTTAGAGGTTTTTGGTCAGACACATTCTGTATTCTTGTTTGAGAACCAACGTTGGTTGTCCAGAAGGTAAGAGTTCCTGTCATGATTCTCTGTTCTCAGAGGTTCTCTGGTAGGCTGCAGGAGACTTTAGCGTTTGGGTTGTGCTAGTTTGGTTTTTGTATGGTTTCATTTGGACGACTATCTTGAGGCCCCTCCATGTGGTTTAGTGAGGTTTTCTGGAACAGTTCTACAAAGCAACCTGCAGCAGAAGAGACTTTGAGAGTTTTTAGGAAGTTCTGGAGACCAGACTTTAGAGCAGCAGAAACATTTGTCAGCAGTTTGAGCAGGAGAAGGTGAGCTTCAGAGTAGAAATGAGACAGAAACCTTCTTGACCCATGTGGTGAAGTCCTGTACCAAGAGTTTGAGCAGGTTGTGAAGAGTCTGTAGTTCTTTGGTCTGAAAGCACAAGAAGAGTCGACTCATTAAAGGAGAAAACAGGAGATATTGTTGGTTCTTCTGTCACTCTGCAGTTTCCTTAGACTGAATATCAAGTTTATATTTTAAATGATTTGCCATGTGAGCCCAAGAAGACTTCAATAAACTCCCTCCATCCCCTGGACACAACAGATTTTATTACCATGTTAAATCTTTTTTTTTTTTTTTTTAATGGTTTTGAGCTTTAATCATAGTTTTAGCATAGTTTTTTCTCTTTGCTTGTTTAGTTTTGTCATCTGTGTAAAAGGTGCTAAACAAATAAAGTTGAATTGATAAACTGAATAATTGACTAACTCATGATTGTGACAACAGAAGTATTTTCATTGTGATTTAAGGGTTTGTTTCACTTTTAAGGTTGGGGTTAAAATCTTGACAGAAAAAGAAGATTAAAGAAATAAACTACATAACAAAAAGCAATTAAATGAAAGGGGGCAAAAATTAATACAATAAAACTAAAAAAAAAGTTTTGCTTAGAAAGTATTTTTTAAATGTGTAATTATCTAAAATATGTTTTGTATTTTTTTAAATGTTTAATATTGTTCTTGTTTAAAAAGTATTTTTTTAAAGGTTTAATAATTTAATTTATTGTTTTGGATTTTTTAAATGTTTAATATTATTCTGGTTTAAAAAGTATTTTTTCAAGGTTTAATAATATAATTTAATGTTTTGTATTTTTTAAATGTTTAATATTATTCTTGTTTAAAAAGTATTTTTTAAAGGTTTAATAATCTAATGTTTTGTATTTTTTTAAATGTTTAATATTATTCTGGTTTAAAAAGTGTTTTTTAAATGTGTAATTATCTAGACTATGTTCTCTGTAATTTTGAATAATGTTATTTTAAAAATTTTGTTGAATGTCATACGTACATGTTTTGTATCGTGTTTATCTCATTCAATATTTTGTCAGTTTAATAAAAGTAAACTTTAAATACAATTAAATGATATTAAACTGACAAAATATTGAATGAGATAATTAAACACAATACAAAACATGTACGTATGACATTCAACAAAATTTTTAAAATAACGTTATTCAAAATTACAGAGAACATAGTCTAGATAATTACACATTTAAAAAACACTTTTTAAACCAGAATAATATTAAACATTTAAAAAAAATACAAAACATTAAATTAAATAATTAAACCTTTAAAAAGACAAAACATTTAATTAAAAATTTACATGTTTAATTAGAAAATTAAATCTTAAAGGCAATAAAACTTCAAATTGGAATGAAACAGAAAATACAATGAAGCATTTAAAAAGAAAATTAAACATTAAAAGCTGGTAAAACATTTAAAAAGAAAAACCTTAAAGATTTAATCTAAAAAATAAAAATTGGGAAAGAAAAAAAAATTTCAAACAAGCCGATAAAACATTTGAAAAAACAACAAACATTAAAAAGACAAAACATTTGGAAATCAAATCAGACATTAGAAAAGAATATAAGATGAGAAAAGAGCAAAAGCTAAACGTTGAAGAAGAATCAAACTAAAGACAAAACATTTGAAAAGACACCAGTTAAACTTTAGAAGATCAAATTAAACAGAAGAGACAATAAAAGGATGAAAAAGAGCAAAAACAGATAAAGTTCTTACAGTGTTTTCTAGTCTGAAATGAAAACATCAAGTTGTTTCTTCAAACATTTCCTCTTTCTATGTTCTTGGTTTGATTGTGGACAGATTTACTAAGAACTCATTTAAGAAAACTGCTTTCCAGATAAAGTCTACTAGTAGTTGAAAGCATCGATCAAACTAATGTTACCTTCTGATCTCCACAAACTTTACTGTTCAGTGAAGAGAATCAAAGTTTGTTGAGGATTTCTAAAAAACCCACAGGTGAAGGTCTGAGAAGAACTCAGATTGATGGTCTAAATGTGAAATCAAGACTCATGGTCACAAGTTTTAAGGCTTCTGTTAACCAGAAAGTTCAAACTAACAGAGAAGTACTGAGAAACTTGTAAAACTTCAGTCCTCGGACTGTGGAAAGGTTCAAACTAACAGAGAACTTCTCAGGAACTTAGAAGATATCAGTCCTTGGACTGTCTGAAGGTTCAAACTAACAGAGAACTACTCAGGAACTTAGAGGATATCAGTCCTTGGACTGTCTGAAAGTCAAATCTAACAGAGAACTACTGTGGGACTTAGAAAATTTCAGCCCTCAGACTGTGTGAAAGCTCAGGTCCTGAGGACTCGGGAGGTGTGGAGGCTTTGGAAAGTATTGGAACTGAGGGTTCAACCCTCCAGCACAAACGCTGAAGTCCAACCTCCTGAGAAAAACGGTCGAGTCGAGACTCGAGTTAAAAAAAATCTCGAAAACGACAAAAAATAGATGATAAATGCGCAAAAAAAAGAAAAATTAGTATCTGAGCGAGTAGCTCAGGAGGATAAGAAGAGGACTACCAACTGGAAGGTCGCCGGTTCAAGACCCACCAGCGGCATTTTTCTTTCTTTGTCTTTGTCAGGATTTTGATAAAATTTAAGAAGTGTCTGGTCTTGAACCAGCGACCTGCAGCGCCATAGGCAAATCCTTAACTCACTGAGCTACAGATCAGATAAAAAGAAATAAATTCGTCGTCCCTTTGGCATCGTAGTTTCCAAAGTGACCACATGGGTGGAGCCAAGGCGGAGTCTGGGTGGAGTCTGGGCGGAGAGTAGGCGGGGAGGTGGGTGGCGGCCTCCCCCCTCTACTCCCCCACCTCCCCCCACCACCCACCACACCTTCCCCCGCCCGACGAGTTCTTCGAGTCTCCACGAGTTCTTCGAGTCTCGACAGGTTTTCCCGAGTTTCTGGAGTTTCCACCTGGTCGGAGGCAGAACAACTTGTCATGAAGAGGTGTTGAAGTCGGCCAGGATGGACTGACTTTTTACAGCGACTAGAAGGAAGACGACTAGGAGAGCAGGTCTTTAACCACCATCCATAAAATCCATGGAGTCGCTCCAGAGAAATGAAGGGAGGTCAATTTTTTATCAACCTCCATCCACATGTTCAACTTCATATCTTTACTTTGACATTTTTAGCACCACAAACCTTTAGTGTCACACTTTATCATTTATTAGGACTTTATCGGAATCCACCAGCAGATTTAGTTTTTGTTGAGAAACTTTATTCTTGTCATCGTGGGACTGCAGTATTTAAAACTGTTCCTTCTATTTGACCTCATGTTTATTAGTTTTAGTGGAGAAAGTTATTTTAGTTGTCCATTAGTCTCTTAAAAACCAAATAAATTGGATTAGTCAAGAGGTTTAAATTTCTTACTTTGTCATATTTTAAATGTGACAGAAAATGGAAAAATAAAGTGTCTTGAGACAATTTCACCTGTAATTGGTGTTATATAAATAAAATGAATTAAAATTGTATGTATCTTGTAATGTTGGAGTAATTCAGCCATATATGTTGGAAAACACATTTTCTTTGACCATTAATCTCTTGATTGTTTTCTCCAGTAATTCATTTCTTGTTTTGGTTTATAAAATGTCAAACCCAAATATATTCAGTTTACTGTCATAAAAACCAAAAAGATTTACATTCATTATGCAGGAATCAGGCAGTTTTTCACTTTTTATCTTAGTCAGAAAGATAGTTGATAATGTGTGAATTTTTGCAGCTTGTGAGCCGTTAAAGGTTTTAATCTTTGGGGCCGAGTGTCAGAAAACATTTGGAAACCAACATCAACAAAACACTCAACAAAGATTTGAACATCATTAAAGGGAAATCCAACTTTTGCATGACAATGTCTAATGAAAGGACATTTATTTCCAACGTAAATGTGTGATATTCATCCTCTGGAGCTTTCTCTTCACATCGTCTTCCACCTGGACTGGTTTGGTCGGGAGCATGTGCAACAAACATTTGAAAAACTGCACTTTAACATCAATGAATGACACTGAAGTTTAATCTCTACATAAATGAGACTGAGTCTGGATGTGCTGCTCTGTCATTAACTCCTAAGTTTAGGGAAAGTTCAAACAAAAGAGGACAGTTCAGATCAGACTTGAGAATGAGCTTATTTTGAACAAACATCTCAGACTTTCTGAGCTTCAGCACCTACAGCAAGATACTTTAACAACAAGCAACTCGAGATCCAGAAGTTGGAGAGAGTTAGCTTTAGCTGAGCCAAAGAACATGTGGGACGCTAACCTAGCAAACATTTCAGACTTTTCTCTGTGAATTCTGAGAAATAATTTCCTATTTAATGACAGAGCTACACATCTTAACTCAGTCTCATTAAAACAGACTCTAATTCAGTGTCATCCATCCATATTAAAGTGCAGTTACCCAAAATGTTTGTTGCATGAGCTCCAACAAAACCTGTCCAGGTAGAAGGCCACTTTGACAAACAGGAAGTGGAAGATTCCAAGCACATTTATAGAAGGGGGAACCGGACTGTACTAAGTGTGGTCGAGTAGAGGGGTGTTTTGTGGGTTTTTAAGGCTGATAATGATTATTAGTGAAACATTTGGAGTAGATATTCATTTGCAGTAAATGAAAATATTTAAAATCTTGGAGTTAAACTTAGAAGAACACAAACTCTAACAGAAAACTTTGTTGATACGTTTTTGTTTTGTTTACAGATGTTAAGTTAAAGGAGTTTTATTCATGACGGATAACCAATCAGATCACTCCAGAAGACAGAGCGACCACAGGTAGATAAAGGTTCAGAGCCAAAGTAGCACCATTTTTAAATGTATTTATTACCATAAATCAGTAAAAAATAAAATACTGATAATCAGTAAATCAGTCAGCCCACAATTACTACAATTCTACAATGTATGTCTCTTTCCTTTGACTTGTTATTTGTACAATATACGATGTATATGATGGTGTTCTTTCATACCAAAGGCTCTGCTATGATGTTTTCTAAGAGACATACGATGCTACTCTGGTTGCTCTGGCTCTGGGCTGCTGCACTCCTCCTCTGTTGTTTTCTGCATTGTACTCAGCTGCATGTCTTCGTCCACCCGGCCTCCGTTGACTCGTCCCGCCTGCCGTCTCTGGAGCTGAAGCTGGATTGGAACAGACCAAAGTACAGTCCAGTCACGATGCCAGCTGCCTCTCAAAAGGCTCCTTCATCTGGCAGGTGGCAGCACTTCTTCTGAGGGGAAGCTGAGCTGGCCCAGCAGAACTTTGGAGATGTGTTCTAGTGGTTGGTGGATGTGTGGGGAGATAGAGAGGGACCTTTGAATTGTTCAGAAAGGCAAACAGGGAACCCATTGGTAGTTTTAGTTTAGGTGCTACTGCAGTGTGTTTTGGGGTTTTAAGAGGTGAACAGGAAGAGGGTTTTTTTGTATTGATTATCTTTTACTTTGTTCCTGGTTGGAATGCCCATCAATGTCAACATGAAGTTCACTTTTAGTTCTGTTTATTTATTATTATTTTACTAACACCCATTTGCTTTGAACCCCCTCACATGTTGTGTTGTTGTAAACTTACTCTTTCAAATAAATACTTGTCTAACCCTCTGGAAACCAGCGTTTGTACTGTTTTTGTGTTGCTCCTCACCTACTTCAGACAGCCGGGACATAACAACGTTTTGTGGACTAAAGGCTTTTCTATGACGTTTTTAGACCAAAGGCTGTAATATGACGTTTGTTGGACCAAAGGCTATACTATGACGTTTTAAGAGCAACATGCTAAACTATGACAATTTTAGAGCGACATGCTATACTATGACGTTTGTTGGATGACATGCTATACTATGGACATTTTCTGGACCAAAGGCTATACTATGACGTTTGTTGGGAACATGCTATACTATAGGCTTTTTTAATTGACATATTACTATGATGTGTTTTTTTTGTTTGTCTTTTAGCAACATATTATAATAATATGAACAGTTTTAAAAATTACTATACTTTTACTTGTGCAATGAAATATTCTTTTCAGGCAAAGGCCATGTTTGATTACATATAGGCTATTAAATAAATGTTTATTAAAAACTAAAAAGCATTAAAAAATAATAACCAACTTAGGCACTTACTGAGTCACTAAAATAGTGTAGAGTCTACGGCCACATCAGCATTATTATAAGCATCCTCTGGTAAATTCACAGCCATATACTGTAGGAAATCTAGCTGATCTCATCATGATGTCCACTTACCATATGGACTTCAGGAGATGATTAGATGATGATAAACTGTGACCTGCTGGTTGGGTTCTCTCTGTTCTCATATGTCCTCCATGTTTGTCTCCTGATGCTGCCTTACTTCAGCCAGTCCATGAGCAACAGAAAACACAGTTTGCCTTGTATCCATTGCCAGGGGTTCCACTCTTCCTACTCCAGTCTGTACATTTGCAAACGTTCTTGCTTCTTTAGACGTGATGGAGTTTCAGGTGTAGACATTTTTAAACGAGCAGGTGCAGCAGCGTCTGTAACCAGGCAACCAGAGACAGGACCGAACACACAGAGACATCTGAAGTCTGTCCACTGGACCTGGCATCGGGTCCTCGCTACATGGGTCCTACGAAGATGAAAATGGCTGCCCTTAATATTTCCTGTGTTTTATTTTATTCATTATGCAGTTTTGATGAGTGTGTGACAGACATGTACGGGGCATTTATGAAAATACGGAACAACTTGCGTCCCGTATTGAATCAATACGGGACGCAACAATTAATTGTCAAATAAAGGACGTTTCCGTATTTTAAGGGACGGGTGGCAACCCTACAGAGCAGTGTAAAGAAACTGGTCATCTAGCAAACTGAATTAGTCTAGGTAACACTTTGTTTATTATGTGTGTTTTCTGCTCAAGTTAATGTCCTGGTTTGATTCATTTTAAATTACTCCTGATCTTGAAAGGTTTTAAACTGTGCAGTCAAAGTAGTTACAACTGTGAGGGAATAGCTTGAAATGAACTGCCCTAGACTCCTCTGTTCATAACCCACCATCCTTTCACAGCAGCTATATCAAGAGTTATTGTGCAATGATAGATAAATGCAGCCCATTTTTCAACCGTTTCCTGTTTAGTATGTGTAACCTCCTCTTAATTTGTTCTAAAAGAAAAGTTTAATGAGGCAGTCTAGTCTTTCAGTCAGGTTAAGTCATTTTTCCCATTGGTGGTTTGCATTATATAACTTTGTTTTTCTCTGTTCTAGGAACTATTGTTAAATCATCTTTATGTGAGACTTTGTTCTCGTTTGGAGCATATTCTCGGACGCATGCCTCTGGATCTGGACTTCTTAGAGTTCACTTGCACACAAGAACTTGTGTTTTTAAATGCTTTATCCAACCAAGTAGAAGTTTGCCCAGCTATTTTAAATGCACTGACACAGCTACACCATCTTACCAGCTCAGAAAAAGAAAACAGGAATCAGTACATTGCAACTGTGCACTCAGAGAGAGGAGCAGCTGGGCGACAAAGAATGGTCACATCCCCAGAGCACCTTTGTAACTTACTGGAACTTAATATGTCTGTCCCATGTATAGATAATGGTATCTGTGAAATATTAGCTGAGTATGTCAAATACTTTTAGATTTTTTTAAGTGGACAGTAGACCTAGTTTCAGTATTTTTTTTCTCACATTGAAATTTGAGGCTATATATATTAAATATAATATCTCAAGAATAATTCAAGATAAAAGCCTGAAATTTTCTTTTATATGTCTTGCTAACATAAGCATATCAGATTGCTATTAAATACAGCGGTGGAAAAAAGTTTTTGGAAACATACATTTGTGAAATATTGCATTAAGAATCCCTCTGAGGTCTTCAAATGCAATTTCTATTAGTTCAGTCACAGCCATAATACGAAACAAATCCTAAAAAAGTCAATAAAAACTTGAAATTCATTGGTTCCTTAAAAATAAGAAATTTTGAGTATTGGGTCATTTTGGTAGAATTTAGTTTTGTTAGTCATGTAAACAATAAACCAAAAAAGCATCATTTGTGTCTGTCTAATGCAGTCACACCTTTTGAAACACAAAAGACTTTCCAACAAATACTTCACAATAATATTTGAGATTGTGGAAAATTTTCAAGGTGCCTGAAAACTTTTTTCCACTGTATCTGTCAAAGCATGAAAATTTGCCATTGGAAAAATGCCACTATCTCCAGAACGATATATGTGGTCATGGTTCCATTATGCCAATGTTATGGTAATGATTGGATGCAGGGCTAATTTACAAAGAAATTACACAAAACAACATGTCAGGTTTCGAAGACTGGACTTTTCATAGACCACTTCATTTTTTTCATATTTCAACTCACCCATAATCTGAGATTATTGATCTACTTGTTCAGTATTATAGATTCTTCATCATTGTTCTGAGATATTGTAATTCAAACAACCTCAAATTTCAATGTGCAAAAAAATGCCTGTTGAAGTAGGTTGACAGTGACAGGCAATTTAAAAATATTTTTTGCTCCGACAGTGTTTGGCATACTATATATATATATATATATATATATATATATATATATGCTGCTGTTTTGTAATATTGCAACGGATTTTCATCCCATTCACCAGTGAGAAAATAAAGTCAGTACAGTCCAGTTCATTTTTAACCCCTGCTTTAATGCCGTGATTGCATGTATTGTTCACCAGAAATATTCTTAACTTCAGATACATTAAATGTATGGCAGAAACACGCATACTTGAGCCAGATAACCTGTCAGGTGAGTTGGGAGAACAGGTAGGGGAGGGAATCCAAAAGTGCACTTAGTTTTGTCAGTCAAGTAAAACTAACTAGAGAACAACACCTAACATATCTTGACTGGCAAGTGCAAATACAGGCCAGGATATCAGTCTTAAGTGATGCGTATACCTTGTAATGTCCTGGGAATGTAAGGTCTCATAGCAGGTGGAGGCTGTCAGGTATCTGCCATTCACTACTTCTGAGGAGAGAGTTCTTGGTAGAGTCTCCCATCCAGTCCAGAATTTCACCAGACTGGTCAGTTCAGACGGTGTTGCTATGGAGTGGATTAAATGGATTAAATAAATGGCTACAACAAATGATCAAAAACAATCTAGGGTACGCATACTAAACAGGAAACAGTTGAAAAAATGGGCTGCATTTATCTATCATTGCACAATAACTCTTGATACAGCTGTGAAAGAATGGTCGGTTATGAACAGAGCAGTCTAGGGCAGTTCATTTCAAGCTATTCACTCACAGTTGTAACTACTTTGACTGCACAGTTTAAAACCTTTCAAGATCAGGAGTAATTTAAAATGAATCAAACCAGGACATTAACTTGAGCAGAAAACACACATAATAAACAAAGTGTTACCTAGACTAATTCAGTTTGCTAGGTGACCAGTTTCTTTACACTGCTCTGTGACTTAACTGCATTTTCGGGCGCATAAATCACACTTCCACCCATTTGTGCGTTTATAAAATTGTTACTCAACTACCCAGCTGCAGAACGTGCTGTCTGTATGACCTCATTACTGTGCTAGCGCGGCTAGCGCTGTATTAGCGTGGCTAGCGCTGTATTAGCGCGGCTAACGCTGTATTAGCGTGGCTAGCGTTGTATTAGCGCGGCTAACGCTGCGCTAGCGCTGTATTAGCGCGGCTAACGCTGTGCTAGCGCAGCTAACGGCATGCATTACAGCTTACTGACTCTCACAAAAACAAACCACATACAGGACAAAAAAGATTAATACAATCACTGAAGCGCCGTCGTTCATGCTGGTAGCCGTGGTTGACCCCGGTCTTGTGAGGTGAACCGTCTGCGTCACATGACCGGAGGAGCGCCACGTGATTGGCTGGGCGTTGGTTCGATTTTGGCCAGGATCGATTGTTTACGTCTGAGTCCCCCGGATGTGAACAGCGAATTTTTTGACGGCGAATTTTGAACATTGAATTTTTTGATGGCGAATTTTGAACATTGAATTTTTTGATGGTGAATTTTGAAGACATTGAATTTTTAACTGGTTTTTTAGAATTTTGATGAGCTAAATTCAGGCATAAAAAATTCACATACGTGATTTTGATGCAAAAAAATTCAAAGTAAGAAATTCTGCAGCTTTTAAAATTCAGAATCTGATGAGTCTGATTTGCTTCCATATAGATGCACCAGAGCATTGAGTCTGGGTGGATATCTCTCAATCAGCCTGAACATCTGGATGCTGCAATTTCACCCTATTCTACTTTGCAAAACTGCTCCAGCTCTGTCAGGGTATATGAAGACTGTGGAAGAACAGAACTTTTCAAGTCCAAACAGAAATTCTCAACTTGATTAAGGTCTGGACTCTGACTCGGTTCCAGAACATTCACTTTGTTGTCTTGAAACCATTTCTGAGTATCTTTGGGTGTTTGCTTCGAGTCATTATCATGCTGGAAAACAAATCTTCTCTTCAGACTGCATCAGGTTGTTCCAAGATTTCTCTAGACTTTGCTGTTTTCCTTTTACCTTTACAAGCCTTTCAGGACCTGCTGCCAAAAAGCAATCTGACATCATGATAATGCCACCACCATGTTTCCCATCATGATGCTGCCACCACCATGCTTCACATCATGATGCTGCCACCACCATGTTTCCCATCATGATGCTGCCACCACCATGCTTCACATCATGATGCTGCCACCACCATGTTTCCCATCATGATGCTGCCACCACCGTGCTTCACATCATGATGCTGCCACCACCGTGCTTCACATCATGATGCTGCCACCACCGTGCTTCACATCATGATGCTGCCACCACCGTGCTTCACATCATGATGCCGCCACCACCATGCTTCACATCATGATGCCGCCACCACCATGCTTCACATCATGATGCCGCCACCACCATGCTTCACATCATGATGCTGCCACCACCATGCTTCACATCATGATGCTGCCACCACCATGTGTCACAGTGGGGATGCTGTGTTTGTGATGACATGCAATATTTGCTGTCCTCCTAACATAGTGTCTACTCTGAACCAAAAGCTGAATTTCAGTCCTATTATACCAAAGAACCTTCTTCCAGGTGACTTCAGAGTCTCAACATGGCTTCTGGTGAATCCTAGTCCAGTTTTAATATGAACTTTATTTCAACACTGGTTTTGTCTCCCATAAAGCTTTGACTGGTGAAGAACAGACAGCAGTTGTTGTATGAACAGTCTCTCCCATCCCAGCTGCTGCAGCTTGTAACTCCTTCAGAGTAGTCATAGGTGTCTTGGTGGCCTCCCTCACTAGTCTTTTTCTTATACAGCCATTTACTTTTTGAGGAACTACACTTGGCAGATTTACACGTTTCATATTCCTTCAGTGTTTAATGATGGATTTAGATGTATTTTAAGGGATATCCAGCACCTTGAAGATTTTCTTGACTTATCCTCTGACTTATATTTTACAATGACCTTTGGATGGAAATACTTCTTATGGGCGCTGTATCTCATATCTTCCTATCTTTGTTTCATTTTTTTCCAAGCAGCAGGGGTTGTTTTGAATCTTATTCTACACTCTTCCCCTCCCTCTTATCTCCTACCTACCTCACTCAGCCTCCCCTCTTCATATCTCAGTTACATGGAAAAGCAGAATCATTTTTCCACATCTGTTTTGATGTTCTTTCCTCAAACAGTTGACAAAAACAACACAAAAGTATTCCAAGTATTTTTTTTTCCTTTCACACCAAACTCTTGCAAGACCAAGCACATCTTCAATCTTGCAATTCTGAGATACAATCTCACTGTGAGTTCAATTTATAAGCCTTCCCTTCGGGGATGGGAACCTGTATTTCATACATGTCAAACTAAATTAATTTCTGCTCTCTGTCTTTCTTGTCTATTGCTGTCTCTCTCGGACATGTATGAAATACAGCAGGAAGAGTCCTGGCTGCTTGGCTCTTACTGGAACGCTACACACAGAAGACATACAGCAGGGCAGAAGTGAATTAAATTTACTAATGTGTCTGCCAAGGTTGAGCTGCAGTGGTGGAACATGGCCACCTGACCTCTGGGACGCCTCGCGGGAACATCCGTCTCTTTCATGACAGCTTGAGGTGAACAACTAGTACATCTTAGCCGAAGGGGAGAATAGCATTTCTGAGTGTAAGAGCACCCTTTCTCATGTGACATAGTGCCTTGGTATTTATGAGGGTGAAGGGTGCACTTCATGGGATTGCGAAAAATAGATTGATGATAGATTGGGAATCAATACAGAACAGGGAGGAGCTGCTTCTAGCTGAGAAAAGGTGGATTCAGCTCTGTATTATGTCATGTGAAAAACAGTGTGACACCTAATAACTGGTATGTTGTGTTCAAAATATGATACATGCATGCATGATATCTTATTTTACAGGGAAATGCCTGTAAGACAAACATCCAGTCCATTTTCATTCTACAGAAAAGAGCTAGAAGAATAATCAGTCAAAAAAATAAAATTTAGAGAACCAACAAACCCATTATTGCTTCAGGTAAAACAGACATAGTAGATAATAGTATTCTGCAAATTATGTATAAAGCTCATAAATAAACTCTACCAGTCAATGTCCAGAACAGATTTGCAAAAAGAGAAAGCAAGTAGAACTTAAAAGTAGCAGAGATCTTCATAGAACCAAAATTTACGACCAAATTAATGGAACGTTACATTTCTGTAAACGGGGTCAATTTATGGAACAATCTAGACGAGGAATCAAAAGAATCTAAAATCACACGCAAGGTTTAAAAACATAATTAAAACCAGAATATTATTAAAATACAAAGAAATGAAGTAAGAGTCTCATAGTGTTTGTTATGAGAGAAAACTCTGATATTAGTGAGAGTAGCTGCAGGCCTCTCAGACTTTACAGTAATTATGTTTGTTTTTAATTCTCATTATAAACTGATTGTTTTAAAAGAGGCAGATTACATAAGTTTATTCTTATTGCTGCTCCCTTTCATTCAGAAGTTTAGAAACTTTCATTTTTTTATTGAATTGGTTTTTTAAATTTTTTTTTATTTTGTCAGTGAATGAAAGAAAAACTAAAGTAAACTAAATATTTCCTTGGAAGCTTTATCTCTGAATATTATATTTCTAATGTCTGATTCAATCAGATGAAATCTCATTTTTATACCAACGATACAATCTTTACATATTTCTGAATAAAAAGAATATTAAAAATAGTAAAAACATTTCAGATTTTTACTGGCCTTCAGTGCATGATGTTTTTTCTTTGCCATGGCGACTCACAGTGTTTTGTCCCTCCTGTGTCTCTGTAGGGGTTTGAGTGTTTGCCCATTCTTCTGTATCCTGCTGGCATGTCGCCTGATGCCCTTTCACTGAAGGAGACATTGTTTGGGCATGAAAACGTTGTGAAAGCTCTTGTTCACTGAGGTATACGTCCAACTCTGAGGGTCATTTTACTTCCTAGGAATGTGCACATCGTTCATGTAACACATTTTAAAGCTTTCTGGAAGAAGTTGATGTTGACAGTTTCTCTCTCTCTCAGTGACCTGAGAAGATCTAACACCAACATAATCAAATCAAAACCCCACCATCGATCTGGAGCTGAGGCGTGACCTTTGCCAATCTGTGTGAATGTTTGCATATGCTTGCGTCTGTTTCTAGGCAATTATTACGAGTTGGTTATGTCACAGTACTTATCCTCTCACAGCTGAAAGCCTTATCACCTTCTGGTTGTGTAAACTTTGTGGCTCAAGAGCATTTTAAGTCCTGATCTCCAAGTGTTTGACAACTCCTTTCTCAAACTCTCCCCCATCAACGTGGACTCAAACTATACATCATTAAAGACCAATACAGCAATATGAAAAAAAAAAAACAATTTAAAGTCCTGCATGTCAAATTTACATCAAACAGAAGCACAGGATAAAAGTATTATCAGAAAAATGTAAATTAGAATAAATTAGGGACCACAAGATGAATCTACAGTGGCAAAAAATAATTGAGATGTTCACTGTTTACATTTTTATGATTTCAAACTTCAAGCCAAGATTATACTTTTGTTGTTGTTTCCTTTCCTTCAGTGTCTCTCATCCCTGTTTTGTGGATGTCGAAGGTCTGCACACTTAAAGTCCAAACTCCATGTCAATGGTAGTTGTTCTCTCTCACAGAAATCAGTGCTCCTTATCAGCACCAAGAGCTTTTCCTCTGTTAGTTATTTATGTCACCTTGTAACACATTTGCATAACACCTGCCAGCCGGCCACTTTGGCACAGCATCAAAAAGAAAAGAAGTACGAGCAGCTCTGTCCACGTCTGCCATTATTTACTCATTAGAGCTGCTTGTGCTACGTCTGAGGTTACGGTACATAACTAACAGTACGTCGCTTCATGTCATCCCAGCTCAGCAACCAGAGCAAACTGGGCTTTTTTAGGAGGTGGGAATTAAAGAAACAGGAGTTAAAATAGAGCCTCGACGCTGCAGCAAAACACAGTATAAAGAATAACATGTATTTTGAATGCTAAAGCATGTAAACATATTCTAATAGACCCTAAAAAACAAATTATCAACCTGTAAATGTGATGAATGTGGCATCTTTAAATGAAACCATCTCTCAGTGGGTAAAAGTCCTTATTTTCCTGAAACAAGTCTTGTAGTGTAGCACGAAACCCGACTATGACAAATAAATGACACTGAAATAACGATTTTATGATTTGACAACACTTTGGTGAAGGTTTGGTTAGAAAACTGACATCATAGTTCAGGTTAAAATACATATTAACGTTATTTAACGTTAGAAGACCGCCGTCGCTGTGGTTACAACGACCAGTTAAGGTGATTGGTCAGAAATAATAAACAAACAGTGGCCTTCTGTTTTAACGTCCAATCCTAAAGTCCTCCTTCCCTCTTAGACTTTGTTGCTATGTCACCTGACTTTCTCAGTTGATCTTCATTGTCTTTTATGATTAGGACCTTTGAAAGAAAGATAAAATCCTGCTTAAACCCTTGATTAAAGAACCATAAGAGAGATTTGTTTTGTTCTTTCCCATTTCTCTAAATCTGAAGTTGTCTTTTCTCTCGTGTTTCCGGTTTCCTCCACAGCCTCGTGTCATTCTGCGCTGTATGTTTAGCTGTAGCTTACATCTACACCGTCTTAATTAATTCCCCTGGTAGAAGATTGTTTTCAACAGATAAGCTGCTGTAAAGGATCAGGATGTGGAGAGAGGAATTTGAAATGCCAGATCTGTGGGCGGAAAATGCTGCAGAGAAACACCTCAGTGAGGTGTAGGTGTAGGTGTAGGTGTAGGTGTCACCCCGGCTGGCTTTGTTTGCTCTTTGCTGAGTGTTGGGTGCTTTTCACTGGCCTGTACATGTATGTACACGGTCATATGCAGACAGCAGCTACGCTCTGTGAGACATGTAGACAAACTGAGATGTGTAAATCAACTAAATTACTACTTTTTATGCTTTCTGTTTGTTTGTAGTGACAGCGGAAATAACGAAAATCCCAACCACAAGTTCCTCCCTGAGAACAAACAACAACTGTTCAGAGGCAACGTTGAATTAAGATGAACTTCTAATGTTAAAAAGCCATTTGCTCACAGCGTCATGAAGAGTAGATGTCTGTTAGTCTATAAACTTATGGTTTAACAGTCTGGATCCCAAAATGAGCACAACTATAAAATAATTTCATAAAAAATACAAAAAAATGTAATAATGTGGAACAGTAAATGTATTTCTAAAGAGATATAAAAGGTTTAGTGCAAACAGGAAACGGTAAGATATGAGATGCACAGATGTTTAATGAGTAGGAATTAACAGATTAAACTTCATCCTACTCGTTTTCAGACATTATTTTAGGTTTAGTTTAGGTTTGTTTTGCCTTTTGTGTGTTTTACTTTCTGGTTTGCCTTTAAGATTCTGTGGCATGTCTGAAATAAAATAAATAAATAAATAAATAGTCTCTGACAGGAAATCGAACCAGGAACTGGCTGCTCAGGAGAAAAGCAGCTGCGTGGTGTTTGGTACGTACCCTAAACATTCTGCCATCAGGTCACAATGTAAACGAGTCGACAGCCAAGAGAATCTGCTAAATTATCTTTCTGTTTCTTCATTGTTCACAACTGTCTGTGGATTGTTTGTGAGAGACAGACAGATGGAGAAAGAAAAACAATGACAGCAGGAGAAACAAAAAGAAGAGCAACAATTTTACACCACATAGGTAACCTGCACATTCCTGCTTGTGTTCAAAACATGCAACATCTCTTCTGCATAATCCATCCCATCTGGACAGTCCAACAGCAGCTGTTATGAAGAGGTACGTTCAAATCCATAAACTTAGCTTGAACACTAAGATCGCAATCAAAAAACCATCACAAAATTTGAAAACAAAAACGCAACACAGCAGTGACACTCAAAAAAATGATGCAACTGCAACCAAAACTGCACTTACAAGACTAATCAGCTGCCTTAAGTTGATGCTTTTCTTCAAACAAAGAATTGTGAGATTTCCTAGATGTGCAAAGTAGTAAGAGGGTGTGTCAGTTTCATTTAAAAACATGCAAAATTGCAGCTCTGTTACGTTACAGTTACATTTAAAAGCAGCATCGGTAAGTGCCTCTTTACATAAATGAAACAATATGGAAACTGACTGTCTGAACACACTTTTATGATAAGATTGCCCCAAAGGTAAAGCAGGCCTGCTGCCTCACAAACCAGTCGTGCAAAATGCTTCAAATACCTGACATTAAACTAGCCAAACACACATTAATAGACTCATTTCGCTGTTTGCCACAGGTAGGCAGCACTTCCCTCCACTGCAGGTACACAATGTCTCCCAACTCGCACACAAACTTGTCTGACACAAGTGTGTTAAGTAGATTTGCGGTCCAGAGTATTTGATCAGTCACATCCTCGAGGAGAGCGGCTGAGGAGACGGAGACTAGCTTGGCTGGGGTATGAATAGCAGGGCTAATCACCGTAGGCCATGGGAACCAGCTAGCCACGGGGCTAAGTCCTCGCTGGATGGCTTCTTTCGTATTGCAGCCAAAGAGCTGCTTGGCTGGCAGGACGGTGACCCACAGTGGGAGTGGATTGAGGTCAGCTGAAGGCTACCAAAGCTAGCTCAGGCTTACACAAGGGGAATAAGGAGCGCTGGGAGTTATTTTAGTCTGAAGCAGATGTGTGAAGGAAAGAGAGTGAAAGAGGTTTTGATGTAACTTTTATGTAACGACTCAACAATGCTTCAGGGTAATTCCAGAACTGGAGGACATTTTACGTCCCACCTATCAAATTTCTAATAATCCATGTAGAAAATACTACAACATGCAGTTGTTGTGTAAAAACTAGGAGAAAAGCATGTTTGAAAATGTTTTTTAAAATACCAAATAAGTCTGGAGTTCCTCCTAAAATGACATTTTTCTCTTGTCCCACCCCCCTGATGACCAAACTGAATCTATAATAAAACAGTTCAAATCAAATTTAAATCTCCTTTTTTAGGTTTTATTTTTTTCATTGATGTCTCTTGTAGTTGTGGGAACATTTTTTAATCAACATAATATTTTAAATAATAATTATTATACATGAAACGTGTTCCACATGTTAGCAGAACCTGTTGATGATGTTTTTCCCTTTTGTGTCTTGTTTTTCTTGTTTCCATCATCCAACAGTTTTCCTACAGAATGTGTAGAGCAAAGCTATGTCCTCTCTTCTATTTTCCATATTTTCATCACATTGTCAGCCTTGATTGAATGTCTCACTCTACCTCATATTATCAGGATCAGACTAATTCTTTGGACTGTTTTCCATCAGTCAGTTTGTCCTCTTGGTCAGCAGTAACAGCAGCTAAATATCTAGCTTCTACTGCTGAGAAAAAGATCACATTAGCATGGATTAGCAACCCTGTTACTGTGATTAGAGTAGGGTTAGCAAACAACACAGAAAACATGGAATAAAAATGCTACCATTGATGTGGAAGCCGAGCCAATCAAGCCTTTGATAGTTTATTACCTATTATTGATGAATATGGAGCAGAATATTGTAAAAGAGAAGGTTGATTTGTCAGATATTTTGAAGCCCAAATGTCCTCCGGTTCTGGAATGATCCTCAGAGCAGGCGGTAGAGACAGTTACCAATAATGATCTTCCAAAGTGGACGCTGCCTGTCAAGTGACCAATAATGGGCTGCTTGGATCGACCGCGGCAGGCCAGACAGAAATCACATTTCAAGTTTGCACCCAAATATCCTCCAGTTCTGGAAAGACTGTTAACATCAACTGAGTTTGAATCTGCTACACTGCTCTGCTGAAGTAGTTTCCTATGATTTCCTGCTCAGAAACAAACAGAAATACTGCATATTGATAATTGGAAATGCCAGTTAATAACAGTTTTCTGGGCTCACTAATCACATTGTTGTTGTGAGAATTTGCAAGTCAGCATTTATCCTAAAGATGAACATATGTCTACAGCTGCCTGTTTTAACAGTCATTTAGATTTTTGGTCTTTCTTTTCAAAAGGGAACCAGCTTGCAGAGAAAACTTCACGTTAGTCTTCATTTTTGTGTGAAATTGTCGACATCTTTCATTAAAATAGCTGCTATTTAGCCTAAAACCTGCACACAGTGAGATCTCTGAAGGCCTACAAAGTGAATCATCTCTCCTAATGAACTAGTACTGAACATCGATACTCTCAGTAAGAAAATCATTACCCAGCGGTGCTCAGTTCCCTCAGGATCGAAGAAATTCTAACGGCATCTGACCTTCAATGATTATCTCCAAACTTGAGAAACATGCTGGCTCTAATTGAATCCTGTCATTCTGCACCCGATACGAGGGCCGAGCGTCTCAGCCCTGCTGCCAGCCACCGTCCACACCTATTTCAGCACGTATCGACTCCGCCTGTCAATATCTCTGATACGTAAAAAGGAGTCTGGTTAAAATTCATGAAGGGTGTGCAGGTCATAGAGCGACCAAAAAAAGCACAGGCTCCAGAGACATTCTTTGAAATCACGTGTGATTATATTCCCAAACCGCAACATCGGGTGCTTTCAGTTTTAGCTATTTTATGTCCAGTGAATTTTGAGAATGCTGTGAAACTAACAAGAGGCACCTTTTGGCAAAAATCTGCCTGCTTCTTCTTGTGCGGACTCAAGAAATGACCTGAATTGGAAAGACAGAAAGTGTAAAAGGTTGAGGGCAACAGAAATAAAACAGAGGAGGAGAAAATACATTAGCAGAGAAAACAGGAGGATCTGCTGCTGCTGTCGCTAAAAAACGAGATGATTTTCCTGTCTGAGGAGAAGGCTGCAGGTCATGCATGTCTACAGGACATTAAAATATCATCGCTCATGTAATCACAAGTCATGGGTTAATTTGTGAGGACAGAGATGCTCCTTTAGCCGGTAGTTTGACCTGAGAATGTGGCGGGTCACGACACACAGCAGAGCTATTAGCGGCTAACTAAGCTCCATCCTTCCTCAGATTAGCAGAGTGCCAGAGTGCTTGAGAAACAATGGACGGCAGAGAGACTCGTGGCTTTCCCTCTGACAGCTGCATCGCATTTATTTTTCTCTTTTTCTGTCTTCTATCTCTCTCTCTGCCTTCCCCTAATCTCCTTTCTTGTACCTCCTTTCCTTAACAGATCTCTTCCTCTCTCTTTCTGGTTCAACTTTGTCAGAATCTCCTTTTAGTGTTAAACTCTTTTCACACTTATTGTTTGTATTTTCCCTCTGCGTCAGCGTCATTATAAACCTTTCAAGGCTCAGATGTTTGGAAGTATTTGTGAAGAACACAGAGGAGATTTGGATGAAGTTTGATTGAGAAACTCTCTTCACACTGTAAGGACATCTTTTACTTTGAGCGTGACGAGAAAATAAGAGGGCACATGAGAATAATTTTATCAGCAAATTTATAAAATGCCGTACAAGCAGGAAAGACGAATGCTGCAAATGTAATGCTGCAAAGTCACAACCATCCATCTGAAAAGTAGTGCACACATTTGACATTTTCAGTGAAATGAATGTTGATTAATCATAGAGAACGTTTGTTTACTTCTGTTCTTTCCTGCAGACAGTCATGGTAAATACGAAGGGGAAGGCAGTAAATGCCATGACCAGGTTGCACTCCTAATTCTGTCCATATTAGCTGTGATTATCCCAGCACTGCTCCAAAATAAACCTAAA
This sequence comes from Amphiprion ocellaris, assembly GCF_022539595.1. Lineage (NCBI taxonomy): Eukaryota > Metazoa > Chordata > Actinopteri > Pomacentridae > Amphiprion > Amphiprion ocellaris. Next base: position 31,343,030 of record NC_072784.1, read on the forward strand.
CCTTTCTGCTCGCAAGCAGCTTCATGCCCTAAATAGCCAAGAGGAAACATAATGGAGCAAAGAAATGTGGAAGGTGAAGAACAGGAGGAATTTATGTGGACGCTTAACAGTTCAGGATCATGATGGAAAGTAGCTCACCTCAATATGAAGTCTGGCAGAGCCGTGTGCACAGAAGCATTAAGACAGCAGATATAATGGAGAGAAACTGTTAAATTTATGGTAATATTTAAGGATTCAGATTCCCGATGATGGAGCAGAAAATATGACCACATTCCAGCTCCTCACACATCCATGTATGTCTTCTGACAGACGCTGCTCAGAGCAAACAATAGAAAAACTGATTAAACACCTTGACAGAGGAAACAGCTTCTATCTGACTCTCCCTCAATCACAGGTTTGACTTGAGAAATGGTTTCTTTACATTTCTTACAGAGAGAGATAAGGGTCATTCCAGAACTGGAGGACATTTGGGCTTTAAAATGATTGAAAAATAAACCTTCTCTTTTACAGTTTTCTGCTCCATATTGATCAATAATAGGTATTGATTGGCTCAGCTTCCACATCAATGGTAGCATTTTTATTCCATGTTTTCTGTGTTGTTTGCTAACCCTACTCTAATCACAGTAACAGGGTTGCTAATCCATGCTAATGTGATCTTTTTCTCAGCAGTAGAAGCTAGATATTTAGCTGCTGTTACTGCTGACCAAGAGGACAAACTGACTGATGGAAAACAGTCCAAAGAATTAGTCTGATCCTGATAATATGAGGTAGAGTGAGACATTCAATCAAGGCTGACAATGTGATGAAAAGATGAAAAATAGAAGAGAGGACATAGCTTTGCTCTACACATTCTGTAGGAAAACTGTTGGATGACGTAAACGACAAAAACAAGATAGAAGCGAGACATAAAATGACAAAAATGAGACAGAAAATGACAAAGATAAGACAGAAAATGACAAAAACAAGACAGGTGGGACAAATGAAAAATGTCATTTTAGGGGGAACTCCAGATATGTTTGGTATTTTTAAAAATATTTTCAAACAATACAACAATATTTTCCTAGTGTTTTTTTTAGATTTGGTCTCAGGACAAGAACATTTACATAACAACTGCATGTTTTAGTATTTTCTACATGGATTATTTGAACTTTGATGTTTGGGATGTAAAATGTCCTCCAGTTCTGGAATGACCCAGAAGTCTTTTCTAAATCTGACAGTTGTCTGTATGTGTGACGGTGTGAATATATTAGAGGAATATAACATTGCATCCCAATGTTAGTTGGTCCATGTAGATTGCAAACTAAAGCATTCAGTGTCTAAAACATCCACATATGCACCATGGAGCAGTAATGATTATTCATTGCTGAAGTAGTGCATGTCTGGGTTAAATTATAATTCTGTGCAGCATAAAATCAATAAAGTCACTGTATGTTTAATTCCTGCATTGTTGCCATCCTAACACACAGTGGATGCCAGCAGGAGGCTGCAGAGTGATGAGGTGATGGCTAGAGGTGAACCGGGGGACATATATTACGCTCCCTGTGCTCTCTGCACCTCAGCTCTGATTCATATTAGTGCCATAAAGCACAGGGCGAGGACACTTTTAGACAGGCGTGGCATAAATCCCACAGTACAGAGCTGATGAACATAAAAAAAAAAACACTCAAACACAATCCATCTCTAAGCACTCTGCTCATAACAAGATATGTTTGTTGTTTCTCTGTGCAGCTGCTGTACAGGCCACACTTTCAGGCTCTACTCAGTCTGTTGTTTTTTAATAGTAGCAGTAGATTATTTAGGTAGAGCCACAACAACACAAAGCCAACACGGTGACCTTCAAGGTATTAAGGTGTGTCCATCCAATCTCTCAGCCTCCCCTGGGACCATCATAAAGCACAGTGACACCTCAGGGTGCGAGCTGCAGGCCCAGAGTTATAATGTGCAGTAAAAAGAGAAAAAAACCTCGATTGAAAGCAGACTGACTGTACACAGAGTGAGCATGTTTATGTTCTTCATGCATGCTTCCCCCAGTAATAACACACTTCAGACACTGACCTCCTGCAACGCTGCACTCAGCGCTACACCACACATATATTTCACCGGCAATAAATTTTAAACCCTGTGTTGGAAGACTTTGCAGTAATGCATTCCATGGTCTCCCAATAATTGAAAGCCAGAGACTCAGCTCCTTCTACCTGTTTATTATTTGGATCTCGTAGCAAACGTCAACCTGTCAGAGGCAAATCAGACTTTCTCTGTTTATAGGTCATTCCAGAACCGGAGGACATTTCACCCATCAAATATTAAATAATCTATGTAGAAAATACTAAAACATGCAGTTGTTTTGTAAACCAAATCTAAAAAAACTAGGAGAAAAGAACGTCTGAAGATATTTTTAAAATACCAAATAAGTCTGCAGTTCCCCCTAAAATGTCATTTTTCTCTTGTCCTCCTGATGACCAAACTGAATCTCTAATAGAACAGTTAGAATGAAATTTAAATCTACTTTTTTTTGGTTTTATTTTCTTCATTGATGTGTCTTGTAATTGTAGGAACATTTTTTTAATCAACATAACATTTTAAATAATGCTCAGTATACATGGAACATGTGTCCCACAACATGTTAGCAGAACCTGTTGATGACATTTTTGTGTTTTGTGTCTTATTTTTCTCATTTTCTGTTTTTAAAAAAAAAAAATCATTCAGTCTTGTTTTTGTCATTTTGTGTCTTGTTTTTGTCATTTTGTGTCTTGTTTTAGTCATTTTCCATGTCATTTTTGTCGTTTCATGTCTTGTTTTTGTCATTCAACAGTTTTCCTATAGAATGTGTAGAGCAAAGCTATGTCCTCTCTTCTATTTTTCATCTTTTCATCCCATTGTCAGCCTTGATTGAATGTCTCACTCTACCTCATATTATCAGGATCAGACTAATTCTTTGGACTGTTTTCCATCGGTCAGTTTGTCCTCTTGGTCAGCAGTAACAGCAGCTAAATATCTAGCTTCTACTGCTGAGAAAAAGATCACATTAGCATGGATTAGCAACCCTGTTACTGTGATTAGAGTAGGGTTAGCAAACAACACAGAAAACATGGAATAAAAATGCTGCCATTGATGTGGAAGCTGAGCCAATCAATACCTATTATTGATGAATATGGAGCAGAAAACTGTAAAAGAGAAGGTTTATTTTTCAAACATTTGAAGCCCAAATGTCCTCCAGTTCTGGAGTGATCCTTTTATTTACTTTTTTGCTCAGATTGTACTGTTCTAGGCTTTCACGATACTAAAAGAATGTAATGTTAGTTTTAAAACAGACCCTTTGTGTCCATTCTATTCATTTACAAAATTCATGTGAAATAATGTCCCTACATTTAAGCGGCTGGTTATAATATGCGAGGTCACAGTGACAATCGCTTTAATGCAACAGAGGCCAGAAGTGAAATCATAAAAATCACTCTGCCCTGGTCCAGCAGTTGTGAAAATCACCTGTATGTTAAACGCTTTGACAGCTGTGTTCACAGACCAATGAGCCAAAGAAGCTCCCGAGTGTCCAACTGTCCGACGCCACCACCTGGATCGGTCGTGTCGAGGCTTATTTAGAAGCAGTCCAGCATCCATTCAGGCTAATCAGGCTCCATTGATGATGAAAGCTGTAATTGATCTGGTTGTTGGATGCTTCTTCTGACCCCTGCAGGTTCCCTTCTGATGCTCCTGATGCAGCTGGAGGATCATGTTCAACCTGAATCATCGATTAGACCCTAAAAACTCAAAGTTTCATACTTAGAACCTTTTTTCCATGGATATAATCCCTTTCTGTCTTGAAATTGTTTCTAGGAAATCCCTGAAATTCTCTCTCAATGCACCCCTCCCCACTGGCTGCAGCTCCAGCACACTGGCTTCCCTATAACACTGTAAACTAGTCTGCACTACACAATGATAAGATGTAATATTGGAGTCAATCAGCTGAACATGTTGAACCACAACTGAAGAATTACTCACAGAAAGCCAAACCCTGCAAAAATGACACGACTGCTTCCTCAAGTTTATTATATGTGAAACTCTTAAAAGTCCATATTAGTGTTTTTGTCATGCAGTTTTGAGGAGGAAAAATGCTCAGCCATGGTGACACAACTTTTTTAGTTAATTATAAGTCTTCCAGTTTATTAAAAAAAAAAACACCATAAGGAAATTACAAGTTAATGAGCTAAAAAGGGTTTTAAAATCAATTAGTCCCCGTACTATCAAAATAAACTGGTATATCGCAAAAAATAATGAAAAAAGTAAGTTAACTGTATACTTGCAATTTCATTTTTATGTAAAATATTCTAGCCGTAACCACATTTATATATAAAATAGTGCAAAATAGCACCAAGTTTACACTCAATTCAACCTATTTCTATTCAGTCAACTATTTAAAATGCAGTCGGTGATATTAAAAGAGAATATCTGACATCTGGTTGAGCTGTTGGGGTTTCATACAGCTGGGCTTTTCTAGACTAGAAAAAGAGAAAAATAGAATACTAAGTACGGTGACTAAGTGATTTTAAAACCCTAAGCTCGTTAACATCTCCATGTGGTGTTTTTGATAAACTGGAAGACTTCAAATTAACTCAATAAGTTGTGAACACCATGGCTGAGCATTTTCACCTTAAAATTGCATGACAAAAATACAAATTTGGTTTCATAAATAACAAAATCGAGGAACCAGTCTTGTCATTGTGCAGAATGTGAACTGAATGACTGTCGGTTCATTATGAGCCTCTCGAGGCGTCGGTACTTCATCCTTCACAGCAAACAAATCACACATTGATTGCATGTTTTACGCGGTTCCATCTGCGTTTAGTCACACGACACAAACATCCCGGTCGAGACCTTTAAAATGGAAAAGCTACTTTCTTAGACTGAGTCGTAAAAAGATGACGGACGGCCGTCACACAGGAAAGGTGCTTTAATGTGGATCAATAAGCAAAGCCACGGCCGATAAACTGCTCACAGGGTGTCACTGCATGCTTCAGCATGATTCTCACACATGCTGCAGATATGAATTCTTAAATATTACTGATTAAATGATATGCAGCTCATTCTCTTCCTAAAACAGGAGTTAGTAACTGCACATCTCTACCATGTTGTGTTGTGGCTTTCTGTTCATCTGAAGCTGATAAATGACACTCAGCTGCATTCATCGCTGACCTGGCTGTTTACTTTTCCTATTTTTCCATCCATCTGTCCCCTCGGTGTTTCCTCGGCCTGAGAATAGGAGCAGATGGAAGGGGAGCCAGGTGGTCAAGTGATAGAGAGAGCACCGGGAGGGAGGAAGAAATGGACGGATGGATGGAAAGTGGAGGCTGGCCGATAAGACAGTGGTGACCCTTCCGTGAGCTCGTCCTGGAAAACCAGGCGGATATTTTTGGAACTCTGACCTTGGCTCGCTGTGGATGACTGAGAAATCACCTGATGTTTTTGCTGCAGATGTTCTTTCTTTCTGCTCGTATATTTCATAGTCTCATAAAGAAAGGTCCTCTGTTTCTCAGAGTGAAAATGATCAGGAGCTACTTTTATAACGCTTCCTTGTCTCGTCTCATGAAGCAGCAGCAGCCACCAGGATGAATTAAACATGAGAGGGACATCACAGCAAGTGCTGCCTGCCGGCTTTATCTCTCTGTTGTTCAAAAATCAAATGTTTTATTCTATTATTACAGCGCATGGCTCAGTGAAACGCATTAGGTTTGCATTAATCGTGTTTTGTTCTATCTTTGAATTTACTAGCAACCCATTCATCATCTATACATCTTAATCCTCATTAGGGTCGCGGGGGCCTGGAGTCTATACCAGCTGACTGACTGAGGGTGAAGGTTCACCTGGACAGGTAACAGTCTATCACAGGGCTACACATAGAGACAAACAATCACACTCATACCTATAGACAGTTTAGAACAGGGGTGGGCAATTAATTTTCATACGGGGCCACATGAGAAACTTTGACAGTTGTTAAGGGCCAGACCAGTACACGTAAAAGCTCTGCTCAATATATATCTCAATAAAAACAGTAAATGAAACAATACAATGATATAATGAAAATGTGGAACACAGAACACAACTATTTAATGAAAGATTTTGTTTTTTCATTCAAACTATGATTGCTGCCTATTGAGTTGTAGATATTTACTATCATAAAGACATACTTAAAATGTGAAACTGATTTTCCAAGTGCTGTAATTACTTTTCAGCAGTCACTGTTTTTACAAACAAAGTAAGTAAGCATCACTCAGAATTTATTCTACAACAATATGACCATCAGCTGGCAGAGATTTGAAACTTGCCTTATCATGTCAGTTTTTGTTCATCATGAACGCTATGAGGTGCTGTCAGTTTTTCTAAATCTACATTAAGATGACTGTGAAGCATAAAGAAAGACAACAGCTACCCACTACACTTACAGCAATGTTCAATATATCGCAATAAAAACTGTAAATTACACAACACAATGATGTACAATGCCCAACTCTTGAATCTCTGCTCTCAGATCCCAAACTCGTTTAAGCATCTTGTCCAGGCTGATCCATCTGACAGCTGTCTGGTAACCAAGGTTACCATGTTCACTATCATCTCCTCCACAAAGACAACAAACTGTCTGTAATTCAATGCTCTTGCCCTGATGAAGTTAACTACTTTAGCTACAACATTAGACACGTGGTTGATTTTTAGCACTGACTTACACACCACCTCCTGATGTATAATACAATGCAAAAATATCAGTTTCTGTTCTGGGTTTATTTCAGTCACTTTATCTTGCATCCGTTTCAAAAGTCCAACATTTTTCCCTGTCAAATTTGGACAACCATCAGTTGTAACACCAACTAAATTCCCCCATTTTAGTCCCAGCTTGTTCATGCGTGTATTTACCTCAGTGAACAAATCACTCACCGTCGTGGTTCCCTTCATTGGCTGCACAGCTGCCAGCTCCTCCGTCATCTGAAAGGTTTTTGTTAGTCCACGTACAAAGATGAGTAACTGGGCTGTGTCACGGACATCACAGCTCTCGTCCAGAGCCAAGGAGAAAACGTCAAAATCGTCCACTTTGTTGTGCAGCTGAAGCTCCAGATTTTCGGCGCTGCTCTCCGCCCGCCTCGTTACGGTTCGCCTCCAAAGGGCCACATTAACGAACGCTCCTTTCTTCTCAGGGCATATAAACGCTGCAGAGTCCACCAGACATTCTTTTATAAACTCTCCATCAGAGAATGGCTTACTGCTTTTGGCGATTTTGTAGGATACTAGAAAACTCGTCTTGACTGCTGCATCCTTTGATGTGAGCTTTGGTAAAACAAAGTCATTGCTGCTTTAGCAGTTTAGCTAGCAAACCTTCAGACATCCTCCCCGCTCTGCATCAAATGTTTGTACTTCTCCGCCATGTTTGGTCTCGTAATGTCGATTCAGATTATAATCCTTGAGCACCGCGATCTGTTCTCCACAAACTAGACACACAGCTTTACCTCTGACTTCAGTGAAGAAATACTTGGAAGTCCGTGCTTTGTTAAAAACTCTGCATTCGGAATCGATCTTTCTTTTTGCAGTTAGCTGACATCTTCCTGGGCTGAAGCTGACCAACAAACCAATCAGCGCATAAACCTTATGCTAAGTACGGAAAGCACGCGCGAAAAAACGTTAACTTAGCAGACCTTTCAAAATAAAAGCAGTGCAGGCGTATTGCTTGCATGTATTGTGATGATATATATTTGCAATGACTTTTAGTATTTTCCAATGACCTCATACGGGCCAGTCAGGGTCGTCCGGCGGGCCGGATGTGGCCTGCTGGCCATAGGATGCACAGGTCTGGTTTAGAATCACCAGTTCACCTCAGCATGTTGTTGGACTGTGGGAGGAAGCTGGAGAACCAGGGAGAACCCAGCAGGAGAACATGGAGACTCCATGCAGAAAGTTCCTGGGAAAGTCGGGATGTGAACCAGGGATCTTCTAGCTGCAAAGCGACAGTGCTAACCACCGAGCCACTGTGCAGCCAATTCAGCTGCAATGTTTGAGAAAAAAAAAGCTCCGCTCAAGTTGGCAATCAACTATAATCTCTGGAAGGACATCAGATACTCACGAGTAATATCTGTTTGCACTAATAAACCGCTGTTGCTCAAGTTCCTTCAGGTTCCAGGTTTTGCTTTGTTAAATTTCACCCACGTCCACTTTAACCCACTCAGAGTGCTGAGCTGACCACTTGGTGCTGGTTAAAAGGTCGTTTATTTACTCTGGTTAGCTGAGGAAGGCCCGTTGTTTTTAAGTAATGTTGCTAACAGACAGACAGACAGACAGACAAACCACCAGACAGACAAACAGACAGGCAGACAAACAGACGGACAAACGTACAGTGACTGTCACATAGCTCCACCCCATTCCCTTGGCAGAGTAAAAAAAGGAAAAGATGTTATGCTTGGTATTCGTTTTCCATTAAGTTGTTTTACTGCCAAGTAATTTAAAAAAACTCTGCAATAAACATCCAACAGGGAGCTGATCGCTATTTTCTGTCACACAATCAACAGTTCAGGAGAGACTGGGGACTGCTGGTTCCTCATTTTATAAGCTAAACAACACAACCACGAACCGCTGTGCAAAATATGTGTGGTTTTTTTTTTTTTTTTAAATTCGTCCTTTGTGACACTTTTGTTCCAAACAGCCTCGCTCTGTGTTTGGCAGGTCAGCCGTCCCTCCCAGCATGTTATTTCAAATGTTTGATTTGCAGATTCAGTATTTGCGAAGCCGCTGCACTACAGCTAGTGAACTGTGTGCACAATAGCGCTCCGTAGCAGGTTGCTAACACCACATACAGACACACCAAACAACTACATCAGAACTGAAACCAAAGTGGCAACAACAGATGCCTTCACAGTGTTTTTTATTTCTGGATAATTCAGGACACATGCTTGTTTTTCTGTCTCTGCAAGGAGGAAAAGATAAATCAGTGTTTCCTCTCACTTCTAGACTTGCAGAGTTAAAATACTTTCCCACCTGAAGCATTAAAGCACAATGCAAGCAAAGCGTTTACATCCTAGAGTGAATGACAAATGAAGCGTTTGTTCCTAAAATGATTCCATTTCTATTCATGTAAAGAGGTTTGTGCAGAAAGGGCTGCACCGTGGATCAGTGGTTCACACTGTCGCCTCGCAGCTACAGACAGTTTAGAATGACCAGTTAACCTCAGCATGTTTCTGGACTGTGGGAGGAAGCTGAAGAACCCAGAGAAAACCTACACATGCACAGAGAGAACATGCAAACTCCATGCAGAAAGATCCCAGGAAGGCCGGGACGCGAGCCTTGGATCTTCCAGCTGCAAGACGACAGTGCTAACCACTGAGCCACTGTACAGTCCGGTCCAAAAACACGCTGACGTTAATTGGTGATTCTAAAATTGTCCGTGAATGTGAGTGTGATTGTTTGTCTCTATATGTAGCCCTGTGATAGACTGTTACCTGTCCAGGTGAACCTTCACCCTTAGTCAGCTGACTCCAGCCCTCCTAATGAGGATTAAGTGGTGTATAGATGATGGATGGTTTGTGCAGAAGGGTGCATTCAGTTACACATGATGTAACCCTGATTTGGAGATTCGAAATCAGGACAGCATCAACACAAAGCCTCTGATTTTGCGCCGATACAACAAATAGATCACCAGAATACTCATGGCATCTAATTACGTTGCAGAAGGTGAGGCATTAGGATGATAAAAAGAGTATTTAAGGTTACATATTGTGACAGAGTGCCAGATGGCATAAAGTGTGAAAAGGACAGAACCAGGAACATCACCTCTTTTCACAGAAATTAGAAGAAGGAGTTGGTGCAGTCTGAGGGAGGATTACATTATTCAGTCTCACACTTGATTGCCTCCCGGTTCGTGCAGCCTCGTACTGGTGATGCTAAGCAGCGAAGCACCCTTCCAGACCTCTGATAGACATTTTGAGCTGTCAAACACCAGTGTAACTAATACCATCAGTAACAACTGCATTCCGATTAGGTGTGCCTGAGCGCTGTAGTACACGCCGGGTCATGACAGAGCTCACTGGCACCGCTGAATGGAACATAATCATCATTTATACTGTTAGTTACACATGTGCTTTTCCCTTAGAAAACCTAAAGGCTTAATAATAAATGGCAGCAGAATATTAACTAGAATCAGCAGCATAAAATTATGTGAAGTTATTTTAGAATATGTCTATATTCCTCGTAAATAAGGAATATATAAAATCTGTCATTCTATTTTTAAACTTACAATAACTAATGGTTTCTGGACACAGCAGAATAAGTCATGGCTTTTTTCTGACCTGAGGAAACTTCAATATATTGACTGTGTTTTTAGTTCTGTTTTTACCAATCCCTCAGGAAAATGTGTGCAGCTGGTAAATGCTCCTTGATGTTCTCTGGCTAGTCGCTAATTTTCTCTGCTGCTGTTTGTTGCTGCACTTTTTCAGAGCTTTTTAGAGCTTTGTTGCTTCAAGCAGTTCCCTACGGCTCCTAAAACATGAGGATGTAAATTTAATTAAATTAGGACATGAAGTTGCAGAAGAGTATAAAATAGCAAAAGGAGGAAAGAGTCAGGTTAAAATTCTCTGTGGGTTCTTCATGCAGGAACCACTTCCACATACAATAGAAATGATCGATTGTTAATTTAAAATGATGCAACACTAGTTCTAAGAGTAACTAATTGTAAGTGTATATCATTTTGGATATTATGTAAAAAAATAAATAAATAAACTTGATATTTGATCAAGTGACAGCCTCTGACGCTAAAAAAAATTAAACGTTTCATCAACATGCAGTTCCTCGATTGGCCACATGGGGCTACCTCCAAAAGCCAGTAAATCTATATTAAACTGTTCAACTTTACAGCAGAAATAAACGTGTTTACACCCTGAAATTAGGAACATTTTTGATTCTGTTTGGCCAGTGCATCTCCTTAAGTGCTGCATTTGATTTCTCGTACTTGTAATTTGTTTAATTTTTTTCTGCTAATACATATTTTTTTCTAAATGCTACACTTTTTTTCCCAAACTATATTTGACAATTAGTTACTACAGTTTAGGTGAAGATTTCACATGAAAACCATATTAGGACCTCTTATAATTGAGAGATTTTATTAAATTTGAACCAGGTTGCATGTAAAGCACCTAAAATTCACTTTGACAAAATTACAACAGTAAGTATTAGTATCCAGTGACACAATGTACTCTACAAAACATATCATAGAGGGGAAAAATATTAACTTTTAACTCAACTAAAGTAGAATTGGCAACTTTAAAATAAAACAAAGATGCTGAAACTTCATAAAAATATAATTTATAATTTATGTAATTTATTGCAATAAAGTGACTGGGTGAGTGTGTGTATTTATTGTCTGCATGATAAATATTACTTTTGACTGTTATCTTTATACTTTTATACTCATTTTTTTTTGTCAGTTTGATATGTTTTGCTCCACATGAGGCTGAGAAGCAGTGGATAGATGATGCCTTTTCTCTGTCTGACCCTGGAGGGAGCAACAGAAAAACAAACATACTGAAAGATATTTAAAAGGCCGTGGATGATTAACTTCACTAACAGCACCGTGCGCTCTCCCTGCTTTTCACTGTGGGGGTCAAACTGACTGATGCTATAAACAAATATCTGCTCTGTGGTGACAAAGTGAAGATAACTTTGAACACTGGTGGCAAGAGAAGGTGAAGACATTTCTTTTTCAAAACAAAGTCACCCATTGAAACCGTTGGATGTGACTCATGTCGTGTCGTTCTCTGACAGATGCTGGATCTGATTACCTAACCCTGTGTTCTCTAACTTTAGCAGCCAACACATCGCAAATACCTGGCCTCAGAACAGTTGTTAGGCTGCTTTCCATCGCTTGTTTGTGACAGATGGCTGTGCTCAGAGAAGACAACAGTGTTCCAGGAGGAGGGGTTACCACGACCACATCGGCCAATCACAGGGAGGGGTGGAGATGTGCTTCTACCCGGCAACAGGCCTGCAGTGACTCCCATTGCTTAGCCGGACTCAGGTGGGCTGAGAGAACAACCTCAGGCCTTCCGACATTAGAACCCAGGGGGAAGAGTTGGCTCATTTCAAAATGCAGTCTCTCTGAATCTGTTAAAAAAAAAAAAAAAAAAAAAAAAAGTGCTTCTGAGTTTGAGTAGATGTATGTTTCTGAAGCAGATCTGAAGTTTCCTGTTAATCTTGTTGACACAAAGAAGAAGGAGGCAGGAAAAGTATCTATTGCAGTAAATGGAGGACAGTGGCTGAAAATGTCAGGACAGGAGGAGAACGGGAAAGAGAGGTTATGTTTGCACAAGCACTTTTTTCACTCCAGGAGGCCCTACAGTGCATTTTTAGGAACTTGGCAGATAGACTGGCACTGAGTGAAACATTAACACTCCTCAACCTTTGTTACTGCCAAAGGAGCTGCAGCTGGAATCAAGACAATCTCAGAAGTATGTGTTTAAAATGCATCTCTGGCTGCTACACTACTTAACACACACAGATGAAGGTGCTGAAATCAAAAATAATCTTTCCATTTGCTTTCACCACCAGTTTGCTTCGTCATCCTTCACATCCCTTATCTGGCGTCACTGCAACCTAAAGTACCCTTTGGTTTAATCTTATCACTGCTTCAGGGTTTCAATTATAACTGTGAACTTTTCCACTACGTCCACTTTTTGAGAGATATTCTCTCATTAGAAAGGTTTTAATGCATGCAGAACACTTTGTCCTTGAAAATATGGCTTGTATGTTGTGCACGCCAGCATATTAGCTCCTGGACCATTTGTTTTTGGTGTTGACACCTCTCTTAATGCTGAAAGTGTAAATCACTGAGTGAGGCTGACAGCGGTGACATTCCCAATCTATGCAATAACCCAGATTGCTGAGCTCACACTAGAATATACAATCTACACATTATACATTTTGCAAATCATGTTTTTTTCCCCCCTACCTTTCACGCTATTGCATAATTCCAAGCAATGCAATCACACTTCATCAACCTAAGCTTTTTTTTAGGGGAGTATCATTAGTCTAAATAGAAGCTGCACATTTGCAGCTCTCGGATTTGTTTTAATACAGTCACAAAATTAACACTTTCCACTTTGTTGTCTCAGCAAAAATGCCACTACTTTCACACAGTAACTACTACATCAATCAGTGATGCTCAGACACTCTGGTGGAGCAGATAGAGGCAGGAATACGAGGATGGGAGGCTGCAGGAGATGAGAACAAAAAGTCTGGAGGACGATGCACGTGCCAAAAAACATTTTCAAAGTTGGTTATGCTTACTTTGACTTTCAGTCGAGGCTTTATAATACAGCCCATGATTTATAGTGTACTATCAGTGCAATATTTGAATAAGCTATTTGCTACTGCAGATATTTGTGGACACACTTACTTCAGAGTAGGTACTATGGAGCAGTCATCAAAAAACTGCAAGAAGCAACCTCTCAGTGTCCTCCTCTCAAACATTACCATCAGCAATATAAAAACTCACCATATAGGCTAACAAAACAAACATTAAGGTGTTCTGTTTATTATGTATTTAGAAAAGTGAAGTAACATCTAAAAACTTATGTTTGTTGTTTTGTCTGAGCAACTTCTGGACAATTGAAATACACAAGTGCTGAAAAACTGCAGTTCCTCAGACGGCCACAAGGGGCTGGCTCCAAAGGCGAGTCAGTCCCTCCAGACCCCCATGTTCAAATACACAACTTTACAGCAAAATAAATGTGTTTACAGCCTGATGCAAGAAACAGGCGTGGTCTCTTTAGCCAACTCTCTTGTGACTCGATGGAGGTGATTTTTATTTTATTTATACTACAGGCCAAAAGTTTGGAAGCAAGATCAAGTTTGGACAAAAAAAGAATCCTAGTTTCATTGGTGCAACAAAATACACATGATTATTATAGAGTCACTCATCAAAATATTTTTTTTTACTATAATTATCAGATATTCGGATCTTGTTTCTTTACTCAGCTGTTTTTTTCTGTGGTAGTTATAGAGATATGGACACAGCTGAGATTTACTGGGATTCTTGTCTGCAAACTCAAAAGCCAAAGAGCAAAAGTGAATAATGCACAGACAGCTCAGCTCACAGCACTAACTGGAGAATTGAGGACGGTCCAGCATCTAACGACGAGTGGCGTCGGGTTTTATGGGAGAGCCGGAGTCCGTAATTCGCTGGCTTCCACCTGCACTCAATCTGCTGATTACTGATGCGCCACACCTGTCACAGCCTCTGGCAGCACACACCTGGAGGAGAGAGAGAGCAGGGCAAATATAAAGCTGCCTCATTATGTTCCAACAAAACACTTGAGCTTCCTAAATGTAAATATGAATGATTGTCATAAAATGTTATGTGCTTTTTGAAGAGGAACGTGCCATCAGTAGTTGAAGTGGTAGTGGCTGGTCAGGGTGCAAGCTCACGGTAAATAAATAAGGTCAGCTCATGTTCTCAGCAGCACTTTTAGACACAGTGAAATTTGTTACTGCAGCCTTTGATTATTTCAGCAGGATGCAAAAAATCATTGATTGAAAACTTAGAAGAGCAGAGCTGCTGTCTGGCTGTCCAGAAAGAAGCACACAGACAGTGTATATGAGGAATAAGAGGACATATAACTGTGGCAGCTTTATGTGCAGTCCAACATTAACTGAGCTACAACATTGCCTCAAAATGCTCAAACACTGGCTGAGACGTGGAGAGTCTTTGCCAAACTTGTCAAGCACCATGTTTTAATTCATGGAAATAGGAACACTTGTCTCATCTGAGTATTTATTTAGGTGGGAAAAAAGTAAGCAGGGTTCTCTCTAGTGCTGGATAAATATAATCAACGCAGCTGTATAGTTTATAATCAGGGTGTGAGGATGGAAACTGAAGCTGCATAACTCCGGTAATAAAAACAGGTCCCACCCAGTCCAAGGTGTTGTATCCAAAGACTCTATTGTGTGAACGTGGAGGCTTGTGGGGTTTTTCCACCTTATCCAAACAGAGTGAAGGCCTGAGCTTCGGCTCTGTCCTCCACACAGAGAATATTTCAGCAGACAGGATGTGTGGCGGAGGGTCATTTCCTCAAATGCCTCCAAGTGCTCATACAGATGTGTCTTTGATTTGTGTCTGCACTCAGGAGGAGACCACAGAGATCACTTTCACTCTGAAGAATAAGGTTCATTTTGGTTTTCTGTTATCATGTGTCATTTTGTACACATAGATTATAGTTTATTTGGATTGGATTGATATATATCCTTATAAATATCTATGTACACAACAGGCCAAACATTTGGAAGCAACTTCAAGTTTCTCTCTTTCTTAAAAACCAGTAGGAATTATCTGGATTCTGGGATGTATTTACTGCAGGATCAGACTTTGCTTTCATAGATATGCATCCTTTTCCTCAGTTTACCTTTAGGTATATATTGAAGTTACCAGGCAACTGCTGAGTAAAGGTTAATTTAAAAAAAGAAGGGCTTAGTTTTAGAGTTGAGAAGATTTACAAGACTTCAGTGCAAATGTTTTTAAAAAAATCACAGTCAGCATTATTCACTTTAGATCTTTGGCTTTTGAGAGTTTGCAGACAAAAAATCCCAATAAATTTCAGCTGTGTCCATATCTCTATAACTACCACAGAAAGAAACAGCTGAGTAAAGAAACCAGATATAAACACCTGATAATTATAGTAAATTTGTATTCTGATGAATGACTCTTTATATAAGAATCATGTTTATTTTGTTGCACCAATAAAACTAGGATTTTTTTGTTCAAATTTGATCTTGCTTCCAAGCTTTTGGCCTGTAGTGTAAATAAAATAAAAATCACCTCCACCGAGTCACAAACAAGAGAGTTGGCTAAAGAGACCACACCTGTTTCTTGCATCAGGCTGTAAACATTGATTTTGCTGTAAAGTTGTGTATTTGAACATGGGGGTCTATAGGGACTGACTAGCCTTTGGAGCCAGCCCCTTGTGGCTGTCTGAGGAACTGCAAACATTAATTCTTAGATGTAATTTCACTTTTCTAAATATGTAATAAACAGAGCACCTCAGTGTTTGTTATGCTAGCCTGTATGGTGAGTTTTTATATTATTTGATGGTAATGTTTGAGAGGAGGACAATAACAGGTTGCTTTTTGCATTTTTTGATGGCTGCTCCAAAGTGCCCATTTATTTTGGTGCAAAGTAGACCAATGAAACTATGATCTTTTTTTGTACAAATTTGTCCAAACTTTTGGCCTGTAGTGTATCTCCACATACATCTGTTAGTCTCTCTCATGAGGATCTAGAGTCTGAGCATGCTCAGCATCGTCTTATCAGCATCGTATACTGTAAAGTCAGACCAGCACTTTCTTTCTGATGCCCTCCAGCAAGAGCGTACACAGCTGACGTTGTTGGTTGGAAATGAATAAAGTATAATGTTGTTGCTGTAGAATCTCAGGAGGAAACACATAAACTGAGCTCTGCCATGTAACGCTGCAGTTTAAATAAGTTCTGCAATGACACCTCAAGGTTTTAATTTAGCTAAAATTTTGGTTCTATGTGTATTTTATGTATCTACTGGATGTGAGACATCTGTTCCTGCATTCTCTGTGACATTGAAAAACCCAGCATGCATAGTCCAGGCTGATTTGAGTCTTTCTGCATTCATCAGTTTGTGGAAGCGTTGCAACACGACCAGAATTCAAACAAAAGCAAGCGTTTCTTTGAGTATGGAGAATGTCTGTGTTAATAACAGGAGGAAAAAAGAGAAAGTATTTTGGACTGGCTTTAAAAGCACAAATTAATTCACTATTCAGTGCATCGCAGTGGTTTCTGTAGCCAGATGTCACGATTAAATCTCCTTTTGAGTGTGCAACAAAAGAGGTTTTACTATGAGGGCATGGCAGTCAAATAGAGTGTCAGTTTCTCAGAGCAAGACCGAAACCAAATAAACTGTAATTTAACCAGGTTGTGCAACATAAAAAACAAGAAAGACTTCTGCAATGCCGCTGTCTTCTTGCACCTTTCCTCTTTCACGTTGACCAAAACAAGAAGTGTGCTGCTTGAGAAACCCGTGGCATGACTCAGGCAGACTGGAGACCACTCTTCAGGTGCCTCGTTGGCACTTTAACAAAGCAACAAAATGCTCTCCAGTTGCCTTGTGCTGTCTGATGCCTGGAGTGCCCTGAAGTATTGATTGTATGTTTAGAATTCCTGGAGGACAGCAGTGACTCAGCGTTTTTCTCGCATCAGCTGCCCATGTTGTGCCATCTCCTTTTTCTTCTGTCACACAACCTTTATGCAGCGTGTGGAGAAAATAGCACCTAAATAGTAAAGAATTATTGTGCTTTAATACTAGTGGTGGAATGTGATTTTAAAAAAGAATGTAATTAATTAGAGGCTTCATAATTAATTAATTAATCAAGATTTATCACATTTTAGTCAATATTTGACGCAATAAACAAAGTTTGGTTGATGACTAAATGGATGAATAGACATATACATGAACTTAAACAATAAAATGTTTGTTTCATTTCTATTTATCTGCATTTTCATCTGTCTATTACATTCACAGATTACTGCAAACTCAAAGTGATATTATAGCGATTATATTCAACATTTTAAGACTTTTTATAAACTCAAACACTTTCAATGTCTTGAAAAATGGTTTCTTATGGGATGGCTACACCTTTAGCTGGGACCAGGATTATGGTCGCTAACATTAGCTCTGGTGCTAACAGCAACATGTTTTGCATTGAGGTGATAGCATCGGCTTGAAGTGCTGCAGTGATAGGAAACCCCTTTGTTCCTTAATCACAAAAAGATTCAAAATCTCCACAAACAAAATGCAAAATGAGCATGAAAAGAAGCTAAATAACCACAGAAATGTTCAAAATCATGCCAAAAAGATACAAAACGGATGGTTTTGGTATTCATCAGTGTTACCAGTGTGACAGAAATTATGGAACTGAGAAAGGTGTGATTAAATGCGTTATTTTGATTTTAATGTGTTATATTTATCTGTAATTAATTAATCTAAATTAGTCCCAGCCCCAGTTAAAACACTTTTGTCAAGATTTACAGCATTCATGACTGCTGATCACCGTTTCTCCAAAGGTCACCCAACACGAGTCCACTTTCACTAATAAAGTGCTGAGTTTAACACTCTGCTGTAGATATACTGTTTTTTTCCATCCTTTGCCATAGTGATGTCAGAGGCCTGGTCACAGCACATTGTGTCACAGCAGGGACCGTCATCGCTCAGAGCGAAGCCCGTTGACGCTGCTGCTGTTCACTGTGGGAACAAAGTCAACAGAAGACACTTTTTCTAATTAAGGGATGACAGAAAAGAGTCGTAATATCTTTAAAGACTTCGGTGCCGCCGTGGGAGATTCGCTGTGTGTCTCGGGATGCATGCAAACGCTCATGCAGGTGCCCACGTGCACACGGAGTGATGGAACACGCCTGGGAGCCGGCAGCAACACGCAGCAGGATTTCTCATCCTTATTTAATGGGGTTGTTAGTGCGTCCTTGGAGACAAGGTGGACTGTGATGCAATAAGTGATCTG
This sequence comes from Amphiprion ocellaris, assembly GCF_022539595.1. Lineage (NCBI taxonomy): Eukaryota > Metazoa > Chordata > Actinopteri > Pomacentridae > Amphiprion > Amphiprion ocellaris. The sequence continues at coordinate 31,361,585 of NC_072784.1, forward strand.
GCTGGACCGAGGCGATAAATGAAATAATCCCCAGGATGAATGACTCTGAACTCATGATGCTGCACCACAGGCCAGATTATTTAGACTCCCACCCAGGACACTATGATGTCAATGTTTTCAACGTAATCAAACATCATCGGCTCACAGCTCTATCATTTAACGTGTTGCTGTTGGTGTGTGTGGGAGTAAAGCAGCTGTTGGAGGATGTTGTCCTTCAGAGGCTGCTCTATACAATCTGTACCTTTCTGACATGAGTAGGATGAACTAATAATGAAATATACCCACATGTCAGTTAACCTTCCTCATGAAGACACTGAAAAACTGAACAGATCTGACAGAGAACAAAGATTTCTTTTCTCCTTTTCGCATGATTTGTTTCTCCTCCACACTGAAGTGTTTATTTTCAGAAGCCAGACTGTTTTCATATCGGTGACATTCATCCCACCCATTCAGCTGCTGAACATGTAAAGCCTGATGGAGAAAATGTTTGCTGGATGTGACCCTGTCGCTGTAACTGAGGCTACCTTAATACTGTGGACCATCTCTTCCTTTCAGCAGATTAGAAAAGCATATCCTTCACTGGACCGTGACGTGTCTCTCGCAGCATTCAGACTTCACCCGTGTCTTATTTAAAAGGTGTTTTCATAGCTGACATCACCAGTATGTAGTCTGTGTCTACCGAACAGCAATGCCACTCTGAAAAGATCCTTATTTGGGAAAATTGTTGTCTTGTATATGGAAAAGAAAAACCTCCAGCTGTACGTAATATTTTGGTACGTTGGCTGAAGTATTGATGATTTACTTCCCTCTAACAATAAGGCAACTAACAAAACAGCAAAAGGATTCACGTATTTTATAGTTTATTTAGTCGTCTATTTGCCAGTAGAATATTTCATAAATCCTCGCTGGAGTAAGACACACAGCTTTAGATGCTTGTTATAATACTGTACAGGGAAACTGTATGGAGCTACAGCTCACCAGGTCACCTCAATGGAGGATGAATAATTGCCTGTTAGGTTGGACTACGGAGGGATTGCATTGGAATGAACTCCCCTCTGCAGCTCCGTGCAGCAAATCTAGGATAAGCAACCAACAAGAATCCAATGGACAAAGCGCAGAAGGACCCTCTCATTCCTGCACACCCGAGAAAAAAACCAGCTGCAGCTTCCTGAATGAGCTGGAGGCTGAAGGTAATTTACTGCAGGGACCAAAAAACCCAGCAGGAACATCAAGTGTTTGTTCATCAGTTTATGTTGATATTCTATGAATCAGGCAAAGTGTAATAAAAGATCGAAATTCCAACCCCTTGCACAAATGTAATACTTTCTTCATCAGCAATGAGAGGTAAATGAGATCACTTCAGTAATAAACGTGACAGGGCAAAGCACATGAGCTGCAAGATATGGTTCCACATAAATGAGGAAGTGTTTTATTAAATCCTGCAAGAACTCAGATGGATTTGCCAATTATAGTAAAATAGATTTTACTGTGAATCTCAGATCTTTTTCTGCAGGCATGTTTGCTACTGATACAAATTATTTCCAATTCTTATTCCCTGACTGTGAATTCTTAATAATACAGTCTATACACCAGTTTAAATTTGGGTTTCTTATTTCAAGCATCCTGCACTGCATGTGGATGTCAAGATGTAAATGGACTCCGGTTCATCAGTAATGTGAGATTGTGCTGTCAGATCACTAAACGCTACCTTTATTGTTGTCCCTTTTCTAATTTCCAGCGCTCGTATTTCACTCCGCAGCTGCTTGGCCCCACATATTTCTAGCTTGAAGCTCCGTTTTGCATCGATTGTATCTGCTCTGGTGTTTTTGTTTGGGCAGCTTGGAGGAGAGCCAGGTTCCTCAGGCCCTCTGTTGTCCTTGAGGCTGCCATGTCATTATGTGCTCCTCATATTCCAGCCCGAGGTTATAAAAGCCTGAAGCCGTGTGTTTAGATGCACATCATGTCTGTTTTGCTTAATTGCGACATTAGGATTCACTGTATGCACTGGTGGGTGTGTGTTTACCTGCACATGCAAACATCATGTGCATTTTTCTGAAACATTTCTGCAATAAATCACCATTAAACAGGCGTATTGTTTGTGGCTGAGCCTGCTGATTAGAATAGCACAGACACACACACACACACACACACACACACACACACACACACACACACACACACACACACACACACACACACACACACACACAGAGGATGATGATAGAATCCAGCAGCTTGTACACAGGATGCAGATATGCAAGAATAGAAACAGCATCATGTTCCCGACTGATTCCCAAAGGCACAGCAATATCTGGCATCATCAGCATCACAGATACTAAAACAATTTCCCTCCTCCCATGTCTGCTTTTTCCCCTCTCCTCTCTCATGCCGTCCCATTTGCATCCCAAACTCCTCAGCAAGGTAGCAGAGGTCTGATTCGTTGAGCCAGAGATCGCAGCAACTCACACTAATCTAATCTAAACCGACACGCGGAAGTCTAACACACGAACGCCGCTAAAATAAAAACAGATGACCCTTTCTTTGTGCTCTTTCACCACTTTTCCTTCGCCGTGCTGCCTTTTCAGTTTTCATTACCAGTAATCTGACCTGAAACAGCCTTCAGAGCTCAGATAATGATTTTTCCACTTGCTCCCCCTCTCTTGTTCCTCGTCCCATCTCCGGTGGCGGCTGCTGCTGCTGCTGCTGCTGCTGCTGCTGCTGCTGCTGCTGCTGCTGCTGCTGCTGCTGCTGCTGCTGCTGCTGCTGCTGCTGCTGCTGCTGCTGCTGCTGCTGCTGCTGCTGCTGCTGCTGCTGCTGCTGCAGCTGCAGTGTTTGTGTGCACGCTGATTATTCACAAGGACCAAACCATAAGTGACCTCTCACGCACGGCCTCGCCTGCTTGTTGCTCTGCAACACTGTGTCATCCCTCCACATTCATCAGCCATGTTTGAGCACAAAGGAACGAGTTTTAAATGCTGCTTCCATGAAGACGCATTTCTAGGGCACTAGCCATGAACAAGGAGAGCATTGAGCGGTGTGCTGAAAGGAGGGGCAGTCGGGCAGTCCTGGCATTCAGTCTGGCATTTGACTGGGTTCTGATCAAAGGCAGCAGAATCAGGGGCTAATGGGAGATATGCATGGTTGAACTTAAATGGGCATGTGTAATGTCAGGGTTGTTTTGGGCACCGAACAAGACTGTTTTCATCACTAGTTTCCTAATGTGGCTGTAATTGTATAACTGGACTATATAGCTGATGGGTGCAGTCCAGCTGATTCTTCATCCTGCTGAAGTGTTGGTTTGTTCTGTTGCCTGATTCACAGGAAACACACTGCAACAAACACACTTAAAGCATTCAATTACAAGCTACTGTGTATGAATGCACTATAATGAAAGACAGGGGAATTCTGGTCACATGACACCTAGAACCACTTCAGTTTTCTGTCATGCTTTATCTCTCACATGTGCTTTTCCATTTTCTGCTCCCTATTTTTGTGCTGCATGCTCTGAAGATCTGCAACTGTCTTCCCTGTTTCTCTTTCTAAATGTCTTTTATTCTTTTATTCTGCCCCTCTAACTGCTTTTCACATCTTTATTCTCTATGTTTGTGGTCTCCCTGGAATCATTTTGATCTACATACTGTGCAGACAGTCTAAATGTGTTGGGAATAATGTGGGTTGTGGCACAATATTCCAACTAGGTCAGTGTATGTCCACGTTACGTAACCCGTGAACAGGGTTTGACCGCCATCACTGAGACCTGACCGCTGAATGACCACTCTGCAGTCACAACGACCGGTCCTTCAAGAGGAAATAAATTAACAAATAAAACAAACATCATCCCAAACAAACAAACAAACAAGACCATAACAAGGACAAACTGCTTCTAATTTGGTTTTTTATTTTTCAGTTTCATAAATCCACATATCAGCAATTTCATCCACTTGCAACTGATTCAACTCAGAAACAACAGATTCTGCTGTTTAATGGTGTGAACATGTGATAGAAGTTAAATAGTTTATTACGCCAGTCTCACACCTTCGTCTGTTGAAGTCAACACAGCATGGAATCCATATGTTCTCATGATAGAAGCAGCACAAGGCTGTGTTTGGGGGAGAGTGGGTGTTTCCTCTGATTGCACTGTCTAAATATAAACTTGTGCCCTTACATAATAACCGAGTCCATGTGAGAGCAGAAGAGATTGAAGCCAGCAGGTCCCAAACACTATCAGCTACTGTGGAACACGCACAAGCAACGGCACAATTCTGAGTGACTTTTTAGATCAACTAAACCCAGAAAGATAAATACAAGGTTTTTTGTAGGTAACATGCATCCACCTCATACTACAGAGCCTATAAAAAGTATTAGGTTTTTATTGCTTTTCAGTGGTGAATTATGGACAATGTAATTTGGCTTTTTGGACAAGACTTTTCAAAACACCTCTTGTATGTCAAATTGAAAACAGATTTCTACAAATTGATGTCAGTTAATTTGAAAAAACACAAATAAGTGATTGCATAAGTCGTCACCCACTTTAAGGTGACTTACCTAATTCAAGACAAGTGCAGACAGCTGGTACAAGACATTACTCAGTTGGTGAAACGGAGATCATCTGGGTGCAGAAGTGATGCTAGTTTAAAGCTATCTGGAAGGTCGAGTCACTGGTGAATCAGCACTCCTATATAAAATTACACAGCGCAGACAAAAGAAGAACTTAAGAAACTCAGGAGTCAAGGGGTCAGGAGATAAGTCATAAATCTGTCGATAGCAGGTCGTCCTCAAAAACTGTATGACTGTGCAAGAAAGAAACAAGTGAGGGAGGCCACCAAGACAACTATGATTCCTCTAAAGGAGTTACAAGCTTCAGCAGGGAGAGACTGTTCATACAACAACTGTTACACATATTAGAGCTCACTAGAAGGCACGGGAGAGACTCTAGAGTCAACTGGAAGAAGGTCCTTTGGTTTTACTGAGACCAAAACTGAGCTTTTTGACCATTAGATTAGATACTATGGCTAACGGACATTAAACACTGCACATCATCATAAACCCAACTGTCAAGCATGGCAGTGGCAGCATCATGATATGAAGCATGGCAGTGGCGGCATCATGATATGAAGCACGGTGGTGGCAGCATCATGATGTGACGCACGGTGGTGGCAGCATCATGATGTGAAGCATGGTGATGGCAGCATCATGATATGAAGCATGGTGGTGGCAGCATCATGATGTGAAGCATGGTGGTGGCAGCATCATGATGTGAAGCATGGTGGTGGCAGCATCATGATGTGAAGCATGGTGGTGGCAGCATCATGATGTGAAGCATGGTGGTGGCAGCATCATGATGTGAAGCATGGTGGTGGCAGCATCATGATATGAAGCATGGTGGTGGCAGCATCATGATATGAAGTATGGTGGTTGCAGCATCATGATGTGAAGCACGGTGGTGGCAGCATCATGATGTGAAGCATGGTGGTGGCAGCATCATGATATGAAGCATGGTGGTGGCAGCATCATGATGTCAAGCATGGTGGTGGCAGCATCATGATGTGAAGCACGGTGGTGGCAGCATCATGATGTCAAGCATGGTGGTGGCAGCATCATGATGTGAAGCATGGTGGTGGCAGCATCATGATATGAAGCATCGTGGTGGCAGCATCATGATGTCAAGCATGGTGGTGGCAGCATCATGATGTGAAGCACGGTGGTGGCAGCATCATGATGTGAAACACGGTGGTGGCAGCATCATAATATGAAGCACGGTGGTGGCAGCATCATGATATGGGGAATTGGGTAAAACTGCTCATTGAGATTTCTCCACAAAGACTTAATTTTGTAATTCCAATAGGGGTAAATTCTTTCTGTAAACAGAGTATAAATATATATAAGTCTTTATTCAAGTTTTAGCCAAAATGCAGTTTCTTAGTTCTTCAAAATAATCTCAGTGTTAACAATGAAAGCACACTCTGTACTTTTATGTGAAGGCAGGTGCACATTTCTGTTATATAAGATATAATAAATATCTTCTATTTTTCAACCTTAAGTGTTTTCTTTTCCTAAAATGGCAGAATATGCCTTTGATTTCTGGAGGAGCATTAGATAAGATGGTTCATACTACATTAAACATGAGACTACAGCCAGCAGCAATGAAAAAAAGCCACATAACACAAGCAATATAAGGGAATTAAAACATTATATCTGAATTATAAAAGTCCAAGTCCAAGGTCTAAACCTCACCATTATACAATACACTCCACTACTATAAAAGTACTGCACCGACTGTGGCTGGGAGATCTGTTGTTACCTCAGTTCTTTTCTCCTGTTTCCAGTCTTTTAAGCTAATTTGCTGCTAGCTGTAGCTTTATTATAATGGATATTATAAGAAATGGCATCAGTCTTCTCATTTAGCTAAAGTTTTTACAGGTTTCAGTTTAACAGGGTTTAACTGGGTTATATCTGGTTCCTGATTTGCACCAGAAGCAGAAGTCGAGCTTGTGAGTTCCAGTTCTGCTTGAAGTGCAGGACCTGGACGAGTAAAACAAACTTTTTGTGTCATAAATAATTCAGGCGTCTAAAAATGTGCAGCCTCAGTGTAAAAGGTAGAATGCAGCTCTGGAAAAATCCACCTTGTCCTTATTTTCTGTCTGCTGTCGGTGCTGCTGTGTCACCGTCTCCCACAGTGGATGGTGATTAAGTTTTTAAACCTGAACACGAGAAAACAAAAAAGGGGGATTTGGTTTTAAAGCTGGCTGCATATGCCCCGTCCCTGCTGTGTCTCCCTCTCATTGTTCACCACCGCTGAGTCCCTCATCAATCACTGCTACCTATCTATCTCATCCATCTCAGAGGCCGATGTCCCTACTTCATCCCTGCCTCATAAATCAGCAGACAGATGCATTCTAAACAGCAGCTGTCTCCGTCCTCTTTAGTCTTCTAATCACCACCCTGGCTTTTAAAAAAGAGCCTCAAATGAAAAGCTCTCAGTCTGACCAGCTCTGTGGGGCTTATTGCATCTGAATAAAAACATCTTTCCAGCGTTTTAGTTCTCCAGGTGTCTTTTTCTACTCGGTTCTGCCCCAGACTTTGCATCAGTCCGTCCCTGGATGCACCGGCGACGTTAGAGCTGCACAACGTTGCCTGTACGTTTGCAGGAGAACGTCTTACAACAGCAGACAGATGGAGCGGCACTCTCACTCTGGAGAGATTTAAAGGATCAAAGAGGGTGAAAGGGAAGGGGAGGGGGGGGACCGTGAGAATAGTTACCATGGCGACCGTGACGTCACCGGAGGCTCGCGCATCAATGGGAGTTTTGTTTGTGTAGAGGTGAAGGCAAACAACGGTCTCGAGGTGACAGAAGGAGGCACTTTGTGAAATTTAAGTGACAGAAACGCAGCTTTGGATACCGAAGACAATCAGGAGAAAGTATTTTTTCTGCCGCTCTCACTCTGTCGTGGGCGGAAACAGATCTGAGTTACGTCAACACGCTAATAACACGCTGGAGGTGAATTATAGGTTCCAGTCTGTCCAGTCATTTTTAACTGAATTACTATTTTGAGGGACAGAGACGGCGGAAAGGAGAGAGACAGTGCAGGGCAAAAACAGACGCCATTAATGTATTTTATGATTCATTAGAAACAGGCTGCAGCATAATAGGATATATTTAAAAAGCTGAACGTGTCTCGAACAAAAATTCAACAAATAACCCTCGACTAATGCAGTCTGAAAGCAAACCTACAGCTGGTTAGTGGAAATTCTGCTGTTTTTTTTTGTGTTTTTTGCAGATTAAATGGTTTACTTATGAGAGAAGTAATTGTTGCCCTAGAAAACAAGGGACACATGTATTTACCGGCACATGTTGCACAGAAACACCAACCCTTGTAGTCAGACACATGCAGTCAAAAAAAGGAAGAAAAACCAGGAGACTTTCATGCACAATAACTACGATGATGCACCTCGGTTCCATTCATTTCGCTGCCTGCCTCAGAGTGTAATTAGCCGTCTTGTCCTCACTGCTGGGCGTTTCATCACCCGGTGGAGGGAGGTTTTAGTTGCTTTTACGTGTCTGACCTGAGCAGGGATGATGAACTGACAAAATGTCCAGAGGATTCTGACACTGCAGTATTAATTGCTCATCCAGCATGTCTGAGTACAGTAAAAATGAAAACATATTGAGCTATAGGTTAAAAAAGAAATGACAAAATACATGAAAAACAATCACTACTTTCATTTTTAGTGTTCTCTATCCAGGTGGATAGAAGACAGTAAGGCTACATCCACCGTAATTTGTTTTAAAGTGCATTATTTTTGCTTATAGCTGTGTTTATGGCTGGCATCTGCACAACTCTGGTGTTTTCGGAGTCCTAAAATCGATAATTTTGCAAATTCTGCTGATAGCATTTCAGATTGGACGGACATGAATGTAGAGTTTTGGAAATGAGACCAGCGTTTGTGTCCTTTCCAGATTTGTGGTGAAACTTGTCTTGTGACTTTTTGATAGTTAAAAACAAAGATGTAAATCTTGACCAACAGCGGGTCATTCACCTTGTTGTTTAAACCAGCAGCTGTTCTGCAGTGAAGGAAATCTCTGGTGTGACTTTTCATCATTGCTCTCCGTAATATTTTGTGCAACCATCCCCCTGCTTCTACTCCCACTTTTATCCATGTGCTAACATAACTGCACAAGGGTTTTCTAATCATCAATGAGCCTTTCAGCACCATTAGCTAACACAATGTAGCATTAGAACACAGGAGTGATGGTTGCTGGAAATGTTCCTCTGTACCCCTATGGAGATATTCCATTAAAAATCAGCTGTTTCCAGCTACAATAGTCATTTACCACATTAACAATGTCTACACTGGATTTATCATTCATTTAATGTGATCTTCATTTAAAAAACTGCTTTTCTTTCAAAAACAAGTACATTTCTAAGTGACTCTAGCAACTTCTAAACAGTAGTGTACATGAAATAAAGTTGCTCTATATTAGTAAACCTTACTTTATATTAGCTAAAGTTGATATTAATAATTAAAGTCATTCTATATTAAAGTTGCTCTTAATGAGTTACAGTTGCTCTATATTATTTAAAGTTGCTCAAAAACGAGTTAAACTTGCTTTATATTAAAGTTGTTCTATGTTTTTTCAAGTTGCTCTATATGAGTTAAGGTTGCTCTAAAATGAGTCAAAGTTGCTCTATATTAGTCAAAATTACCACATTAATAATGTCTAGGCTGTATTTCTGATTAATTTAATATTATCTTCATTGAAAAAAAAGGTTTTCTTTAAAAAATAAGGACATTTCTAAGTGACCCCAAACTTTTGAATAGTGGACATGCAGTTTATACACAGGATGAACCGTATTAACACTGTCAACAGTATGAACAATGTGGTAATATGTGTGATCTTGTCATATACACACTTTTTTCTTTATTTTTTGAGAACATGAGTAACTTGTGCTGACTTGTGTGTCTCTCACCCCAAACCTATGCAAGACGGATGGGGACTTTAAATAAAATGGAGCAACTTTAATTCATTTTTGAGCAACTTCAAATAATTTAGAGCAGCTTTAATTCATCTATGCTACCGTTCTAAATTTTGCAGTCACATAGAAATGTCCTTATTTTTGAAAGAAAAGCATTATTTTCCAGTGAAGATACCATTAAATGAATGATAAATCCAGTGTAGACATTGTTAATGTGGTAAATGACTATTGTAGCTGGAAACAGCTGATTTTTAATGGAATATCTCCATAGAGGTACAGAGGAACATTTCCAGCAACCATCACTCCTGTGTTCTAATGCTACATTGTGTTAGCTAATGGTGTTGAAAGGCTCATTGATGATTAGAAAACCCTTGTGCAGTTATGTTAGCACATGGATAAAAGCGGGAGTTTCCATGGAAAACATGGAATTGTCTGGATGAACCCAAACTTTTGAACGGTGGTGTGTGCCCAGTGCATGTGAATGTTTTCAGGCTTGTTCATATGGACGGAGATGAATTATTAAATGGGTCAGATCTGATATATCGGTGTGGACATAGCCTTCGGGTTGGGTGTGCTGAAAGAGCATTATCATGTGTTGTGCAACCTAGAAGGGAATCAGAAGTGTTTATAGCTGTTTGGTAAGTCATCCGTGCAGTTAAAAAAAGCTAGAAATTGCGTAACAAACAAAAAATGAAAGTCAGACCTAGAAAATGTGTCCCGTTTCTGCAAGCGGGCAGCTTGACCTGCCATAGTTTGTCTTTTTGTGCCTTAGAATGAACGTGTTATCTGTCCAGGGTGCCTTCCTTTCTTCTGCCTGGTGTATTTAGGAGTTTAAAACATAGATTAGATGGTGAATAGTTGAACAGCACTTTCCTTCAAATCAATTTCAGATGACTTTTGTCAAGTTTCTCAGAGGCCAAGACCTCAGTCACACGCTCACAGAGCTCCTCCCACTTTCTCCACAGAAGTCCCCACTTGTCCTCCAAACATATCATCTCTGGCCCCAATATGTCACCCAAGATTTGTGTGTCTATGTGTGCACATGTGTGAGAGGTCAGAGGTCAGGACAGGAGACACAACGGGCCTGGTCTACTGACTCGGTTGACACTGGAGAGGAACACCATGTGCCTCGTATGCATTTCACTCAGGATCAAAGGGCAGCTGTGACCGCTTCAGTAAGTCTTGTACCACCTCTGGTCTCTGAAGTACATTTCAGATGACCGATGCAAATTTCGGAGTGTGAAGTGCAGCAGCTGGTTGCTTCCTTTTAGAAGCTGACAAGAAGATTTAGGGTGTGCGGAGTGTTGTGGAAGGGTGTCGTTTGGTGAGAGCACTTAGTTTTGGAGGCAACACCGGAACGCTACAGCGAAGTGCAGAGTTTGATCGATGGAGGTATTTAGAGAGGTGCTTTGAGTGTGAGGTGAGAGCGATTTCTGAAGCGTTTTTTTGGGCCTCAATCTCGAGTTTGACATTGTTGACTTTTTCAGAGTGTGAAGTAGCAACAATAAGAGAAACAATTCATGTGGTGTCGGCGCACAGATGAATGTTTTATTTGTGTAAGTTTAGTGCAATTGCATTAGAAAACAAGGAAAGTACTCAGAGAGCGCAATCCTCCTCCAAGGCTGCTCATTCCCCCATATGGCATTGTCAGAAATGCAGCATATGTTTATTTGTTATTGATGATCAGAAATCACAGCGACATAGAATGTGTCCATTTAATATAGATGTACCCACAAACAAAATGACCTTGCGCTGAGCACAGGTGTGTGTTATGCATGTGTACGTTATGTACGGATACTGGATCACGTGACCTAAATATGTAGCGGGCGACGGGAATTGATGGGATTCAGAAACACCCCCACAATTTAATCAGTTGTTCCTTGGATCACTTCTGATGGATAAGTCCTGATAAGTCCTAAGCGGTGGATTTGTAGTAGGATCACAATCATGTGATCATCAGCAGGCAGCTGACGTAGTGTTCACTTGTTGTCATGGTTACAATGACGCCATGCCGCTATCTGGCAATGATACAGAAATCTTTAACAAATCTGTGTGTCCTGACTATAAGCTTCATCACTGCCAAAATCTAATCACCTGGTCCTTGTGTCATTTCTGGCCTTCTCTGAAAATTTCATCCAAATCCGTTAGTCCATTTTTGAGTAATGTTGCCAAAAGACAGACAGACAGACTAACCTGTACCTTTACCTTTAATTATTCCAGGGCCTATAGCCGAGAAGCGTCATTATGTTGCCACCACGTACTTCATATATGATGCTGCCACCACCATGCTTCATGTCATGATGCTGCCATCACCGTGCTTCACATAATGATGCTGCCACCACCGTGTTTCATATTATGATTCTGCCACCACCATGATTTATATTATGATTCTGCCTCCACCATGATTTATATTATGATTCTGCCTCCACTGTGCTTCATATTATGATTCTGCCTCCACTGTGCTTCATATTATGATTCTGCCTCCACCATGCTTCACAGTGGGGATGGTGTGTTCATGATGATGTGCAGTACTTGGTATATCAGACATGGGATATGTAACATTGCTGACTCCATCAATCTATTATACATTCTGTTATCCAGACATAGATCATCGTTCATTTAAATATTCCCACCACGGGAACACAGAGAGGGACACATGGGACTGGACTATACATCAAATACATGGTTAATGCATGACATCTGAGTTTTCTCATGTTATTGCAGTTTGTGGCATGCTATAAAAAAGTGGAATGAGGTTGCAGTTTCCTTGACTATTGTGCCATCAACTTTATGTAACAACATCCTGCATGAGTATGTAGTAATCTTGACTGTATGTGGTGTAGACTTGTGCTGTGTTGAAAGCATAAATGATGCATAAACATTACTTGGTCCATCCTGGTGAGTTGCTGTCAAGACCAGTAACCTGGGTTCACATTCAGACATGAAACTGACTAAAACAGGGGTGTCCAACATGCGGCCCGTGTGCCAAAACCGGCCCTCCAGGGGGTCCAGTCTGACACTCAAAGTGTAAAAAATCCAGAGAAGACATTAACTGCAGATTATAAATTAGTAAAACTATAAATGTAAAATAATTTCAAGACCATGACAAGTTGTTTTGATCATAAAGTAAAATACTAGATTGTTCATTGTTCTTTTGTCATTTTGTGTCTCATTTTTGAAATATTTTGTTTTTTTGTCTCATTTGACAATTTTTTTTGTCATTTTGTTTCTTGTTTTTTGTCATTTTGTTTCCTTTTTGTCTCGCTTGTGTGTTATGATTATTTTTTGTGGTTTTGTTTCTCACTTTTGTAATTTTTTGTCTCTTTTTGGTCATTAGTCCATTTTTTTGCTGCTTTGTGACTTTTTTATCTCATTTTTGTTTTATTTTGTGTTGTGTGTGTCATTTTGTTGTTTTGTTTCTTGTTTTTGTCATTTTGTGTCTCATTTTTGTAATATTTTGTCTTGTTTTTGTTGTTTTTTTTGTCTTTTTTGTCTGACTTTTGTCATTGTGGTCGTAAAGTAATATACTATATCATTCAGTTCCAGGTAGAGGTGACTAAATGTTGTGTTCCTTTGTAAACACTCTGTGATCTATAAGTTGTAATGTTTAAATGATAAACTGAGACATAATGTTGTTGGAATTTTATTTTTCTTAAGACATTTCAGGTTGTTTGGGATGTTTTGTAAAAAGATAATTCCTTAAACGTGAATATTTTGTGCTAAAATAAAAGAAAATTTGGAATTGTAGTTATTTATAGGTTATTTTGCTGTGATTTTGCTGGTCTGGATCACTGGAGATCAAATTGGACTGAATGTGGAACCTGAACTAAGATGAGTCTGACACCCCTGGACTAAAAGAAAGAGTAACAGAAGAAGTATACATGAACTGAAAGGCTGACAGTATGGGTGCATTGCTAAACTGTGATGTGGAGCTTAGATTTATGATTGGTATGGTAAAAAAAATGTACTTGCTATGAGAAAATAAATCAAAGCTAGATTGTTCCTTTACTGACTGTTTTGTCTTTATGCAACACACACACACACACACACACACACACACACACACACACACACACACACACACACACACACACACACACACACACAAGATGATTCATCAGAGCTGCTCTCTATTACAGTCTAGTCTGTTTGCCTGCATCCTGATTTGCATTCACGGCCAGTCGCTTTGCCATCTGATATTTGTTCACCTCGTTGACTCCACAGGACCAGCAGCTAAATAAAGGAAAGGTTAATGTGCTGTACTCGTTTTAAGTATGCATCAGCCACTCTATGATACCGTATCTGTTTCCAAAACAGGTACAACCAATAGCTGTTGGAAGTCACGCTGCCACGGTGTGTGTTTGTGTGTACGTGAGCTATGTTACTATGCTGCTGTGTGACTCATTGATAAGGCAGCAGGAGACCCAGCATAGATCTGCACACACACAGACACACACACTCATTGTGCTGAGCCGAGAGAGGAGGGAGATGTCTGGAAACACTGCAGCAGAGTTTATGTACTGTAAAGTGGTACACTGTGTCTGCTCCAACCAGATGCACCGTGGGGCAAAGTATTTGTAAGTCCCCAGCCTGAGATAAAGACTTGTGTAAAGAGCCATATACCCAGAGCTACTTCTACCCACGACGACGTAATCTCCCCAACAGGGAGGAAATATCATAAATAATTGATTTGTTTTAGAATCCGATACAACAGAATTTATATTTGATAGAGTGCACAAATGAATGTGAGAGTTTTACTGGAAACAAGAAAAGAAAAGTCTCCCGAATGCATCGAATGCTAATAAATAAACCAACATTTATTACAGTGAAAGGCGATCTCCATGCAGAGGTGCTCTAGGGTTATTGTGTCTCCTCATATATTGGGAGCAGCTGCTTCACATGACTTCGGGGTAAAGCAGAGGCACACTGTTCTCATTCTTATCTCTCCCTTTAATTCTGGCTCAGGCCCAGAGCCAAAAGAACAGACGAATCAGGGGCTGGCCATCGGTCAACATGCTGATGATGTGGACGCTGCCGTGGAATATGAACCAACGGAGCAAATCTTATCTCCGCCGATAAGGATTACATTTGCAAAATCATAACTGTGCTGGATCTGAGTTAATTGGATTTATGAATGAGTGAATTGCTAATCAGAGAAATGCCACAGCTTCTAATAAAGGAGCTGTTTATTTTTGTATTCGCGCCCCCCACCCACCCACCCTCATCCTCTCCCTTCTGTGCTCATGTACTTATTGAACAACATCCTTACCATCAGATGACTGGGTTACAGCAGATTCTTCATCAGTGGAGATTAGTAATGTTTCCTCTGCATGTTTTGACTTGAAAATGGTCTGAAATGACTGGAAAATTATCCAAAATCAGTCAGAACTTCTCTCAAATGATTAGAAATGATCCAGAATTATGGAAATTTGCAGAATTATGCTAATTTTGTCCAAGATGTTTTAAAAAAGATCAAAAATGACTCAAAATTCGTCTAAAATGAGCAAAACTTGTCAGAAATTGCAAAAATCTTCCCCAAATGATTTCAAGATGTACAAAATGGCTTACAAATTTACCAAAGTTACTTAAATCTGTTCAGAATGAACTTAAAACTTTTTTAAAAAAATCTGACTTGCAGAAAGACGTAAGGGGGTTTAGAAGTAGAGTGGTCTAACACAAAAAACCCAAACTGAGTCTTACACCATTTCTGTAATATTTAATAGTCTAGATTTTAGTGGTTTAGTGGGTTGTCTAAGCCACAACATGAATATAGCATTACAGTGGAGCTTACGTTTGTCTGTCTGTCTGGCTGTCTGTTTGCAATTTTACTCAAAAATGGACTAACGGATTTGGATGAAATTTTCAGGGAAGGTCAGAAATGACACAAGGACCAAGTGAATAGATTTTAGCAGTGATGAAGCTTATAGTCTGGATCCATGGATTTGTTAAAGATTTCTGTATCATTGCCAGATAGCAGTATGGCGTCACTGTAACCATGACAACAAGTGAACACTATGTCAGCTGCCTGCTGATGATCACATGATTGTGATCCTACTACAAATCCACCACTGAGGACCATGAGTGTTTATAAAACTGCCACTGTGAATAATTCCTACTTTTTAAAGAACATTTTAAAGTCATTCGGGACCCATTTTGGACCCATTTTTAGTATTTTTTAAAAAAAATTCTTAGTCATCCTGGACAATAATCTAATTTTGGACAGGTTTTGAACAGTTAAGGAGATTTTTTTTTTTAGCAAGTTCTGGACAAATTCCAACAAATTCTGATTCCAACATGCACAGACTGCTGAGGTTTCTGGTGCTGTGAGGCTGCTGAGAGATACATGAATGTGTCTGTGTGGGGATTTAAATTTACAGATTCAACAAAGTATTTTTTCCACAACCATGAACAGAACAGAGCCTCCCTCCCTCCCTGTGTTCAACACAACACTGGGATTGTTTTTTCGATTCATCCTCCGTCCTAATCCTCTGTTGTCTGCCTCCATCTCTCCTCTCATCTATCAGCCAGACTTCTCGACAGTCGACCCCTGCTGTTTACATTTAATTTCTCTCCGTGAATCCTAATTGCATGCTGTGTCTTTCTGGGGTCACTTCTAATCAGAATTATGGTAAGTGCATCAGACTCAAAACCTCCTGAAGTCTTTCTGATCTCCAGCTCCTCTCCAGTCCCGCTTTTGATGATTTTGCTGTTTGAAAATAAAATTGATTTTGCTCTCCAGCGATGCACATAAGTAATTTGTAGTTGTTGCTTTCGTACCATTTTTTCCCCCATCTATATGACCACTTGGTTTCGTTTCACTGTAAGATCCCCACCTCTTCCTCCCAGCTGTCCTTTATGCCTCTGTATTTCCTCCTTCTCTTTCCATTCTCGCACCTCTGCACTCTTTCAACCTGGAGACTATTACTTCCCCAACACTCCACAGTCACACTAAGCACTAAAATGTGCCTTGAGGAACCCAGTCATGAGTTAAAAGCTGGGTATGTAGGTGTGAACGCACTGGGACCAGAATTCCTCGAGCCGCATTTGGAGGTGACACATGTGGCCACAAATGTAGTGAGTAATGCCGGTACAAACGTGGCCCCCGTCCAAACAGAAAGCCTGACAAGGTGTAAGTTCATACATGTCGAGGAGCTCTTTAGGAGCCAAAAATAGCAGAAGGGAAAGGGTAGAAGCAGGTCTGTCTTGTGATTTTGAGAGCTGGTCCTGGTTTACAGCATGTGAGGTTTTTTTGTTTTGTTTTTGCCAACTGAGCAGGGAGATGAAATCCAATCAGGGGGAGACTCGAGAGACGTTTGAGACATTCTGATGCCAGGTGTGACAGACTGCAATCTCCCTCAAATGAATCCAAAACCAATCTGGACATATTTCAATGCATTAAAAATATTACAGGCACCCTAATAGGAGCTGAGGAAAAGATTTTGCCATCTTTATAGCTGGAAATGGAAGAAGCTCTGATTTTTTTAATTGAAAATATGCGACAATGTTAATTATGATTATAAATCCAAGTTACAAAATAAAGCAGTCATAAAGGTTTAAAAGGTACTACAAAGTGTTTTAAAAGAAATAATACTTTAAAATAATAGACTTAAAAGTGGTCAGCAAACCTGATTTAATTGGCCTGTGGATCTCAAAGTGCAAACCTGTGTGTGAAATATTAAAAGGTCAGAGATACAGCTGGGAGATGAACCATGGAGGACCGTAAATGCAATCAGCAAAATTTTAAAATCTATCCTCAAACATATGGGGAGCCGGTCTCAAGAGGCTAAAACCTTGATAGTATCTTCTGGTTCTATTAAAAAGTAAAACCTGGCAGCCAAGTTCTGCACAGCCTAAAGCTAATTAATGGATATTTGGTTCAGGAAGGTAAAACAATGAGATAAAAGCATGGAAATGGAAGAACATCCTAAATATCATAGCAGTCTAGTTTCTCAAGGTCTCGTCTTACTATGCTGCTATGCTAATGTCGATAGCTATCTGCCAGTTTTCCCATTTAATCAGTGTCTATATATTTAAGAAGATAATTAACCTTTTTAATCCTCAGACACAGATGAGGTCAAAGATTTCTGAAGAAAGCTTAAATAAGAAGCAAATATTTATCGCATAGTTCTACAGGGAAATAAAAATCACAGTTATCTAATGCTATCTGCACCGTGAGAGCAGAAATGTGATTTAATTCCTTCAAATAGTAACATTTTCTTCATCCTCAGTTTTTAAAGAGATGCTTTCATTTTCCTCACTACAAAGTGAACAAATGGAAAAACATCATAAATAGTTTCTTTTATAAGAAAACCCTCACAATCCAATCCTTTAAATTTACAAATTAGGCAAATCTGCAAGTGCATGGAAAATAAATGAACTTCTAGTTGAATTTAAACTGCACAGAAAATTACGATACATCGAGAATCATTTGTAGAGAATATAACACTTTAATATATAACCTAAAAAAGTCATTTTTATTTAATGGTGTAAAAAAGTGTTTTAAAAGAAATTTGAGTTTAAAATAATATCAGAAACAGACTTAAAAGTGGTCAACAAACCTGATCTGATTTCATACTCGTGTGTGTAATGTTAAATATATATTAAGAGATACAGCTGGGAGATTAACCATGGAGGACCTTAAACATAATCAATACAGGACCATAGGGGGAAATTAAAAAAAAAAAAAGATTGTGTTAAACATTACAAAAGTAACTTTGTGGGGGAAAAAAAGTGTTTTCCAAAAATGCATCTTAAAAGAGCATTTCCTATTTCAGTGACAGAAGTTTTGCACAAATATCGAGCAAATTGTCTAAAATGATTTACGGAGGTTATCCCTCACATTGGGATCTCACTGGCAATGCACCACAGAAACCTACCCAGGAATTAGTCTGATTCTAAAGCCTTGCAAGCATTTACAACCAAATCTTCATTCCAGAGCTGGACCAGATACAGCAGCACCTGACCTTTGTTCTAAACCTGCACTGATGGAAACCTGTGGATTAACTTAATATGCAGGATGCCTAAAAAAACATCAAAAAAATACAGAAAGGCTCATTCAACATCCATCCATCATCTATACACCACTTAATCCTCATTAGGGGGTTTTGGAGTCTATCCCAGCTGACTGAGGGTGAAGGTTCACCTGGACAGGTAACAGTCTATCACAGGTTCATCTGGACAGGTAACAGCCTATCACAGGTTCATCTGGACAGGTAACAGTCTATCACAGGTTCACCTGGACAGGTAACAGTCTATCACAGGGCTACATATAGAGACAAACAATCACACCTACAGACAGTTTAGAATCACCAATTAACCTCAGCATGTTTTTGGACTGTGGGAGGAAGCTGGAGAACCTGGAGACAGAAAGAACATGCAAACTCCATGCAGAAAGATCCCAGGAAGGTCTGGACGTGAACCGGGGAGCCTTAATAACAAATAATAATATGCAATATTATATTTTAAGTTATATTCTAATTTATTACCTTGGTTTAAGCAAATTTACATCTTTTTTACACAGTACTTGTTTACACTTGATTTACATGGTACTTCTTATACTTATAGCATTTTTTTATTTGGAATTTCTCAGATTTAGATTTGTATATTTATTCTTTTACTGTCTGTTGTTGCTGCTCGGCACTGCAACTCTACACACCACGTCAAATTCCTTGTGTGTACTCACTTGGAAATAAAGGCTTTTCTGATTCTGATCTTGTAGCTGTGGGGCAACAGTGCTAACAACACTCAACAGCATTCAATTTAAACATTTCTTCTTGGTTTGTTGTTTGAAGACAAAGCATATTTTTTAAAAAATATTCCAAATTTAGGACTAATTATCTTGTTTGTGAAATCCACATGGTCACCATTTGCCAGGTGGGCTGGTATAGTTTCAGGAAGCAGCAGCTGTCAGTAATTGATAATGCAGTGTACTCTTTTAGATGAACATGCTGCAGAGGGTCCACCAGGCTGTCTTTGTTTACCATTAAGACTGCCAACTTGGAGCGCGTCCAGCCCTGCTGTTAAAGACTCACGTGGTAAATGTATGAGACCACGCAGGGGACCCTCCAGCCTTCCACCCAGATCCTGTGCATGCTGTGAACGAGTGTTTTGTCGTCTAAATGAAGGACCCTGCATTAAAAAGTCATGAGTGATTGGGTAGAGGGAAGAGAGCCCACTTAAAAAATGTGAAGTAATCAACATAATGTCAGGTACTAAACCACACAAAGTGAAGCGCCTTGTCACCGCCGCGGATAAATCAGAAAAACTCCCCTACACCTTCTCTTATCTTTCCATTAGCTATCCATGTCTCATTACTAAATTGATTCTCAGTGTCCTTGAGGCGCTGGGGGTGTCGCTCTATCATTTCAGACAGTTTATGTGCACTGAGACCTGTGTGTGTGTGTGTGTGTGTGTGTGTGTGTGTGTGTGTGTGTGGTGTGTGTGTGTGTGTGTGTGTGTGTGTGTGTGTGTGTGTGTGTGTGTGTGTGTGTGTGTGTGTGCGCGTGCGTGTGTGTTTGGTACATACAGAGCACATGCACGGCTGTCATACCGACCACCTCCCTTCCTTCATCCTTTGCCTTTCAAATCACAGAGTCTCAGGGGTGGCGACGAAATCAAGAGAAGAGAATTAGCTTAGAAATAGCTGGTGTGATAAACCAATTCACGGGAACATACAGTCCTGGAGTCGTGCAGCCGACTGCACTGACCTGCTCATCGGTGCACGTGAGTGCAGGGAGAGACGTTAGCCACTCAGTGGTGCTTCTTTTGTTGTTGAATGGAAGTTAAAGCAGAGCTGCAAGGTCAAAAAGGGAGAAACGCAGATGAAGACGAGGAGGAAGGTTTAGAAAACAAAAGAACGTGCAGCAGAAGAGCCGGATTGAATTTTCAGCTCAAAGACACAACTTGAATATAAATCATCAGTAAAAGCGATTATGAAACTGAAAAACTGGATGCTTCTGTGTATAATTATTAACTTTAAATTAAAAAAAGCAGGGCATATATGAAATGACTTTCTAAATATAGCCTCATTCATTTGCACGGCTCATGGAATAACAACACAGGCAGAGCGTGCACACACAGCGTGCACACACAGCGTGCACACACAGCGTGCACACACAGCGTGCACACACAGCGTGCACACACAGCGTGCACACACAGCGTGCACACACAGCCAGGATGAAGAGGTTTAATTTATTTAGTGCTTCTGAAACTGACCATGGATCAATAATGAGCTATTTCACACAGCTTACACTTGATTATATTAGGATTCTTTTGTGCTTTTCTTCTTTCCTTCCCTCCCTCCTCTCTCTCTCTGCAGATGGCGAATAGATCTATTGATGTTGCCCAAACGGCCTGCCATCGGATGAATTATGTAACAGCCTCAGTAGGTTATGAAGGCGACCGTGCAGGAGAAAAAGTAGTTATGCTGCTGTCGTGACAACTGATAACATAACCTCAGTATTTACATATACGGTGCCGTGTAAATCCTCCATGTGCGTGCACGCTGCGTGACTCACTGCAGGCCACCGGTGCATGAGGTTTAATGGCTGTAGAAGGAGCTGACAGACTGTTCCAGAGCAAAAACCAAGTAAGAATCTGTCATCTCCCTGATAACACCATAAACTGTTGCTGTAAACACTCGTGAAATTTGGTTATAATGAGGTTTTATACCAGCGTGGTCACTTCATTTTTTTAGGTTAAACGTTCAGGATTAAAGCCAGAGACACACTGCCTGGTGCCGGCTAATCTTCTGCACCAGTTTAGCCGCTAACACTAATGCTAAGTGATGCTGATGAACTCAAGGTCTCGTGTTGCCATGCTACCATGCTAATGGAGATTTCTAACTGCCAGTTTTCCCTTCTAATCAATGTCTATATCTTCAAGAACATAATTAGCCTTTTTCACCCTGTGCCCAGCTCATGCACGGATGAGGTCAAGGATTTCTGAAGCAAATATTTATTGCATAATTCTATGCGGGAAAATAAAGTCACTCAGTTATCTAATGTTTTCTGCAACAGAAATGTGATTCAGTTCCTTCAGATGGTGGCATTCTCTACCTCAGCTTTCATTTTGGCACTACAAAGACAAAAAGATCCTCAAGAATAAGAAGTCTCGGTGCCAGCGTAGCACCCACAGTATTCCTCTGCCGTTCTCTCCGTCTCCTTCGTCTCACCCACCACTTCATTTGCTCTTCAAAGGCAGAGCGGAGCATCTGCCTATTATGAGGAGCCCAGGGCACTCTGCAGAGTTGTGTTAAGTAATAACAACCAGTGACGTCAAAGCCTCTGTGTCTGAGCTGAAGGGAGGGAGGGTGAGGGGGCGAACGGGGGATAAAAGGGAAGGGAAGGGAGGAGGGGAGGCAGACATGGAAGTGTGTGAGAAATCTCCTTTTACTTGTGTGTCAGTCGCTCCTCTCTTGTGTTTATGTGCCACTAGTACTGCACATAAACAGTCTGCAGGAAATGGGATTTTAATCTCCCGTCTTAAACACAGATGCGGTTTAAGAAAAAAAAAACACATTAACTGCTGTGATTTTTTCTTTCTTTCTTTAGAGGAAGCAGATCATAATGCAATGTCACACACCTGTCAGGACGCTGTCAGTTTATGTGATCGGGGTGAAGGAGGACAGCATCTGCTTATCCTGTGCTGTCAGGGTGGGATCAGACGTGTTTTATTACGGTTGGGTTGAGGTCCTGTGACAAATGCCGCTTATGCAACGCCACTGTTTTTGTTAAAGGTGACCTTCAGTCCACGGAGAAATGGGTTAGTAGACATGCGGACATCCTACACCTTTTTCTCAGCTCTCTGTTGTGTTCATATACACACAACAAAGCCCTCGTGAACTGAGTTTCCGCAAAGAAGCACTGAAAATGAGCATTCATCTCAATCCTGGATCAGCAGCTCTGACTGATTGGGGGATTAGAGTTCTTAGGGTGTTACACGGGTGGATACATTAGACTAATGATTAAAGGATTACACCCTAAGACAATATAGCAGCCTTAGCATTGCCTCATTTTTGCTGCTGACCTTGCTCTGTCTGTGCTATTTGTTGCCACTGCAAACACCACAAGGCATAACGCACCGAGGGAGGATCACACACTGTATGTAAATGCCATACCATAAAAAGCAGCTAGCGGAGAATGCTTGCGTGGCAATGATCCAAGAGGACATGTGACATTAGATCTCGCTGAGCTGTTTACAGTAAAAGCAACCTAGAAGGCCTCGCCAGGACGGTGGAAGTCACAGTGCTGCTGGCAGCTGGCCCACTCGCTCTCCCACCCACTTCCACTGAGAAGGAGATTTTGAATCTGAATCTACGAGGCAATGTCAAAGCACATAATCCCTCCTCTACTCCAGCTCCCTGCCTGACCTGTCGTCTGTTTTGTGCGTTTGATCCCCAACAGCGCTTTCCAACAGGGGCCCTTTTTCTACACATTTACGGCTCACATGACTCTGCTCAGCAAACTTAAGTGCTTCGAGAATGTGTAGAAGTTCACTCTGTTGGTTGTTTTCCTGGGAGAATCGGATACAGAATGTAATATTCCTATTTTTAGGCTGGAATGTGTGGTGTTTGGCTTTAAATGATTTCACGCAATCAATAAGATAAAAATGAAACACAAAGTGGTTTACAAAAATTTTAAAAAACACAATTAAACAGTGCAAGCAACACCATCCCCAAAAAAGTTATCATTAAACTGAGAAATTGAGTAAACGCAGACTGAAATAACACATACTACTGTTCAAAAGTTTGGGGTCATCCAGACAATTTCATGTTTTCCATGAAAACTCCCACTCAGCTGTTTCCAGCTACAATAGTCATTTACCACATTAACAATATCTACACTGGATTTATCATTCATTTAATGTTATTTTCATGGAAAAAAATGCTTTTCTTTGAAAAATAAGGACATTTTTAAGTGACCCTAAACATTTGAATGGTAGTGTGCATGAATTAAAGCTGCTCTATCTTAAAGTTGCTCCATATTAGCTCCAAATTGGTTATAGAGGGTAATATTCCTTGATTGTGTGGGGAAATTTTCTCTAAATTATTGCTATCCTCGCTTTTATTTCTATTCCATAGATAGATAGATAGATAGATAGATAGATAGATAGATAGATAGATAGATAGATAGATAGATAGATAGATAGATAGAAATAGGGTGCCCAAAGTGCTGGTATTCACAAAAAAAGCTGCAAAAATAGTTGGTATTTCCAGGTGAATAATTGCTGGTGTTTACTCTAAAATAGTGAAACGTACAAACAGGTGGTGAACTTTTACTCATTACTGTTATTATTCTGACTGTAAATGAGCATTAGTGCAGCAGCAGCAGTGACTTCCCTCCACCTGTGCGTGCGTGCGTGCGTGTGCGTGCGTGCGTGCGTGTGAGTGCGTGTGTGTGAGTGTGTGTGTGTCGGTGCACTTTAAATTCGGCCGAGCGATGACGTGCACAGCCTGCATCAGCACCTTGGATACGGGCACACCATTCACCGTAGGGCTCCTGCCCCGTTTTGGACCAATCAGCGGCCGTGTTTTCCAGATAGCGCTCAGCCCCACCCACACTGTTGCCAGCTGTATTGTTCCGCTGTAGGGAATCTCCTCTCAGGAAAACACTCACAGCTCCTACAGGTCACTGAAAGCTCAGAAATACATCATATCAGAAGAAAGTGTTGTTTAATTAAATACATTCTCTTATTATGAGGGTTAAACCATCTTATATGAGCCTTAATCGAATAAAAGATGATATTTATTTTATATTTCTTTTACTATTTGGTTAATATGTCTCTTTATATAAGTTTCGCTCCCAGCATTAATTACTTTGGCCTTTTGCTGTCAGCACAGACCTAGGTTATCTCTGACGCAAGCCCTCATCACAGGCGTCTCTCCCATTTCACAGGATCATATGTCCCCGATTGGCAGCGCCGCTCGGCCAATCGGCGCCCGGCTCGCTCGACGCTTAGGGGGCGGGACTCTCGCTCGCAGCCAATCGCAGCCGCTCGTATTGTTTTGACCTCTGACGCCGCATCACCGCCCACCTCGTGTCCATGGCGGAGGGAGGCTATAAATACAGCCGGAGCTGCGGCTGAAGGGGACGAAGTTGCGAAACTCCCGAGTAGGAGGGAGCTACTCTGCAAAGCCTGCTGAAAAAAAGAGGAAAAAAAACGCAAAAACAACCTTAAAAATACTGAAACGCCAATCCTCCGAAAAAATCTACATGTACTGGAATACTTTTTTTGTAATATATTCTATGTGAAGAAAGTATTTATACTTTTTTTCTACTTGCACTAACTAACGGTACTTCAGAACTACTGAGAATCTTTATTTTTTACAAAAAGTAAGTATTTTTGTATTTATTTCTATTTCCTGGTGTTGCTGTGACCGTGGCTCTATTCATTACTTAATAAGCTGATTTGCTGCGTCAGTCCACGAAGTTAGGGAGGGGTTTGTGTACTAGTGTATTTGTGTATTTGTATATTGTCTATTTCATATTTTCCAGCATAAAGAAGCGGCTATTTCCTGACACAGACTGGGAATGATGAGCTCTAGAATTTTCTGTGTCCTTAAACGTCCACTGGTGTCGGTACAGGCTGTGACAGTGCTGCAGTTTGTGTGGCAGTGCAACAATATCCTCTTTATTAAGCTGAATATGCAGTTCAGAGACACGTTGCGAGTATTTTTCCCAGTTTCTTCCCATATCAGGATTAAAACTGCGAGGCAGCAGCGTCAACAAGTTAACTCTGTCCTTCAGCCGAGCTCTTATCAGTGCCACAGGATTATTCTGGCAGCTTTTATTTGCTTAAATTCGCCTTCATGCTTCGTTTATTAGCACTATATTTGTTAAATGAGCACAGCTCGTTTTAAAACGGCTAAACCTGGTCGTAGTTCGTAAATTCTTCTGTTTTTTTAAACGTAGAAATCCCGTTAGATATAACCAGCCCCCCGTGACTCGGTTGTAAACCTCTGAAATCCACCCAGCTCCTTTTTTTTTAACCGTCAGACGGTACAGACCAAGAATTTTACTCTGCTAAGTTAATTTGTTCATTAAATGCAGCTGTAGTTTTCCTGAAGGAGGCTATCTGCTAACCTATTATGTAAGAGGATTCCCAGTTCTAGTGAGCTTAATGTGTCCAATACCTACCTTTTTTAATTTTTATTTTTTTTACATTTAAGTGAGTTTAGGCGTCAGGTAAACCAGAAGTAAAGCCTGATCCCAGATCAGTTGGCTCTGAGTTAATATTTTAGCATGTGCTGCTGGCTGTTGTCCATCTGTTCCTGTGGGATTCTGCTTTGGGTCTCTGTTGTGTGACATTTAACTTGTACATGTCTGTAAAACTACAACATGCCTCAGTACTTGTTTAATAATTAACCTGAGTCTGTAGATTTAAAGGGCATGAACAGCATGATCCTCTTATTTATGATTTTTTTCCCCCCTCTCTCTACCGATTGTTTCAGGAAAATCATTATCACACCCTGTGGAAGGACGCCACTTATCCAGAACCAGCACTTTTGATTTTGAGCCTGTTTCATCGCCATCCTGCCTGGAATTGCATCTGTGTTGCTAAACACGGATAAACAAAGCAGACCCGGTGGACACAGTCAAGGTCAGACACAACTATTCTCCACACACCTGGTAGACTTCAGCAGTCAGCTATGCAGCTTGAAATCCAAGTAGCTCTCAACTTCATCATCTCGTACCTGTACAACAAGCTGCCGAGGCGGCGGGTCAACATTTTTGGCGAGGAGCTGGAGCGGCAGCTGAAGCAGAAATACGAGGGACACTGGTACCCGGACAAGCCATACAAGGGCTCAGGATTCAGATGCATCCACGTGGGGGAGAAGGTGGACCCTGTGGTGGAGAAGGCAGCCAAAGAGAGCGGGCTGGACATTGAGGATGTTCGCAACAACCTGCCCCAGGACCTCAGCGTGTGGATTGACCCCTTCGAGGTGTCCTACCAGATCGGGGAGAAGGGCCCGGTCAAGGTGTTGTACGTCGACGACACCAACGAAAGTGGAGCTACTAATGGGGGGCTCGATTTGGACAAGGAGATCAAGAACAGTTTCAACCCGGATGCGCAGGTCTTCATGCCCATCAACGAGCCGGTGAACGGCGCCTCTCCGGGCTCCAGCTCGCCCTCTCCTCCTTTCGGCCACTCGGCGGCGGTCAGCCCCACCTTCATGCCGCGCTCCACGCAGCCTTTAACCTTCACAACGGCCACCTTCGCCGCCACCAAGTTCGGCTCCACTAAGATGAAGAGCAGTGGACGCAACAACAACGGAGGCGGCGGCGGCGGCGGTGCTGGGAACAAGGTGGCCCGTACCTCTCCCACCAACCTGGGCCTGAATGTGAACAGTCTCCTGAAACAGAAAGCCATCTCCACCTCCATGCACTCTCTGTACGGGTTGGGCCTGGGAGCGCAGCAGCACCAGAAGCCCTCGGCCCTGTCCCCCAACGCCAAGGAGTTTGTGTTCCCCAGCCTGCAGGGCCAGGGCAGCCAGAGTGCTCTGTTCCCCGGGGACAGCTCGCTCAGCCTCAGCCCGCTGCAGTACAGCAATGCCTTCGATATGTTTGCGGCCTACGGTGGCCTTAACGACAAGTCCCTTATGGATGGCTTGAATTTCAGCTTAAGCAACATGCAGTATTCTAACCAGCAATTCCAGCCAGTCATGGCCAACTAGTACACGTGAAGGTACTACTTAAGCTACTACTTCATACAGAAACGACCAGAGATAATGTGATGGGGGAAACAAACACAAATGCACATTTTGAAAAATAAAAAAAGTGTAAACAAGAACAGAATGTCAAGAATAAAAGGAAAAAAACTGACTTGTCACCTGTAAGATCTCAGTTACGAGTCAAAGAGCATGAGCCCGAGGGTGAATTACTTTGCCCCCTTGAGTTATACTTGTTTTTTTTGTTTGTTTTTTTTCTTAAACAATGAAGCTTGTAGTACAAGATGTCCAAGCTTGGTTATGTAAACTTCAACATGCATCATTGTTATTTCTTTTGCCAACCAAGCACAAATATTTTTTTTATGTGACTGTTTTAAGATATAAAAAAAGACAAAAAAAACAACCCACCACCACAAGTCATGGCCTCTTTCAGTATTTAAACATAACTGGACAACGCCAATTTTTCAAGAAATTGGCATAAATAAGTGGGATTTCCTGGTCTTTTTCTAATTGTATAATTTAATTTAGTACAGAGTTTGTAAAATATCAGAGTATCTATTGTTTCTACGACATGGTATTGCATTTATATCTTTTTACTACTCCAGTGATCTGTGATGGCTGCAGCAACTTTATGTTTTCTTTTTTTATTGAAATTATAAAATGAATCCATCTTAAAAACATTGACTATTCTAAAGATTGTGTACAGAATATTCCGTAGTGGTGGGATTTAAGAATATTTGCTTTTTTGAAAAACATAAGAGTTGTATTTTCTGTTAAGAGTTTAAAGATTTTTGCTATATTATGGACAAAATGTAATCGTATATTAATTTTGTACCTACATTGTGCAATACTTGATAAAACAAACGGTATAACAAAGTATTCGGAGTCAGTGTCTTACATGTTAAGAGGGACTGATAGTTTATTAAGTTTGTATTAAAAAGCTTGAAAATAATTCCGCTTCTTGACTTTGTCGTTGGTTTTTGTGCTTTGAGCCGGTGGAGGCAGGTCTGGAAGGAGAATATGTCGAGAATTTTGTTGTTTTTCTAACATGTTGGGACAGTTTTCTGCCTTGGAGTCATAAAAAATCAGGTTTTTCCAAACATCGCTCTTCATTTTAGATGACGTAGGTGCTTTGGTATGCTCACAATATTAATACTTTCAGGGGAGAGATTGCAGGTTTAGTTCATTTCAGACCTGTTTCAGGAGCACATATATACTAGCCAATATATTACATACTCATTTCCTCTGCCTGAGATGCAGATATACAGTGTTAGCACACCATCCCTCAGCAGCAGCTTCACATCGTGCAGGCTGTGTTGGCTAACACTTGCCCTTGGGCCAACTGTCATTCCACATATGGTTAGTGGGAGTGTGATTGTTTCTAGCCCCATAACCTCCTGAACTGCAGCCTGGCCTCGCATGTATGACAGGGCTTCTGGCCAACAGGTTGCAAAACATTTTTGGAGGCTACACAAACCTTAAGCAGCG
This sequence comes from Amphiprion ocellaris, assembly GCF_022539595.1. Classification (NCBI taxonomy): domain Eukaryota; kingdom Metazoa; phylum Chordata; class Actinopteri; family Pomacentridae; genus Amphiprion; species Amphiprion ocellaris. Next base: position 31,390,217 of record NC_072784.1, read on the forward strand.
TACGGTAGGTGGAGGCATTTATAGAAGCCCCCAGCCTGATGAAAACACACATCTGTAAACCTATGAAAAGCCACCGTGCTTAGCGAGGCATGCGAGGGAGAGAAAATGAGTTTTGCTAACTCTCTCTGCATGATCAGTCTATTGCAACAGTTCACGTAGTGTTATTCTTCAGTCAGAAATACAAGAAAAAGCAGGTCTGTGCAGCTGTTTATTAACTGTAATAGTAAAAATGGTGCTGCTGAGTGTAGCTGGAAGCTGCTCAGTCACATTTCACCCAGTGTCCCCGAGGATGTGGCCTGTTAATGGCTAACTGGAAGGACTTTCCATGCAGGGTCGAGTGAGATCTGCTCATCCTCAGACAGCATTGTAATAAAGTGGGGTTGGACAACAACTGAGTGACGGAATGGAACGTGAGAAGCTTTTCATTTATCAGGCTGTCATAAAAACCTATTATGTGGCACTTTTATAACTTTCTAGTAGCTCATGGTCTTGCATAAGAGTTCAGTTTAAGCCTTTCTGGAGTGATTAATGGAACAATTAGGCAGATTAGTCGACACAAAAATGGGCAAATCTGAGCTTTCGGGATGGAAATTACAGATGTAACTGTTGCAAACACTGAAGATGAATCATAGTTTTTTTATTATTCTGGATAAGCAGCGTTTGAGAGCTGTGTGGTGTCGCTGCTCCTGATGAGAGCTTGTCGGCGTGGATCGTGTCAGCTCTGACCCTGCTGGCGTATCACGGTCCTCCGGGGACGCCTCATCATCGCTCGTCTGTCTGCTCGTCCCCTGATACACTCGGGGCTTGATAGGCTGCGTAAAGTTCAGCGTGTGCGGCGGTTTATCTTGGCTGCTGATAGCCGGGCCTGGTGGGAGTGTGTTTGTTTATCTCGGTCTGTGACTCGGGTGTTTGTGAGCGTGTCTGAGTGGAGGTTTTTGTGGAACGGGTCATTCTGAAAAATACCTTCATTGAGTAATCATTGCTTCTTGCAAACTCCTGAACCAAAAAAAAAAAAAAAAGACAAAAAACCCCAAAAGCAACCCACCACCACAAGTCATGGCCTCTTTCAGTGTTTAAACATAACTGGACAATGCCAGTTTTTCAAGAAATTGGCATAAATGAGTGGGATTTCTAATTGTATAATTTCATTTAGTACAGAGTATCTGTTGTTTCTACGACATGGTATTGCATTTATATCTTTTTACTAGTGATCTGTGATGGCTGCAGCTACTTTGTGTTGTCTTTTTTAATTGAAATTCTAAAATGAATTCATCTTAAAAACAGAATATTCCTTAGTGCACTTTATTTTTATCTTCTAGAAGTCTCTACTCCCCCTTTTTCCAGGCTGTGTTTTACTACTCTATCAATCAATAGGTCATATGAAGCTGAGATTAATGATGTTTTTTGCTTCTGTTCATCTAAATTAGATTGTTATTTCAGTGTTTGGTGTGCAGCAGATTTAGAGCAACCCTAAACTTGTTTTCTGCACATCCAAAACAGGGCCTACACTAATTGGAAGGGTTATGTTTGGCGTGTTCATAAGTGATTTAAAGAGGCTATTAAGTGCAAAAATAAATTTGTTTACTCATTTCTGGAGAAACATATCCATCACTGTCTAAACTGACATTAGCTGCAAATATCTTCTCAAACTGAACACGGATTCTCCTGAAGCTGCCTCTAGTTTTGCTGGTTTAAACAGAAATTTGATTTTGAAAATGAAAATCATGTTGAAGCGTTGAACCACATGACACATTGATCAGAAAACAGGATATTATCTACTTCACCAGCAGCCTGCCCCATTTCTTCATACACTTCATCAACTGCAAGCTGCTTCTGTGTGATCGATTGTTTTTATTTTACAGACACGTTGCTTTTGAGGAAACTCTTTTAAATAGTAACTGCAATTTGAATAGCTACGAAATCATATATCTGGTTCTTTCCAACCCTGTCTGCATCCTCTAGGGTGAAAGGAGGGACACAACAGAGGATGCTATAACAACACAGAACTAAGAATACCAGCGAGCAGAAAATCCAAGTGAGAATGGGATCAGAATAGCAAAGAGAAACATAGGGATGGGATGGGCACGGAGCAGTGGGACTAGAGAAGCTCTGCCAGCACCACCACCAGGGCTAATCTGATGCCAAACTCACCTCTCCACCCCCCCGTTTGCTGTCATAAAAACAGGTGGACGAGGCCTTATGTTAATGTCCTCAGCAGAAACACAGTTAATGTCTTTTCAGTCCCTCGCCTTCACCCAGCTCCTCTCCCTGTCTATTTCTGGAAGCACGCCGGAGCTGATTGAGCAACGATAAGCTGGAAGGGATTGTGCTTTGCTCTGACTTCACCACACCTTATCTGTAGCTGTGGGGAAAGTGGAGGGTCTCCAGAAGAATCTGCCCCGCTAGTGTTTCTAACGGCTAATTTAGAGGCTTTCAGAGCAACAAGTACGAAGGCTGCTTTCACGTCTCGTCCTCACATTAGTGAGGTATTTGTGTAAGTGAGCATCAGGGTTACTGACACAGTTGCTTCTGAAGGTTGCTCAAGCGGCCGTTTGGAACATGTGAGCTGCTGCAAGTAAGCAGACAGTTTGCATTTGCCTCAGTATATTCTTGTGCTGTGTTAATACACAGCGGCAGACAGCCTGCGGCTAACCCAAATAGAGCAACAACAACAGAAAAGTTGATATCTTAGTGCGTTTCTCACTCTGTCTACTGGATGCGTTTGTTCTTTCTCATGCATAGTGGGCTGTCCGGTTTGCTCTGTACACTGTAGGTATCCCAGCAGACGCCCAGCCCTTTAAACTGCAGCTGATCTTATCTGCAGAAGGAAACTAAAAACAAACCTCCCCCTCCTCCCCTCTTCCAGCTCCTCTCGGGGTGATGTACTTTTAGTTTCCAGTGCAGTCTACCATGACCCTCACATGTACCTGCCACTGGATTCCAATGATAGTTTACCTTTGAGGGGTGGAACTGAAAACCAACTACAGTGGTGTAAAAAAGTATTCGCCCCCTTCTCAAATTCTTCTTCTTTTGCATATTTTCCTCACTTTAATGTTTAAGATCATCAAACAAATGTAAATATCAGACAAAGATAACCCAAGTAAACACCAAATGTAGTTTTTTAAAAGCTACTTGGCCGTGTGTGAAAAAGTAATTGCCCCCTAAACCTAATAGCTGATTGGGCCATCCTCGGCAGCAACAACTGAAATCAAGTGTTTTCTGTCACTGGCAAAGAGTCTTTCACATCTCTGCTGAGATATTTTGGTCCATTCTTCTTTGCAGAACTGTTTTAATTCAGCAACACTGGAGCGTTTTCCAGCATGAACGGCCTTTTTAAGGTCATCCATCCACAGCATTTCAATTGGATTCAAGTCCCGACTTTGACTCGGCCACTCCAAAAGCTTTTTGAGATCTTTTGGCCGACTTCTTCCTTAATTGAACAGGTCTGGAGGTAATCAGGCTTGGGTGTGGTCAGTGAAATTGAACTCGTGTTCCAAAAAATGTCATTAGCCACAGTTAATTCATGACTTAACAAGGGGGGCATTTACTTTTTCACACAGGGCCAGGTAGGTTAGGATAGCTTTTTACCCTTAAAACATGAAATCATCATTTAAAAACTGTATTTTGTGTTTACTTTGGTTATCTTCAACATTTAAGTGTGTGAAATATTTAAAAAAATAACAACCATAAACCGATCCAAGCCGATGTGTGTGTGAGCTGTGCTGGTTGTAGGTGTTGCAACAGACTTGGATCTATCTCCCATCTTGTATGTTTTGTCTGGATGTCACTGTGATCACATTTCATGAGCCACAAAGTGCCGTGCCTTACTTTTAGAAATCTGAGTAACACCAATAATAAGTCTGCAGAGTTCGCACCCGAACGTGCCTCCGTAGGTGTGAGAAATTCGGCTACTTTTGGCGACATGAGTCAAACTCCAGCAGAGATTAATCATCGCGGTGCAATCTGCAGATCTGTGGCGCTGCTGGTGACTGTGGAGGAGTTGGGGGGAGGATGGACGCCTCCTATTCATTACTTTCTACTGTGTATATACAGAATATGTGTGAGTGAGGGAGGACACTATGGCAACAAAGGAATGCTGGGAAAGATGCTCACACAAATGCATACAAACACATACTGTACGTCCAATTATACGAACAAAGAACAACACTTCTGCACACATTCTGAGGAATAAAGCAATAAAACAAAGCTGTCTAAAAGCCAAAGTCCCTTCAAACAACATATCTGCTTTTTCTCTCTCCTCAGCTGCCTAATCCATATTATCTATAGGGTACATGTCACCACAAAGTCTTCTCTGCTGCTAAGAAAATATAGCTATTGCTTTCTAAACACCTTTTCTGTCTACTTAGAGTCAGGCTGGATGTACCTGACTTCTACCTCTGGATGCTTTGAACACTTTCATGAATAATATTTACACATATTAAGGAAAGAAAGAGAGGAAGTGGGGATGAATGGCCGGCATCTGATTTCAAGTCATGAGACGCACACTTCGTTTCCTCACTTTCTGAGGCTCTAATGTTTTGTCATCAGAGTTAAAGTTCTCCCAGGTTCTCAAAGGAAACTCTCTTTTTCCGTCTGTCCTAACGTGAGGTTGTTGGCGAGCTCAGCTTAGAGTCATATGCATCAGTGGGACAGAACGTCAAAACATGCAGAGAAAAAGTGATCTGTGCAGCATTTAGCGCTGAGCAGGAATCATGAATGAACACCTCTATGAAGGTTTCCGTGAGATGAGGTCAGCTCCACCAATAAATAAATAGTCTTTAGTGATGTAAGGACTACATTTCCTTCTTTTAGTCTTGTTTTATGTTAGAATGGAAAAAGGCCCACATGACTGCAGGTAATAACCCCAGAATGTCATCCTCTACGGAGAGGTTTTGTCAGTTGTTTTCAAAGAGAGTTCAGGTTATTACCTCTAAGTGAACCTGTTCGAACATCACCTAGAAATGTCTCCACTGCTGGAGCAGCTCTGACTGACTCAGGGCTGAGGAATGCCAGCCATCCCACTAATAAGGCTGCCTGCCACTCTCACGTGCACGCCTGAACTCACACTTTCCCATTTCACTTTCTCTCACACGTACCTACACCATGTAAATGAAACCTTCAAAAACAAACACATAAGTCTTCTTCTGTCTGCTGATGAAGTTTAAACAGCAGATAAAAGGCTGACTACTGTTTAGGACCTTAAAATGAGACTAGATTATTGGGAATATTAAGACTTTTGTCTTAGTAAAGTCATTTACTCAGCAACATATGTCTGTATTTCATCTGACATTAACTATTATAAACCAGGAAAAGCTGCAGCACCACAGCCTTTGAGCGTGTACTGCAACGATGCATTTTTTTTTTTGCTGGTGAATTCAAGATCAAAGTGTTATTTTGGTTGAGAAGAATTGCATTTCAGAAACACGGCCCCTTCTGCTAGAACGAAATATCTGCACATAAGTTGACATAAACCTGCTGGGGAGGGCCTGCACATGCATGTAAATGAAACTGCTCACATTTACATACATTTACACATTTGTAACACAGATTATTTGCATTTGTAAATGCAAAAACACTGACAGTTTAACCTCCTTTCCTGTTAATTTACATTTTCGTTGCTGCTGAAGGTGTATTTGTACAGCTTTACCATCAAATGACCTGCAGAAAGATCCTCACAGCTCCTTTAAATCAGCATATAGATGTAAATGTGCTACATAAAATGAATGTTTGAGTTAAATATGTCCAAATTAAATACTTTTCTCTGCCTGCAGCTGCTCTCAAAGTTCACCGCTGCTGTCATGCAGATGTTCTGGCTGCCCGCACTAAAAAAAAAAAATCGTCTTTCATTCCTTAGTTCTCTGAAAACTATCAAAAATCCTTTATTTTGCTTTTTATTTTTAGTGATGGGGGAATTATAAAACATTAATCTGCAGGTGAGATGACAAAAACATGTGGCTGTTTCTACTAAACTAAAAAATCCTCACAGAGGTACAGTCCAGACTACAATGATCTGGGGAATGTACCACACAGCTGTCAACCAATAGGACTGCACAGAAAGGCTCTAATGAAGCCAGAGCTGGTGGTTATGATAGAGATTCCTCCATTTTACAGCCCTGTTCTGGTATGTTGACTCCTGGCAGGAGAGAAGATTTTTTTCCCAATGTTTAGGTTGATCAGTAAAGTAAAAGTTGACTCTTTAGAAATATTATTTACTGTTTTCCATGCTTGGTTTTACACTGACTGATGAGTTAATTAACATGTACTATCTGAGGTGAAAACAGCCTCCTCAGAGCATCTGGTGACTGACGATGGTTTTGGTGAATGAATAAAAAAGGAAAACATCATTAAAGACAGTTTCTGTAATAGCCTCAAATATATTGTCCTTTAATCAGTCCCCTAACAGCATCAGATTAATTGCACTGTGTATTGTTGTGCTGTTGCCGGCGTATTAAGCTAACACAAACTGTCAGGTATCATCCAGGCCCGGTTACCGGGCTCCATCATCTGTCACATGCTGAAATAGCGCACGACAGAAATAAATAGAGAGAAGGAGCCCGTTAACTTATTCTGGAATCCATTCTGGGCTCATCTGAAATAATGGCTGAATTAATCAGTCTGTGTGGGTGATGTGAATTCATATGCTGCCGGCAGCCAATGGCGATGCACAGGAGAGCTGGAGGTCCGGAAGAACAGCAGCAGCCCGGCAGCTCGGCTCCAACTCAGATGGCCAGTTCCACTTCATCCAACTCACACAGCTCCTGTTATCAGGCTTCAGTGTGTGACTGTGCTGTCAGATATGTCTCTGTGGTGCATTTACTCCTGCAGGGCCTTCATGCACGTCAGCATTATGATCCAATTAGCAGAACTCTCTGAAGCAAGGCAAGTTTATTTGTATAACACAATTCATACACAAAGCAATTTAAGGTGCTTTACAACGGCAAAGAAATGCAGCACAGAACTTTAACATCAATTATAAAGATGATTTAAAAGTAGACATTAAGATCATAAATTAAAATCATAGTAATAAAAGATAAAAGTGTATTAAAAGTCAAGAAAACAGACTGATCATCTAAGAGAAAGCTACAGTAAACAGTCTGGTTTTCAGGCCTGATTTGAAAGAGTCGACAGTCTGAGCAGAACTCAGGTGTTCAGGAAGTTTGTTCCACAGGTGAGGAGCATCAGAGCTGAATGCTGCTTCATTGTTTTTGGTTCTGGTTCTAGGAACACACAGCAAACCTGTCCTGATTACCTGAGGGCTCTGGATGCTTCATATTGCGATAATAAATCCAGGATGGATTCTGGTCAGTGCTTTGTAGACCAGGAGTCACATTCTGGACTCTATCCTTTGACTAACAGGAAGCCAGTGTAGTAATGTGGTCCAGTTTCCTGGTGTTAGTTAGGACTCTGGATCAGCTGCAGCTGCTTGATGGATTTCTTGCTAAGACCTGTAAAGACACCGTTACAATAACCTCTCCTACTGAATATAAATAATATGTGTCTTCTCCAGACAGGAAACCCTGGATTCTACAATGCTCTTCAGGTGGAAACAGGCAGATTTAGTAGCAGCTTTCAAGTGGTTGTTAAGAGTTCAGGTCTGAGTCAGTAATGACGCCAAGGTTTCTGGATTCATTTGTAGCATTTAGTAACGTGGAGTCAAGGTGAGCACTGATCTTCGGCCTTTCATATTTGGGGTGAAATACAATCACTTCTGTCTTATCTGTATTGAGCTGGAGAAAACTTTGACACATCCACTCACTGATGTGATGGATGCACTTCCAGAGAACCAGTAAAGGACTGTAGTCATCTGATGACATTAAAATATAAAGCTGTGTGTCATCTGCATAAGTGTGGCAGTCTAAAAGCAATGGCAGCGCTGTGGGACAACAGGAAGATGGAGCGGTTGTTGATTTTCATGCATGATACAGTCAAGAAATGTGTGAATGTGGGGTTCATTTTTGCTGTTTTATGTCAAATTAGCCAATTATCTTTACCTTTTCCCTGCTCTCATGTCATGAACTCTAAATTACAGGACACCATTTTGACTTTTTGCTTTAGGAAATATGTCCCACGTCAGTATGTCTTCATCTCGTGTGTGCTTATCTAGCAACTGTGAATGTTTCAGGCGTGAAGCCGACACATCGGGATGATGGAAAGCTGAGAGGAGCTTTAGCTGGAATCTGGTCCTCATTAGCGCAGACGGCAGATCAAACATGTCTGAATCCGACTGCATCGTGTTTCTGTGCTGCGGTGTTTGTTTTGAACACAGGTGGACTAATGATGTCACTAGTCTCCCACGCAGAACAAAGATGCTGCAGGCGACTCCCCCTGTGTAGGCCGCTGGTGTGTGGGAGGTGTTGATGGTTCCTCAGTGGGTGGCGTTGCATAAGAACGTCAGCGCAGAAGCAAGGTTTTACAGGGAATTAACTATCATTTAACATCCCTCTTTCTTTCTCTCTCTCACCCATCCTCCCGTTATCTCCCCCTTTGTCTCACCGTGCAGCAAACATGTGGATGGAGTCCAGCGCTCGGAGGTTTCTGACTCAACTACGTGGACCGTGATTTGTAGAAATTTGCCCAGAGAGCAATGACAGCGTTTAAACACGTGACTAAACCAGACGAACAGAAAAGGAGGTAGAATAACGGTCAGGGTTCCACTCTATCTGTGTGGAAACCTTGGCCTGCTTGAGTACTGCTGACCTTTACATTTACCAACACTGAGCCTTAATAAACTCCTTATTCATTGATTCTAAGAAAGGAATTGTATGGAACAAGTTTCTCTTTTTTCCTCAGAGCAAAAAAGAAATGTTCAGTTGGTGTGATTCCACCATAAAAGTGCAATAACTGATCTTTATTTTACCACTTTCAGACGACAAACAAGTAGGTGATGCTTGTTTCAAACACTGATTTATATTCTGGATTGTGTCATATCTATTCGTCGGTTTGACTCTAAGGACTTTCCTGCAAGCATAAAATGAACATCATCACCATCATTTAACCATTACATACTTTTATTATTTTGCATCTTCACACTGCAAGTACAAAAGTATTTTCATTCTTGCAGATTTTTGGTCACTTCAGGAAAATTTCAAGTCTAATAAAAGTATTTAAGGTGTTTTTACTTATGTAAAATGTCAAATTTGACAGTAAACAGTACAGAAATAATAAACAGATATGACAAACTTTGCCATTCATTTGGAGTCTGGACACTAAAACATTCAAGCTTTTTATCTCTGTATTTGGTTTCTACCAATTCCTGATATAAATATCAAACTCTTCAGCCACTTAATCCTTTCCTCTGGTCTCTAAATTGGCCTGTGTGCCACTTCTTGCCATGCAGGGAGCTTTCTTTGCTAAAAACTGCTGCTCCCATTGCCAAGATGCTGTTACTTTAAAAAGCTCTTAAATCAAAGAAGATTTGAGTGATAATCCTTTACAAGTGACAACATATGATTTTAATGCTCCAAGATACAACAAAAAAATAAACAGTAAATAACAAAACAGATATCTTTTCTTTTGTTTGTTAGTAAAATCCTGCTTCTGGTATCTCAATCTGAGTTAAATGACCTTTTATATCAATGAATTCTTTACCATCAGATTCAGCATGTTGCTTTGTGTTTTCCACATTCTGGGAACCAAAATGGTGGAAATTTACACTTCAAGTAACAGTTTCAATTCTTTGGTTATGGTATAAACAGTATAAAGCTCTGCTTGTTTCCTGCTTTATATCAAAGAGAAAGCTTCTTTCATGAACCTTCTCCTCTGACATCGCCTCCATTATCAGATCAGTTGAAGGAGTCATGTGATACCGCTGATTAAAGATTAATTTTCTTTTATATTGCCCACATAACCTTTGGTTTCTGAGTCAGCAGTTTGTTCTCGGCTTAAATGTCGGTGCCAACTGTTTGGATGTATTAACGCTTGCTTACAAGAGCAGTTTTCCGTACTCCGTGTGCACAGTGGGAATGCAATGTCTGTGCTGATGCATAGCGCTGCTAAAGGACGTGGAAACCGAGCTCCATGTAAATACTGGGAGCCTCTTTGTCTCCCGTAGCATTGCCACATGCTGTGACAGTAAACAGAGCTATAACACCAGCAGCTTGAGGAAGCAGGGGAGAAAGACTGTTTTATCTCAAGGAGGATTAAATGCTTAGGGAGGCAGAGGAGGTGAAGGAAAAGCAGTGCTCTTATCTGGTGATTTACACTTAATCTTGGGTTTGGTTCAAATTAGTTTAACTCAAGAGCACTGCTCCAACGTTAGCGGCCTCGACAGAACACTTACGCAGCGAGCAGACCCAAACGCACTCCTCCACACAGCAGAGGAATGTTTGTTTGGCAAAGCAAAAACCTCAGACAGCCTGCTTTCTACGTGGTGGAATGGAGTTTTACAGTAGCCACATTTCAGTCTTGATTTATCCTTGGTCCCTCTCTCGTGCTTTTTCCCCCCTCGGGCAGATAGCGGTCCACAGTGGGCCTATAAAACATCAATCCCATCTTGTGATATAGTGCCTGCTGCGCTGTCAGCCATCACACAGGATTACTGGCAGTGTTGTGAATTTTCTGGCGGCCCGCTGCAGCCAAACAAGGAGGAGGAAATGGAAAATGGAGGAGCTGCAGAGGGGTTCTGTCAGGTCATGTCACTCCATGTCACCGAAACGTGATCCGTGGGTCTCACTGGAAGGAGCATGGTTAACATGGAACTGACTTTCTCAGCTCTTCACGCTCTCTACGGATACGGTGCTGTGAAATCAGACGTTAATGTGTCTAAAACAGAGTGAAATCAGATAATGAGGCACCTGATGACCCAAAAAAAACCGTCTGTTTAAATAACTCTTTGTAATTAAGCTGCGACTGTGCAGTGATTGGGTTCGGTTGGTTACTTTACTGAATGTGGGTCAGGTAACACAGCTTTTGGAGCTCGGGGGAAGTGGTATGTATGTGAAAAAGGAAAATATGGAACAGATGGCTATCTTCTGTGTACAGTATTGAAGCCTGAGCCAACCGACTGAAAAGTTTCCAGATTTTTGTGAAAAAACAGCAGGTGAGTCGAATCCTTCCAGTTTGATGCTGTTTTAGTCAGCAGTATCGCCACGACATGGAGTCTATGTTTGGAGACAGTTTGCCTTTATGCTAGTGGTGGAATGCAATTATAAAATTAATCTAATTAATTAGATGCTTTGCAATGAATTAATAGCAATTAATCACATTTTTGTCAAACAGCAATATTTGACAAAATAAGCAAAGTTTTCAATTCAAATAAATGTTGGCTGAATGGATGAATATTCATATACATGAACTTAAACAACTAAAATGTTTGTTTCATTTCTATTTATCTGAATTTTTTATCTGTCTGCTACATTCACAGATTACTGCAAACTCAAAGTGACATTATAGCGATTATATTCAACATTTTAAGACTTTTTGTAAACTCAAGCACATTCAATATCTTGAAAAGTGGTCTATTATGGGATGGCTACACCATTAGCCGGTAGCAGAACTACCGTAGCTGAGTGTCCACAGGATCCATCAGTTTCTAGCATCCCATTCATTGTCTATGTGAAACGCATCGTGTTGCATGCTGGTTACGTTGTGGTGCGTCTCATTTGCATAAAGTAGACCTGACTTCCACTTTGCACAAATGCGGCGCCGAGAGCAGAGGTCCTACGCATCACGAAACTTTCATTAAACGTCTAAACCAGCCGTTGTTAAACTGAAACAAGGACAGATTCAGCAGCTTATTTCTCGCCTCAAATGCTTTCAGAAATACTTTTTGCTAAACAGTTTTCATAGCAAAAGAGAAAACAGGGACATTTTTTTCTCGTGGCACGTTTCCATGCAAGAAAAAACGGCCCTGTGGACACGAAGCTTTAGCTCTGGTGTTTTACATTGAGGTGATACCGTCGGCTTGAAGTGCTGCAGTGATCAGAAAATTCTTTGTTGCACGATTTGCACACAACCAGGCTTTTATCCAAGCTGCCATCAGGAAGATTTTTACAAGAAAACTTTCCTCCCAACAAGCTCAATGCGTCTTGTCTTCCTTCACTGTTCACCAAACTTTCTGACGTCACTCAGTGCGTCCTGTGGATCTTCTTCGTGGCTGGAAAACAGACTTTAGGTGCATTAGCGCCACCTACTGGACTGGAGTTTATCAGTGTTACCGGTGAAATTAGGGAACTGAGAAAGGTGCGATTAAATGCATTAAATGCATTATTGTTTTTATTTTTTCAGTAATTAATTAATCATGATTGACGTGCTAAAGTCCCAGCTCTACTTTAAACACAATATGAGGGAATGTAGACATCTTGTGTAGAACTTTCCCCAGAGAGACTATGACAGAATAAAAAACCCTCAAACACCAAAAGAGATAAGTTTACCTGAGTGAGTAAATTTAGAACTGTCTCATTGGAACTGTCTTGACATACCTACAGAAGAAAGTTAAAATGGGGCATGTTTCCTTCTGTGAGCTGTTTTTTTTTTTTCCACTGAGAACATTCATCAATAATGAAGCGCCGCTTTGTCAGGCATGCTGTTATGTTTGCATTTATTCCTTTTAATCAGCAAACACAATCACACAAAGTCAAAATAGAAAATGCATCCACTTATGCACGTGCAGCTTCTCCCGGCTCACGCATGAGCACGTGTGTGCGCCTGCATTTCATTAGGAAGTGTATGATTTAAGGCAGTTCTTGGCTCTGCTCCACTGCTACTGCAGACGTCAGCAGGAAGCTGAGAAAGATGGGCTGAAGGAAGGAGGTTAGTTAGCAGATGGAGGGACAGAGGAGAGAATGACGGAGAGCTGAAGGTAGGAAAGGAAGGAGAGATGGATGACATGATGGACAGGTTAGCAGGGACATGGATGGATGCAGAAATATAAAAATAGAGACTGAAATAGTGAAAAAAAGGGCAGAGCTGCACAGAAAGAGAGCAAGGAAAAACGTAGCTGCAGCTTCACCAGTAAAACACATTCAGATGGAGTAACACTGTCAAGTTGAACTGAATTATAAGAAACTCCAGTGTGAGATTGGAGTGAGCGATGATGCATGATGCAGTAGGTTGAAACTCGCCGTCCTTCTTTTAAAAACCCGTGAACTTGTAGGCACTTTCCACAGAAGCTATTGTAAAAGTAATAAAACATCTGTCACATCATCATCACTCACGCCAAAGAACAGCTGTCGTGAGTTTTGTTTTGCAGTCTTACAGCTGATGCTTTGGGTGACGGCGATGCTGTAGACTAGCAGAAAAAATGAATCTCTGAGTTGGATGTGACGCCGTTCAGACTCAGAAATATACGGATATTTACTGATTTTCTTGCTGGGAGTAAAATGAAGACATCAACACCGCTGGCACTTAAGCAAAGAATCCAGATTATTTCACTTTAATTTGAACATGAATACAATGAAGCTGCTTTGTTTAGCCTCTCCGCAGACATCCAGGTCTAAAATCCCACATTTTGTGTCAAAGTTGCAACCGCCTGTACATGTCCTTGGAAGACAAATGCTCCTTACAGCTTGTTGTCAGGAGATGCTGTGTGAGAAGATTCTTTTTCATCTGCACCTTTTAAGATTCATCATTTTAAAAGTTGTACTTGAAGAAGTCGCAGCCAGACATTGGAGGAGATTTGCAGATGCTTTAAGGATCATTCCAGAACTGGAGGACATTTGGGCTTCAACATGTTTGAAAAATCAACCTTCTCTTTTACAGTTTTCTGCTTCATATTCATCAATAATAGGTATTGAGTGGCTCAGCTTCCACATCAATGGTAGCATTTTTATTCCATGTTTTCTGTGTTGTTTGCTAACCCTACTCTAATCACAGTAACAGGGTTGCTAATCCATGCTAATGTGATCTTTTTCTCAGCAGTAGAAGCTAGATATTTAGCTGCTGTTACTGCTGACCAAGAGGACAGACTGACTGATGGAAAACAGTCCAAAGAATTAGTCTGATCCTGATAATATGAGGTAGAGTGAGACATTCAATCAAGGCTGACAATGGGATGAAAATATGGAAAATAGAAGAGAGGACATAGCTTTGCTCTACACATTCTTTAGGAAAACTGTTTGATGATCTTAATTTCAGTGTTTCATGTGATTCACAGTTTTCTTCTTCTTCTACCAGCTAAAAAGGTTTTGCTAACATGTTGTGGGACACACATTCCACGTATAATAATTATTATTTTAACAATTATGTTGATTTAAGAAAAATTCCCTAAATTACAAGAGACATCAATGAAAAAAATCTAACCAAAAAAAGCAGATTTAAATTTAATTTGAACTGTTCTATTAGAGATTCAGTTTGGTCATCAGGGGGTGGGACAAGAGAAAAATGTCATCTTACGGGGAACTCCAGACTTATTTGATATATTAAAAATATTTTCACATTCTTTTCTCCTAGTTTTTTTTTCAGATTTGGTCTCAGGACAAGAACATTTACACAACAGCTGCATGTTTTAGTATTTTCTACATGGATTATTTGAAATTTCATGGCTACGACGTAGAATGTCCTCCAGTTCTGGAATGACTCAGATGCTTTAAATCGATGGTGCTAGTTCTATATTCTCCAGATATCCTGTGCTGCGTCCGCCCAGTTTGCTTAACACACCTCAGGAAGAATCACTGATTGGAACTAGCTGCTGTGTCCTTTAAAAAGTGCAAAGTCATGGGAGCTTATGTGCATTTTTTTTGTTCGGTATGAAGAGAAACATGCATCCCTATTGTAGTATGAACCTGCATGACCATTCTCCGCTCTTAAGGTCTGCATCAATGAACACGGAAAGCAAGAACTGGTCCCAACGCTGGTCTAATAACAAAAACTATGCAGCTGTCTGTGTGCAGACAAGAGAGTATAACCAGGGCTTAAATATCTAAGATAATTAAATACTCCAGAAGTCACATGATGGTAAAACATTACCTTAAAACTACCCCCTTGGTTCTGCGCTTCAAACACAAACAGCCATTATCTCTATAACACACTGTCAAACACACTCACACTCTTTAAAAATGAGTCAGGGATGTGAGTTTCGTCAGCGGGCGAACAGGTACGTGTGGGCTGACAGTTGAAAGCGTGGCACTGCAACACCTGCGACAGGTTGCAGAGTCAGAGGAAGCTCAGCTCCCAGCAGGAAGCCAGCCTTTAATGAAGCCAACAGTCGGCCTGTCTGAGGAGAAATGCTGCCATTAGCGAAACGCTGCAGGGGTCCCGGCTACAGGTAGCTCAGGCAAGAGAAAAAATAGAGAAGAGAGGAAGAAGAGGAAACACTGAGCTGGAGATTCAAACAGCAGAACAGCTGGTTGTGCTTCTAATGATGCTGATGATGGCGTGTTGGCGCTTAACTCTGACGTAACACTAATGATGTGTTTAAAGCAGCAGTGATGAAAGGTTCAGATCGAGATTATTTCACACGCTGTAATGTAGGTTCTTCCATTCATCCCACGTTCAGACTAAGAATCTAAATCAGGGGTGTCAAACATCCGGCCCGTGGGCCAAAACCGGCCCTCCAGAGGGTCCAATCCGGTCCGCAGGATGACTTTGTAAAGTGTAAAAATGACAGAGAAGACATTAATTGCAGATTGTAAATTAGTAAAACTATAAATTTAACCCCTTGATGCCTAAATTTATTTACAATTAAATAAAAAAACATTTTTGTGTGTTTTTGTTTTCCAGCTGATGGTAAAATAAGTTGAGATTGTTAATTTGTCCATTACACATAGAGCAGATATATAATAATAATAATAATAATAACAGATATATAATAACTAGGTCCCACTCCGACCGGTTCTACCAGAAACCAGTGCTTACAAAAGGTTTGTGAGGTACTGAATATGAACAAACTGGCATTGGGGGAATGGATACGCTATCTGGGCTGCAGTCTGAATGAAAATAGTATGTTGCGAATTTGTGACAATGGGCATCAAGGGGTTAAAATAATTTCTAGATCATGACAAGTTGTTTTCATCACAAAGTAAAATATTAGTTGTTTTGTCAGTTTGTGTCTCATTTTTGGAATATTTAAGTTTTTTTCGTCTGACTTTTATCATTTGGTTCATGTTTTTGTCATTTTGTGTCTCCTTTTTGTCTCGCTTGTGCTTTTTGTTTTATTTTTGTCATTATTTTTTGTTTTGCGCTATTCGTTGTTTTGAGCATTGTTTTTGTCGTTTTGTGTTTTTGTTTCGCTTGTGTTGTTTGTCTGTTTCTTTTGTCATTTTTTGTCTCGTTTTTGTCATTTGTCCATTTTGTTGTCGCTTTGTTACTTTTCTGTCAATTTTTTTCTTTTTTGTTTTGTGCCGCTTGTCTCATTTTCTGTTGTTTTGTGTCTCGTTTTTGTAATGTTTTGTCTTGCTTTTGTTGTTTTTTTGTCTGACTTTTGTCATTGTGATCATAAGGTAAAATACTAAACCATCAGTTCCAGATATCTGTGACTAAATGTTGTGTTCCTTTGTAGACACTCTGTGATCTGGAAGTTGTAATGTGGAAATGACAAACTGAGGCTGATTGTTGTTGAAATTGAATTTGTTTTTCTTAAGAAATTTCAGGTTGTTCATAATGTTTAGTAAAAAGATAATTCCTTACATGTAAAAATTTTTGCACTAAAACAAAGGAAATATTAGGGGTTGTGGTTATTTATAGGTTATTATGCTGTAATTTTACTGCTCTGGATCACTGGAGATCAAATTGGGCTGAATGTTCCCCCTGATCTAAGATGACTTTGGCACCTCTGATGTAAATGCTACTGTCCAGCCGGAGAACATATCTGAAATATAACGTTGTCCCTGCGCCATGAGCTGCCGGCCTCTTCCTCCCACTCTGCAATCCAAACTCCAGTTGTATTCATGGCGGCTTGACAGTCTGACACAATAGACACAGTAATGGATGGGTACACTGGAACACACACACACGTAAAATAGAAACACTCTGACTTACTAAGACCACAGGCTTTCAGAGAACCACCACATAAAGATCATCATTTAGATGCTGCCTTCCCCTCCACAGGAAGCTGCAGGCACTGATTATATGCTATTTGTTTGTGCATATGCTTTATATGTGTGTTTATGTGTGAGACCAGGCGAGGATTTATAGAGGACATTTCTGAGGCAGACAAATCCAAACATTTTGCAGTTTCTCAGCATCATCATACCAACATAATACTGAAAATTATATCACATATATTTGCATTGTTAGCGGGTGAGTGCTTCTAGTTTTGAATTTCATCAGTTTATCGAAGCTTTAACACAAATACAAAAGACACAGGAAGCCCTGTTTATATTTCTGACGCACTGTAATATTATTTGCTCCATCACAAACAAACCTAAAAATGATGAACTAGTCTTAATATCAATTTATACTGACAACAACATTGTTAAAACCTTGATTAAGGTTAGAGAAAGAATTTTACAGTGACTTATTTACATTTAGTCAAAACCATGTTATTTTCTGTAGCCTTAAACAAAGTGTTTCCGATGCGTAAACTCAACGTCTGGATGTAAAGACCTTCTCTGTACTCGATTTATCATTTAAACCACCTCAAGTTGTCTCTGAAGCAGCTTATAAATGGCTCAGGTGATGGAGTTTTACACTGAATGCTCAGTGTTCTAGAACACTGAGCGATAACATCATTGTAGAATCTTGACCGATGACATCATTCTAGAACACTGAGCGATGACATCATTGTAGAATCTTGACCGATGACATCATTCTAGAACACTGAGCGATGACATCATTGTAGAATCTTGAGCGATGACATCATTCTAGAACACTGAGCGATGACATCATTGTAGAATTTTGACCGATGACATCATTGTAGAATCTTGACCGATGACATCATTCTGGAACACTGAGCGATGACATCATTCTGGAACACTGAGCGATGACATCATTGTAGAATCTTGACCGATGACATCATTCTAGAAAGCTGAGCGATGACGTCATTGTAGAATCTTGAGCGATGACATCATTCTAGAAAGCTGAGCGATGACATCATTGTAGAATCTTGACCGATGACATCATTCTAGAACACTGAGCCATGACATCATTCTAGAACACTGAGTGATGACATCATTGTAGAATCTTGACCGATGACATCATTCTAGATCACTGAGCAATGACATCATTGTAGAATTTTGACCGATGACATCATTGTAGAATCTTGACCGATGACATCATTCTAGAACACTGAGCGATGACATCATTGTAGAATCTTGACCGATGACATCATTCTAGAAAGCTGAGCGATGACATCATTGTAGAATCTTGAGCGATGACATCATTCTAGAAAGCTGAGCGATGACATTGTAGAATCTTGACCGATGACATCATTCTAGAACACTGAGCGATGACATCATTCTAGAACACTGAGCGATGACATCATTCTAGAACACTGAGCGATGACATCATTGTAGAATCTTGACCAATGACATCATTCTAGAACACTGAGCGATGACATCATTCTAGAACACTGAGCGATGACGTCATTCTAGAACACTGAGCGATGACATCATTGTAGAATCTTGACCAATGACATCATTCTAGAACACTGAGCGATGACATCATTCTAGAACACTGAGCGATGACATCATTCTAGAACACTGAGCGATGACATCATTGTAGAATCTTGAGCGATGACATCATTCTAGAACACTGAGCGATGACATCATTCTAGAACACTGAGCGATGAAATCATTGTAGAATCTTGAGCGACGACATCATTGTAGAACACTGAGCGATGACATCATTCTAGAACACTGAGCGATGACATCAGTGTAGAATCTTGACCGATGACATCATTGTAGAACACTGAGCGATGACATCATTGTGGAATCTTGAGTGATGACATCATTCTAGAACACTGAGCGATGACATCATTGTAGATGATGTTTTTTTTGCCCCTTCCTGTGACAAAGAGTCTTTGTATGGCATCTCTGCTGCCACCGGAGTGTGAATGGGTGAATTGTAGATTATTTTGTTGAACCACTAAGGTGAAATAAACCATTTATTTGTAAAAGAACTGTCTCAATCCATTCAGCCGTTAAATTACACCCAATCATCAATTTGATGCAATTTAAAAAAGACTTGGCTTTGTTCCAAATTCATCCTTAGACATTAGAAACAATAAGTCTCTTATTTTGCCTTTTATTCTCTACTCTCAGCCTCATTGGCTTCTGCAGCTATTTATCATCAAAATAAAGTGACTGGATGAAGTGGATTGAAAGTCCCAAAGTATGTCCACTCATTGGCCACTTTATTAGGTACACCTGTTTAACTGCCTGTTCACACAAATAACTAATCAGCCAATGACATGGCTATAAGTCAACGCATTTATTCATGTAGACGTGGTCAAGATGACCTGATGAAGTTCAAACTGAGTATCAGAATGGGGAAAAGGGGGATTTAAGTGACTTTGGACATGGTTGTTGGTGCCAGACGGGGTGGTCTGAGTGTTTCACAAACTGATGATCTACTGGGATTGTCACACACAACCATCTCCAGGGTTTACAGAGAATGGTCTGAAAAAGAGAAAATATCCAGTGAGCACCTTGTTGATGTGAGAGGTCAGAGGAGAATGGACAGACTGGTTGGAGATGATAGAAGGGCTACAGGACATCCAGCTCCAGTAACAGAAGCGGCAGCGAGCGGAGTGCTGTCACATGCCTGAAACTCAGAACGAAGCGCTCATTTCCATCAGTACAGAATATCTGGGAGATGGAGCGATATTTAAAGCTGACATCTGATGAAGCTGTTGACACATTCAGCCATAGTAGAGCAGGGGGGTGAACTATTTTAGCTTTGTTGTTGGGAATTTACAGCAATGTCGTGTGTGATCCACCATCGCAGACTAAATATTTATAGCACCGTGAAATGAAGCATTT
This sequence comes from Amphiprion ocellaris, assembly GCF_022539595.1. Classification (NCBI taxonomy): domain Eukaryota; kingdom Metazoa; phylum Chordata; class Actinopteri; family Pomacentridae; genus Amphiprion; species Amphiprion ocellaris. The sequence continues at coordinate 31,410,073 of NC_072784.1, forward strand.
ACGGTGTTTCCTCGTGGTATTAGAGTCGTAGAAGACAGACACAAATGTACAGAGGTTGAAATAGCAGCGGGCGTCCTCAAAGTCTCACTGTTATGTCAGATGGGAGTCCCTAGCTAGATGCTCCCAATGAAAGGCTTCCTGATAGAATGCAGATCTGTTTGGGTTGGAGAGCCTAAGGACTTCACTCACAAAGGAATATTGATCTGAGTCAATATTGAGTCACACAGTTTGACTCTGGGAATATTAATCTTGATTATAGATGTTCTTCCCATCTGGCTAAGGCGCTAGATGAGCAGTCCTTTGGGGTTGCCCTCTTCTGGTTCTGTCCGATAGTAGCTTTCACATAAAAGCAAAGTCAGATCTATCTTACATTGGCCGGGTTTTTTTGACTTTTTTGTTACCAAAACTTGACCAAAGTCGGTCAGGAAATAGTGACATCTAAATTTCACAGATGTAAATTGATATTTACATTTATCCAAATGAGGTCCCAGAAACAGCAGATGGAGGAGAAGTCTTAGAGAACAAGTGCAGCAACTCAACATGTAGATGTAGTTCTAGATGTAGATATAACACAAAGATAAGTATTTATTTATGTTCGGATGTATGTTCCACATGACACTGCAACAAGAGACCTGGTCAAGAAATAGTCCCATAATGCACAAAGACTTGTTACAATCCAGTGTTTTCTACCAATTTAACAACAGCAGGGTAATGGCTGTCATGTCAAATCAAAAGGAAACTGTTTGGATTTACTATATCAAAAACTCAGGCCCAACAGTTGGAAGTGTTTTCAATATTTTATCTGTCCAGCTGTGATTTTAACCCTCGTATTGTCTATGGGTCAAAGATGATTACTATGTTTAATAGCAGAGAAAACCCCCTAAATGACCTTTTCTCAACTTGAAATTCGAGGACATTTTCCTAAAGCAACCCCAACATTAGAAAAAGTGAAACATTGTGTTTGTTTATATTTTCATCAAAGCTGTTCACCACCAGGGTAAAAACACTGTTTTAGAGTCATTTTTGACCCGGCAGTCACAAAATCACAAACACCCACTGAAGTTGAGTCCTTGTACTTGAATTCCATTGTACAGTAAACCGTTACTGTTGTTCCCCTTCAAAAATGCATTTAAAGCTACTTTCTGCACGTCTCTGGTACTTTCTTAGGATATACAAGTACTATCTCTTGCTAAACAAATGTTTACACCTATGCAGTACCTTTAGCAGCAATAATAGTGATAATAAACCTCTACTTTAGTAAAGAAAACAGTTATAACATGTGTGGTGTAATAAAAACGAGTGGTGTCCACTGATTAAATACAATCTTTCTGAACTCTGAAGAGAGAAAAACCTAGACATTCACAAATTGTGTGATGCATGACAGGTTGGATCTTCATGTAAAATCGGTTTTGGATGGAAAATTCAATTAAGCTGTTCGGTTTTAGAGGCTCAGTGGAGGCGGGTCATTTTTTACCCTGAAGACAGAGGAGTGTACAGAATGTTTAGATCACACGAGGGTTAACGTCAGAATCAGTCCTCCTCGTTATGAAAGATAGCAGTGTTGCACAGACTTTAGAGAAAATGTTTTTCAGCTGCCTTTTGCTGGAGGGTTTGTGTTGCTCAGACTTTAAAATACCCCAAAGGTCCTCTATTGGATTCAGGTGAGGCAACATACCTTCTTTAGAAAGTCTCTGTGCTAAATCATTACTCTGCTGGATATTCCTCTACTGTCAGTCTTCTGGAGAAGTCTTGTTTTGTCATATCCACCAGCATCCATGACACCAGCTTTTGCACTCATACAACCCCATAATATCATCCCCCCCACCTCCATGCTTCACGGCCAGGACTATGCATTCACATGGGCAGGTTCACACCAAACTTTCATCTGTTTTAGCTTCATCTTGTGGTTTTGTGCTAAAGAGCAAGAAAGGATTACTTGTTAAAGAATCCATACAGGTTGATTTCATGTCACGTCTGTGGGGCCACTTCAGGAGAACGACCGTTGGAGCTCTGACTAGTGGTACCACGCCTTCTTCTATGCCTTTTATTACTGCTGAAACTATGTTTTCCATCTCTGGCAATTCTGAGCCATGATGCAGACATGCAGCCATCAAGTCCAAAAGTGAGAAAGTTGAGGTGTATATAGGTCAATTTACAACCATGTTCATTGCTTTTAAGCTAATTAAAGATCTCAGCTGTTCTTACAGTTGTTTCAATGATCATTTTCACACTCAGGTTCTACTTCAGGGCCTGTATTTCCAGTATCATCTTTCTAAAGAATTTGTTGTTAAGAAATTCTCCACTTGACATTTTAAAAATTATGCAATCACTGAAATACAATACAATTTGAATCAAATGACATTTAATTGACTTTGCACTGTCACTTCTATATGAGGTGCTGTGAGCTCTGATTAACTGAGCACCGCTAAGTTCACATAATTTGTCTGTAGAAATGAATTTCTTCCATTGCTCTCTGTTTACTTGCTTCCACTCTCGTTAAGTGGAAGTACAGTACGCTCTGAAGTGTGAGAGCATGCAAAAGCCACAACTCGGCTTCCCGATGTGGCCTGACAGCGTTGTACTTTCTTTTTCTTCTCCCTCACCCCTCACCTCCTTCCCACTAACAGCATGTTTGTCCATAGAGGAGGACTGAAATAGATAGCGCACCAGCCAAACTATACAACGAGGACATCTGATGCAGCGTGCTAAGAATAAGGACATGAGTCAACAGCACTGTTCCCAGAGAAGGGACAGGCCTCTGACAGCGACACATTTTACTGGAGAACAGAGAGAAGTTGAGGCAGGTTTTGTATATCACTGTGCAGCGCAAGTTTTTCGGTGTATTTTATTGTATATTTTTGCCATTTTGGTCATTCTGACCAACATGTTTTCAGGTGTTTATCTTCAGGCTTTGGAGAATCTGAAACTAAGGATGCATGTGACTGTATCATCTTATTTGCTATAAAGTGTAATATGAGTTGTCACCCGATCCCCCTTTTTCCACAGCCATCTTGAAACCCTGAGCTGGACTTCCTGCTGATCTTGTAGAAAGCAACCACGGTGTCTGGAGCAGATTTCATGATGCATTGCGCAACGTTCTTGAAAAAAAAAAAAGCAGGTCAAGCTCATCGGAGACCGTCCGACCAACCCCCGCCTCCTCGTGGCTCCACTCCCCAGTTCAGGTCTCCTCTCCCAGCTAGTGATAGGTCAGCAGAGCCTACGTTCCACTAAAGATAGCAGCACACAAATCACCAGCTATCTTATTGTCAGAGAGGGTGGATACAGGACACTGTTTGGCCTGCTCCCGATTTTACAGATTCACAGGGAACAGGCGAACAAAGGTGAAAACAGGAAAGCTCTTCAACCACCCACAAACACAGACACCGGGTCTTCCTCTTCCTATCACATCATCACTGTCTCCTTCTCTTTGTCCGTCCACTCTCACTTCTTTTCCCCCTGTGATTGCAAGAAGAAACTGGATGCATAATCCTCTTCTACGGGTGTGGATTGTTTTTGCCTGTCTTCTGCAGCTCTCATGCATGATCTCCTGTCTTTGAATTTGTAGACTGTTTTATTGGAGCAAAATACAAACAGCAATGGACTCGTTCAACAGCAAGCTTTAAATGCTGCTTTAAAGTTGTACTTTCACTGTTTCTTATTCGCTAATGATCAGACATTTAGCATAAAAACCGGACTCACCTTTCAGTTTTTCATTATCATCACACCGTAGTCCGAGACTTTTGGGTCATTCCAGAACTGGAGGACATTTTACATCTCACCCATCAAATTTCAAATAATTCAAAATACTAAAACATGCACTTGTTGTGTAAATATTCTTCTCCTGAGACTAAATCTAAAAAACTAGGACAAAAGAATGAAAATATTTTTAAAATACTAGCTAAGTCTGGAGTTCCCCTAAAAGGCCATTTTTCTCTTGTCCCACCCCCGATGACCAAACTGAATCTCTAATAAAACAGTTGAAATACATTTAAATCTCTTTTTTTTTTCATTTTTTTAAATTGTGGGAACATTTTTTTAATCAACATTATATTGTAAATAATAATTATTATACATGGAACGTGTCCCACAACATGTTAGCAGAACCTGTTGATGACATTTTTGTCTTTTGTGTCTCATTTCTGTCATTTTCTGCCTTGTTTCTGCCATTTTGTGTCTTGTTTTTGATGTTTTGTGTCTTGTTTTTGTCATTTCCATCATAAAACAGTTTTCGTAAAGAATGTGTAGAGCAAAGCTATGTCCTCTCTTCTATTTTCCATATTTTCATCCCATTGTCAGCCTTGATTGAATGTCTCACTCTACCTCATATTATCAGGATCAGACTCATTCTTTGGACTGTTTTCCATCAGTCAGTTTGTCCTCTTGGTCAGCAGTAACAGCAGCTAAATATCTAGCTTCTACTGCTGAGAAAAAGATCACATTAGCATGGATTAGCAACCCTGTTACTGTGATTAGAGTAGGGTTAGCAAACAACACAGAAAACATGGAATAAAAATGCTACCATTGATGTGGAAGCTGAACCAATCAATACCAATTATTGATGAATATGGAGCAGAAAACTGTAAAAGAGAAAGTTTATTTTTCAGACATTTTGAAGCCCAAATGTCCTCCAATTCTGGAATGACCCGTTTACACAGGAGGCTTTAGTGTCGCAACCTCAACTGCTGTTATTACTGTAACCATGACGACAAAGGTCCACTAACCTTAACGAAGCAGCACCTGGTGTTCCTGGGAGTAAAAAAAGAAAGAAAGCTGCATCTAACCATGATTTTCAGCTTGTTGTCTTAACGTTAATTTCACACAATAACCTCATTTCTGTGCTCAGCGTAGTCGGTGACTCAGTGGCACCTGCTGCCGCATCAATCTTTTCACCAGCTACACCCATCAGATTTTGGGAACACATATTTCATCACCTCCCCCATTTGGCCGCTCTTTGCCGTGTGCCCTCTGTCATGAGCCTCGCCGCCTTTCTTAGCGTCTGCCTCGCTTTCTCTCTCTCTCTCTGACAAACGACATGCTGTGCCAAGTGTAAGTGATTCAGCTGACTCACAAGCAGTGTGGGTTGCCAACTACCACCCTCCTCTCTCCAGCACAAATGCAGAGGTAGAATACAGGAAAAAAAGGGAGGAAAACATTCCTATTAGTCGCCTATGAATTTCTATTTTAGAGCAGCAATCAGTCGGTTTGAAATAAGGGTTTATATAAACACAGAACCCACTCAGAAACTTGCCCAAAGTCTTTCCCCTTTCTTCTCTTCCTGCATCTGTTTTTCGACTCCCACTCCAGCGTGGCAGAAGTGACGACAAATTAATAATTTGCTCCCCAGAGAGCAGCAGACTGAGTCATTCCTCCAATTACAACCGGTGGAAAGTAAACACAGGAGCACATAAAGGTAGGCAGAGTCCCCCTAGGGTAAACCACAGCCCCTTTTACACAAAGATGCTCATATAACACAAGAATACCAGAGTGCATGTATGAGGGAGACCTACTTCTGCCTCTGAGAAACAAGGTCACATTAGGAGCGTTTTAGGTTCTCTCTTACAGCAATTAAATGTTCTTTTTTGGCAAAACTTTTCTCCTGCTTTTATTTATTTGCAAGGAGGTGGATTATCAGTGTAAATGCCTGTGGTGAGAATATGTGGATCATTCCAGAACTGGAGGACATTTCAAATGATCCATGTAGAAAATACTAAAACATGCAGTTGTTGTGTAAATGTTCTTGTCCTGAGACCAAACAATGTTTGAAAATATTTTTTAAATTACCAAATGAGTCTGGAGTTCCCCTAAAATGCCATTTTTCTCTTGTCCCACCCCCTGATGACCAAACTGAAGCTCTAATAAAACAGTTCAAATTAAATTTAAATCTCCTTTTTTTGATATTTTGTTCATTGACGTCTCTTGTAATTGTGGGGAAAATTTTTTAATGAACATAATATTTTAAATAATAATTATTATACGTGGAATGTGTGTCCAACAACATGTTAGCAGAACCTGTTGATGATGTTTTTGTTCTTTCGTGTCTTTTCTGTCATTTGTCTTGTTTTTGTAATTTTCTGTCTCGTTTCTGTCCTTTTATGTCTCATTTCTGTCGCTTTGTGTCTTGTTTTTGTCGTTTATGTCATCAAACAGTTTTCCTATAGAATGTGTAGAGCAAAGCTATGTCCTCTCTTCTATTTTTCATATTTTCATCCCATTGTCAGCCTTGATTGAATGTCTCACTCTACCTCATATTATCAGGATCAGACTAATTCTTTGGACTGTTTTCCATCAGTCAGTTTGTCCTCTTGGTCAGCAGTAACAGCAGCTAAATATCTAGCTTCTACTGCTGAGAAAAAGATCACATTAGCATGGATTAGCAACCCTGTTACTGTGATTAGAGTAGGGTTAGCAAACAACACAGAAAACATGGAATAAAAATGCTACCATTGATGTGGAAGCTGAGCCAATCAATACCTATTATTGATGAATATGGAGCAGAAAACTGGAAAAGAGAAGGTTTATTTTTCAAACATGTTGAAGCCCAAATGTCCTCCAGTTCTGGAATGATCCTTATAGTCCAGTGATGAATATATACACAAATGAGCTTTGTGCACGCTGTGTTTAGCTGCTGCCCTAGAGTCTAGCATGGATCGAGCCATGGGATGCCGGTCGCCAGGCCTCATTAGCGCTGAGGGACAAGGTGGTCACCTCGGCGGCACACACACCAATACACAAAGACACACACGGTCCACGTGACTCCACACATGTGCTGGTGTGTGTGTGAAGCTCAAGGTGGCAATTAATCATCTCCATTGTGCCGAAGCGGCCACTTAGTCTGAGGTGATCCAAGGTTATCTGCTGCGTAAGGAAGCCTTCAGCATCACCTTATTAGACACACAGGCACTGGAATGGGCTTTAAAATGTACAGATGGTATCTGTAAGGGTCATATCAGTCGTCTTATAAAGCATAGTATGTACCTTAACGTGTCCCTCGGATATTACAAAAGGCCCCTTTTTCCACACAGTGGAACGGTGTTTATTCAGTCTGTATTTAGTCCTGTTCAAGGCCTTGAGATGCATCATTTACACTACAAGCCAAAGGTTTGGAAGCAAGATCAAGTTTGGACAAAAAAAGGTCACAGTTTCATTGGTGCAACAAAATAAACATGATTATTATATAAAGAGTCACTCATCAGAAGACATTTTTACTATAATTATCATGTATTTTATTTGTACTCTTGTTTCTTTACTCAGCTGTTTTTCTAGTTATTACAGATATGGACACATGACATTTATTGGGATTTTTGTCTGCAAACTCTCAACAGCAAAAGAGCTAAAGTGATTTGTTTTTTTAACTTTTGCACTGAAGTCTTGTAAATCTTCTCAACCCTACAACTAAGCCCTCCTTTTCTTTTATTAACATTTATTCAGCAGTCACCTGGTAACTTTACTGTATACCTAAAGGTAAATTGAGGAAAATGGTGCATATCAACAAAAGCAATCCATAGAATTCATACTGGTTATTATTTTTCTTTTTTTATTGTGAACAGAAACTTGAAGTTTATGGAAGCAAATCAGACTCATCAGATTCTGAATTTTAAAAGCTGCTGAATTTCTTACTTTGAATTTTTTTGCATCAAAATTTCGTATGTGAATTTTTTATGCCTGAATTTAGCTCATCAAAATTCTAAAAACCAGTTAAAAATTCAATGTCTTCAAAATTCGCCATCAAAAAAATTCAATGTCTTCAAAATTCGCCATCAAAAAAATTCGATGTGTTCAAAATTCACCATCAAAAAATTCAGTGTTCAAAATTCGCCATCAAAAAATTCAGTGTTAAAAAATTCGCTGTCAAAAAATTCGCTGTTCACATCCGGGGGACTCAGGCGTAAAAAATCGATCCTGGCCAAAATCGAACCAACGCCCAGCCAATCACGTGGCGCTCCTCCGGTCATGTGACGCAGACGGTTCACTTCACAAGACCGGGGTCAACCACGGCTACCAGCATGATCGACGGTGCTTCAGTGAGTGTATTAATCCTTTTTGTCCTGTATGTGGTTTGTTTTTGTGAGAGTCAGTAAGCTGCAATGCATGCCGTTAGCTGCGCTAGCACAGCGTTAGCCGCGCTAATACAGCGCTAGCACAGCGTTAGCCGCGCTAATACAACGCTAGCACAGCGCTATCACAGCGTTAGCCGCGCTAATACAACGCTAGCACAGCGTTAGCCGCGCTAATACAACGCTAGCACAGCGCTAGCACAGCGTTAGCCGCGCTAATACAACGCTAGCACAGCGTTAGCCGCGCTAATACAACGCTAGCACAGCGCTATCACAGCGCTAGCCGCGCTAATACAGCGCTAGCCGCGCTAGCACAGTAATGAGGTCTTACAGACAGCACGTTCTGCAGCTGGGTAGTTGAGTAACAATTTTATAAACGCACAAATGGGTGGAAGTGTGATTTATGCGCCCAAAAATGCAGTTAAGTCACAGAGCAGTAGGGTTGCCACCTTTCAGACATGAAAATAATGGACGCCCACCACGGTTCCTTGGGGCCACAGTTCAGTAAAATCGGAAAGATATTCACAGATTCAGAATTCCACCATCAATAACTCATTATAAACGATGCCTCTTTTCCATCGTTGTAAGGTAGACAATGTGCTACAAGCCTAGTTTTATCAACAGTAGCTGTCTTTCAAGCTGCAGAAATAACATTGGTGTCAACAGGAGCCAGTTGAAGGCTGCAGTGATTCTGGTGACACTACAGTGTATCAGAGAGAAGCTATTGAATATTTGTGTCTCTCTTTGCTGTTGCAGCAGTTTTGCAATTTGCACACGGTCCCTGTTCACTCCATAGACACCAATGTTATTCATACAGCTTGAAAGACAGCTACTGTTGATAAAACTGGGCTTGTAGCACATTGTCTACCTTACAACGGTGGGAAAGAGGCATCGTTTATGTTTTGACCAGTGTTGCCAACTCCTCAGTAAGGAAAGTAGCTATTGGCTGTCCTAAAAGTCACTAGAAGTCGCTAAATGATGTCATCGCCTAATTTGCATAATTTCCCGTTTGCATGTGATTGTAATCAACATTGTGGGAGAGACAAAAAGTGAGTTTAAAATACCCAAAATATGTTTCTGAACTAGAGGCTAAATGCAGTGATTTATTTTAGTGTGACAGTGAAGAAACATTTTCATTTCCATCCCGCTCTGTAAGCAGGACGGGATCTGCAGAGACTTTGATTCATCTGCCGTCTGGACATGGAGTGATGTGGGTCTCCTCTAATCAGACAGTGGGATGCTGCAGGTCACTAGACTGACCTCCTGTGCTTTGTGAAGGGGAGGAGCTCACAGCGCCACCTGCTGCTCGTTGAGGACAGTAACTGCAGAACGATCCCAGCTTTCATGTCAGACAGGGGCGGATCCAGATTAATTTTAGTGGGGGGCGGGGGGCACAGGGGGGTACAACAGATATTTTGAGGGGGGGGTTGTAAGTTTTAAAGCTGCTACCGACCTCTCGCTTTTACAAAGTTTTTTTTCATGTTTTTTTTTTTGGCTCTTTAACCCAATAGGAAAGCTGTATATGACCTTTTCATTTTGGACTGTTAACATTCAAATTATGATGGACTTGTTTCCTTGTTTATGTGAATTACAACATCATTAGCTGCAACATCTGCCTGTTCTGTAAAACTGGTAGCGCAACGACAGCTTCCTGAGGGCAATTAAGTGACAAATATTGTGCAAGAACAGCACTATTACAACCCTGTCAATTTCCACTTCTTAGAATGTTTACTGCCAATTATCACACATAAAACAAGAAATAATATTCTGTACTAATACTTCTGTACCACCCAATACACAGTGAATAAATATTATCTGAAAGTCGGGTTGTTGTTTATCAGCACAATACAAAAAGATTCATGTTAGAAATATTCCGGATAAGACTAGAATATCATGATTTATGTAAATTTACCTCAATAATATGAATGTTCAAGTTAAGATTGTACAGTGATATTTATTATGTAAGTTTAACTGATTAATGACTCTGCACTACATTATTATTTATTATTTAGATTTACATCATGATTGTAATATTTAGGGTCAGACTCTACAGTATTAAGATTAAGAAATCAAATATTCTATAAAATGTAAATACACTGAACTCATTTGGATATATTTAAGTGAGACTCTACAATATTCTTTGACACAAATCTATCTAAATCAAAATTTTAATAATTTTTACTCCAAACATTTACTGGACTGATTTAAACATTAAAATCACTCCTTTCTAATCCTCTGCTGTACGTTCAAACCTGAGGCCTTAAATAGAAACACACAAGTATCTGATTGAAGGAACTTCTGCAGAGTCCTGGTTCCAGAACATGATGATAGAATTATAGACAAACTTTAACAAAAGCTGCCTGAGAGTTTACAGGTTTTTATGTTGGATTTCTTCAGTAATTTAATGAGAGTTATCAGCAATAATCAAGTGTTCATTTGATGAACTTCATTTCCTAAAACATCCAGAATTGGAGCTCATATCTTTGGCAGCTGTAAAGTTTCTGCTTCTTCAAAGTTCACAACACAATGAATGAATTCCTAAAACACTCTCAATGCTGGAGAGCGTTTGTGATGCTGAAGCAGTGACCAGTTTTTCTGTTTCTTCTCTGGAGATGCACAATGAGGGATGTCTGCAGCGACTGAGAAAGAGTCTCACCACATCCTGACATGAGGAAAAAGACTTTATTGAAGACTACAATGAGAAAAACTATCAGACAGCAGACGGCTGCATTCAAGGTGAGATCTGAACATTTGATCTGGAACAGGAATTCAATAACGGCAGCATGAGCTTAATTTCAGTCTGTAGCTGCTGAATTCATGGATGAATCATCTGGCACTAGGAGGAAGACCATCAAACATCCACGTCAGCTGATGGAGGTCCAAGAGTCTCACCCAACAAACAACCTACTGAGTGAAGACCTCGAATCTGATTGGACGGCCTCCTATTCAGCCACGTGTGAACAAATGCCTCTAAGCTGATTTGTTTTCTAAAATAAATCTAGTTTGTGTCCTAATCAATGCTTGTGTGTTTGCTTCTTTACACTGCTGTTAACAGTTTAGGCTGTTAGATTGTTCCAGATAAGACAAGTACAAGATTCTTCAGAGCCGTTCTACCATGAGCCTGACAGGAAGAACTCCAACAGCTACTGAATGTTCCTGTGGTTCCCTCAAGGCTACAGGAGGAGTCCTACGAGGACGAGCCGGTCCACCTGATGGAGGCCAGTCGCTGCGATTCAAAGCCAACACAGACTACGTGGACTTCTACTGGACCACATGGAGGCCTTCAAACTGGACCAACAAGTTCACAGACTCCCCGACTCGTGGGTCTGAGGACGCTGCCGAGCCTCGGTCCAGCCGGCCTCCTGTCTGTGGATGTTTGAGTGCTGAGAGGTTTGTGGATGTATGTGAACGTTCTGTGTTGAAACAGCAGCTTTGGACTCAGTAACGCCGGGAAAAACCAAGAGCTCCTTTATTTGTGACTTCCACTAAAAAACTGAAGAAAATAAGTTTGACAGGGTTCTGACTGATAACAGATTATTAAATAATGAAAGTAATCGTTTAAATATTCCTTTAAACAAACCTTTTACGTCTACATTTCCTTTACACTGACTTCTTGTTATATGTACAAGTATTTTGGGTGGAATATACCAAGGGTTCTTCTGGGAATATACCATTAAACCAACCTTTTAGGTAAATGTTCCAAGATGTTGGGTAGAATATACCATCAGATAAACCTTTTAGGTCTACATTGCAAGATTTTAGAGTAGAATATTACTCCAAACCATCCTTTAGGTCTACATTTAAGGTGGAATACTCCTTTACACCAAGATTTTTTGGTCTACGTTGAAGGATTTTGGGTGGAATATTCCTTTGAACGAACTTTTTAAGTTTATGTTCAAGGATGTTGAGTGGAATATACCATCAGACCAACCTCCAAGGTCTACAGTAGTGAATTTTAGGTGGAATATACCTTTAAACTCACCTTTTAGGTCTACATTGGAGGATTTTCGGTGGAATTTTCTTCAAAACCATCTTTTAGTCTACATGTAAGGATGTTTAGGATGGTATATTCTTCCAAACCAACTTCTCAGGTCTACATTTCAGGTGGAATATTCCTCCATACTAACTTTTTTGGTCTACATTGAAGGATTTTTTCTAACACACCCTTTCAGATTTTAGGTGGAATATTCCTTTTAACCAGCCCCTCAGGTCTCTTTGAGGATTTTGGATGGAATACTTGGTTAAATCAACATTTTAGGTGCATGTCCAAGGATTTTTGGTGGAATGTTCCTTTAAGGTGGATATGTGAGGACCTTGTAGGTGGAATACTTCCTGAAACCAACCTTTTAGGTCAACATTCAAATATTTAAGGTGGAATATTCCTTTAAACCAACCTAAATTTCATGTTTTGATCATTATCAAGTGAGAAACCTCAATCCAGACTCCTCATAATGACATTTGAGATTTATGCTGCTGTTTGTTTGTTTAGTCCAGACTAAATGACAGAAATCTACAACTGTAATTTTATTTCAGGACTCAGTTATTAAATCTCAAAACAATCCATGTGACTCTAAAAACTCAACAGCTTTACAAACTCTAAAGTTAAACTCTTCACAAGGATCCAAAATAAGTTGGACTTCTACATGAGAGCTTTAATTATTCTTCATCTACTTCCTGATAAGTCTGGTCAATAAAAAAGACAAAAACTAATATTTTCAGCTGAACTAAAGACAGACTTTGTGATTTTTCTGCTCACATGTTGTGTTGTTGTAAACTTCCTCTTTCAAATGAATAGCCTCCTAACCCCCTGGAAACCAGCGTTTGTCCTGTTTTTGTGTTGCTCCTCGGTGACCCTAGACAGCCGGGTCCTAATGTTTTTTGAGCAACACACCATAATATGACATTTTTACAATGATGGTTCTACTATGGAACCAGTTTGACATGTTCAGGTGTTCTTTGTGTGAAAACTCAGAGATTTCAGGGATCAGAAGGTGGTTTTCAACTTTCTTTATTAACTTTCTGCTTCAACTTTAAACTAAATTTCCTTGACTAACCCAGCCCTCTGGACTTCCAGGAAGCTGTGTTCCTATTGGCTGTCCAGGTGGCTGCTTGGTGTTATCAGGAACACCTGAGCAGCTCAGTGTCTTCCTGCTTTATTTAGCTGCAGACAAACATTTCCTCTGGTTCTCTTCACCAGTGAACCGGGTTTGGTTCCGTTGCTTCAGTTTGTTCTTTAGGCGTTGGCTTGCAGCTTCCAGCAGTAAAATCGTCTTTAATGTGTTTCTTGGTGTGTTTTAGGGCTTTGTACCGGATAGTTGTCTTGATAAATGTGGTTCTTTAGCCGCAGTTAGCACATGGTGTTAATGTGTGCAGTGATTAGTGGATTTGGTGCAGGTGAGTTGTGTCTTTATCTTGGCTGTAGTGAGTCTTCAGAGGTTTTTGGTCAGACACATTCTGTATTCTTGTTTGAGAACCAACGTTGGTTGTCCAGAAGGTAAGAGTCCCTGTCCTGATTCTCTGTTCTCAGAGGTTCTCTGGTAGGCTGCAGGAGACTTTAGCGTTTGGGTTGTGCTAGTTTGGTTTTTGTACAGTTTCATTTGGACGACTATCTTGAGGCCCCTCCATGTGGTTTAGTGAGGTTTTCTGGAACAGTTCTACAAAGCAACCTGCAGCAGAAGAGACTTTGAGAGTTTTTAGGAAGTTCTGGAGAGCAGACTTTAGAGCAGCAGAAACATTTGTCAGCAGTTTGAGCAGGAGAAGGTGAGCTTCAGAGTAGAAATGAGACAGAAACCTTCTTGACTCGTGTGGTGAGGTCCTGTACCAAGAGTTTGAGCAGGTTGTGAAGAGTCTGTAGTTCTTCGGTCTGAAAGCACAAGAAGAGTCGACTCATTAAAGGAGAAAACAGGAGATATTGTTGGTTCTTCTGTCACTCTGCAGTTTCCTTAGACTGAATATCAAGTTTATATTTTAAATGATTTCTCATGTGAGCCCAAGAAGACTTCAATAAACTCCCTCCATCCCCTGGACACAACACATTTTATTACCATGTTAAATCTTTTTTTTTTTTTTAAATGGTTTTGAGTTTTAATCATAGTTTTAGCGTAGTTTTTTCTCTTTGCTTGTTTAGTTTTGTCATCTGTGTAAAAGGTGCTAAACAAATAAAGTTGAATTGATAAACTGAATAATTGACTAACTCATGATTGTGACAACAGAAGTATTTTTGTTGTGATTTAAGGGTTTATTTCATTTTTAAGGTTGGGGTTAAAATCTTGACAGAAAAAGAAGATTAAAGAAACTACAGAACAAAAAGCAATTAAATGAAAGGGGGCAAAAATTAATACAATAAAACTAAAAAAAAAAATTTGCTGAGAAAGTATTTTTTAAATGTGTAATTATCTAAAATATGTTTTGTATTTTTTTAAATGTTTAATATTATTCTTGTTTAAAAAGTATTTTTTAAAGGTTTAATAATCTAATTTAATGTTTTGGATTTTTTAAATGTTTAATATTCTGGTTTAAAAAGTATTTTTTAAAGGTTTAATAATATAATTTAATGTTTTGTATTTTTTAAATGTTTAATATTATTCTTGTTTAAAAAGTATTTTTTAAAGGTTTAATAATCTAATTTAATGTTTTGGATTTTTTTAATGTTTAATATCATTCTGGTTTAAAAAGTATTTTTTCAAGGTTTAATAATATAATTTAATGTTTTGTATTTTTTAAATGTTTAATATTATTCTTGTTTAAAAAGTATTTTTTAAAGGTTTAATAATCTAATGTTTTGTATTTTTTTAAATGTTTAATATTATTCTGGTTTAAAAAGTGTTTTTTAAATGTGTAATTATCTAGAATATGTTCTCTGTAATTTTGAATAATGTTATTTTAAAAATTTTGTTGAATGTCATACGTACATGTTTTGTATCGTGTTTAATTATCTCATTCAATATTTTGTCAGTTTAATATCATTTAATTGTATTTAAAGTTTACTTTTATTAAACTGACAAAATATTGAATGAGATAATTAAACACGATACAAAACATGTACGTATGACATTCAACAAAATTTTTAAAATAACATTATTCAAAATTACAGAGAACATAGTCTAGATAATTACACATTTAAAAAACACTTTTTAAACCCGAATAATATTAAACATTTAAAAAAAATACAAAACATTAAATTAGACAATTAAAACCTTTAAAAAGACAAAACATTTAATTAAAAAATTACATGTTTAATTAGAAAATTAAATCTTAAAGACAACAAAACTTCAAATAGGAATTAAACAGAAAATACAATGAAGCATTTAAAAAGAAAATTCAACATTAAAAGATGGTAAAACATTTAAAAAGAAAAACCTTAAAGATTTAATCGAAAAATTAAAAATTGGGAAAGAAAAAAAAATTTCAAGCAAGCCGATAAAACATTTGAAAAAACAACAATTAAACATTAAAAAGACAAAATATTTGGAAATCAAATCAGACATTAGAAAAGAATATAAGATGAGAAAAGAGCAAAAGCTAAACGTTGAAGAAGAATCAAACTAAAGACAAAACATTTGAAAAGACACCAGTTAAACTTTAGAAGATCAAATTAAACAGAAGAGACAATAAAAGGATGAAAAAGAGCAAAAACAGATAAAGTTCTTACAGTGTTTTCTAGTCTGAAATGAAAACATCAAGTTGTTTCTTCAAACATTTCCTCTTTCTATGTTCTTGGTTTGATTGTGGACAGATTTACTAAGAACTCATTTCAGAAAACTGCTTTCCAGATAAAGTCTACTAGTAGTTGAAGGCATTGATCAAACTAATGTTACCTTCTGATCTCCACAAACTTTACTGTTCAGTGAAGAGAATCAAAGTTTGTTGAGGATTTCTAAAAAACCCACAGGTGAAGGTCTGAGAAGAACTCAGATTGATGGTCTAAATGTGAAATCAAGACTCATGGTCACAAGTTTTAAGGCTTCTGTTAACCAGAAAGTTCAAACTAACAGAGAAGTACTGAGAAACTTGTAAAACTTCAGTCCTCAGACTGTCTGAAGGTTCAAACTAACAGAGAACTACTCAGGAACTTAGAAGATATCAGTCCTTGGACTGTCTGAAAGTTCAATCCAACAGAGAACTACTGTGGGACTTAGAAAATTTCAGCCCTCAGACTGTGTGAAAGCTCAGGTCCTGAGGACTCGGGAGGTGTGGAGGCTTTGGAAAGTCTTGGAACTGAGGGTTCAACCCTCCAGCACAAAGGCTGAAGTCCAACCTCCTGAGAAAAACGGTCGAGTCGAAACTCGAGTTAAAAAAAAACCTCGAACACGACAAAAAATAGATGATAAATGTGCAAAAAAAAGAAGAATTAGTATCTGAGCGAATAGCTCAGGGGATAAGAAGACAGACTACCAACTGGAAGGTCGCAGGTTCAAGACCCACCACCGGCAGTTTTCTTTCTTTGTCTTTGTCAGTATTTTGATAAAAATTTAAGAAGTGTCTGGTCTTGAACCAGCGACCTGCAGCTCCATAGGCAAATCCTTAACTCACTGAGCTACAGATCAGATAAAAAGAAATAAATTCGTCGTCCCTTTGGCATCGTAGTTTCCGAAGTGACCACATGGGTGGAGCCAAGGCGGAGTCTGGGTGGAGTCAGGGCGGAGAGTAGGCGGGGAGGTGGGTGGCGGCCTCCCCCCTCTACTCCCCCACCTCCCCCCACCACCCACCACACCTTCCCCCGCCCGACGAGTTTTTCGAGTCTCCACGAGTTCTTCGAGTCTCGACAGGTTTTCTCGAGTTTCTGGAGTTTCCACCAGGTCGGAGGCAGAACAACTTGTCATGAAGAGGTGTTGAAGTCGGCCAGGATGGACTGACTTTTTACAGCGACTAGAAGGAAGACCACTAGAAGAGCAGGTCTTTAACCACCATCCATAAAATCCATGGAGTCGCTCCAGAGAAATGAAGGGAGGTCAACTTTTATCAACCTCCATACAGATGTTCAACTTCATATCTTTACTTTGACATTTTTAGCACCACAAACCTTTAGTATCACACTTTATCATTTATTAGGACTTTATCGGAATCCACCAGCAGATTTAGTTTTTGTTGAGAAACTTTATTCTTGTCATTGTGGGACTGCAGTATTTAAAACTGTTCCTTCTATTTCACCTCATGTTTATTGTTTTAGTGGAGAAAGTTATTTTAGTTGTTGATTAGTCTCTTAAAAACCAAATAATAAATTGGATTAATCAAGAGGTTTAAATTTCTTACTTTGTCATATTTTAAATGTGACAGAAAATGGAAAAATAAAGTGTCTTGAGACAATTTCACCTGTAATTGGTGTTATATAAATAAAATTGAATTCAAATTGTATGTATCTTGTAATGTTGGAGTAATTCAGCCATACATGTTGGAAAACACATTTTCTTTGACCATTAATCTGTTGATTGTTTTCTCCAGTAATTCATTTCTTGTTTTGGTTTATAAAATGTCAAACCCAAATATATTCAGTTTACTGTCATAAAAACCAAAAAGATTTACATTCATGATGCAGGAATCAGGCAGTTTTTCACTTTTTATCTTAGTTTAGTCAGAAAGATAGTTGATAATGTGTGAATTTTTGCAGCTTGTGAGCCGTAAAAGGTTTTAATCTTTGGGGCCGAGTGTCAGAAAACATTTAGAAACCAACATCAACAAAACACAACAAAGATTTGAACATCATTAAAGGGAAATCCAACTTTTGCATGACAATGTCTAATGAAAGGACATTTATTTCCAACGTAAATGTGTGATATTCATCCTCTGGAGCTTTCTCTTCACATCGTCTTCCACCTGGACTGGTTCAGTCGGGAGCATGTACAACAAACATTTGAAAAACTGCACTTTAACATCAATAAATGACACTGAAGTTTAATCTCTACATAAATGAGACTGAGTCTGGATGTGCTGCTCTGTCATTAACTCCTAAGTTTAGGGAAAGTTCAAACAAAAGAGCACAGTTCAGATCAGACTTTAGAATGAGCTTATTTTGAACAAACATCTCAGACTTTCTGAGCTTCAGCACCTCTAGCAAGATATTTTAACAACAAGCAACTCAAGAGATCCAGAAGTTGGAGAGAGTTAGCTTTAGCTGAGCCAAAGAACATGTGGGACGCTAACCTAGCAAACATTTCAGACTTTCCTCTGTGAATTCTGAGAAATAATTTACTATTTAAAGATAGAGCTACACATCTTAACTCAGTGTCATTAAAACAGACTCTAATTCAGTGTCATCATCCATATTAAAGTGCAGTTACCCAAAATGTTTGTTGCATGAGCTCCAACAAAACCTGTCCAGGTAGAAGGCCACTTTGACAAACAGGAAGTGGAAGATTCCAAGCAGATTTATAGAAGGGGGAACCGGACTGTACTAAGTGTGGTCCAGTATAGAGGGGTGTTTTGTGGGTTTTTAAGGCTGATAATGACTATTAGTGAAACATTTGGAGTAGATATTCATTTGCAGTAAATGAAAATATTTACTACTATCTACTTAGAAGAACACAAACTCTAACTAAACTCTAAACTTTGTTGATACGTTTTTGTTTTGTTTACAGATGTTAAGTTAAAGGAGTTTTATTCGTGACGTATAACCAATCAAATCACTCCAGAAGACAGAGCGACTAGAGGTAGATAAAGATTCAGAGCCAAAGTAGCGCCATTTTTAAATGTATTTATTCCCATAAATCAGCAAAAAAAATAAAATACTGATAATCAGTAAATCAGTCAGCCCACAATTACTACAATTCTACAATGTATGTCTCTTTCCTTTGACTTGTTATTTGTACAATCTACGATGTATATTTTCTACTATACTACTACGTTTGTTTCCTCCTCCTCTGTTGTTTTCTGGATTGTACTCAGCTGCATGTCTTCGTCCACCAGGCCTCCGTTGACTCGTCCCGCCTGCCGTCTCTGGAGCTGAAGCTGGATTGGAACAGACCAAAGTACAGTCCAATCACGATGCCAGCTGCCTCTCAAAAGGCTCCTTCATCTGGCAGGTGGCGCCACTTCTTCTGAGGGGAAGCTGAGCTGGCCCAGCAGAACTTTGGAGATGTGTTCCAGTGGTTGGTGGATGTGTGGGGAGATAGAGAGGGACCTTTGAATTGTTCAGAAAGGCAAACAGGGAACCCATTGGTAGTTTTAGTTTAGGTGCTACTGCGGTGTGTTTTTGGGTTTTAAGAGGTAAACAGGAAGAGGTTTTTTTTGTATTGATTATCTTTTACTTTGTTCCTGGTTGGAATGCCCATCAATGTCAACATGAAGTTCACTTTTAGTTCTGTTTATTTATTATTATTTTACTAACACCCATTTGCTTTTAACCCCCTCACATGTTGTGTTGTTGTAAACTTACCCTTTCAAATAAATACTTGTCTAACCCTCTGGAAACCAGCGTTTGTACTGTTTTTGTGTTGCTCCTCACCTACTTCAGACAGCCGGGACACAACAACGTTTTGTGGACTAAAGGCTTTTCTATGACGTTTTTAGAGCCACATGCTATATTATGATGTTTTTAGACCAAAGGCTATAATATAACATTTGTTGGACGACATGCTATACTATGAAATTTTTAGAGCAACATGCTAAACTATGACAATTTTAGAGCGACATGCTATACTATGACGTTTGTTGGGAACATGCTATACTATAGGCTTTTTTAATTGACATATTACTATGATGTTTTTTTTTGTTTGTTTTTTAGCAACATCTAATAATATGAACAGTTTTAAAAATTACTATACCTTTACTTGTGCAATGAAATATTCTTTTTAGGCAAAGGCCATGTTTGATTACATATAGGCTATTAAATAAATGTTTATTAAAAACTAAAAAGCATTAAAAAATAATAACCAACTTAGGCATTTACTGAGTCACTAAAATAGTGTAGAGTCTACGGCCACATCAGCATTATTATAAGCATCCTCTGGTAAATTCACAGCCATATACTGTAGGAAATCTAGCTGATCTCATCATGATGTCCACTTACCATATGGACTTCAGGAGATGATTAGATGATGATAAACTGTGACCTGCTGGTTGGGTTCTCTCTGTTCTCATATTTCCTCCATGTTTGTCTCCTGATGCTGCCTTACTTCAGCCAGTCCATGAGCAACAGAAAACACAGTTTGCCTTGTATCCATTGCCAGGGGTTCCACTCTTCCTACTCCAGTCTGTACATTTGCAAACGTTTTTGCTTCTTTAGACGTGGTGGAGTTTCAGGTGTAGACATTTTTAAACGTGCGGGTGCAGCAGCGTCTGTAACCTGGCAACCAGAGACAGGACCGGACAGGACGGGACACACAGAGATGTCTGAAGTCTGTCCACTGGACCTGGCATCGGGTCCTCGCTACAAAGGTCCTACGAAGATGAAAATGGCTGCCCTTAATATTTCCTGTGTTTTATTTTATTCATTATGCAGTTTTGATGAGTGTGTGACAGACGTGTACGGGGCATTTATGAAAATACGGAACAACTTGCATCCCGTATTGATTCAATACGGGACGCAACAATTAATTGTCAAATAAAGGACGTTTCCGTATTTTAAGGGACGGGTGGCAACCCTACAGAGCAGTGTAAAGAAACTGGTCACCTAGCAACCTGAATTAGTCTAGGTAACACTTTGTTTATTATGTGTGTTTTCTGCTCAAGTTAATGTCCTGGTTTGATTCATTTTAAATTACTCCTGATCTTGAAAGGTTTTAAACTGTGCAGTCAAAGTAGTTACAACTGTGAGGGAATAGCTTGAAATGAACTGCCCTAGACTGCTCTGTTCATAGCCAACCATTCTTTCACAGCAGCTATATCAAGAGTTATTGTGCAATGATAGATAAATGCAGCCCATTTTTCAACCGTTTCCTGTTTAGTATGTGTAACCTCCTCTTAATTTGTTCTAAAAGAAAAGTTTAATGAGGCAGTCTAGTCTTTCAGTCAGGTTAAGTCATTTTTCCCATTGGTGGTTTGCATTATATAACTTTGTTTTTCTCTGTTCTAGGAACTATTGTTAAATCATCTTTATGTGAGACTTTGTTCTCGTTTGGAGCATATTCTCGGACGCATGCCTCTGGAACTGGACTTCTTAGAGTTCACTTGCACACAAGAACTTGTGTTTTTAAATGCTTTATCCAACCAAGTAGAAGTTTGCCCAGCTATTTTAAATGCACTGACACAGCTACACCATCTTATCAGCTCAGAAAAAGAAAACAGGAATCAGTACATTGCAACTGTGCACTCAGAGAGAGGAGCAGCTGGGCGACAAAGAATGGTCACATCCCCAGAGCACCTTTGTAACTTACTGGAACTTAATATGTCTGTCCCATGTATAGATAATGGTATCTGTGAAATATTAGCTGAGTATGTCAAATACTTTTAGATTTTTTTAAGTGGACAGTAGACCTAGTTTCAGTATTTTTTTTCTCACATTAAAATTTGAGGCTATATATATTAAATATAATATCTCAAGAATAATTCAAGATAAAAGCCTGAAATTTTCATTTATTTGTCTTGCTAACATAAGCATATCCGACTGCGATTAAATACAGCGGTGGAAAAAAGTTTTTGGACACATACATTTGTGAAATATTGCATTAAGAATCCCTCTGAGGTCTTCAAATGCAATTTCTATTAGTTCAGTCACAGCCATAATACGAAACAAATCCTAAAAAAGTCAATAAAAACTTGAAATTCATTGGTTCCTTAAAAATAAGAAATTTTGAGTATTGGGTCATTTTGGTAGAATTTAGTTTTGTTAGTCATGTAAACAATAAACCAAAAAAGCATCATTTGTGTCTGTCTAATGCAGTCACACCTTTTGAAACACAAAAGACTTTCCAACAAATATTTCACGATAATATTTGAGATTGTGGAAAATTTTCAAGGTGCCTGAAAACTTTTTTCCACCACTGTATCTGTCAAAGCATGAAAATTTGCCATTGGAAAAATGCCACTATCTCCAGAACGATATATGTGGTCATGGTTCCATTATGCCAATGTCATGGTAATGACTGGATGCAGGGCTAATTTACAAAGAAATTACACAAAACAACATGTCAGGTTTCGAAGACTGGACTTTTCATAGACCACTTCATTTTTTTCATATTTCAACTCACCCATAATCTGAGATTACTGATCTACTTGTTCAGTATTATAGATTCTTCATCATTGTTCTGAGATAGTGTAATTCAAACAACCTCAAATTTCAATGTGCAAAAAAATGCCTGTTGAAGTAGGTTGACAGTGACAGGCAATTTAAAAATATTTTTTGCTCTGACAGTATTTGGCAGCCTATATATATATATATATATATATATATATATATATATATATATATATATATATGCTGTTTTGTAATATTGCAACGGAATTTCATCCCATTCACCAGTGAGAAAATAAGTACAGTCCAGTTCATTTTTAACTCCTGCTTTAATGCCGTGATTGCATGTATTGTTCACCAGAAATATTCTTAACTTCAGATACTTTAAATGTATGGCAGAAACACGCATACTTGAGCCAGATAACCTGTCAGGTGAGTTGGGAGAACAGGTAGGGGAGGGAATCCAAAAGTGCACTTAGTTTTCTCAGTCAAGTAAAACTAACTAGAGAACAACACCTAACATATCTTGACTGGCAAGTGCAAATACAGGCCAGGATATCAGTCTTAAATGATGCGTATACCTTGTAATGTCCTGGGAATGTAAGGTCTCATAGCAGGTGCAGGCTGTCAGGTATCTGCCATTCACTACTTCTGAGGAGAGAGTTCTTGGTAGAGTCTCCCATCCAGTCCAGAATTTCACCAGACTGGTCAGTTCAGACGGTGTTGCTATGGAGTGGATTAAAATTGATTAAATAAATGGCTACAACAAATGATCAAAAACAATCTAGGGTACGCATACTAAACAGGAAACAGTTGAAAAAATGGGCTGCATTTATCGCTATCATTGCACAATAACTCTTGATATAGCTGTGAAAGAATGGTCGGCTATGAACAGAGCAGTCTAGGGCAGTTCATTTCAAGCTATTCGCTCACAGTTGTAACTACTTTGACTGCACAGTTTAAAACCTTTCAAGATCAGGAGTAATTTAAAATGAATCAAACCAGGACATTAACTTGAGCAGAAAACACACATATTAAACAAAGTGTTACCTAGACTAATTCAGTTTGCTAGGTGACCAGTTTCTTTACACTGCTCTGTGACTTAACTGCATTTTTGGGCGCATAAATCACACTTCCACCCATTTGTGCGTTTATAAAATTGTTACTCAACTACCCAGCTGCAGAACGTGCTGTCTGTGTGACCTCATTACTGTGCTAGCGCGGCTAGCGCTGTATTAGCGCGGCTAGCGCTGTATTAGCGCGGCTAGCGTTGTATTAGCGCGGCTAGCGCGGCTAACGCTGTATTAGCGTCGCTAGCGCTGTATTAGCGCGGCTAACGCTGTGCTAGCGCAGCTAACGGCATGCATTACAGCTTACTGACTCTCACAAAAACAAACCACATACAGGACAAAAAGGATTAATACACTCACTGAAGCGCCGTCGTTCATGCTGGTAGCCGTGGTTGACCCCGGTCTTGTGAGGTGAACCGTCTGCATCACATGACCGGAGGAGCGCCACGTGATTGGCTGGGCGTTGGTTCGATTTTGGCCAGGATCGATTATTTACGCCTGAGTCCCCGGATGTGAACAGCGAATTTTTTGATGGCGAATTTTGAACATTGAATTTTTTGATGGCGAATCTTGAACATTGAATTTTTTGATGGTGAATTTTGAAGACATTGAATTTTTAACTGGTTTTTAGAATTTTGATGAGCTAAATTCAGGCATAAAAAATTCACATACGTAATTTTGATGCAAAAAAATTCAAAGTAAGAAATGGTTTTTAGAATTTTGATGAGCTAAATTCAGGCATAAAAAATTCACATACGTAATTTTGATGCAAAAAAAATTCAAAGTAAGAAATTTAGCAGCTTTTAAAATTCAGAATCTGATGAGTCTGATTTGCTTCCAAATGTGTGGCTTGTTGTGTAGATGAAAGAGTGAAACTAAAAATGTCTTATGTTCTACATACTGTTTATATTGATGAATCTCGGAGGCTGCTGGTTTTACATTTGCAAGTAAATCTAAGGCAGAAAAGTGCCGTTAAAAGGAAAATGGAATGTAGTTTCTCTGATATTTTCATACCACGGAGACACAGACTTCATGGACCTAACCATCCGGAGCAGACAGACTCTGGCAAGCCACAGCTAAAGCTCACCATCACAGCCATAGCGGCCCTAAACTTCACCACCCCGGTCCACCCAAACCTCCCTCACCCCAAATGCCCACCCCACCCACTCGGGTTATAATCAGAGTTGCCGAGCTAAGCAAAGTGAAAGCACAGGAAAGACAGCGGGGGCCGGTGCTCGACCCCCATTCAGTGCAGTCAGAGAGCCGACCCGGGCCCCGAAAGCTCAGATTACATCCCACATAATGAGAGGCCTGGCTCAGCAGGCTCTGCCTCCCTTTCTCCCCCCCTCTCTCTCCCACATAGACACACAGGCGGACCACTGTGGTATTATTGCTGAAGTCCTGTTCTGTTCCTCTCTCTGGTTACTACACTGACAACTGCCAGCACAGCTGCTTTACATGTTGCTGTATGACCAGAGAAACTAGACGCAGATCTAGTGTGACCGTCTGGCACTTAGAGCGAAGGGCACGTCCCCGTACGTCAATGGAAATATTAGAAAATCCCTTTTTTATGTTTGTTGTTGCCTTTGTACCAGACTGAGCCAGCATTTTCCAACAATGACATTGCTCTTTATGCTCTAATTGCTCTTTTCTTAGCACAAAAATACCACAGAAGTGCTCATTTTTGACACGAGCAGTTAATTCTTCACCTTTGTTAGATTGGAGTTATTACAGAAATGCCCTATTGAAACGTATTTCTATTAATGTAGATAATAAAACTGCATCTTAGCTGACCAGGTCATAAATTGCCTGCTCTAAATACATTAAATAAATATAATTACTCTTTAGCACTAAACACAAAGAACAAAAAAGGATGAAATACATAAATGAGAAGTAGAACAAAATAATGCAGTTTTAAGGTAAAGTTAAACACCAATACTGAACAAAACAGATGCAACAGACACAATAAAATGTAATTTTCTTCAATTTCCTGTTAATAAATTCCTACTTTTTTATTTCATTATGTTTGGTGAACAGTAGTAATAAAGAATCGTGTGAGAGTTTGTGCACCGTTCTGCTGGTTAGCTCCTAATTGACCTGTTAGAATTCATTTACAGCCACTTCTCACAATTCAGCAGTTAATAGATTCTCTGATTCTTCAAACCTCACCAACCAACAAACAAAGCCACCGACTGAGGATCTGAAAATAAACCTAACCGATGCCTGCAGGGGAAAAGCGATAAAAAAATTTTTTTTAAAAAAGATATCGAAGGTCTTACAGTTTGCAATTTCCATTGTCTGAAATGTCACTGGGAAATTGCAGTCGAGCCAATCAGGCTGCGGAAGTGAAGACAAGCAGAAAGGTAAAGCAAAATCCCAGATGACTGTAAAAAAAAAAGAAAGAGCTGGAGGAGGTTTAGCCGACCACAGAGGTGATGATGCACCAACTGGGTTTAGAGTCATCAGAGGGAAAACTTCATTAGCTGGCAGAGCAACAGCTGCGACTGTGTGGACGGATCAAGTTAGAGTTGACGACTAAAAGCATGTTGAGGTGAGCTGCTTTAACATCTCGTTAAATGGTACGTTTGGTGTGGAATTATTCTGCTTTGGGGTGATCTGACAGCAAAAATTCCACCTTTTCTGTTAAATATCAGCAGATTGTGGATGCAGGATGAAAAGATGAAAATAGATCTGTTGTGTAGGACTAGATGCTCATGTCCCTTCTTGCATACATGAGACACCTACTAAGACTTTGTGGGTTATCAAGGGTGTCCTCTTCCCTCTGTGTTTCGCTGGCAGGCCCACGACATCTCCAGAGGGTTCAGCAGTGAATCCCAGGTTCACCCCTACTCATCATCTACTCACCTGAAGGCCCAGGGGTAGTCCTTTCTCTTCATCCACAGCCACTGATTTCTCTTTTCAGCAGCTCTAGAGAGGTCCTTGATGTCGAGGTGGCTACGAATCATCTGCAGCCTGCTTCTAGTCGGACCCTCACCTTCTCATCTAGCTGTTTTGCATCGCCGGCAAGCTTCATATACCTCAGCTTCTTGCAGTCTTCCTCTACTGAGCTCTCCCAGGGCACTGTGAGCGAAGCCGACCACAGCACCAGGTCTGGTCGCAGTTGGTGGATAAGATCTCAGGTGGGAAGCAGAGCTTTTGGTCCAGGTCTACCAGCATCTTCAGTTCACAAGCCCCTCTCAACTGCCTCGGATCTGTTCTCGAGGTGGCGAAGTGGGCTCGACCTTCACCCTTCCGGACAATGATCTCTTAAATTACTGCAAGAAAAACACAACTAAGCTTTTTTTTCACATTCCTTGAACTTCAGCATGACTTAAACATGTCATATGTGCACGGGAGCCCAGCAATACCTCAGAACCTGAAGGGATCCAGAAGGAAAAATGAAAGAAAATGATGAAATCAAGAATTAAGTTTTGATACCTGTCAAAGAGACTCTACTAAGTAGTGACTCAGTAAATCCCCCTTCGGCTCAAACCTTTTGTCACAATTACTGTTTGATGTTTGTCGCTGATGTTTTTCTCTTTTCCCGGCTTAAAAAGTAGCAGCGAAGTGACTTTTGATGAAAGGGTAATGTTATGTTGCTGCAGGGGATGTATTTACTCCCTTTCACACTTTCTTATGATGCATCAGAAATGTTGCTTTATCTACTCAGCCTGAAGCAGATGTGGATCCTGAAGTTATTTCACAGGATGGATGAAAAACGCTACCTGATGCTGGAGGAAAACAGAGATCATCAAAGTCATTCTGATTCATACTCTGGGGACCATTAATGTCTGTATAATATGTCACAGTAATCCATCCATAGTGTGTTATTTCAAAGGAGAGACAGACCTGCACAACTAGTGTGACGAAAACGAATGAAACTATGATAAACACTATCGTTCAAAAGTTTAGGGTCACTCAGACAATTCCATGTCTTCCATGAAAACTCACACTTTTATCCATGTGCTAACATAACTGTACAAGGGTTTTCTAATCATCAATGAGCCTTTCAACACCATTAGCTAACACAATGTAGCATTAGAACACAGGAGTGATGGTTGCTGGAAATGTTCCTCTGTACCTCTATGGAGATATTCCATTAAAAATCAGCTGTTTCCAGCCACAATAGTCATTTACCACATTAACAATGTCTACACTGGATTTATCATTCATTTAATGGTATATTCATTGAAAAAACTAATTTCTTTCAAAAATAAGGACATTTCTAAGTGACCCTAAACCTTTGAATGATAGTGTAAATTCAGCCACACTCCTGGGTTATTGCTTTGTTTAATACACTGATAAGCTCAGCGTGTACCTAACCAAAGATGGAACTAAACATGCCGCAGTGAGCCGTTTGAGCCCCGGTGGTGAAGTCCTTACAAAACCATATTGAAACGAGGCCTTTTCTGGAAGCCCAGTGTGTGCAGAGCAGTGACAAAAGCCGCCTCCTTCACTGACACACAAACACACGGATCCATTCACAACGCAACTCACTGCCGACTCGCTCACATGCCGTGTGGGCAGCCATTGTGTTTATTGCTCCATGCTTTCAAAGTACCAAGGCCATTAGCATTGTGGGGAGCTGGATGGGGCTCGTTGTGTACGTCCCTGTGCATCTTGGTGCCTATATGAGCTGAAGGGCATGAAGCTATGTTCGTAAATGGAGCAATATTACATCTAGGTGGATTTCTCTTTTTTTTTTCTCGAAGCGTCCATTTCTTTTTGCTCTCCCTCAGGACGATGTAATAAAGCGCATAATAAAAGGAAAGAGTGAGGTCACAGACTTTTGCCACAAAGGCTCCCAGACCAAGGTCTACTGGAGTACAAGCAGCCTTTGTCAGGGCCATGTGTGGAGCGCTCTGTGCTGCATCACAATGAATCTGGGAGAGAGAGAGATGTAGAGAGCAAAGAAGTGAGAGCGAGAGGCTTTAACAACTTGTATTGATTAGCAGAAAAGAGTTCCACCTAAAGCCCCGTCCACTGTTACTGCTGCAGACAGGAAAACAGGCGACTAGAACTTCTACCTTCTATGTTTTGGAAAATCTTTTGACTCATTGACCTATGGTTGTGTATTTCCATGTCTGTTTTCACTCTGTGTGTGCTCCTGTTTGTTTAAAGTTGAAATTAAATATACTTTAAGGTGCCTGCCTTGTCTTGATGTCTGTTTTGACCTCGCTGCAGGACAAGAAACATGAAGAGTTCCACCTATTTTTGGTAAATCTCATTGGTTGTGTTACCCTAAGGCTGCATATTTCACTCCTTATTTTCACTCTATGTGTACTCGTGTTGGTTTAAAGTTGAAATTAAATATACTTCTAGGTGTAGCGAATGTGCCTACCTTGTCTTGATGTCTACCTTCTATGTGTTTTGGAAAATCTTTGGACTCACTGACCTAAGGTTACATATTTCCCCTTTTGTTTTCACTCTATATGGATTCCTGTTTGTTTAAAGTTGAAATTAAATATGCTTTTAGGTGCCTGCCTTGTCTTGATGTCTGTTTTGACCTCGCTGCAGGAGAGGAACATGAAGCTAATGCAGAGCAGCTAAGGTAGATCTGATCTGTCTGGACTTCTGCTCTCAGCTGCTGCATAAAAACATTGGATCTGATATAATATATCCTGGCATGGACGCCTCCCTCCAGGGGTTGGTCATCGCTTATTGATAAGATGAGGCTATAAATAGGCCAGACATCAGACGTACTGCGGCCACACTGATGCGAACAGTGCAGCAGGACTGTTTAGATGGCAGGGATTTACACGTGTGAGATGTGGTTCCCAGTAAACGCTGCAGCAGACTGGCAAGAATCACGACAATACTGGAGGGAGAAAGTGTGTGCATGTAGCCGTAAACGTGTTCCTACATATATGTGCCAGAGGTGAATGTGTAACATGTGAAAGGCAGATGAGGGTGGGGGTTGTGGACTAATCTTGGACGTTGTGCATGTGTGTAGTTGTTCCTTTGTGGATGGTTTCTTGTATGTGCATGTATGTCCTGGAGCGCATGTTTACGTCTGCGTTACATAATGAGTATCATGTGAATGTAGTGTCGTCATGAGGGCCAGCCACCTCTCTTTTTCAGATTTAAGAATAGTCTAAGAGACAGACTGACTCGTTGGTCCATTAATACACCCTGCACCTGTCACGATGAGCATCATACACAAATGGCTGAAAAGAATTTTCCTACTGTGATCAAAGTGACGTTCCTCAACTAATGATCCGGGGCCGGCTGATGGCTTTCTAACTGTAATTTAGATATTAAGTCCTGGGTGGCAGAGAACTTTATGCAGCTCAGTCGGGAGGAAACTGAAGCCTTGATTACAGGTGGTGAAACTCAGAAAGAGAATTAAAGTGAAATGGCAAAAGCTGGCATTAAAACCACATCAACTAGTGGGAAATATTGGAGTCAGATCTCAGTTCTGAGCCTCACATTACAGGTGTTTAAATTGTTTTATTGCTTTCTTTATACTTTTACTCTGTAATACATTTTGTGTTACTTACACATATAAAAAGTGCTGCTCAGATAAAGCCTGACTGATCGATTCCAGTGCAGAACTACAGCAGAAGAGAAAGCAGAATATGTTCTGTTCTTAGGTTTGTATTAACATGACAGCACATTGTAGATTCTTGCATGTGACTATGCAGTTTTCATCACTTCCAGTCAGAAAAAAGCTGTACAACTGTTTCCTCAGTGAAAAATGAAGTTAATAATTAAGGTGATTATGAACGCTTTGATCGAACAACAACATACACCACCGTTCAAAAGTTTAGGGTCACCCAGACAGTTTCATGTTTTCCAGTAAAACTCCCACTTTTATCCATGTGCTAACATAACTGCACAAGGGTTTTCTAATCATCAATGAGCCTTTCAACACCATTAGCTAACACAATGTAGCATTAGAACACAGGAGTGATGGTTGCTGGAAATGTTCCTCTGTACCTCTATGGAGATATTCCATTAAAAATCAGCTGTTTCCAGCTACAATAGTCATTTACCACATTAACAATGTCTACACTGGATTTATCATTCATTTAATGTTGTCTACACTGATTGAAAATGCTTTTCTTTCAAAAAATAAGGACATTTCTAAGTGACTCTAAACTTTTGAATGGTGGTGTACATGAATAAAAGTTGGTCTATACAGGGGGCCCTTGGTTTACAACGTACAGCGTTTCGTTGTTACGTCAGAACTGGTTACGTGGAACTAGTTGGTGAGCGGAGCAGACGAATACGTTGTCACACTGTGCTATAAGACAGATTTGTTTCCATTCTCCGGTTGTACACCACCTTGAATTGTGCAACATTTGCTAACTTTTTTTTTGTTGTTGTTATTTTTTGGCCTTTGTGGCTTTATTTGACAGATCAGTGAAGACAGACAGGAAAGCTGAGAGAAGAATGGGAGGAAGACCTGCAGTAAAGTGCCGTGAGCAGGAACCAAACCCAGGCTGCTGCATTGGGAACTATAGCCCCTGTTCATGGGTCGTTCGCTCAGCAAGTTGAGCATTACAAGCGCCCATCTGCTAACTTTTTGACCTTAATTATGACTCCCAAGTGTAAGTCAGACTCTTCTGATTGAATTCCAACTTCCAGAGAAAATCGACTTACGTCGGGCCGTAGGAATGGAACTTTGACATAAGTTGAGGACCCCCTGTATTTGTTAAAGTTGCTTTTAATGAGTTAAAGTTGATGATTCATTTAATGTGATCTTCATTGAAAACAAACTGCTTTTCTTTCAAAAATAAGGACATTTCTAAGTGAACCTAAACTTTTCAACGGTAGTGTACATGAATTAAAGTTGCTCCATATTAGTTAAAGTTGCTCTACATTAGTGATAGTTGCTCCATATTAAAGTTGCTCCATATTAGTTAAAGTTGCTCTAAAGGAGTTAAAGTTGACCTACTGTATCTACTGATAAAACGGATAAATGTTGGGATCCATGTAGTTCTGTGAATGTTAAGTGCTTCTCGAGGTCTTTCTCGTCCAGGTTTAAAGTGGTGAAGTTCTTTTAAAGAGCCGGTCGGCTGAAAGCAACACATTTCCCAACATATTTGTATTTTCACACATGGAACCCATAACTGCAAACAGCAAAGCTGCTCCAATATTTTCAGCTCCTGCTCTGTTCCGAGGCAATATCCTGAGCATATGAGGCTTCAAGGGGGATAATCGGAGACACTGCATGTGTGTGTGTGTTAGTGTGATGCATGTGTGTGTGTTAGCGTGATGCATGTGTGTGTGTTAGCGTGATGCATTTGTGTGTGTTAGTGTGATGCATGTGTGTGTGTTAGCGTGATGCATGTGTGTGTGTTAGCGTGATGCATGTGTGTGTGTTAGCGTGATGCATGTGTGTGTGTTAGCGTGATGCATGTGTGTGTGTTAGCGTGATGCATGTGTGTGTGTTAGTGTGATGCATACATGTGCACCTCTATTACTAATGTTGTGGGGACAAACCTGTTCACACAGTTGCATTGTGGAGACCTGCCACTGTCTGGGGGCAAAAAGTGAGTTTCAACGAGGTGAATTCGTGAAAGTAAGTCTAATGGTGAAGGTTAGGTTCCAGGTTAAGGTTAGGGTTTGTTATTGTTGGTGAAATAAGTCGATGTGATGTCCTCTGAAGGGACGGAAACGTTGCTGTTTGTTTGACACAGCAAGCAGAGGAAGCTCACGGAGGAGAACATATGCCATCTGCTGTGATGTTCCTCAAATCATAAACCAAACCAAGGGAAAAAGCCTACACACCTGTAACAACACATTCTGGCGTCCTCGTTGTTCCTCATTTCTTTTCTTCTGACTTCTCACTGCCCCGACCCTCCTCCAAATGCAGCTGAATGAAAACCATCATTTTTACACGTCAAAGTCGAGCTGGAAACTAACAGCTGTTCCGGCAGATGATTAAGGCTCCAAACAGACATCAGAAAAGATATTAGAACCAAAAAATGCCATATGGGAGAACGGCTCGGGGAGCACCAAGGACAGAATCATATTGCCTGGCAGCTGTATCCATCAGAGGCGACACACGGCCTGTTTTCAGAGGATGTGATGATTTCATATGAAGTAATGAGTCAGAGTGTCAGATGTTAAACTGAACTCGTGTCAGGTGCAGCTCATGTCTGAAGATGCTCTTATAAGAGGACGGTATATTTAGCAGTTAGCCTGGAAGCTTAGCGGCTAAGTGAATGATCAGGAAAATAACTGTGAAATTGTTTGTATCTTCTGATTAGAGCAGAGACTTAAAGCTACACGTTCTGCTGCTGTCGTCGTTCTTAAGTGCTGCAGGATTTCTCGTCTCTTTGTGACTTCAATCCTGAAACTTTTCCTGCGGTTGTCATGGTAACAGATTGGCATAATGACATCCCCAGACAAAAACTTTCAATGGGATTTCTCTCCGGCCTGTAGTAGTCAATCCAAGCAGCCCGTTATTGGTTACCTGAACACTTTCACTTTGGAAGATCATGACTATGGTAACTGTCCCCACCGCTGATAAGAAGGTCATTCCAGAACTGGAGGACATTTAGCCTTCAAAATGTTTGAAAAATAAACCAGTGTTCTGCTCCATATTCATCAATAATAGGTATTGATTGGCTCAGCTTCCACATCAATGGCAGCATTTTTATTCCATGTTTTCTGTGTTGTTTGCTAACCCTACTCTAATCACAGTAACAGGGTTGCTAATCCATGCTAATGTGATCTTTTTCTCAGCAGTAGAAGCTAGATATTTAGCTGCTGTTACTGCTGACCAAGAGGACAAACTGACTGATGGAAAACAGTCCAAAGAATTAGTCTGATCCTGATAATATGAGGTAGAGTGAGACATTCAATCAAGGCTGACAATGTTCTGAAAATACGAAAAATAAAAGAGAGGACATAACTTTGCTCTACTGATTCTTTAGGAACACTGATGGATGATGTAAATGACAAAAACGACATAAAATGACAGAAACGAGACAGAAAACTACAAAAAAAGGCACAAAATGAGAGAAATGAGACAGAAAATGACAAAAATGTCATCAACAGGTTATGATAACGTGTTGTGGGACACATGTTCCATGTATAATAATTATTATTTAACATATTATGTTGAAAAGTACATTTACACAACTACTGCATGTTTTAGTATTTTCTACATGGATTTTTTGACATCTGATGGGTGGGACGTAGAATGTCCTGCAGTTCTGGAATGACCTCTATGCGTCTTATTTTATCATTTCATCTGATCTTCCTTTCTTCTCTTGTCCAACTCGCTGCCGTCCCCAGTCTTTTTTCCCACTAGTCCTGCAGAGGTCGGAGGTCAGGCGTCATGTGATCCGGGTGTTTACGCCGTTTAAGCTGATCAGGACGAAAGCGTGACGTGGTGGGATCTGCCGCACACATTAATACCGCTCACGCACTGAAACACACAAGCCTTGATTAGATGTGAGCCACACGTGAGGATTTCAGCTGTAGCCAGCTTAGAGGCTTTCCCTGACACACACATGTATGTGGAAGAGTAAACACACATGAAGCACACCCATGGGTGCAGCCGCCTCAGAAACAGAATGACACAAAATGACAAAAACAAGACACGAAACAATAAAAACGAGACACAAATGGACAAGACACAAAATGACAAAAACAAGTCACAAAATGACAAAAATAAGACACAAACAACAAAAACGAGACACAGAATGACCGAAACGAGACAGAAAACGACAAAAACAAGACACAAAATGACAAAAATGAAACAAAATGACAAAAGAGACACAAAACTACAAAAATAAGACAGAAAATGACAGAAACAGACCCATCTGTGTGAAAACGTCATTTAACTCTTTACCTGTTGATCACTAATCATCTCCTGAAGAGACAAATATTCCAGCTCTGCTTCCCTTCGACAGCAGCTATGAGTCCTCTGCTCTGTTTGTGAGGGAAATGTTTTTGACTTATATGGTAATACGGAGAGGGGAACAGGTTTATGGCTTTCCTGCCATTCAAACACAAAGGAGCTTTTCCATAACAAACGATAAAAGCATTGATTAATATTCATACTTTCTCATGACGGGAGGCACAGACCGAGGGGGGAAGAAACCTGACTGCAATCCAAAAATAGCACAACTTCTATCTGGTTCTCTGACAGGCCCAGGCATTTCCTTCCATTTCAAGTGAACACTTATGTAATGCTTCTGTTGAAATAAGGTCAGACACCTAAGCCCTACAATACGCATTATGCAGAATGCAGCACAATTGTGCAACATCACAATTTGAAGATAACGTTAGCAATAAACCAGCAGCTGATTATAAATGGAGCGTATTTTTATTCTTTTTATTTGTTTACAGCTTAGTAAGTTCTGTCTGGAAGAGTCTTTGACAGATGGTGACTTTCTGAGGAAACTATTTTGACCTTATGGCTCCACTGAGTGACTCATTATGTAATAGCCAACATTACTCAGATGCTACAGTGGTAATAAAGACGTACCGTTGCAGGATGGCCACATTAAAAGCCTAAAAAATAAACAACATAAAAAAATTAAACAAAAAGAAAGATAGAATCCACTCGCCTGTGTGTAAGGTTTGTAAAAATTCATTTGTTTAGATAATATTCAATTATTTAATACCAATTTAATGACATTTTTTATGTAAATATAAATTCTCCTACGCCTGAAGGATTATTATGAGCAAATAAAATCCCTTAAAAAAAAAAAAATAGAGATTTTGCTAAATTAAACTCTGTTTTATTGAGCCCCTTGTTGGACTCTTATGTGTGTTCTTTATCTATTTTTTACTGTATATACTTAGGTCAACTTTAACTAATGCAGAGCAACTTTAAATAGTGCAGTGCAACTTGAAAATAATATAGAGCAAATTTAACTCATTATGAGCAACTTCAACTAATATGGAGCAACTCCGACTCATGTAGAGCAACTTTAAATTATATAGGGAAACTTTAACTATTATAGAGCAGTTTTACATAATGTAGAGCAACTTCAATTATTTTTGATTGCATTTTTGTTATTGCTAACATTAAAACAATGGTACAGCGTGGAAGTTTTAGCTTATGGTGACAACTCTATAGAGAATTATTACCCAAATTTGCAGTTACAATTTGCAAGGTTTATAATAATTTTAAACTCATTTTTAGGTTATCAAGTTCACAATTTTACAGTTTTTGGTCACTTTCATTGCATCATTTTTATTTTTAAATGGTACAATGATGCTTTTATCCAAAAAACACAATAAAACAAACAATATATATTACCTGCTGCACACCAAATGGTAAACAGAAACACCAGCTGGTGAACACAGTGGAACATTTAGCTGCTGAAGAGACAAATGTTTTTCCCTTAGGAGTTGGTGGAGACCAAAATAGAGATAAAATAGAGATGAAATAGAGATAATACTAGAGTACTCTTGTTTAATGTCTGTTGGGTTTGTAAATAAGCATTAGTTTGCTAAAAGGGTCATAGGAGATGAGTCTGGTATGTTTGCAAAAATATAAAAGTTCAGAAAAGCAGATTAGGGAATAATAATCCAAGTCCTGTGAAATAGGAAGGACAGAAGGAGTCACAGTGTATGTCAGAGTATTTTTCTGCAATAATGATATATTTACTGTATATTTACAATACTATGGGATTATCTACTCATAAAGTCATCTTTTTTTCACAATTCTCTCTCTCTTGTATCAAAACAGAAGAAAAAAAAAACAAAAAACACCGAAACACACACGATCCGTCTGTTTAATACGTTTGAATTTACAAAGAGAGATCATTAAGGGATGTTTTACCTGTAGAACATTCAGTTTTAATGCCTCTCAGTCAGTATGGTTCAATAGCAAACTTCATCCACTATCCAACATGCTGTCCAAACTAACGTTTCCTGTCTTCCAGTCAGTAGTCTAGAACTCCCTCCAGTGTCTGCAGAGCTTCATAACATCTCAGCTCTATTAGCCCAGCAGTCACTGCAGAAAGACTCTATTCCCAGAGACTCTACAGCCATGTGGTCTGAGGGAAGGAGGAAAGGTCTGCTGTATTCCATTCTAAATGTCTCTTGGACCTCAGCTTAGAAAATTAATGGAAGCGACATCCACTGTAACCGTGGTGGCACACATTAGAATGCAGTGTAAATATATCACTTTTGTGTTGCTGAATTACTAATAAGATCATTCTGACCGTAATTTAAGCATATTCCATTCACACACAGCATCCTGATCAGGATGCTGTGTGTCACTGCTGTCTGAATGAAAACAGGAGAAGACGCAAAACATGCTTACATAATCACAGATACACACTAGCAACTGGAAACATCGCCGGACTTTGTTCATCTTTCAGGCAGGAGGTCAAACTTTGCCCTCATACCTACGAAGAGGAGCGAAGCTGCATCATTCTGGATCAGCTGCTTCCTGTAAAAGTGGAGAGAAGAGGAACTTTTCTTTAGTTTAAAGATCATTCCAGAACTGGGGGACATTTGGGCTTCAAATGTTTGAAAAATAGACCAGTTTTCTGCTCCATATTCATCAATAATAGGTACTGATTGGCTCAGCTTCCACATCAATGGTAGCATTTTGTTATGGGGGGGAAGCAGGAGAACCCAAGTGCAGACACACAGAACTGGCTGACAGGTGAATACCAGAAAGATTTATTTAAACAACAACTGAACCAATACATTAGTGGGGAACTGAACTGGGGGGAACAGAACTTAACCAACTACTAAAACTCTAACTCTACGAATACAAAAAAATGGAAGTTTACAAAACTGAACTGAATTACAAAACTAAGCTGGGTAGGGGTACTCACGACGTGGGGAAACTGAGAACAGGGGAAAACTGAGAACAGGGGAAAACTGAGAACAGGGGAAAACAGGCTGGGGAAAATCCATGGACAGGTTGGAGAAATATAGAGTCCAAGAAGGGGAAATCCAGGAGGGGGGAGAGCAACAGAGTCCATGGGGCTAAAGCAGTCCGGAGGTGGCAGGCTTGGTGGGGAGAAACAGAATCAAAGTAAGGATGTGAATCTATGATCCAGCAGGGAGTGAATGAATGAGCAGGGTTTAAATAGTGAACAGGAGATATTGTGGGCAGGTGAGCCGATTACTGCAATGTAAGTCAGGTGTAGTAATCAGGTGAGTGTAGACAGGTGAGAAGGGAAACAAGAGACAGGGACGAGAGAGATAAGAGGGAACGAGATGACAGACAGAGGGAGCCGAAGGGACAGGTCAAAATAGATGCAGAAAATCAAGGAGGAAGAAAGAAAGAGGGAGAAAGAGGGAGAAGGAACAAGAGCAGGAGCGGAATCATAACACATTTTTATTCCATGTTTTCTGTGTTGTTTGCTAACCCTACTCTAATCACAGTAACAGGGTTGCTAATCCATGCTAATGTGATCTTTTTCTCAGCAGTAGAAGCTAGATATTTAGCTGCTGTTACTGCTGACCAAGAGGACAAACTGACTGATGGAAAACAGTCCAAAGAATTAGTCTGATCCTGATAATATGAGGTAGAGTGAGACATTCAATCAAGGCTGACAATGGGATGAAAAGATGAAAAATAGAAGAGAGGACAGAGCTTTGCTCTACACATTCTATAGGAACACTGTTGGATGATGTGAACGACAAAAATATGACACAAAATGACAAAAACAAGACTCACGACAATACAAAAAAGACAGAAATGAAACATAAAACAACAAAAACTAGACACAAAATGACAGAAACAAGACACAAAACAACAAAAACAAGGCGAAAACAACAAAAACGACATAAAATGACAAAAACGAGACACAAAATGACAAAAACAAGACACAAAATTTAAAAAATGAGACACAAAATGGCAGAAATAAGACACAATGACAGAAATGAGACAGAAAACAACAAAAATAACATACAAAATGACAGAAACAAGGCACAGAATGACAGAAATGAGACATGAAACGACAAAAACAAGGCACAACAACAAAAATGAGATGCAAAATGACAAAAACGAGACACAAAATGACAAGTACATTTACATAACAACTGCATTTTTTAATATTTTGTACATGGATTATTTGAAATTTGATGAGTGGGACGTAAAATGTCCTGCA
The DNA here is from genome assembly GCF_022539595.1 of Amphiprion ocellaris. NCBI lineage: Eukaryota > Metazoa > Chordata > Actinopteri > Pomacentridae > Amphiprion > Amphiprion ocellaris. The sequence continues at coordinate 31,448,351 of NC_072784.1, forward strand.
GTTCTGGAATGATCCATAAGCATCCAAACACCTCCAGTTTTCTCACCAAGCTGCTACATCTGGGACCAGACAGTCCATCAAAGTGAAAAACCAAACTGATCTGCATCAAATTAATGGTACGACGGCAAACTGTAAATTGTAATTTAATTGAGAAACGGCAGATTATACTCATTTACACGACTCAAACTCAGAATCACTGGTTCATTTGTGAGACATTTAATGTGAGAAGGTCATTGTTCTCCTTCTCAGATCGTCTAACAGCATCATTTCTTTCATTTCAACGTCTCTTAAAGCCCCTCGTCCTTCTCTGTCCCCCCTGAAGCTTCTCCTTCCTCATTTTCTCATGCAGATCAGTCTAACAGATCATCCACAGCAGACTGGTATTCTTTTCCCCTGACAGCAGCTGATCTTCTGCCGGGTCGCACCGGGACAACGGCCCTTGTCCTGAAAGAGGAACAATGTGAAATCCCTGAGTAACTCTTTGTGATGTAGGCTTGGGATTAGAACATTTTGTCCCAAATATCCCTTCATCCCAGTGCCCTCCCTCTATCTCTGTTCATGGCCACTCCCCATCTCTCTCTCCCTGGTGTCTGATTTATTTATTTTGACCCTCTGTCATTCACGTGTGAGATTAACGGCAGCTAAAGGAGGTTATCTTTTTCACGATGCACGCAACACATGCAGAAAGTTTAGTATTACTTCTGAATTTCTGTGAGAAGCAGCTGAAGGGAAGGTGTGGTGACATGGATGACGGCTGGTGGTGTGACATCCCATTAAAGAGACAGTCGCCTTGCAAACATCTCAACCTGAGGGAACAAGAGCCTGCAGAGAACCATTTTATTCAATGACTAAACACAATTACAGCTAAGAATCCGTTCAGTTGTGTGTGCATGTGTGTCACGGTTACTGGATAGCAGTAGTTTGTCCACTGACTAGAAATGAGCAGCGAAGGATCAGTTTTTACGATGGTGGCTCATTTTTGTGGTTGCAGTTTAACCCTCGTGTTGTCTTGCGGGTCAAAACTGATTCATTTTAAAGTCTGAAAATGTGGGGAAAAAAACATTTTCACAGTGAAAACTTCCACATTTTCAACATTTTTGGGAAAATTTTGAATATTTTTTGGTGAAAAAAAGAAATATTCTTATTCTTAAGTGTTTCTTTAAGAATATTCAGGAAAAATCAACCAAAATCCTGTGAAATTCACTGGATTTTGGTTGATTTGTTCTGAATGTTCTTAAAGAAAATATTAGGACTGATATATATGGAATCACTTAAGATATTGTTAAGTTTTTTTTTGGAAGGTTTTTATTCATTTTTTGAAAATATTTACAATTTTTTTTTTAATTTGTATTTTTTGCCAAATTTGGGGATTTTTAAAAAAAAAAAACTGTTAAGGGAAACTTTTAAGGAATTATTGGAATTTTCTTCCTGAAGATTTTGCAAATTTTTATAAATTTGGGGATTTTTTTGCTGAATTTTTGGATTTTTTTTCAGACAAGGGAAGAATATTTTTGATGCCCGTAAATGAGGACAACAGGAGGGTTAATAGTTTAAAAAAATTTGTTAAAGTTAACATTTACCGTTTTAATCTACGATTTTCTATGTAGTGTATAGAATAGAAAGCAGTCCTGTCAGTTCATTCACACAATAAGACATTTTTACAATAAGAAATGTGTTAATATAAAACAATAATAAAACATACTATGTGCAAATATATCCCTATAAATAGTGGAATGGATTATTATTTTGATAAAATTGCTTATTTGGTGTATTAGGAATGATAAAATCAGTAATAGAACTGATTCTGGATTTTGCACGTTGCTGAATATGGATGAAAAAGTCAAGCTTATGTCGTGCAAAAATAGCTATTTTTACAAACTGTGTGCATGTTTGGTTGCACGTCACGGC